>NC_091473.1:123536541-124254874 GCF_036971445.1 Narcine bancroftii | reverse complement strand
AGACAAGACCTCTACAGGAGGGATGGTTTACACCTGAATGCAACGGGGGCCAATATACTGGCAGTTAGGTTTAATAATGCTGTCGGATTTGATTTAAACTAATTTGGCAGGGGGAAGGGAACAGGACTGATAGGGAAGCAGATAGGAGAGTGAATATAAGGGTGGCTCTGTTAGACGGTGAAACAATAAGGAAAAAGGGAACTAAAAGTGATAGGAGAGTAGGGGCAAGTGCATCGAGAACAAAGGTGGAGGGAGAAAGGAGATATGGTCTCAAGGTATTGTGTATGAATGTACGGAGTGTAAGGAATAAAATGGATGAGCTTGAGGCGCAAATGGCAATGGGAGGTTATGACATTGTCGGAGTAATGGAGACATGGCTGCGGGAAGGGCAGGATTGGGAAATAAATGTTCCCGGGTACACGTCTTATTGAAAAGACAGAAAGTTAGGAAGAGGAGGTGGGGTAGCTCTGTTGGTAAGAAATGAAATTCAGGCGTTTGAAAGGAAAGACATTGAAACAGGTGGGGTAGAGTCTGTTTGGATAGAATTAAGAAATTGTAAAGGCATGAGGACCATAATGGGGGTCATTTACAGGCCTCCGAAAAGTAGCTCAGATATCGGTAGAAGTGTAAATCAGGAATTAAGAGTGGCATGTCAAAGTGGTAGCAATACGGTAATTATGGGGGACTTCAACATGAAGGTGGACTGGGATAATCAGACGGGGTCAGGAACACAAGAGAGTGAATTTATTGAATGTCTACGAGATACTTTCTTGGAGCAGCTAGTGGAGGAACCTACCAGGGGGAAGTCGATTCTGGACTTGGTGCTGTGCAGTGACGCAGAGTTAATAAGTGACCTCGATGTAGGGGAGCCATTAGGGAATAGTGACCATGGTATGGTTACTTTTGAGCTGCAATTAGAAAGGGAAAAAGAAAGGAAGTCGGAAGCATCTGTACTGCAGTTAAATAAAGGGGATTATGCAGCTATGAGGGAGGAGCTAGCCAAAATAAAATGGAAAGATACACTAGCTGGGAGGACAACTGGGGAAAAATGGCAGGTATTTTTGGACATTTTTCACAGGATTCAGGACAAATTTATTCCAAAGTGGAGGAAAGGCTCTAGGAGATGCAAATGGCAGCCGTGGCTAACTAATGAAATCAAGTGCAATATCAAATCCAAAGGGAGTAAGTATAAGATAGCGAAGCGGAGTGGGAAGTTAGAGGATTGGAAAACCTTCAAAGAGCATCAGAGGGTAACTAAGAAAGTCATAAGTGAGAGGAAAATGAAGTACAAGAGGAAATTAGCAAATAATATAATGGAGGATAGCAAAAGCTTTTTTAAATATGTGAAGAGGAAGAAATTGGTTCGGTCTAAAATTGGTCCATTAAGAATGGAAAAGGGTGGAATTATTACCGGAAACAAGGAGATGGCTGAGGAATTTAACAAATACTTTGCAACTGTCTTCACCAAGGAGAATATAGGTTATGGTCAGTTAGGGGTTAGTGGTCATGCGGTATCAAGAGACTTGGGGAACTTTCCTAGGGAAGTAGGGGATCTAATGGATATCCAGATCCAGAAGCAGGAGGTTGTGAGTAAATTGTTGGGACTGAGGGCTGATAAATCCCCAGGGCCTGATGGGCTGCATCCCAGGGTGCTTAAAGAAGTTGCTATGGAAATTGTGGAGGCACTGGTTGACATTTTCCAAAGTTCCATAGATTCGGGGGAGGTCCCTGAGGATTGGAGAGTGCCTGATGTGGTGCCGATTTTTAAGAAGGGAGGGAGGGAGAAAACGGGAAATTATAGACCGGTCAGCCTGACGTCAGTGGTGGGGAAGATATTGGAATCTATCATAAAAGGAGTAATAGCTGAACACTTAGGCAGAAATAATAGTATAAGGGCCATTCAGCATGGATTCCCTAAGGGTAAGTCATGCTTGACTAACCTTCTGGAATTTTTCGAGGATGTGACAAAAAGGGTGGACTTGGCAGAGCCAGTGGATGTGGTGTATTTGGATTTCCAGAAGGCCTTTGATAAGGTACCGCATGGGAGACTAGTGGGCAAGATCAGGGAGCAAGGTATTGGAGGTAAGGTGCTGACATGGATAGGAAATTGGTTAAGAAATAGGAAACACAGGGTTGGAGTAAGCGGGTCTTTTTCAGGATGGCAGGATGTGACGAGTGGAGTGCCGCAGGGATCGGTATTGGGTCCTCAGTTGTTTGTAATTTATGTAAATGATTTGGATGAGGGGATTATTAATAACATGAGCAAATTTGCAGATGACACTAAACTGGGTGGCGGTGTGGGGTGTGAGGAGGATGTCAGGAAAATGCAGAGGGACTTGGACAGGTTGGGGGAGTGGGCTGCTGAATGGAAGATGACGTTCAATGTGAGCCAATGTGAGGTTATCCATTTTGGGGGCAATAATAGGAAAGCTGAGTATTATTTAAATGGAGACAAGCTAGGGAGTGGGGAGGTGCAAATGGATCTGGGTGTACTTGTTCACCGGTCACTGAAGGCTAACATGCAGGTTCAGAAAGCTGTGAAGAAGGCAAATGGCATGTTGGCTTTCATAAAGAGGGGATTGAAGTATAGGAACAGAGACGCCCTTCTGCAGTTGTACAGGGCTCTGGTGAGACCCCACCTGGAGTATTGCGTCCAGTTCTGGTCTCCAATTTTGAGGAAGGACATACTAGCTATAGAGGGTGTACAGCGCAGATTTACAAGGTTAGTTCCAGGGATGGCGGGGTTGACATGTGCTGAAAGGCTAGAAAAACTGGACTTGTATCCGATGGAGTTTAGAAGGATGAGGGGGGACATAATTGAGGTATACAAAATTATCAGGGGGATAGACAGGGTGAAGTCGGATTACTTGTTCCCAATGATGGGGGAGACGAGGACTAGAGGGCATAGTTTAAGAATACAGGGTAGGCCCTTTAGGACGGAGATGAGAAAACATTTTTTTACCCAGAGAAGTGTGAATCTGTGGAATGCTCTGCCACAGAGGGTGGTAGAGGCAGATTTGTTGATTATGTTCAAAAGAGAGTTAGATAAGACTCTAGTGGGCAAAGGAGTTAAGGGTTATGGGGATAAGGCTGGAAAGGGGTACTGATGGTAGTGATCAGCCATGATCTGTAAAATGGCGGAGCTGGCTCGACAGGCCGAAGGGCCTACTCCAGCTCCTATTGTCTATTGTCTATCGTCTATTGTTCTCTGATGACAGTGTTCCATGTAGATTTTTTTGATGGCGGTGAGAGTTTTGTCTGCGATGTACACCTCTGGTTTTCCTTTCCTAAAGTCTACAATCAGCTCCTTGGTCTTGGTGACATTGAGTGATAGATTGTTACTACACCATTCAGCCAAGTCCTGCAAGCTGACTCATCACCCCTTTTTATACAACCCACTGCAGTGGTATTGTCACCAAGTTTGTAAATGGTTTTATTGTTGTACTGAGACACATAGTCATAGATACAGAGCAAGTAGAGTAGGGGCTAAATATGCAACGTTTGGTGCTCCAGTTCTGCTGGAGATTGTGGAGATGTTCTTACCAATCCGCACTAATTGGGGTATGGAGCTCTAGAATCCATATCCACCGCGGGATATTGAGCCACAGGTCTTGGTTTGATTATTAGTTTTGAGGGGATTTGAATGTTGAATTGTGGTCAATACAGAGCATCCTGATGGATGCACATTTGCTGTCCAAGTGTTTCAATGTTTTATGAAGAGCTATCAAGATGGCATCTGCCACAAATTGTATAAAATCCATGATATGCTGGATTTCCTCAACTAATCTTTATACAGATTTTCAGTCTAAGGTTGACTGTATATTGCAGGAAGTGCAAAGTCTTCACTTCTTGCCAATAAGCAATCCATTTAAGAGTCTATTAATAACATCAATCCTTGAATATGGAGGTTTGTGTTTTCAAACTCGTGCATCTGCCAACCAAAGGGAGGAGAAAAGAGTATGGCTAGATAAATATGATACCTTACTCCCAAAGTGTTGCAATTTATGCAACCATGAGTTTTTAGGAACTGCAGCTTTGCCCCTTTCCTACATCCACAACACAAAATTCATGATTTGCTGGACTTTCTCAACCAGCCTTTATAGTGATTTTCAGAGCAAGGCATTTCATACAATGCCCGAACCTCTGCAGTGTAGCATCTTGCAGTGGGAGCCCATGCATGAAGCCTACAATGACCTTGCTCCAGCTCTGACCCCTGGTCTCATCCTACCTCGCCCACATGTCTTTTAAGGCAAGAAACAATGCTGGGCTTTCCAAAGCATTTTATGATTGTACTGGTAATCTCAGTGACATGCAAGAATCTTATTTAATTTGTGAATCTTTGGAACCCTCTTCATCAAATGGTCATGAAAGTTCAGCCTTTAAACATTTTTAAGATAGGGTCAGATTTTTGACAAGCTAGTGGGTGAAAAATTACAGTGAGTAAGCAGAATTGTAGAATTACAGTTGCAGCCATGATTTAATTGAATGACAGAGTTGACTCCAGAGGTCAAGCAATGTACTCCTAATCCATACTCATATGTTAGTATATTCTTATGCAAAACATGTGAAAATAAAAGATTTTTCAACTTCCACCAGAATAAAATAGAAACCTTCTCCTCATTAATTTTAATTCCTAGCCTTTCCTGCTGGAATTCGAGTCCTCAAACTACAATCCTTATCATCAGTCCCAGATCCAAAGTCATTTTTCTGCATTTACTTTTCCTTCTATTCAATCAGCTCTTATTTTGGAATTCCTTTTGGAAAGTTCTCTTGATTTGAGAATGCTAGCATCAGATTCAAAATGTGATAATTTCACCCTTTTACTTAAGGAGGGTAAGTGAGAGAGATATCAAGTGAGCCTTGATGCAGATATAGTAGTTAAATATCATTTGTGGATAAGCTATTATAATCTGTCAGTAGGACCAGAATGAGTAATCAAGTGAGTGAAAGTGAGAATGACAGAAAAATGAGAGAGAGAAAAAAGAAGAGAAAGAAAGAAACCTTGTAATTTAATCATGAATTTCAATTCCCCAAAGCAGTTTGCAGAGAAGAAAGACGTTTAAATGCTGAAAGACCTGGACAGAGTAGATGTGGCAAGGTTGTTTGCCATGGTAGGGAGTCTAGAACAAGAGGGCACAACTTCAGGATAAAAGGGTGTCAATTTAGAAGAGAGATGAAGAAAAATGTCTTTAGTTAGATGGTTGTCCCTATGGAACGTTCCCACAGGCATTAGTGGAAGCAAGGTCATTGAGTGCAATTATTAGTTTTTGATTAGTCAGGGCATCAAGGGTTGCAGAGAGAAGACCAGGGGCTGAGTGGCAGGATGGACCAGCTCATTTTAGAATTACAGAGCAGACTCGTAACAAAATGGGCCAAACGTATATACGCGTGTAATAGTCGATACACTATTAGCCCCCAAATCTGGTATTTTCCATATATCAATGTTAAAAGTCAACCCCCTCCCCCTATTTTTGGCCCTAACTGCCTGCCCGCCAAAGCTCCCGACACCTTGACCACAGATTGTGGCCTCAGCCCAGGTTGCCCATCCTCTAGAGTTCCCGACACCTCAACCGCAGACTCTAGCCTAGGCCCCAATCGCCTGCGCACTGAGCTCCTGAAGTCCCGACCATGGACTCTCACCTAGGCCCTGGCTGCCTGCCCATCCAAATTCCCGACACCCCAAACATAGACTTACCACTTGGTCCCAGCTGCCCACCCGGCCACCAGAGCTTCCAACACCTCAAACAACATAGGCACTTATCTTGGTCAAAAATAGTATGCATGTAATAGATGACCCTCTAAATTTTACCCTAAATATTGGTCCTCAAAATTCAACTATTACGCACATATATACAGTACTTCTGCTACTATATCTTGCGATCTTGTGAAGTTACTCAATGTTGTAATGCAGGAGAGATTATTTTAAAGTGAACTTTAATTTTCAAAAGAAATGACAAATATGTCAAGAAAAGCATGTATACCTCCACAGGGCATTCACCTTGCTTCCATGCAAGAGATTATTTTTGTAAATAAAATGCCTGGAATTAAAAGTAGGCTGTTGGTTTAGTTTGGAAATTGTTTAGAGGATGTAAGATAGAGAGAGAAAGGAGATAAGGTACCTGAATTGGCAGAGTATAACAAATGATATAGTTCTAGGGATCTATCTTAGATTCCTGAGGTCCATAATCTTTCACTTTACTCCAGCAAACTCAATTTCACATAAAATTAAATACCCAGATATTTTCCCACTCATAGAAGCCTTCAGTAAAATGTCACTGTGTTTGGGACTTGCACCACTTGCACCTGGAATCACCTATTATGCATTTAGGTGATACAATTCTTGGATAAAGGAAAAAAAAGGTGTTTGTTCTCTTGTCTGTTGCTTACTAACACCCAAGTCAAATATAACCCTCTGCTACTTTGAGCATTTCACTTAACCATTGTTTTAAGAATTCCAGCAATAGTAAGGTGAGTAGTGGTAATAACACCCTACAACTAAAGGCCCAGTAAACAGACCATCTGAAATGTTCAACATGATGTGGTAAGAAGAGATGTAAGGGGATGAACATTCTGTCTCTGTTCAAAGAGTCATGGAGTTGACATCACTGAAATGGGCCATTCCACCTACCACATCCATACTCACCTTTTTGTCCACATACACCAATCCCATTTCATGGCATTACGTCTGTATCCTTCCATGCCTTGCTTATTTAAGTGTCTGTCTTTGATTTCTCTTCTGACAGTGCATGCCAGACATCAAACACTCAGGTTAAAAAAATGCACTTCAGATCCACATACACAGGAGTCTCAACAGCCCTCTCTGTAACTGGATCCTGGACTTCCTCACAGAAAGACCTCAGTCTGTCCGGCTTGGTAGCAGAACATCAAGCTCCATCACCCTGAGCACTGGTGGACCTCAGGGCTGTGTTCTCAGCCCGCTCCTGTTCACGCTACTGACCCACAACTACATCATCAGATCTAGCTCCAACAGTGTCAACAAATTTGCAGATGGCACAACAGTAGGTGGCCTCATCAGCAACAACGATGGGTTGCACTACAGAGAAGAGGTGGGAAATCTTGTGAAATGATGCGAGAGTAACAACCTGAGTCTCAACATGGGCAAGATGAAGGAGATGATCATGGACTTCAGGAGGATCAGGAATGACCACCCTCCACTGCACATTGTCAACCCTATAGTGGAGAGAGTGGAGAGCACCAAGTTCCTTGGAGTTCACTTAACTAGTGACCTATCATAGACACTCAACATCTCCTCACTTGTGATAACTGCTTTGCTAAATGTTAATTGCAGTGTTGCTACCTCTGGGTAATTGGAAAAATAGTCTGTTACTACTATATAACTCTTCCTATTGCAGTCAAACAAATCAACTCCAACTTTGAAGTATGGCCTGTCTGGTATAGGACATGGTGTAAGCGGTTCTGCTTGTTGCTTTGGTCTATAGGTAAGGCATATTTTGCATGAAGCAGTGGTCTTGGTTCATTCTTGGCCAGTACATCACCTCTCAAGCTCTACTTGCATTTTTCCTCACCAAGATGTCTTTCATGTACCTTCTGGAGCATTTCCTTGCATAGCAACATTGGAATTATAAACCTGCTCCCTTTGAAGACCATATCTTTCACAACTGACAATTAATTTCTGTATGCCCAATAATCCCAAATACCCATTGGACATCATTCTTAGCTGCTGGCAATCCTTTCTGTATTGTTTCTTTGAGCTCTTTCAATGTTTCATCTGTTTCTGTTGCTTTCCTGGTCTGCTCTATTCTATCCAAGGATACTGGAAATGAGGTTTGGACATAATTGAGTCCAATGGTTTATGGTCTTTCCCAACTTCAAGAGCTTGTCCGTAAATGTATTGATCAAACCTTTCTCATGCATAAGTGCTGGCAAGAAGCTCTTTCTCTACCTGTGCATAGTTGGCTTCTGCACTTGTAAAAGCCCTTGAAGCATAGGCCATAGATTGCCAATGTGTTCTCATACTGCTGCAGTAAGATAATCCAAGGCCATGTTGAGATGCATCAGCTGAAATCCTGGTGCGCCTAGCCGGATCATAAAATTTTTGTACAGGCTCTCCGATTAGGAATTTCTTGAGCGCCTAGAAATGCTCTTCTTGCTCTTGCGACCAGATCCACTCATTTTTTCTGCTCAAGGAGTGACCCAAATGGTGCTGACACAGTTGAAAGACGAGGGATGAATTTAGCCAGGTAAGTCACCATCCCCAAGAAACATCTCACCTGCTTTTTTTTTAGAGGGGGGCCTCACAATATTCTCAATGGCTGATGTCTTTCTTGGATCAGTCTTCACTCCCTGTTCAGGTATGACATCAATGAAGGTCAGATTCTTTACGCCAAAGTCACATTTCTCTTTATTTAATTTTAAATTGAAATTATGTGTCATGTCAAACACTTGCCTTAGTCATGTATCATGCACATATCATGTTTATTCTTGGTGGACCCCTATACAATGATGTCATCCATCATGGTCTCAATTCCAGGTATACTATCAAAGATCATGTGGATGGTTTTAAGGTAAACTTCTGGTGCGGATAAGATCCCATATGCTAGCAGAAGAAAGTGGAATCTTCCTTGTGGAGTATTGAAAGTGCACTCCCAAACTTGCCTCATCGAGCTTCATCTGCCAAAACCTTGATGACGTGTCGAGCTTGCTAAACCACTTGGCATTTGCAAACCGGGTCATGGTTTCCTCCTGTGTCGACAATGTAAAATGCTCTCTCTTGATGACTTTATTGAGATCTCTTGGGTCCTTTTGTTTTGCACGATGACCAGTGAGCTGACCCAATCTGTAGGTTATTCAATTTTCTGGATGAATTTCATCTATTCCATGCATGCTAGTTCTTGTTTAAGTTTGTCCCTTAGTGGAAACTGAACTTTCCTGCATGCATGGACAACAGGAGACACTGTCTCATTTACGTGGATCTTGTGTATATCAGGTAAGTATCCAAACACCTGAAAGATATCCATGAGTGTTTTGTGCTCTTCTTCGGACTGTGACACCACTATGAAAACTCTTTTCACCAGGTTGAGCTGTTCACATGCTCTAAGACCTAATATTGGCTGTACTTTCTTTTCTACAATCAGTAGCTGAGACTTTAGATGCTGCCCTTTGTTTTTGAAGATCACCATAGAGCTCCTTTTTATTAGAACATTCTCTCCAGTGTAGCCTGTCACTTCTAATTTCACTGGTTAAATCTTGCTCTTTACAGTGAGTGTCTTATAATTGTCCATTGATAACAGATTCACCTGGGCTCCAATGTCAAGCTTAAATGGATTACGTCTCATTTACCCCCACTGGAATGATCCATTCTGTTTTTACCAGCAACAGCTGTGTATAGTGAATCCACGAAGAATTCCTTCATTTCCTCATCCACTGTGTGCTCCTTTCTCTTGGTAGCCCCTGCTTCGCAGAACTTTGCAAAATGATTCTCCTTCCTATATTTATTGCAGGATTCTCCATAGGCAGGACACATCTTTTGGAATATGTCTACCTTCACAACTGCTATATTTGCTGTTTTGCTTTGCTCTAACTTTGGAACACTCCTGGGACTCCTCTTCTCTGTTTTCACTGCATGCACTGTTGTGTCTAACCTGTGCAGGTCCTTAGCTTGTGCTTGTGCGGTCTCTTGCTGCCCTACACATATTCACAGCCTATTCCAGAGTCAAATCTTTAGAACACAACAGTCTTTCTCTAAGCCCATTATCTGGGATTCCGCAAACTGTCTCTAATGAGTGAGTTTTTCAAATCTTCAAATTCACAGAACTTACTTAGTATGTGAAGCTCAGCTAAGTATTGGTTGAAGCTCACACCTTCAAAGTCAAAGTCAAAGGAGAAAAACTTGAATCTCTCAAGCATGGCATTTTAACTTGAAACAAAATACTCCTCAAATCTTGACATCAGAATGTCCAACCTGAAAGTTGACTAATCAGTTTGAAAACTGTTATAGATGCCCAAGGCATCCTCACCCATCACATGTAGAAATATAGATGCTTTCCATTTTTCATGAGTCTCTCCTGCTCCACCAGCCTCTAACTAAATGTTGAATCACTGTTTGAAGCATTTCCAATTATTGGTTAGATTGCTGGTAAACTGCAATGATGTGGGAGGACTTAACTTATCCATAACAGGAAATATTGTCTTTTCTTACTTACTCACCCACTTCTGACACCATGTTATGTTTGTTCCTTGAAGAAGAACAACCTTGCATGGTTTTAACACCTAGACAATTTTATTTTTCGAGGTGCTTGAACTAACAACACACTAGACATCTGTCGTAGTCTACTTTTGTTCCCGGACCAACCATGTGCATTGCCTTCTGGTCAATGTAGTTCTTTATTATACACACATATTAACACAGGCTGCATCACAATGTGGTACAGTTGTTGCAGTGAAATGGGTTGTAGATCAATCCATAGGACTATTAGAATGGCAGAGTGAATCAGAGAAGATTGCCTCCACCCCTCCCCCCCCACCCCATTGATGTGATTTACCCAGATTGTTGACTGAAGAGGATGCGCAAAAACATTGAGGACCCTTTCCATTCTGAACACAGCACCTTTCAGCTGCTTCCATCGGAGATGAGATACAGGAGTATCAGAGCCAGTACCACCAGACTGAGATACAGAATCTTTCCACAGCAGTGAGAATGCTGAACAACCAAATAAACTGCTCACACTAACCATCCAAGACTCTCATATGCACAAAACAATATTTATTTCTTTATTTATATGTGTCCTGTACATGTATTGTTTGTCTGTATGTGTGTTGTCTGGTTGTGTGTCTGCATGTTTTGCACTGAGGACCGGAGAATGCTGTTTCATTGGGTTGTACTTGTACAATCAAATAACAATGAACTTGACTTGACTTGACAACTTTAAGGCTCCTTCTTCTCAGATTTCAGATTTTTTGTCAAAGTACCTACATGACATCACATACAACCCTGAGATTCCTTTCTCCTGTGGGCATGGCAGAAATTCATAGTGCAAAATAATAAACCGTACACAGCATAAAACATGTAAAAAGAACTGTAAACAGATAACAATGTAATCAAACTGTGCAATACAGAGAGAACAAAAAGAAAACTGATAAAATGCACAAGAATCCTTAAATGAGTCTTTGATTGAGTTTGTCATTGAGGAGTCTGATGGTGGACGGGTAGCAGCTGTTCCTGAACCTGATGATACAAGTCTTGCAGCACCTATACCTCTTTCCAGATGGCAGCAGCGAGAACTTTAATGATTGCTGCTGCTCGCCAATGGCAGAGTTCACTGCCAATGTTCTCAATAGTGTGTTTTAGGGAGGGTTTTGCCTGTGATGTCCTGGTACATTTTGGAGGGCTTTAAGCTCAGGGGTATTGATGTTTCTATACCAGACCGTGATGTAGCTGGTCAGTACGCTTTCCACCTCACCTCTGGAGAAATTTCACATGGTTTATAATGTCATACCAAACCTCCGCAAACTCCTGAGGAAGTAGAGGCGCTGACGTGCATTATTCACAATGCCATTGGTGTGTTCTCCTTCTCCACCTCTGATTTCCCCAATGATCACTAGATTGTATACCTCTGGCTTTTTGTTCCTGAAGTCAACAATCAGTTCCTTAGTTTTGATGACATTGAATAAGCATTATATAACAAAGTTGTTATTGGTGCACCATTCAGCCAAGTTTTCAATCTCCATCCTGTGTGCTGACTCATCATCTTCCTATATACAACCCACTACCATGGTATCACCAGCAAATTTATAGATGGTGTTATTGTTGTACCGAGCCACGCAGTCATATGTCTAAAGTGAGTAGAGCAGGGGGCTAAGAACACAGCTCTGTGGTGCTCCAGTACTGATGGAGATTGTGGAGGAGAAGTTCTTACCAATCGTCACTGATTGTGGTCTGGAGGTGAGGAAATCCATGATCCAATTACACAGTGGGATGTAAACTCCCAAGTCTTGGAGTTTGAAGATCAGTCTTAAGGGGATGTTGGTGCTAAATGCTGAACTGTAGTCGATAAAGAGCATCCTGATGTATGCATCTTTGCACAAACCTCCACCCTCCTGTGTTTGCAAACCTGTTATATTCATGGAGGGTTTACAGCTTTTTGTCACTACAGCCTTCGTATAATTGCCAAGGGCCTTAGAGGTATCCATAGAAACTCAGTGTCCCTATCTCTTATGGAAAAAAAGGACTGATGTACAATTCAATGTAATCAGTTTACTATGGGAAAATGATTTGAATCTACTCGATCAATTTCTCCCACAATCTTATCTACTTGTTTTAGGTTACAATTCAGTCCCTTTTGCTCAAGGGAAAACAAGCCCAGCCTATTCAATCTCTTGCAATAATTTTTTAATGTTCTCCAATCCAGGCAACATCCTGGTAAATCTCTGCACTCACTCCAAAGCTATCACCTCCTTGTGATTATTGTATGTGCTAAATGTTTGATCAGCTAATGCATGCATATTCTGTGTAATTGATTTTACAGGAATGTCCTTTAAAGTTAATGCACACTATAAATAACATATTTTAACTCCACAATATTTTCTCACTTGGGAGAATAAAGAAAACAATGTATATTCTTAGAATTAGCTCTAGGCTGTTGAAAATTGGACACAATTTTCCCATATAATTTAGAATTCTTGTTTCCCAAAGGGCTGCAGTTGCTGAGTCAATTGATATTCTGAGTCAGGCAGAAGAGTCCTTGGATATATGTATCAAGGGATATAAAGCAATCGTTGGAAAGCTGAGTTGACATACAATCTAGTGATGTGATTCATGACCCCCAAAACTAGTTTGGGGGTCATGAATAACTCGTGATCCTAGTCTTCAGATGTATTCATGTCCTAATTCTTTGGTTGCCAGTTGAGTAAAATATTTTCCAATGCCTCTTCTAAATTGACTCGATTCAATTGTTTTCTGGTCCTTGTGTTCCATAAGGGATAGAGACACTGACTTTCTGTGGATAACAAAAGTACCTCTAAGACCTCTAGCAATGATGCAAAGGCTGCAGTGACATGGAGCTGTCATCCTTCAATGAATATAACAATTTCTATGTATGTTTCAGTTTATCAAAATGAACACTTTTGATTTACTGCTTCCTTACAGGGAGGAGATTGACTAGTGTCACATTTGTGGCCCGAAATGTGAAATTAATAACACCATCACCACATGCTTTACCAGTTGAACATCTCCGTGTCTTTATTTTCCTGCTTCCATTATTCCACCATTTTGCGCCCTTCCACCTCCAGTGCATACCATCTGACTTCCGGTCAGGTTAATACATATCATGCATATTCATTATCATGACATCCCTCCTTTCACCAGAAATAAACTTTATATCTTTATGTTTAAATGTAAACACTTTAACACTATCAATAGCATTTTTCTGCCTTCTGAACCAACAAAACAACTTCAAATTCAAAATAAAAACAACTTCAAATTCCCTCTTCACAAAATGTAACATAAACATGTTATAACCAAATGTAATATAATAGCTCAACTGTTCTTCTGTAATTATACTAATACAATGTTCACCTCATATGCAAAATGTAAACATTTAAATTTATACACCTACCATGTTTAAATTCCAATAATTTGGGGTTTTTTTCATTTAATACCAAATAGTCGACTAAACAAAAATGCACTTCATACAGCACTCATACATGTACTTTATGATGTATTGATCAAATCACTGTTCAAATGTTCCCATCATCATTTCTCTTCCTTGGTGAGTAACATTACTGCGCTTCATTGAAACTCATTCCAACTATCACAAACTTTCACTTTCATGTTAATGCGGGCACGATTAGAAATATGTCACAAAATCTTCATATCGTTTAGGTGGTTTCCTGTCCCGTCTCGGCCTTCCTGCAATGCTACTGTCGCAATTTGGTTGTTCACCCTCAGCACCGGAAACACTGCTCGCTGCGGCCTCTGGTGTTTCTGGTACTCTGGCCACTTCATCGGGAATGCTGGTAACTACCTCTGGAACATCATCTGGTCCCTCAGGTTGAGCATCTCATATTGGACTTCCAACCACTTCACTCGGTGTCGCTCTGGATTGGTACTTTTTTTACACCAGACACGTTTCTTTTGTACAGGACTCCAGCTGGAGGCTTGACTGTCACCATACTGCTGCTTCTGGATACAACAGTGTAGGGCTGATGGTAATAAGGTGTGTCTAGCTTACCACCACTCTCTTGCCTCACCAGAACATTATCTCCAGGCATGATGTCTGAGTACCTGGCCCCACGCTTCGAGTCTGCATACAGCTTTGCTGCTCCCTCCTTTTCAGCATCGTGGTCCCTCATCTCCTGGTCGTCCCTGATTTCCTTTATTTCGGGCATTTTTGTGCGGATTTTCCTCCCGAAAAGTACTTCTGCAGGACTTTTTCCTGTGGTTGCATGAGGCGTTGCCCGATAGACAGCTACATAGGATAGCAATGCTTCTCTCCAGTTCTGTCCTTCTGCATGAGCAATCCGTAATCGTTTCTCAATGGACTGATTTTGTCTCTCTACTTCGCCATTGGCTTGCGGCCATTTAGGAGTTACTTTATGATGGTGGATACCTGTGGTCCTCATGTATTCAGCAAATGTCTCTGAAATGAACTGTGGACCATTGTCAGAGTATAGCGTAACAGGCAATCCATATCTCGCGAAGATCTCTGCCAATGCTTGTATTGATTTTTCAGTGGTCGTTGACCTCATCACAGAGTACTCATAGTATCTGCTGTAGTAATCTACCACTACCATGATTGACTCGCCAGTTGGTAAAGGTCCGAGAAAATCAACAGCTACATCGATCCATGGTCCTGTCGGGAGTTGCGTACTCCGGATCGGCTCTGGAGGATTACACCTACTTGTGAGTTGACACCCATGGCAGGTTTTGACGAATTTCCCTGCGTCTTTATCACAACCTGGCCACCATACTTTACTCCTGAGGTTTTGCTTGGTACCAACAATACCTATATGTCCTTCATGAGCTAATGATACGATCTTCGGTCTCAACCTCTGTGGTATCACCAATCTACACCCCCTCAATATACACTGCCCGATGCAACAAAGTTCATCTCTAATGGGAATATATGCCTTGTGAATGCACTTGTCCCATTGTCCACTTTGGATACATTCTCTAACTTCCATGAGTTCTGGGTCATGTTCGGACTCTCTCTCGACTTCCCTCGTTGTCACAGCTTCCGGTGTCGACTGAATAACTATGAAGCGTACAAAGCTCTCTGCTTCTGTCCCCAATTCTGACTTGGATTGTGGGCATCCATCTTTCAACAATCTGGACAGCGAATCAGCAATGCTTGCTTTCCCGGCAATGTGAACTACTCTGTACTTGTACGGTTGGAGTCTGAGCACCCATCGTTCTATCCTGGCACACGGTTTGGACCTGACGGCATAGATCATCTCCAATGGTTTATGGTCCGTGATGAGTTGAAATTCAATGCCATACAAATATGCATGGAATCTCTAGCAGGCCCATACAAGTCCGAGTGCTTCTTTCTCTGTCTGAGAATATCTGCTTTCCACATCTGTCAAAGATCTGCTGGCATAGGCAATGATTCTTGGTCCCACATCACGCATCTGGACCAACACGGCTCCTAAACCAACAGGACTAGCATCCGCTATGACTTTGGTTGGTGCAGCCGGATCATAATACCCAAGAGTATCGGCATTCGTCAGACTTTGTTTCAGAGCTGTGAATGCTTCCTTCTGCTCAGAGCCAAAATGGAATGGTACACCTTTCCTGATTAGTTTCCTCAGTGGTTCTGCCAATGTAGCAAAATTAGGGATGAACTTTGCGCAATAATTAACCAATCCCAAGAAACTCCTCACCTCCGTTCCATTCTGGGGTTCACGTGCATCTGCAACAGCTTTCACCTTGGCATCAGCTGGGTTCACTCCTTCCCGTGTAAGCCTGTGTCCCATGAAGTCCATCTCTGAGACACCAAACTGGCACTTGTCTCCATTCATGGTAAGGCCTGCCCCCTGTAGTCTGGATACCACACGCCTCAACCGTCTGTCATGCTCTTCCTTTGTAGCCGCATGGACTATGATGTCATCAGAAATGTTGGCAACTCCAGGAATGCCTTGAATCACTCGATGGATTTCGTACTGGTAGATCTCAGGAGCTGCATTGATGCCGAACAATAGTCTCTTGTACCGATACAATCCACAGTGAGTCACAAATGTTGTCACGTCCCTGGATTCTGGGTCCAGCTCTAATTGATGATAGCCCCATTTTAAATCAATTTTTTAGAACACCTGACTGGTAGTTAACTCCTGAAGTACTTCCTCCACTGTTGGTATGGGGTGTCATTCTCGGATTATTGCTTCATTGGCCATCCTCATATCAACACACAGTCTTATGTCACCATTTGGTTTGGGCACGATCACTACTGGGTTGACCCATTGTGTTGAATGTTCTACAGGTTCAATAATGTCTTGCTCGATCAACTCTTTGATTTTGGCCTCGACTTTCCCACAAAGTCCAAATGGAGTTCTGCGCACTGGTTGCGCCTTGGGTTTGACAGTTTTGTCCTCTGCTAGCTTTAGTTGTCGACCTTTCAACTTTCCTACTCCCTGGAAAACTGCGGGGAATTCTTGCTTCATATCCTCGTATGACTGAACTGAATTGACTCGAGCTCCAATATGAAGTATTGCCAGGTCTTGCGCCGTGCGTCTACTCAGCAATGGTTCTCCCCTCTCGTCTATGACAACAAACTCTACTTCGGTGTACTTGTCACCAGCTTCAACAGTCGCAGTGAAACATCCAATGGTCTGCAATGGCTTGGTTGCTGTGTATGGATACAGTTTCTTTGAACACTTCTTTGATGTACAAATGATCTTTTTTCTTTTCAATTTCTCCCATTAGTGTCGGTCAATTACATTACTGTCACTGCCTGAGTCTACAATGACCGGAACTGTCACACCAATTATCACTGGGACCTTCTCATGATGTACATCATTCAATGTAAACTGATAGTATTCCTGCCCATCCTGGTTGTCATCATCATCGTCACTTTCTGGGTCACCTTCTATATGGCGAATAGTGCCTTTCTTTCCAGGATACTTTCCTTTCCCCCAAGCTTTGCCCTTAGAAGCTGTACTCTTCCCATTCTGGTTTGCATTTGCCTTACTTTTGCACTTCTTTGCAAAGTGGTCCTTACCTCCACACTTTCTACAAACTTTGCCTTTTGCTGGGCAGCATGGGTCTTTTCCAAAATGACCTCTGTTTCCACATCTGTAACACTCCAAGTCATGTGTCGGCATATTTCTTGGCTGGCTATGGCTATGCGAGAGCCTATTTACTTGTTGACCAACTTTGTCTTTACTGGGCTGGCTTGAGTTGTCTTTCAGTTTCATGGTATGAAATTGCCCCTCAACAGCCTCTAATGCAGCAGCAATTGTTAAAGCATTGGTAAGTTTCAACTCCCCCCTTTTTCCAGCAGTCGCCTTCTGAGTTTGTCTGATCTGTAGTGCTGCACAACTTGATCCAATAATTGGTTATCCAAATCAGCTGCCACGTAATTGCATTCAACAGCCAGTTGTCGCAATCTCGTCACGTACTGGGCAACCGTTTCTCCATCTTCTTGTTTTGTTTTGCGAAACAAATGGCGTTGAAATGTAGCATTCGGTGTCACCACATAGTGTGCATTCAATGCATCTATGGCTTTCTGGTATTCCTCCTTCCTTCCAGTATTCAAAAGCCTCTTAAAATTTTCCCGAACTGCGGGTCCTGCTGTGAAGAGAAATAACGCCCTCCGCTGCGCTTTCTGTTCCTCCGTACTGCTATCAAGAAATAGGCCACAACTGTCGGCGTAGGCTTCAAATTCTTCCAGCCATGCCTTCCACTTCACACTCACAGTGCTTGCATCACCCGTCGGGTCAAAATGAGGAACACTTCGAAGTGCTAGAAATTCAGCTCCTGTGACTGCCATGAAGAAAACCTTCCAGCTCAAAGCCACCGATTCAAAATCCAAAATGTTTATTCTCGTCGCCAATGTCACATTTGTGGCCCGAAATGTGAAATTAATAACACCATCACCACATGCTTTACCAGTTGAACATCTCCATGTCTTTATTTTCCTGCTTCCATTATTCCACCATTTCGCGCCCTTCCACCTCCAGTGCATACCATCTGACTTCCGGTCAGGTTAATACATATCATACATATTCATTATCATGACAACTAGCTTCTGACTTTTCTGACCATCCACGACAGCAAGTAGTGAAGGGCTACCAATGAAGCAGAAAATAGCAGAATAACTGACACAACCCATTCCTAACCCCAGCTGCAAAGCACAATTCTTCATGTACCTGACACCAGGCATTCCTGACGCTGTGTCAGTTCAGTGGGAAACTAACAATAACAGAGCAAACTGAGGTTCCAACTCCATAACTCTCTGAAAGTGGCTGCTTAACTAGATAGAGATATAATGAAGGTGTTGCACTGAGTGTAAGAGGACAGAGGTCCCGTTGCAGCTGTATAAAACATTGTTTAGGCCACACTTGGAGAATAGTGTACAGTTCTGGTTGCTCCATTACAGGAAGGATGTGGAGGCTTTGGAAGAGATATAGAAGAGATTTACCAGATGTTGCATGGATGAAAGGGTTTGAGCCATAGGGAGAGGTTAGTTGTTTTCTCTGGAGCATCAGAGGCTGAGAGAGTTTATAAAATTATGATACATTTTGATAGGATAGAGAGTCAGAATCTTTCTCCCAGGATTAAAACAAAATACTAGAGATCACGAATTAATATGTGCAGGGCAAGTTTTGTTACACGGATAGTGGTAAATGCCTGGAAGAAGGTGCCAGAGGTAGTGATGGATAGGAGAATTTAAGATGCAGATGCAAGGAATTGAGAGATTGGGATTATATTCAAGATTCAAGATTCTTTTATTGCCATGTAATAAAACAGAAAAATTTAATATTACACCAAATTTCCTTTAGTCTACCATTAGGCAGATGAAGATTCCCCATCAGCAGAAATTTACTAGCGCCCATTAGAGTTCCTCCAGAGTTACTGAGTGTCCATGGATCAGGATCAGTATCAGAATCAAAATTTATTGTCATGAACAAATCATGAAATGCAGTGTTTTGTTGCAATATCATAGAGCAAACAATCATGTTATAACTATCTTACAACATTATTATAAAAAAGTCAAACTAATAGTGGACAAAAAGTAAGGCAGTTCATTGATTATTCAGGAATCTGATGGCCAATGAGTGCTCATCTTTTGGCTCCTGTACTTCTTTCCTGATAGTAACAGAGTGAAAAGAGCATGGCCTGGGTGGTGGGGGTCATCTTTTTTAAGACACTGACTCATGTAGGTGTCTTCGATGGAGGGAAGTCTGGTGCCTGTGATATTGCAGGCCAAGTTAACAACCCTCTGGAGTTTATTCTTGACCTGGGACTTGAAGCAGTGATGCAGCCAGCCACAATGCTCTCCATGGTACACCTGTAGAAGTTTATGAGAATCTTCAGTGACATATCAAATCTCTTCAGACACCTCACAAAGTATAACCACTGGTGAGCCTTCTTTGAGATTGCATGAACGAGGAGGCTCCAGAAAAGATCCACAGAGATGTTGACACCCAGGAATTTGAAGTTCTTGACCTTCTCCACTACTGAGCACTCGATAACTCCCTCCTGAAGGATCCTCCTCCAGCTGTCCTGCAGCCGCCTCAGCCACACAGCCTTCAGTCCAAACCATCGACATCCTGAACTTCAGATCCAAACCTGATATGATCAGGAAGCCTCAGCATTCTCTCACATCCTGGATTCAATACCAGATACACCATCTGCTAGTCAGCAACCTGGTGTGAGTCCTTTAACCCCCAGGTTGCCAGCAGCCTGCAGTCTGCATGGGTTCCTTGCTGTGAGTCGCTAAAAGCTCGCCACCTGTTCATTCTTAAGTAGCAAAGGCCCTCACTGGTCTGGCACTGTGGTCACCATCCTGTGGGTTACCTCCTCTGTTTATCCTTCTCAAACAGGACATGGTCTCCCCAATTTGCAGTGCCATGCACCAGTCCTCTGTTTCCCTGGAGTCTGATGTGTGATACCAATAATAAGCAGAATCTTATTCCTTGAAGAAGGCCTCATGCCTGAAACATCAGCAATATATCTTTGTCTTTTATGGATGCTGAAAGACTGACTGAGTCCCTCCAGCATTTTGGTGTGTTTACATATTCCTCTGGTTTTCCCTTCCTTAAGTCAACAATCAGCTCCTTGGTTCCGGAGATATTGAGTGAGAGGTTATTGTTGGTGCACCATTCAGTCAAGTTTTCAATCTCCCTCCTATATGCTGACTTACTGCCTCTGTTCCCTCTAAGCTTTTCCACCAGCGCACAAAGGAAATGAATGTGCGCACAAAAGGTGAGTGACCTAATTCAAAGTAGGGAATGAAATCTTAACTAAATACGTTACTTCGTAGAATGAAATCATACTTGTATTATATGAAAACCTGCCAATACAGTGTTATTAGCCATGAGAGATAGGCTGTGCCAAAATGATCTGAACACAATTTCAAGTTTACATTTGCACAAGCGTTCTGCATGTACATACCTTTGTCACAGGAAAAAATATTGGCACCACAAAAGATTTTTACACACACTGACTACTAAAAATTAGAGGGAACATTGCTTACCGCCTCTTTTTATACAATCCATAACTGTGGTATCGTCACAAATTTTTAGATGGTTTTGTTATTGTACAAAGCCACACAGCCTTAGGTGTATAGTGCATAGAGCAGGGGGCTAAGAATGCAGCCCTGCCGTGCCCTGGTATTGATGAAGATTGTGGAGATGATCTTACCAATTCTCACCTTTTTCCATTTAAAAAGGTAACTTCATCTAATAACATTTTTCACTGAAAATTGCTGGAACTGCAAGATGGAAACCCTATAAAAGTGCCTGGGATCAAAGTCAACAGGACAAACAATCTCCTTAACCAATCATTCTAAAGGATTGTGAACTAAACAGCAGGAAGTTAAAACAAGGAATTATGAATTTGAATGGTGAAGTCAGTACCAAATCAGATGCAGAAAGAAATGTAATAAGAGGGAAAAACAATTGGGTTAAGAGGTTAAAAAGTGTCAGAAAGAAAACATTAAAACATGGTTTAATTTTCATTGAATAAAAGCATGAATGAGCAAGATTCCATACTTTTAATAGTTAGTTCATGTCGCAGTGAGGCTGTGATAGTACAGATCTATCACCAATGTACATAGTGTATATAGTTACTGTATCTAGACTGTGCTTACAGCGATTGGCTGAGAGCTAAGCCACACCTATTGTTTGGGCCTTAAAGGGTTGTGTCCCTAGCCAGGTCGGATCATTCCGGACTGGTCGGCCACCTGTGAAGAGCTCCGGTCTTTTGCTAATAAAAGCCTTGGTTTGGATCAACAAGTCTTTGGTTCTTTCGACGAGCTCTACAATTTTATTAGCAAAAGACCGGAGCTCTTCACGAAAACAGGCAATTCATTAGGAGTGAGGTGCGTAGATTGCTGGATGAGGGCATCATCGAACCCAGTTCAAGCCCCTGGAGAGCCCAGGTGGTGGTTGTCAAGAATGGGGAAAAACTACGGATGGTGGTCGACTACAGCCAGACCATTAACCGCTTCACACTCCTGGATGCGTACCCCCTGCCACGCATCACGGATGTGGTGAACCAGATCGCCCAGTACCGCATTTTCTCCACTATTGACCTACGTTCGGCCTACCACCAGCTCCCGATCCGCTGCGAGGACCGACCATTCACGGCCTTTGAAGCGAATGGGCGGCTATATCAATTTCTCAGGGTACCATTCGGGGTCACAAATGGTGTCGCGGTCTTCCAGCGGGAAATGGACAGGATGGTGGACCAGAACGGGCTAACCGCTACCTTCCCGTATCTGGACAATATCACCATCTGCGGCCACGACATGCAGGACCATGACGCCAACCTAGACAAATTTCTTCAAACTGCCCGTCAGCTAAACCTGACTTACAATTTGGACAAGTGTGTTTTCCGGACCACACGACTCGCTATTCTAGGTTGTGTGGTGGAAAACGGGATAGTCATGCCAGATCCTGACCGCATGCGTCCCTTAATGGACTTACCCCCCCCACATACCCAGAAAGCTCTCAAACGCTGCCTGGGCCTTTTCTCTTATTACGCACAATGGGTTCCAAACTACGCCGACAAGGCACGTCCTCTTATCAAGACCACCTCTTTTCCCCTCTCGACCGAAGCCACAGCGGCTTTCGATCGAATCAAATCTGACATCGCTGCTGCGACGCTGCACGCGATCGATGAGTCTGTCCCGTTTCAAGTCGAGAGCGATGCATCCGACTTCGCCCTGGCAGCCACCTTGAACCAGGCCGGTCGGCCTGTAGCCTTCTTCTCCAGAACCCTCCAGGGTCCGGAGAGTAGACACTCCTCGATCGAGAAGGAGGCCCAGGCCATAGTTGAAGCGGTATGTCGTTGGAGACATTACCTCGCTGGGAGGCGCTTTACACTGTTGACTGATCAACGCGCGGTCTCCTTCATGTTCAGCAACACCCAGCGTGGTAAGATAAAAAACGACAAAATCGCCAGATGGAGAATCGAACTCTCCACCTTTAACTATGACATCCTGTACCGGCCTGGTAAGCTCAACGACCCGCCTGACGCGCTCTCCAGGGGGACGTGCGCCAGCATACAGATGGACAGACTACGGAAACTCCATGAGGCGCTCTGTCATCCAGGGGTCACTAGGTTTGCTCACTTTGTCAAGGCGCGCAACTTACCCTACACAATTGAGGAGATCCGCTCCATGACCCGAGCCTGTTCGGTGTGCGCCGAATGCAAGCCCCACTTCTTCCGTCCGGATAACTCCCACGTCATCAAAGCCACCCGCCCCTTCGAGCGTCTTAGCGTAGACTTTAAGGGACCCCTACCGTCGACCAACCGTAATACCTACATCCTTACGGCCATCGACGAATACTCCCGCTTCCCATTCGCTGTGGCCTGCCCAGACACCACTGCCACCTCAGTGATACAGGCCCTTCACAGTATTTTCACCATCTTCGGGTACCCCAATTCCATCCACAGTGATAGGGGGTCCTCATTCATGAGTTCAGAGCTGCAACAGTACCTTCTGGAGTGTGGCATTGCTTCAAGCAGGACCACGAGCTATAACCCACGCGGTAATGGCCAGGTCGAGAGGGAGAATGCCACCATATGGAGAGCGGTTACACTGGCTCTCCGGTCTAAAGGTCTCCCCACCTCTCACTGGCAGGAGGTTCTCACTAGTGCCTTACACTCCATCCGCTCCCTCCTATGTACTGCAACAAATGCCACCCCCCACGAAAGGATGTTCCTTTTCCCGAGGAAATCCGAATCGGGAACCACTGTACCGGCATGGCTCACCGTCCCTGGCCCCGTCCTTTTGCGACGCCACGTCCGGCACTCAAAGAATGACCCCTTGGTCGACCGAGTGACTCTACTCCACGCGAACCCACATTACGCATACGTGGAGTTCCCAGACGGGCGGGAGGACACTGTTTCGGTGCGGGACCTAGCTCAGGACGCGGTAGACCCAGCAAACCCCCCAACTCCTTATGCTCCAGGCCCCGTGCCGCAACAGAAGGACCAACAGCACCCCAATGACTCGGGCCACCCTGCCGACAAAACGACTGGGGAATTGAGCGACGGAGCAGTCGCACCCGATGAGCCCGCTGGTGACACCACTCCAGCGACCCCAATCCCGGCACCACGGCGGTCACGCCGGATGGTCAGACCCCCTGACCGCTACAGTCCTTGACCTACCCCTTTTCATTCTCTCCCTCGTTTTTTTTTTTTTTTTTTCCCCGGGTCAATTCTCCAAGAAGGGGTGAATGTGATAGTACAGATCTATCACCAATGTACATAGTGTATATAGTTACTGTATCTAGACTGTGCTTACAGCGATTGGCTGAGAGCTAAGCCACACCTATTGTTTGGGCCTTAAAGGGTTGTGTCCCTAGCCAGGTCGGATCATTCCGGACTGGTCGGCCACCTGTGAAGAGCTCCGGTCTTTTGCTAATAAAAGCCTTGGTTTGGATCAACAAGTCTTTGGTTCTTTCGACGAGCTCTACAGAGGCTAACAGTAGTAATTTACAAATACCACATGATTAAAAAAAGTAATGAAACTGTGACTTAGCAACTTATGGGGGATTTTACTTACATTAATTGTGCAAGGAACGTCATCCTGTTTCAAAGGGGGTCAGTCAGAGAGATGCTGCTGATCTCTGTATGTCATCCCACAGCTGCCTTGATTTCGGCATTGTGATAGTACAGACCTATCACCAATGTATATAGTGTATATAGTTACTGTATCTAGACTGTGCTTACAGCGATTGGCTGAGAGCTAAGCCACGCCTATTGTCTGGGCCTTAAAGGGTTGTGTCCCTAGCCAGGTCGGATCATTCCGGACTGGTCGGCCACCTGTGAAGAGCTCCTGTCTTTTGCTAATAAAAGCCTTGGTTTGGATCAACAAGTCTTTTGTTCTTTCGACGAGCTCTACAGGCACAAATAACAGAAACATTAGAATCAGAAGATCAGAATCAGAATTTATTGTCACAAAAATTTTGCAGCAGCCTCACGGTGCAAACGTTCATATAAACCACCTTACAAAACTAAATAAAAATAGTGCACAAAAAGTCAAAGCAAAGCCTTGTCTTTGGTTCATTGATCATTCCCGGAATCTGATGACAATGGGGAAGAAGCTGTCCTTGTGCCGCTGAGTGCTTATATTATAAATATTAGGATGTGACAAAATAATGTGTAACGAACAAATAAGGCTGACGATTCCCCAAACTCTATGTGTTGCATATGGCACATTGTGCATTGTTGACTAGTCTGCCCAGAAGAGGCAGAAATATAAATTCCTAGGCAATGGAATTGGGCAACATTGGAAGGCAAGGCCTCGCTGAAGGCAAAACCCCCAGAAGAGGAAGACAAATGTCCTTGTACATTTTTAAAATCCCTTGAAAGGATGGGTTTCAGTACAGTCACCCACCCAAAATAAACAAAAGAACTTTAGCTGCTGGAATCTTGAGAAGCTGGAGGCACTCAGTGGGTCAGGCAGTATCCATGAAGAAAAATGATCAGTCAACATTTTGGATAAAAGAGGCATAATTGACTTTAGGAAAAGAAAACAACTGCAGACTATTCAAAGCAGATTTGTTAGTGTGCAGAAATAAATACTCATCCATCTTGTTCTTCAGAGATAAATTTAAGGATGAAGGAAAGCTAGAAACACTCAATAAGTCAGGCAGCAACTGTGGAGAGAAAACCTATCAGCCAGTTAGCTTAACATCTGTAGTCAGGAAAATGCTTGAAGCTGCCATGAAGATGAAACAGCGAGACATATAGAATGAAGGGGTTCCATCAGGCAGACACAGAATGGATTCATAAAGGGCAGGTCTTGTTTGACAAATTTTCTGGAATTCTTTGAGGATATAATGGGTGCAGTATATAGAAGGGAGCAGATTGATGTTGTATATTTGGATTTCCAGAAGGCGTTTGATAAGGTGCCGCACAAGAAACTTATCAGTAAGATACAGAAGAATGGAGTCAGGGGAAGTATATTGGCATGGATTGAGGATTGGTTAACAGACAGAAGGCAGAGAGTCAGGATAAATGTTTTTTTTTTCTAATTGACAGACAGTGGTAAGTGGGGGGCCGCAGGGGTCGGTGCTGGGGCCACAGCTGTTCACTATTTACATTGGTGATTTGGAAGAGGGGACAGAGTGTAGTGTAGCCAAGTTTGCGGATGGTACTAAATTGAGTGGAAAAACAAATGGTACAGAGGATATGGGGCGGCTGCAGAAGGATATAATTAAGTTAGATGAGTTGGCAAAGGTCTGGCAGATGGGGTACAACATTTTTAAATGCGAGGTAGGAAAAATAGAAGAGCAGATTATTATTTAAATGGTGAAAAACTGCAGCATGCTGTAGAACAGAAGGACTTTGGTGGACTTGTGCATGAATCGCAAAAAGTTGGGTTCCAGGTGCAAGTTAGTAAGAAGGCAAATGGAATGTTGGCCTTCATCGCTAGAGGGATTGAATTCAAGAGCAGGGAGGTTTTGCTGCAACTGTACAAGATACTGCTGAGGCCGCACCTGAAGTACTGAGTACAGTTCTGGTCTCCATACTTGAGGAAGGATATATTGGCCTTGGAGGCAGTCCAGTGGAGGATCACCAGGTTGATCCCAGAGATAAGGGGGTTGACCAAAGAGGAGAGTCTAAATCGTCTGGGATTATACTCACTCAAATTCAGAAGAATGAGAAATAGAAATATATAAAATTATGAAAGGAATAGTTAAGATAGAGGCTGGAAAATTGTTTTCACTGGTAGGTGAGACCAGAACTAGGGGACACAGCCTCGAGATTCAGAGGAGTAGATTTAAGACGGAGATGAGAAAAAACTGTTTTTCCCAGAGAGTAGTGAATCTGTGGAATTCTCTGCCCAGGGAAGCAGTTAAGGCGACTTCATTAAACATATTTAAGATTCAGTAAGATAGATTTTTAAATAAAAAAAGGAATTAAGGGATATGGGGAAAAGGCAGGTTGGTAAAGTTGAGTCAATGATCAAATCGGCCATGTACTTATTGAATAGTGAAGCAGGCTCGACAGGCCAGATGGCCTACTCCCACTCCTATTTCTTATGTTCTTATATTCATACCCTCAGGTCACAGACCCTTCACCAGAACCAGGAAAGCGAGAAAAGCAAAAAAAGGGAAAAATTAGGTATGGAAAGATGAGCCTGCTCCACCTTTCAATAAGATCATGGCTGTGGTCTTGGGCTAAGAAACTAACACCCTTCACTCATCTCTGGAATCAACCAGATGAACCACCCCTACACCACCTCCAAAGTCAGTGTATCCTTTCTCAAGTAAGGAGACCAGAATTGCACATAACTCCTCATAGTATCCGGTACAGTGGCTGAAGAACCTCCCTGCTCTTCAATTCAATCCTTCTTGCAATAAAGGCCAATATACCATTTGCCTTCTTAATTACCTGCTGCGTGAAACACAAAAGTCTGCACACTCTGCAATTGTAGCAAAAACACACCGAAACTCTGGAGGAACTCAGCCGGTCTTTCACCATCCTTTGGAGATAAAGGATGTTTTGGGCCTGAGCCCTTCTTCAGAATCATGGAATCATACAGCAGAGATACAGGCCATTCTGCCTAATATGTCCACACTAAACGGTGTACACCCTTCCATATTAATCCCATTACCGAGCATTTGGCCTTCAGCCCTCTTTAACTAAGCATTCACTTGGACACTTCTGAAATGCAAGTCAACCTCAATTCCAAAGGACAGCCAAAGAGAGAGTGGCATTCTATTTTCCACATGGACAGTTTTCGTGGTAAAACTGTAAGGCACATTAGGGGAAACCTAGTCCATAACTTCCACCTTTTTCACTATGAACTGCAAAGAATGATCAACCTTTAGGCCATGGTGTTAAAAAGGTAATTACATAATTTCAGTTTACTAATGTTTTAAGCTGCTTAAACATACTACACAATCTAATCAGATGGAGACTTTAAACAGTCATACATTGCTCAGTCTGCCTACATTACATGGGACACATTATTTCACAGTTGTGTGATTCACTGGAGATTTAATTTCAACAAAAAAATTTGCAGCAAAATGCATCCATGAAGCAAATGGGAAAAACATCAGAGCTAAATTTGTGTGAAGTTTATGAGTGGGAACTTTGTTGCTTGATAAGTTCAGTTTTGGCAACTTATCATTAATCAACAGGTTTCTGGCCTGAAGCATTGACCATTCTTTTTCTCCCACTGATGCTGCTGAGTTCCTCCAGCAGATTGTGTTGAGTTTCAAATTTCAGTATCTCCAGTGTGTCTTTTCTTATCACAAACCAGGCCAAGTTGCCAGGGCACAGCAGTTAGTGTGGCATTATTACAGCGCCAGCAACTGGGTTCAAACCCAGCACCACCTGTAGAGTTTGTACTTTCTCCCTGTGTCTGCGAGGGTTTCCTCCGGGTGCTCCAGTTTCCTCCCACCCTGCAAAACATACCGGAGGGTTGTAGGTCAATTGGGTGTAATTGGACATCATGGGTTTCAATGGCCGGAATTGGCTTCTACTATGTTGACAATAATATTAAAATTTTTAAAAAGTTATTGCTGAAATGCTATCACACACATCCATGCAAATAAATGTCTGTTGAAACAACCAAAAGTATGCTACATGACCTGGGCAGTGTTTTAGCTTATCTTGCTTTGAGAATAAATAAAAAAATGCCAAAATGTTATAATAGCCAAATTTCAGGGAGGCAGAGCTGCATGGAGGTGCTGGGGTCTAGTGCAGTACACAAAAGTACTGGAGAAAATCAGCATTTCATGCAGCTCCATAGAAAGTAAAAGGTCGGCAGAGTTATATATTCTGACAAATGCTTATGAGAAACATATTTTGTGAAAAATGGCTCCAAACAGGCTTTAAACAGCCTGTTAAAGGAGCCAATGGTGGTTTAGTTTTAAATCCTGTGACCGCCGAGTCTGGGCCCAAGAAGGCGCCACCTGCATTCGGCAGCGTCCTCAAAGGGGTTGCAGAAGCAGAGGATTGGTGCAGGACACCAGAAACGGGATGACCACTCCCTGTTTGAAAAGGAAAAGCAGAGGAGTCGGCTCATGGGACAGTGACCACAGCGAGGGGCTCTACAGCTGAAGAACACAGACAGTGACGCTGAATCAAGGAGAGAAACCCATAGAGGCTGCGGGCTGGTGACCACTGCAGGTAAGGGACTCACACCAGGTTGTGGTCTCTTGGAAGCTGGCTCAAGACTGGGTAAAGGGGTACCATGTATCGGAACTAAGGTGCAAGAGGGTGCTGAGGCTTCCTGGTCATGTTCGAGGTTTGGATCTGGAGCTCGGGTTGCCGATGGTGTGGACCGAAGGCTGCGTGGCAGCGGAGGCTGCGGCAGCACTGGAGGCAAATCCATGGACACTCAGTGACTCTCTTTTGCTTCTCTTTCTCTGACTGTCAGAAGCACCAGTCAATTTCTGCTGATGGCAAATCTTTGTCCGCCTTATAGTAGACTAAAGGAAATTTAATGCAATATTACATTTTTTGTTTTATTATATGACAATGAACGATCTTGATCCATGAAAAGAAATACACCTCCAAATGAGGAATGAGCAAAAGCACAGTCAATAACAGGGAAACATGGAAATGTCAGAGCTGGAATGTTCAGTAAACAAAGAGAGGCTGGAGAGACTCAATGGGTCAGGCAGCATCCACAGAGAGAAATAATAACCAACGTTTCAGGCCTGAACGCTTTATCCCATTGGCTTCTCTTTGTTCACATAGTCAATGGCAATTCAACAACTGGATATTAAAAAGTCTTCTGAAAAAGCATTAGTTATCTAAAAATATGTTGGTTGATCTAAAAAAAAGATTATAATACAAAACTGTCAGCAAATGGTTTGTCACTTAAAAGGTTCAGAGGGAAATAATTATGTGAATTGACACCAGAGTTTTAGTATTCAATCTGTAAATACGTACTGTGCTTTTTTTCCACTTAAAGCCAGAGCTGTTGCATTTGTCTTGCCGGACTTCATGCTTTAAGGTAAACTTTATGATTCAAGGAAGATTATTAATGAAGCGACTGATGTTAGTTGAGCCAAGGACACCATACGAGTGACTCATAGTGATGTACTGGGGCCGAGATGATTGACCTCTGACAACTACAACTATCTTCCTCCATACAAAATAGAATTCTCATCACTTCATTGTTATCCGCTTGAAAAAATTAACTTCAGTTTTATGAAAACTCCTTGATGCCACATTCAATCATCAGCTCCCTTGATTTCAAGGGCCATCACTCTCACCTCACATCCGGAATTCAGCTCGTTAATCCCTATTTAAACCTGTCTGATGTTGATGAAAAGACTTGACCGAAAGATTTGAAGATGGTCAAAGGTGCAGTGACTTCTAGTAAATTATTGATTCATAGAATCAGACCCTGGTTTCAGAAGGAGACTGTTCAGCCCGTCATGTCCATGCTGCATCTCTATTAAGTCAATTTTCTATTTCTGCCCACCTTCCCTTTCACTTTTGGCTAATGTTGGTCCCACTCTCATTTAAAGACCACAATGGAACCTCTCTCCCCTTCATCTGCAGCCATTGCATTTCCAGATTCCAACTCAATTTGTGTAAAAACATGCTTTCTATCTGTGACCTCTTGTCCTTAACCAATGGAACATCCTTCCAATTTCCACCCCGTCCACCTCGCTCATAATTTTATTAAACCTCTCTTCAGCCTTCCTTTCTCCAATGCAAACACCTCAAGACTCTCTGGTGTGACAGATTATGTTATATTTTAAATTGTATATAGATATGTTTTAAAGGAGATAAATTGTGACAGGTTTTTTTTTACTGTAGGTCACATACTGCTCAAGCCAGACAGTTCAGGCCTTTGCAAAAACTTTGAAGAATGTCTACAAGGACTTCACAAGTAGGTGTTAATTGGACGTGCTGTAGAGTAATGGATTATTGTTTTGGAAAGCAACAGATGAACGAACTCGGAAGATTAGGCCTGGAGCTGCAGTCTGTCTGAGTGCAGTTGGCTGTTTTAAGAGGATCTCTGAGTGAGTGAAAGAGAGAGAGAGAATTCAGTTCTACAGTTGAACAGCAGCAGCTGGGACTGGAACATGACAAGCTGGCAAGCTTGTAGAAAAAAAACCATTTTGAAGACAGGTAGTGAGTTCTTAGTTCAGCCTGGTCAAAGCCCTTGTGGTCCATACAAGAGGAGATGGTTGGCTGCATAATGTTTCACTTGAAATAAGGGAAACAAAAAGGAACTCTGTGGTGACCTGAAAGAAAGAGGTTATCATCTGGAAAACCCTGAGGGGGCAAGTTTCTTCGGCAAGACACTGAAGTGGCTGATCGGAAGGAATCAGTTGTGGGTGTCCAATGAGCAACAAATCTCTCTCTGAAAACCAACAAGAACTTCCCTGAGTGGTAACCATTTTCCTTTCAAGCACTAAAGCCTGGTGAACTTGAAAATGTTAAATTCTATGCACAATTTAAGAATTGCCTACAACCAGTAAACCGAGAGGAATGAGAAGTGAGATTGGCCTGTGAATTAAGGAACATATTACATGGCTTAAGTTAAGGTAATAGTAATGTTAAAATTTGATCCTGTTTTCATGTTTAAAGATAATTAAAAGTAACTTTTGTTTAAGTAACCATTTGTCTTGGTGTTGCTGCTGGGTTTTGGGGTCTTCTGGGCTCATAACACTGGGAAAACACGAGAGACTTCAAATGCTGGAATCTGGAGCAGGTTCACCAGTATTAGTGGGAGAAAAAGAATGGTGAACGTTTCCGGATAGAACTCTTCAACAAGACTCTCTATCCTTGCAAATCAGCTTCTTGCCCAGGAGCCAATTTTTCTGGATCATCTCCAGTGCCTCCACATCCTTCCTATAACACTCCTGAACATTTTTGCTTGTATTTTATGAATTTTGGGTTGCTGATCAAGAAAATTGCCTTTAAATGTTCATATCACGGACCATTGTTTAGCTATAATCTACTTTTGTGATTTCCTGTCATTTTTCCACAGAGCAAGTTGTTTTGGTAACTCGAAACATGCCTGGGCAGGTCCTATGCAAATATTGTCTTAGGCCTGGGCATGCATGGAAGGCATTTAAAGATGTTATTGAGAATTTTCTTGGCAACTACGGAGCACCACACTACATCAAGCTGATTAACAACATGCTTCAAGCAGAAAAAAACCACGAGTGCAACATGTCATTGAAAATTCATTTTCTGCCTTTGCACTTGGGCTTCTTCCCTGCTGATCTTGGTACAGTCAGTGGCAAATATGGAGAAAGGTTTCACCAAGACATTGTGACCATGGAAAAGCGGTGCTAGGGCAACTGGAAACAATGCATCAACATTATTATGAGAACAGACATGCTAAATTCAATAGAAGTTAATTTAATATTTTTCTAACTTCCTACTTGATGCAGCAAATCTGAAATTATCTTTGTGTTCAGCTGTCTATCAAGTTGTCTATCAAATTCCCTAATTTTTTTTCAGGAAGCAGGTGTTTTGAAAAAGAATTGTTGTCCAGTGTAATTTGTCAATCAGAACTGAACACCATATTCCAGTTGAGGCTGGCCCAGTGTTTTATGAAAGTGAGGCAGATGTTGTTAGTGTACATATACCATCATGTTGAAATAACGAGAACACACTGAAGTTGTCAGCCAGAGAAGAGAAAAGTGTTTATTACAGTGTTATCAGGCTTGATATAGGCACACACACATGTGACCTGGCGTCATGGCATCTGAAGTGCTAGCGACCTCATGACGTAGCTACGTTGAGTAGGCCAGGGCTTCTCAGTAGACGTACAGGTGCTGCTGAGTCACTATGCCTCGTAGCTTTAGTGGCTAGTTGCCAGTAGATTGGAGGCTATTGTGTCTAACTGTCACAAGACAAGAGCTGTTAATGGTGGTTCTGCCCACTCCCTCCAAGCATACCGCTACAAAGGTTCAATCTGCTTTATTAACCATATTTTCAACCTGCCCTGTCACATTGGGCAGTCAAAGATTCTTCAAATGTTTTGTGGACAATGTTTGCCCCGGTCTACCCAAGCCATGCAAATTCAAGATAATGTGAAGGGCATCACCATTTTGGATTTGGATAACCTCAGATAGGAAGTCAACACAGAGGATCCAAAATAGGTAAATTCATATTGATTGTGATAGGGGAAAATGCAAGCAGCTTATCACTGACAAGTTCAACCCAAACATTTTCAGTACACAGTCTCACACCATCACAAAGTCAAACCTATAAGATGCTGGAAGGCTGTCAGCTAGATCAGTGTTAAAATGGATCCAAAGTTTCTCCAAAGCAAATGCAAATACAGCTGCACAAGCGTTTAATCACTTTGTAAAGTATGAGAAGTCTTTTGCAGCAAGAACCACTTCCATGAGCTGCAACAAAAGAGGCTAAATCATGGCTTACAAAATCACCTCATTTATAGTTTTTAACCTCTAGTTTTCTGGAACATTTGAACAGCCTGCTTCATATATATATATATATATTTTTTTTCTTAAAATTCTCTTGGGATTTGTTAGTTACTCTCACACCACCCTACCCATTAATAAGTTTCTTATTATCAGCTCTCGAGCTGATAACAAGAAAGGAATGCAGCCCACAAATCCAACCCCTCTTTTCCCTTCCTCACACAACTTAAAAACTTGCATTTTAATTATATTACAAAATCTACTTTCTAATCAGTACCTCAAAATTTTATGCAATGCCATTAGATTTTACAACCGTTCCATTTCAGATTGCATTCTGTTTATGTTGTAGAGAAGCGCTACTGCAGAGTGATAGAAGAATGACACACACATGGGTGTAAATGAAGTCAAAGCTGATTTATTGATCTTGCTAGCCTTGCTTTTATAGACCCAGCTTCCCACCACTGGGTCTGATTTTCCCACTGCTGCAGCCAGATGTGACGTCACCGGCGAGCTGACCTTTGATTGTCCGTAGTTCCCGCCATGCAGGCTCTTGACTCGTGAAGGCCATTAGTGTGTGCGGGCTTTCTGCACTTGCTGTGTTAGTCCACCATTTTGAGTGCCGGTTCACTGGCCAGATAGCGGGCCACTATACGACACCGCCCCCCCACTCATCCCCCAGAACCAGCGATGCTTAGTTATCATCCTTTGCTTGGGCGGCCTGCCCCTGCAACATGGTGGCTGTGTGTTGACTAGTTGGTTTGCATCCAGGTGTGCTGGTTTGAGGCAGTCAACAGTGAATGTCCCTTCTTTCCTGCCTATGTCCAGCACGCATGTTGGCCCATTGTGCCTGATCACCTTGTGCGGTCCCTCATACAGCTGTTGTAACGGTGCCCAGTGTACTCCCCTATGGACGAAGATGTACTTGCAGGTTGTCAAGTCCTTGGGGGTGAAAGTTTTTGTTTGCCCATGCTGCATGAGTCAGAGTACCCAGTCTTTGCCTGAGCTTCTCCAGGGTTGCTGCGGTTGGCTCATTCAGGTCTTGTCAGCAGGCACGAATTCCCCGGGAATGACCAAAGGTGAGCTGTATGATAGCTTTGCTGCTGAGCCATTTAGGTCTTCTTTAGGGGCTGTACAGATCCCCAGCAGGGCCCATGGAAGCTTGACTGTCCAGTTTGGTCCCTTGAGCTGAGCCATAGTGCCACTTTTAGGTGTCTGTGGAACCACCCCACCAGCCCATTTGCTGGGGGCAGTATGCTGTGGTATGGTGGAGCTGCATCCCCAGTAGGTTTGCCAGTGCTGTCTACAGGCTTGAGGTGAACTATGCACCTCTGTCCAAAGTCATGTGTTCTGGGACTCCAAACCTTGTCACCTAAGTGTTTATCAGGTGCAGGCCTCCATCATCGTCTCTGACATTGTGACTGCTTCCAGCCATCTTGTGAAGCGATCAACCATCATCAGTAGGTATTGTGCCCCCGTGTCACTGGCAGTGGTCCAACAATGTCTATGTGTTTGTGGCTGAACTTTCTTCATGTCTGGGGAGGGTGCCCTGGTGTGATATTGGACTTTTGACATCCGGCACAGTGTGCAGGTTCTGGCCCACTGGATGTCCTTCCGGAGGCCATGCCACACGAACCTGCTGGCTACCATACGATACCTTAAAGCCGAGTGTGCCAAATTGTGTACCACATCAAAGACTTGTCACCTCCAGGCTGTGCGTACTATGGGGCGGGAGTGGCCGGTAGTTTCGTCACCGAGGAGCACTGTGTTCCCTGGACCTATTGGGATGTCTTCCAGGTCGAGTCCCAACACCGTAGTTCTGTATGCTGGCATCTCTGGGTCCACCTGCTGTGCTCTTGCCTGGGCCATATAGTCTACCGGGACAGGATCTGTATTCTTTGTACCATTGGTCGTGATAAAGCATCAGTCGCCACATTGGTTTTCCTGGCTATCTGCTCGATGTCAGTGGTGAATTCTGGCACATATGAGAGGTGCCTCTGCTGCTGAGCAGATTACAGGCCCAACACTTTATTAAATGCAAAAATCAATGCTTTATGGTCCGCAAAGACTTTGAATTGCCTTCTTTCCAGAAAGTTGTGGAAGTATCAGACCATGAGGTAAAACGTCAAGAGTTTCCGGTCAAAGGCGCTGTATTTCAGCTTGGGTGGTCAAAGGTGCCTGCTGAAGAAAGCCAGAGGCCGCCATTGACCCTCGTCCAATTGCTCTAGCTCTCCTCCGACTGCCATGCTGGATGTGTCCACCATGAGGGCTGTCATGGCATCAGTCCTGGGGTGCACCATCAATGTGGAATTGGCCTGTACCCTCTTCACTTTCTGAAAGCTGCCGATAATATCTTGTCCCAGGTGATTTCTTTCTTCTTCCCTGCCATTAATGTGATCAGGGAGCGCATGATGCAGGCTGCTGGTGGTATGGAATGGTGGTGGAAGTTGGTCATACTAGCGTGTGAGGTTTTGTGAAGTGCCTGACGGCCTCTACCTTCTACAGCAGTAGTTTTTCTCTATGCCTGTTAATCTTGTGGCCCTGGAAGTCGATGGTTTTGAGCCCAAATTGGCATTTGGCTGCGTTGATTGTTAGGCCAAAGTGTTCTAGGTGTTGTAGGCTGAGGGGGGGGTTAAGTACGCTAACCTCTGCACCCATGTCCACCAGGAAACGCTGACCTGAAAGTGTATCCCAGACATATAAGAGACTATCTCATTGGCCATCCGCCATGGTCATGAGTTTCTCTGAAACATGTGGGGGTGGGGGGTTGACATCGGCAGGCCTCTGCACCCCATCATTGATGGTAGAAATAGTATTGTGCCTCAGGAGAGTCCACTTGCCTTTCTATTGTCGGATGTAGCCTCATCGGTCGCCACATGTGGGGCCTAGCAACTTGCTTTACTGATGCCATTGTCCTGCTTTGCTCTTCAGAGTACGTCCACCTGGTCTGTGGCTTTCCAGGGCCCACTGTAGACCTTGTAGGCCAGCAGCAGTCAGACATCTTCAGGCAGTTGCTTCAGAAAAATCTGCTCAAAGAGCAGGCAAGGCTTGTGCCCTTCGGCCAAAGCCAGCATAATACTCATGATGGATGGGGCCCTGTCCCCCAGGCTGTCTAGGTTCAGCAAATGGGTGGTGCTTTGAGAGCCCAAAAGTGCAGGTTAATAGTTCTGTTAGGGCCTCAAATTTGCCCTGTTCTGGAGGCTGCTGTAGGAAATCACCAACCCCTGCTACAGTGTCCTGGTGTAGTTTGGTAGTGGAATCGGTGGAGATCTGCCGCAGTTGAAATTAAGCTTCTGCCTGTTTGAACCACTCCAGTGGTTGCGATGTCCAGAACATTGGCAGTTTTAGCCAAACTGCATGGAGCATAGATGGGTTGGTCATCTTCAGGTCAAAATTCTGCTTGGACCAGTCAGGGTCACCAATGTAGTGAGACACTACTGCAGAGTGAGATAAGAACAACACACACACATACAGGTGTAAGTGAAGTCAAGACTGATTTATTGACCTCCCCAGTCCTGCTTTTATAGACCCAGCTTTCCACCACTGGGCCAGATTTTCCTGTTGTTGCGGGCGGATGTGACATCACGAACGAGCTGGACTTTGATTGGTCGCAGTTCCCGCCGTGCAGGCTCCTGACTCCTAAAGGCCATTAGTGAGCACATGCTTTCTGGACTCGCTGCGTTATTCCGCCAGTTTGAGTGCCAGTTCGCTTACCAGGTAGCAGGCCACTACAATGTTAAATACCGATTGAGTTGATTAAAGCAGTGTAATTCAGGGCTATGCAATGGCAGAGATAAGGTAAATAAGTCTGTTTATGTATCATTTCACACCACCCACTTGCAAATGAACCCCAGCAGTCATTTTAGTGCAGAAACTATCAAATATTTCTTGAATGAAAATATTGTCAAATGAACACTTCCAAGAATTATAACCTGAATAGTAGTACTGTACTCTGATGGATTTTCAGTGGCATTACTGACATTTTGAGTACAATTTCAAACCATTTGACCCGGTGCACTTGACTTCCTTTCTAAATGTTTTCAGTCTAAAAATAAATAACCTCAACTCCATCTCTTTTTGTTTAATGGTTTAGTAATTTGTCACTGTCCTTACTAAGAAAATTTAATTGAACTCAATTTCCTTGCATCTAAATTTCCCTCTAGATTAAGAAATATACTGTTGCCACTTTTAATATATTTTTTTCATTTCACCACACTGCACTAACAACATGGTAAAATGGCACAGTGCGTGGAATTGTAATTGATCGCTGGGCTTTGTTGCGTTATGTGACATTAATGCACACATTGGTCACTGAGCACATTTAAAGCAAATAGTGTAGAATCATTTAAGGGGAAGCTGAATAGATACTCAAGAGAAAAGGTACACTGATAGGTTAACCGAAGCTAAATGAAGGGAGGCTTGTGGAGAGCAGAAATGCACAAGTCGACTAGTTGGGCCAAATAGTTTGGTTTTGCCCTGTTTCGTTAACATAATTCTATCTAATCAGAATTCCAGTGACCTGAACTTTTCAAAGTCAGAATCAGATCTTGATTGAATGCAAATATCTAATAAAGGATTTCAACTGAAATGTCAAACTGGTCACCGGTAATTTCATCATTTTCTGGTGAGGAATTGCTGTTTTCTTGTAGTATTTTACATGCTAATCAAGATTTAGATTAAGATTTGAAACAGTTCTCAGTCTTTGCATCTGCATACAATTAATTTGTGAGCAATAACTGAAAATGAATTCCAGGCACAAACACTGAATTCTCACATAATTTCAGTTTTAAAATGCAGATCACATTTGTAATTTTATTATTGAAGATTCCATTTGTGTGGTATGGACACAATAGAGCATATTGCAAGATGATTTTTAGAAATCCCTTTTGTGGTCGAAGCAGTGTTGATTTTAACGTGGCAGTTAAGATGGAACAGGATTCCTTTCCTTTCCTAATGACCCTTTTCCTTTCATGATCTGATAAGTTGCCATCTTATAACTCAAGTGACGAGGAAACTCAGCTGAGTATGCTGAGAGAGGGACTGTTTGAAGGGGAGGGTGCAGAGAGGATGCGTGTGAGGGAGCTGAAGAGGTTGTAAGTGAAGGAGAAGGCTGAAGCAATGAAGAGGAGGGATATGAAAAGTGAGGTGAGTGAAGGCGAGGCTGCTCGTGAGGGCTGAGGGGGATTAGTGAAGGGGATGTTGGGGAGATAAATAAGTGAGAGGCCGAGAGAGTGAGTGAAGGGGGTGCTGAGATGAATGAAGAGGAGAATGTTGAGGAGGATTAGTGAAATGGGTGCTGGGGAGATAAATGAGTGAGAGGCTGAGGGGGTGAGTGAAAGGAATGCTGAGAGGATGATTGAAAGGAATGCTGAGGGGATGATTGAAGAGGAAGATATCGAAGGGGATTAGTGAAAAGGGGGTTTTCTGGGGGTGGAAGACCTGGAGAACATGAGGGACCTTAAGGATATTCCCAGTTCTTTTCTTTCATTATCAACTTAATTCATTCACCCTCCCTCCCCCCTCAGCCCCTCCCCTTCATTCCTACCTTACTACTCAAATCCTTCCACTTCACTCACCCACACCATCTCAGTTAAGTCCAATCACTCTGGCCAGTCCAGATTATGGAAGTCCCATCAATGACACCTTTTTGACACATTCAATTATGACCCATTTTATTGTCTCTACTTTCAGGACTCCTTCCCTGCCCCCACCAAATGTTGTTAGCCATCTATATACAAATGAAAGTAACCAATTAACCCACCAACCTGCAAGTTTTGGGATTTTGGAGGAAATCAGAGCACCTGGAGAAAAATTACACCGACACAGGGAGAAGATGTAAACTCCACACTGACAGTACCAGAGGTCAGCATAAAGGCCAGATCCTGGAGCTATTTAAGTTCAGGTTTATCTGATTCTTCATAAGATCATAAGGTATAGGAGTAGAAGTAGGTCATTTGGCTCTTTGAGTCCACTCCACCATTCCATCATGAGCTGATCCATTCTGCCACTGAGCCCTACTCCCCTGCCTACTGCCCACAATCTTTGATGCCCTGACTATTCGGATAGCTATCAATCTCTGCCTTAAATACATTCAATGATCTGGCTTCAACAGCTGCTCATGGTAGCAAATTCCAGAGGTTCACCATCTCTGGATAAATAAATGACTCTATATCTGTTTTAAATGGGGCCTTTCAATCCTAAGGTTGTGCCCCTTTGCCCTTGACTCCCCTACAATAGGACACAACTTTGCCACATCTACTCTGTCCAGACATTTCAACATTCAAACTGCTTCCATGAGGTTCCCCCTCATTCTTCTGAACTCCAAGGAGCACAGTCCAAGAGATATCAAACGTTCCTCATATGCTAATCCCTTCATTCCAGGAATCATTCTTATGAATTTTCTCTGAACCCTCTTCAAAGTCAGCACATCCTTTCCTAAATGAGGTGCACAAAACTGTAACCCATACTCCAAGTGAGGTCTCACCAGTGCCTTATAAAGCCTCAACATCACATCCCTGCTCTTATATCCTATTCCTCTAGATATGAATGCCAATATTGCATTCACCTTCTTCAAACTGAATCAACCTGGAGGTTCACCTTTAAAGTATCCTGCACATGGACACCCAAGTCCATTTGCCCCTCTGAATTTTGAGTATTTTGTGCAGTGAAATAATAGCCTGCTCTTTTATTCGTTCTACGGAAGTCCATGACTGTACACAATATACAACCCGAAAAATCAGTGTCTCTCCAGACCATGGTGCATACACCAAAACACACAATTCTCAGTTCATAATGATTACATAAATAATCCAAATAAATATCTTGAAATATTTGGGATGATTTTCATGGTTACAGGATACTGTTCATTAATCTCACTGCCTATGCGAAGGAACTATTCCCCAGCCTGTGAGTCCTGATTTAGATGCTTCTGTACCTCCTTCTTGATGGTAGTGGGTTTAAGATACTGTGTGCTGAATGGAAAGCATCTTCTATATTTCCTTGGGCCCTATTCAGAGAACTCTTCCAGTAAATGTTTTCTATAGAGGAGATGGAGAACCCAGTGATCCTTCCGACTGTTTTAATGATCCTCTGTATAGACTTCTGGGCTGATGTTTTGCAGCCAGACAGGAAGCTCTCAATTATACTCCTGTAAAAGGTTGTAAAGATGGGGCCAATAGTCTTGCCTTCTTCATCCTTCTTGAGGAGTATAGGCACTGTTGTGCCTTCCTGACTAATGAGGAGGTGTTGTGAGACAAAGAAAAGTCATCCCTTATAGGCACGCCAAGAAACTTTGTGTTCTCCACTCTCCACAACAGAACCGCTGATTTGTCGTGGAGAGCGGTTGACTTTCATGCTCCTGAAGTCCAAATCATCTCCTTTGTCTTGTCCATGTTGAGACTCATGGTATTTTACTCATACCATTTTATGAGTCTTTCAACCTGCTCTCTGTAATGGAGGAATTGCATTGCTTATTAGATAGAAAATTGCAGCAGTGCTGCGGCAGGATGGTTTGTTGAGATTGTCCAGCGAGGCTATTTGGGTCGAATTGAGGAATGGAAGAAGCATGAATACATTAATGGGAGTGTTATTATAGACCATCAAATGGGCTGAGGGAATTAGAGGAGCAAATTTGTAAAGAGTTTGCGTATATATGTAATAAACATAAGGTGGTAGTTGTGGGAGATTTTAACTTTCCAAACATGAACTGGGACACCCATATAGTAAGAAGGCTGATGGGGTAGAGTTTGTTAAGTGTGTTCAGGAAAGTGTTCTTAATCAATACGTAGAAGAACTGACTCGAGAGGGAGTAGTATTGGATCTTCTATTAGGGAACGAGATAGGTCAGGTAACAGAGGTTTGTGTTGGGACACCTTGGGTCTAGTGATCGCAATACTATTAGTTTTAGGCTAGTAATAGAAAAGAATAGAGGTAGGCCAAAGGTTGAGATGCTTGATTGGAAGAAAGCAAATTTCAAGAGGATGAGAAAATATTTGGAGGGTGTGGATTGGGATAATATATTTTCAGGGAAGAATGTAGCAGATAAATGGAAGATATTCAAAGGAGAAGATCTGAGAGTGTAGAGTTGGTATGTCCCCATGGGGATTAAAGGAAAGGTTAGAAACTATAGGGAGCCTTGGTTTTCAAAAGATATTGGGAACTTGGTTCAGAGGAAGAGGGATGTGTACAACAGATGTAAACAGCAGGGAATGAATGAACTGATTGAGTGTAAAAAAATTATTAAGAAAGAAATTAGAAAGGCTAAAAGGAGATATGAAGCTGCTTTGGCAGGAAAAGTAAAAATAAATCCAAAGGGTTTCTATAGGTAGATTAAAAGTAGAAGAATAGTGAGGGATAAAATTGGACCCTTTGAAGATGAGGGAGGTAGGCTCTGTGAGAAGCCAGAGGAGATGGGTGAAATTTTAAACATTTTTTTCTCTTCAGTATTGACTATGGAAAAAAATATTGAGCCAGATGAAATGAAGAAATATGGTAAGGAGCTCATGGACAATATAAGAATTAATGAGGAGGTAGTGTTGACTATACTGAAAAAGATCAAGGTGGATAAATCTCCAGATCCTGACAAAATATTCCCTAGGACCCTGAGCGGGGGTTAGTGAACAAATAGTGGGGCTGTTGACAGAAATATTTAAAATGTCACTAGCCACTGGAGAAGTGCTGGAGGACAAGTGTGGCTCATGTTGTTCCGCTGTTCTAAAAAGGATCCCAAAGTTGACCTGATAATTATAGGCCTGTAAGTCTGACATCAGTGGTGGGTAAATTAATGGAAAATGTTCTTAGAGATGGTATATATAACTATTTAGAAAGACATGGATTGATTCGGAGTAGTCAGCATGGTTTTGTACGTGGTAGATCATGTCTAACAAATCTTATAGAGTTTTTTGAGGAGGTAATTAAAAAGGTTGATGAGGTGGTGAATGTTGTCTATTTGGACTTTAGTAAAGCTTTTGATAAGGTTCCCCATAAGAGGTTAGTAAGGAAGGTGGAAGCATTAGGTATTAATGATGAAATAGTGAGATGGATTCAACAATGGTTGGATGGGAGATGCCAGAGAGTAGTGGTGGAGATTGTTTGTCAAATTGGAGGCCAGTGATAAGTGGAGTGCCTCAGGGATCAGTACTGGGTCCACTGCTGTTTGTCATATATATTAATGATCTAGATGATAGGGTGGCAAATTTGCAGATGATACAAAGATTGGTTGTGTTGTGGACAGTGAGGAAGATTACCAAAACTCACAGGATGATATAGGACAGTTTGAAGAGTGGGCTGAAAGATGGCAATGGAGTTTAATACTGATAAGTGTTAGGTGTTACATTTTGGTAGGACTAATCAACATAGGACATACACATTAAATGGTAGACAATTGAGGAGTGCAGTGGAATACATAATTTTCTGCAAGTTGAATCACATGTGAATAGGGTGATGAAGAAGGCATTTAGTACGTTGGCTTTCATAAATCAGAGTATAAAAACAGGAGTTGGGATGCTATGTTGAAATTGTATAAAGCATTGGCGAGGCCAAATTTGGAAAATTATATGCTGTTTTGGTCGCTGAATTACAAGAAGGATATAAACAGTATAGAGAGAATGCAGAGAAGATTTACAAGAATGTTGCCAGGGATTCAGGGTTTTAGTTACAGGGAAAGGTTGAGCAGCTGGGACTTTATTCCCTGGAGTGTAGAAAGTTGATGAGTAATTTGATAGAGGTATTCAAAATTATAAGTGGGATGGATAGAGTCAATGTAGATAGGCTTTTCCACTGAGAGTGGGGGAGATTCAAACAAGATGGCATGGATTGAGAGTAAAAGGGGAAAAGTTTAAGGGGTACTTTCTTTACGCAGAGGGTGGTGGGGATATGGAATGAACTGGCAGTGGTAGTAGAAGTTAATGTTCAAGGATACATTGGATAGGTATATGGACGGGAGAGATATGGAGGGTTATGGGCCAAATGCGGGTCAATGGGACTAGATGGGAAAAGATGTTCGGCACGGACTAGTAGGGTCAAACTGGCCTGTTTTTGTGCTGTAAATGGTTATATGGTTATCATTGTTCCGATGAGGTGAACTACTGTTGTATCATCTGCAAATTTAATGGTTCTATGAGCCCTGTGTAGTTAACAAGCATTTTAAAAGAATTCATACCTTGGCATCTAAAACTATTGATGCATGAAAATGCCAATTGAATTAAATCAAAATAAAATGGACTCAGGATGCTGTGAGATGGAAGTGAAGCAGAAACACATCACTCTCATCCTCAAGGGTTAACCCAAGATATTCTCGGGAAACCAGAGTCCCCCTTTCTCTTGGACACTCTCATCCACCACACCATATTACAACAGGACCACAAATTTTCATCTCTCCATTTGGAGCCTGGGTCCTTTCCAAATGGCATAATTTTAATGGGTAGTCATCTGCATCCCACCAACTTCCTGACTAATTTTGTTAATGACAGAACAACTGAGAAAAAAATGAAGCATTCATATTAATATTTAAAAAACCCATCTGTTGCTTCTATACAGGCACATGGCTCATTCCCCATGAAGCCTTCATATCGACAGTCTCATATATGCAAGCCATCGAACAATAAAAGCAGGGGTTAGGTGGAGTCATACAGGATGGGGTAGAGATGGCAAGACAGGAGTAATGCGTGAGATGAAGGCTAAAGTTGTTTGAATCTGAAGTGAGGAGATTATTTAAAATGGAGGTTGAGGATGTTTAGCAGTTCTCTTTTTTTTAACTTTAATAGCAATCTTAAAATTGTATTCTATGGTTTTGTCAAAAGATTTTTTTTTTAAATCACATGAATGGAAAATTTATACCTTAACATTTTATTCACAAGATCATAAGAGAGAGGAGCAGAAATAGGCTATTCAGCCCCATCAAGTCTTCCCCATCATTCAATCCTAATCTCAGCCTGTAGAGCTCGTCGAAAGAACCAAAGACTTGTTGATCCAAACCAAGGCTTTTATTAGCAAAAGACAGGAGCTCTTCACAGGTGGCCGACCAGTCCAGAATGATCCGACCTGGCTAGGGACACAACCCTTTAAAGCCCAGACAGTAGGCGTGGCTAAGCTCTCAGCCAATCGCTGTAAGCACAGTCATTACACTCTAGATACTGTAACTATATACATTGGTGATAGGTCTGTACTATCACACAGCCCCACTACCCGGCCTTCTCCCCATAACTTTTGATGCCCTGGCTAAACAAGAACCTATCAATCTCTGCCTTAAATATCCTCAATGAGCTGGTCTCTCCAACTGCCTGTAGCAACAAATTCCACAGATTCACCACCTTCTGACTGAAGAAATTCTTACAAATCTCTGTTCAAAGTGGACACACTATGGGAAACTTTTGAAATGTTTGAATGAGATAACCCCCCTCCCCCCATTCTCCTAAATTACAATGAATGCAGCCTGAGCTGTCAAATGCTCCTCGTATGATAAACCTTTCATTCCCAAGTTCTTTGAACCTCTCTAATGTCAGCATTTCCTTTCATAAATGAGGAACCCAAAACTGCTCACAATACTCCAAATGAGGTCTCACCACTGCCTTATAAAGCCTCAACATCACACCCCTGCTCTTATATTGAAATGAATGCCAGCGTTGCATTTGCCTTCTTCACCAGCGACTCAACTTGCAAGTTTACCTTCAGGCTATCCTCCACGAGGACTCCCAGGTCCCATTGCATCTGGATATTTTCAAATTTCTCCCATTTAAAAAATGTTCTTCAGGTTTTTTTTTAACCAAAGTGCATAACCAAACACTTGTCATCATTATATTTCATTTTCCACTCCTCTGCCCATTCTCCACATCTGCCTGTCCTTCTGTAGCCTTTGTGTTTCCTCTACACTACCTGCTCCTCCACCTACCTTCATATCGTCTGCAAATCTGGCCACTAAACTATTCATTCCATAATCCAAAGCATTAATATACAACATACATAAAAAGAAGCAGCCCCAACACCGATCCCGGTGGAACACCACTGGCAACTAGCAATCAATCAGAATATGACGCTTGTATTCCAACTCTGCTTCCTGCCAATCCTACCCACGCTAGTATGTTTCCTTTTATACCATGTTAAGATATTCCATATCTACCCAATCGGATAATGATTGCCTAGAGCAGCCACTCTCAATGGAGCTCTACCCCTGGGGCCCACACTACTTTTAAGGGGGAGGGGCGGTGGGCATGGACTCAAACCATAAAATATTTTTTTGTTTTTTATGCAGTCAATAGGAGAGAAATACAGAAGAAACTAAATAAACGACTGCTTCACAGGGAAGTGGGCCCATAAACTTTGTGCAAAGTCCTAAGGGGGCCGTAGCCTAAAAAAAAAGGTTGAGAATTGCTGGCCTAGAATATTACAACAAATTAGTTTTGAAAGGAAATTGCAGAAAATTCTGATGAGGGCAAAGATCATCTAATATTGTATTCACAGAATTATTATTATCACAATTGTTGTGAAATTGTGCAAATTTTCCTGAATAAAATGGATTTTCTTTCAATCCTGAGTACAGGAAGTCTCCTTCAATATACTTTCATTAATTTGATGTACAATATGTGAAATGATTTCTCAAGTTTGAGAAATGAGTATAGCAGGAAAGGAATCAAATGTATTTGACACATGGACAAGTTGGCCTCAATATTTTAAAAGCTAATGGGTATCATCTTTTCTCTTCAAACTGAAATAAAGCTGTTGCTTCTGTAAAAGAATTCTCAGACATGATAAATACTTGGAAATGGATCGAAATGGTTTGAAAGGCAGGAGTGAAGCCAGTCACAGGAGTGAAAACTACTGATGCATTGAATGTCTGATTTCAATGTGGATTGTTAATAATCAATTTATTCAGGGTTCTACATCTCCAATGTATGACAGCAGGCAAAATGTGCACCTACATGGTGACATCTCAGATCAATTCAAGATGAGATTTGGAGGAGTCAGGAGATTTTGTAGAGACAAAGTAAGACAGGCTCAGAATGCTGCAAGGCTCATTCGATATGCAGCAAAAAAAGAACTACTGCAGGAACTTAGCGGGTCGATCAGCATCAGTCGGAGAAAAAGAATGGTCAATGTTTCAAATCTGAACCTTGCATATCGAGTGAGAGTGCAGAGGGGACATCGTCAGTATAATGAGGACAGGGTGAGAGAGTTTTGACATGGGCCATCAGAGGAGTGGTGAAGAAGGTGGTGGCGAAGGACGACAGACAAATGGGAAAGCGGAGGCAGTTAATTGCCTCTTGGAGAGAGGCAAGAGAATAAAATAAAGTCAAATGGAGGAAAATGAGCCAGATAGGTTGGAGGTGGCTAGAGGGTGAATGATAAGTAGAGACAAAGGCTACCAGAGCTGGTTTCTAATAAGTGGAGAACGAGACAATGGAAGCTATTGGGGAAAGACAAAGTCTGACTTGGGGACCATTTTGTGGAGTATGTGCACTCAGTCCGCAATGCCCATTCCAGAGTCTTTATTGTATGCAATTTCAACTCTCCTTTCCCTCTCCCTCTCTCTCTCTTTATCCAGCATCTGTCAATCAACTGCTTCCACCTCCCCATCTCTCTGTCATCCTTCACATACTCCATATTTTATTCCCTTCCATGCTTTGTTCATTCAAGTTCCTGTCTAGATGCCTCTTCAATGTTACTACTGTTTCTGCCTCCACTTCCTCTTCTGGCAGCTCATTCGAGAGACCATCCCCTTTTTGTGTGAAAAAAAATTGCCACTCAGATACCTCTCACTTAAACTTCTGCCCTCTCATCTTAGACAGTTCTACCATGGGAAACTAATACTGGATATCTACCCTATCTTTGCCTCCCATAATAATATCTACCTCTCTCATGTCACCTCTCAGCATCCTTTGCTCCGAGGAACACAGAGCCAACCTAAACAATCTCTGCTGATAACTCAAGCCTACCAAAATTGAAAACATCTTTCTGAAACTTTCCAGTAATTACTAAGTTTAATCATGTGATAGCCAGATCTATACACAATACTCCAAGTGCAGTATAACCAATGTATTGTGCAACCAAAAGATGATGTCTCAACTCTTGCCATACTTCCTCAACATGGTTATCCAACTGCATGAAAACCAACAAGGTTGGGTCAGATACAGCAATGAGCTCTCTGAACCCTTCTCCATTAACAATGGCGTGAAGCAAGGCTGCGTTCTCGCACCAACCCTCTTGCCATACTAATTAGTCTCTTATCACCAATAACAAGCCCATTACCAATAACAAAGGAATCAACAAGCCCATTCTCATTATAATTTAGGAGAGCAATTTTATGGTCAAGCACAAATTAGTTTAAAAGGACTCATAAATATTTGTTCAATCTTTATACATTGTAAAATGTCTTATTCGTCTATATCCCATTAAGTTGATATATAGGACTTGGTGTTACAATCCCTGACTTTTCAGTGTTAGTTAGATTAATCCTCTCTCATCAAGTTAGATCTCATTGATGTTGCTTCATTTAGATATGCTAGCATTTGTGGGCCACTCTGGAAGGGGACGTACACACATGCCTAAATTATACACAGAATTCACTGAGACACAGGACACTGCAGATGCTGGAATCTGGAGCCAATGCGAATCAGTGAAAAAACTGAATGGCTTGAGTGACATCTGCAGAGCCAAATGAAGCAGGGAGACAAGACGTTGCATCAGAACTGCAATTGTCCAGGGCAGATAACTAATAAATAGGAAGAAGTGAGAGGGAGGGTTAAAGCCAGGCTAGACAAATTCAGCTAGTAGGCGATACTGTCAGAGGTATTGATATTTTCATTAATTTTTCTTCTATTTCACCCCAAGATATTATACTTTTTATTGAATTCTACCACCCATACACATTTTGTGAAAAGTGTCACAATTTTCATATTATAAATAAGACAAAGTACTTTCAGAGAAAGGATCTTTTTTCTATTTCCTCTCACTCATGAGATTAAAGGCTACTTCCCATGGATTAAAAAAAACCCAACAAATTAAAAGAAAAAGGGGAAAATTAATTGATTTACTGGAGAGGGAAACAGCTTCAACTTGAGCTGAAGAATTAGTGCAAGGTTACAGAGGCTGAAGAAATCATTTCAGGGAATAATTGACCATCTCTTTATCAAATAATCAGGAATATCAGCTTCAGATAGCATAATAAATCAGATTTACAGAAATAATTGTCCCCTAGGCCTTTGAAGCCATTTCAGGAAAACCACAGACTCTTGTATTATGATAAAGTTTCCGCCAGCTGAAAGATCAGGTATGAAATGACTTCCTGTGAGGCACGACTCAGCATCAAGCACATCCGCGGCTGTGCACTTGAAGCAGAAACAAGAAAACAATTCAAGACAAGTCAAGTTTATAGTCATCTGATTGCACAAGTACAACCCGATGAAACAGCGTTCTCTGGTCCTCAGTGCAAAACCAGACATAACACACATACAGATAAACATGTGCATATATGCACATTCTTTCTTTGGCTTGGCTTCGCGGACGAAGATTTATGGAGGGGTAATGTCTACGTCAGCTGCAGGCTTGTTTGTGGCTGACAAGTCCGATGTGGGACAGGCAGACACGATTGCAGCGGTTGCAAGGGAAAATTGGTTGGTTGGGGTTGGGTGTTGGGTTTTTCCTCCTTTGTCTTTTGACAGTGAGGTGGGCTCTGCGGTCTTCTTCAAAGGAGGTTGCTGCCCGCTGAACTGTGAGGTGCCAAGATGCACGGTTTGAGGCAATATCAGCCCACTGGCGATGGTCAATGTGGCAGGCACCAAGAGCCTTCTTTAGGCAGTCCTTGTACCTCTTCTTTGGTGCACCTCTGTCTCGGTGGCCAGTGGCGAGCTCGCCATATAACACGATCTTGGGAAGGCGATGGTCCTCCATTCTGGAGACGTGACCTACCCAGCGCAGTTTGATCTTCAGCAGCGTGGATTCGACGCTGTCGGCCTCTGCCATCTCGAGTACTTCGATGTTGGAGATGAAGTCGCTCTAATGAATGTTGAGGATGGAGCGGAGACAACGCTGGTGGAAGCGTTCTAGGAGCCGTAGGTGATGCCGGTAAAGGACCCATGATTCGGAGCCAAACAGGAGTGTGGGTATGACAACGGCTCTGTATACGGTAATCTTTGTGAGGTTTTTCAGTTGGTTGTTTTCCAGACTCTTTTGTGTAGTCTTCCAAAGGCGCTATTTGCCTTGGCGAGTTTGTTGTCTATCTCGTTGTCGATCCTTGCATCTGATGAAATGGTGCAGCCGAGATAGGTAAACTGATTGACTGTTTTGAGTTTTGTGTGCCCGATGGAGATGTGGTGGGGCTGGTGGTCATGGTGGGGAGCTGGCTGATGGAAGACCTCAGTTTTCTTCAGGCTGACTTCCAGGCCAAACATTTTGGCAGTTCCCGCAAAACAGGACGTCAAGCGCTGAAGAGCTGGCTCTGAATGGGCAACTAAAGCGGCATCGTCTGCAAAGAGTAGTTCACGGACAAGTTGCTCTTGTGTCTTGGTGTGAGTTTGCAGGCGCCTCAGATTGAAGAGACTGCCATCCGTGCGGTACCAAATGTAAACAGCGTCTTCATTGTTGAGGTCTTTCATGGCTTGTTTCAGCATCATGCTGAAGAAGATTGAAAAGAGGGTTGGTGCGAGAACGCAGCCTTGCTTCACGCCATTGTTAATGGAGAAGGGTTCAGAGAGCTCATTGCTGTATCTGACCCGACCTTGTTGATTTTCGTGCAGTTGGATAACCATGTTGAGGAACTTTGGGGGGCATCTGAGGCGCTCTAGTATTTGCTAAAGCCCTTTCCTACTCACGGTGTCGAAGGCTTTGGTGAGGTCACAAAGGTGATGTAGAGTCCTTTGTTTTGTTCTCTACACTTCGGGGCCTCCGCTGCCTACCTTTTGCTCGGACTGAGGCCGGGGCTGCCGTCGCCTTCCCTGTGCCCGGACCGGGGCCACCGCCTGCTTCACTCTGCCGAGGCCGAGGCCGCCGCCTCCCTCTCGCTTTTGCCCGGATCGGGGCCTCCGCCGCCTACCATACATGCACATACACATGCAGGATAAGCATTAATATATACAAACAAATAAATATTGTTTCATCAATGTGAGAATCTCAGATGGTTAGTGTGAGCAGTTCCTTTGGTTGTTCAGCGTTATCACTACCCGTGAAGATGCTGTTTCTGAGCTTAGTGGTGTTGGCTCTGATACTCCTGCATCTTTTCTCCCTACGGGAGCAGCTGAAAGATGCTGTGTGTGGGGTGGAAGGCGTCTTCAATAATTTTGCACACCCTCTTCAGACAATGATCCAATTAGATCATGACGATGGGATGAGGCAAAGGGAGACTCCGGTGATCCACTCTGCTGCTCTTATGGTCCTGTGGATTGACCTCTGATCCATTTCGATGCAGCCACCATACCACACTGTGATGCAGCCAGCCAGGAAGCTCTTGATAGAGCTCCTGTAGGAGGTTGACATAATGGTGGTTGGTCGTCTTGCCCACTTCAGGCTTCTCAGGCAGTTCAATCACTGTTGTGCATTCCTGACAAGTGAGGAGATGTTGCATGTCCACGATTTGTCACTGATTAAGTGAACTCCAAGGAACTTGGTGCCCTCCACTCTCTCCACAACATAGTCGTTGATGTATTGTGGAGGGTCATCGTTCCTGGTCCTCCAATACTTCAAGACTCTAATAATTCAATATTTTGCAAAGCTCCACACCCAAATATCACAAATCTCATAGATCTGCTGACAAATATTGCATTTAGGAACAACCGACAATATAGGAATGATTGGAAATTAGATTAATTATTAATCCTTTTTATAACTCATCATTTAAATTCTTCATTCTACTGATGCAGAGTCCCAGCAGATGGGGCAATATCTTGCAATAAATCAATCTATAGTTGTTTTGTTTTGCAATATCATTTATTATTTCTGTATAATTACATACCTTCTGCTCCTTGGATGTTTTCTTTGGCTTGGCTTCGGCGGACGAAGATTTATGGAGGGGGTAAATGTCCACGTCAGCTGCAGGCTCATTTGTGGCTGACAAGTCCGACGCGGGACAGGCAGACACGGTTGCAGCGGTTGCAGGGGAAAATTGGTGGGTTGGGGTTGGGTGTTGGGTTTTTCCTCCTTTGCCTTTTGTCAGTGAGGTGGATGTATTTACCCATCTTACATACACGCACACCTGGACACTCAACTCTTTTGAAAACTATTAAGCCACCTACATGTGCCTCTGTTGAAGCCCATTCTCTGGTTATTAACAATGGCAACTCCCCACGATCCATTCAAGCAAAGTTGAATATTATTAACTATTGTCCCTTCTAATCTTAAAGAAAAAGATTGGAAGTGCAGAGATTACAGCAGCAGGTATAGCATGGGATGATGGAGTCTACTGTTCTGAATTTTTCTAAGGTCTTGTATCGTAACCTTATGATTAGCAAAATAATGGGTGGAACAGTGATGCAGCTAGTCGACGAGTTACCTCACCACTTCAATAACCCAGTTCAATCTTGATTCTCTGCTCCTGTCTTGTGTCACCTTTGCATCATTTGCAGCTTGGCAGAGTAAATTGAGTAAATTGCCTCTAGTGTTGAGGTGAGCAGTAAAATCTCGATACAGTTGCTGGGAATGTGGAGAGTATAATCAAGAGGGATTTGTGAAAATGGCTGCTTGATGGTCATTGCAGTCATAGTGTGTAAAAGGGCCTGTGCCTGTGCTGGATCATTCTATGACTCCTCTAATAAAACAAAAAGTGACTGTCCAGTCAGCTGATACAACATTTTCCAAAATTAGAAATATAAATAAATACAAATAAACTTTTAGAATTAACAAATTGTGCTTTCCTGAAGGTGATGAAGGAAACTCTGAAACATGTCATTTGAATGATGTTATCATTCATCTCACACAGTTATTTGAGCTTAAAAAACTGATTTAAATCAGTCACTACGCCAGCTAAGAGCTTATAGCTCTTATATTATTTCCAATACATCATTATTCCAACTCCACCATATTTTACCTCCAAATACTCAAACTATTCAAAAATAAACTCCATCATGGACTCATTTAAGGACTCTTACTTTTGCACTTCAGTGATTTTTTTCCTCTCTGTATTGCACAGTTTGTTTACATTTCTTTATTTGTTTGCATGTGTATGTTGCATACAGTTTTTTTGCACTACCAATAAGTGGTAATTCTGCCTCACCCACAGGAAAAAGAATCTCAGGGTTGTCAGTGATGTCATGTATGTTCTCGGACAATAAATCTGAAATCTATTCCCAAGTCTACTGGTAATACCAAGAAGGACTGGTCCCAAAGATCTCCTTAAACCAGGAATAGCTCTCTTGATCTCATGGTCACTTGCAGTCTGGCCAGTCAGAAATGCTCCTACCTACCGTCATAAGAGCTATTCCTGGATGGAGCAAGTCTTAAAGGGGCAGCAGAATCCATCGCAACCACCTCCAAAATCACTTGCAGAGTCCAGAATTGTGCCAGAAATTACAAGTTTTTTTTATTGGGGAACAGAGGGAGACACTCAAGAAGTATTCCATAATTCTGAAAGCAATTGGGAGAGAGCTCACTGTTCAAATTTTCCCAAGATCTTGCAATTAAAATTATCAGACCTTGAATTAACTTCATGGAGGCTTTTTACAATTGCTCTCATCCACCCCAACCCCCCACTCTCAAGTATTCAATATTGAGTTAAAAATCCGGTTTTAGATCACTCATAGAGCACACTTATAGTTTAACTCATTCCTGGGTCATTCCTGATCCTTTTTTAATCAAGGAAATAATCTTCAGAAATTTAGTCCTGATGCTTTGTCGGTAAATGCAAAAAAATCCACAGATTTAATAATTTAGATGAAAATTGTAGGTTTCAGGAGGAGATGGGGATGATTGGATAAATATTGTAGATGTGATTTAATGTCAGCATTGACTTGGATGCAAGCATTAGAAATTTTCATTCATCTCCACACCATGTAGGGATGCCTTTAAGATCAACTGAAGCTGGGAAAGAGATACTCGAAATAAATTGCTCACTTGTTAAGGGGCTATGGCCATTGAAACATTTTTATAATGGAAGGATATGATTATCTAAGTAATTCTGCATTAGAATCCTCATCTGTACTTTGTACTTCACCAAATCCCTTGTGTATCTGGCTTCGCTAAGATGAATAAATCTGTCCTTGTTCCCATAAGTGTGAGAGATGCAGCATATTCTGAAGAATTCAAATAAGAACAAGCTTTCAGTTTTTGGAATCCTTTCAGTCGGATGCTAATTGAAGTGTGCAATTGTGAAGTGTCACCCTATGCAGAGATTCTGCATGTCCCTCATGTTGCAAAGGATGGGCTTGGGCTTGTTACCATACAGTGGGCCACTCGATTGGACTTGGCTGTTTTTCATGGAAAAATTCTTTCATAAAAATGCCTTTCACCACAAATTCATCAAGCAGTGATCAGCATTTGTTCTATGGAAAGTCATTAGTTCTCTCCGGCATGAAACCTCAGAAATCGACTCACCTGCCAATCCATCACCAGTGAAGTTGCCACACAATTGGTTCTTGCAGGTCATGTGGGCACATCTGCTCCAGCCCCTCCAGCTTGCTGCAGTATAAACCCTACCACATGGAGCAACTCATGCCTTCAGCCATTCCTGAGCTCCACTCCAGGTTGAGAGCTACAGGTGACACTGGCCAAACGATTGTGAGGGGTGTAGTCCAGTTTGTGAGCCATGGGTGACACTAGAGAACCAGTTGTGAGGTGTATGCCGGTACAGGGTTGGGGCTGTTGGTGGCATGCACCCAGGGGTGACTGTTAATCAGCCTGCTATGCCAGCCGGTGAGAGAGGAATTGGGGGGATTGTTTGTTTAACCCTTGCTTCATAATAGGGAGTTGCGAATATGAGTGATTTATCTGGAGGTGCAATTATCAGTGATTAACCAGTGTCGCACAAGTATCATTTGTTTGTAATTGCTTTGTCTGTGTGCACGAAAGTGTTCCCTGTGGTGAATTCCCCCGCGTGTAAATAAAGACCATTGTTACCTCTTGGACCCTTCAAACTTGTTCTCACCATCACAATCGGCTCTGCAAGCAGGGGTCAAGGAGTTTCAACTGACAAACACACGTTGCGATGTTTTGGAAGAGGGCTAATAAGAAGGCAAGGCTTCAGTGCTGCCAGAGCTCACTAGAACGCCATTCCATCACCTCTGGAAAAAAAGATCAACTTCACGAATGAGGGAGATGTGATTGTAGATTTGAGAGAACATTCCTCTCCCAACAAGTTTTAGAATTTAAGTCTGCTCACCAACTTTCCATTTGGCACACAGGCATTGCTGAATCAGGAATGGTGGCGAGGCCAGAAGGTGAGTTGAGGGAATGATTGGCGGATACTTCCCTCCTGCCCCTGTACTCCAAAGTATATAAGTGAGGAGAGGGGCAGGAGTGGACCCGCTGAACCTTGCAATACTTATTTTCTTTTTAAAAATATTTTTATTGAGTTTGAATCTATATTGAATCGAAATACAAGATTTTAATAAAGCAAGGCAAAATATTAACCTATATATAAAATTAAAGCAAATGCACAATATAACAAAATGATTATATGTATAAATCAGTTAAATACTACTATAACAAATGGAATTATATCTTAATAAAATCTGAAAAAAGGGTTATCATCTAGGATAATCATAATTAAATTGCATAAACCCATTTATCTAAAAGAAAAAAAAGAAAAAAAAACTAAAACTAATACTAATCTAACCTCTAATCGCGGTTACAAGAGCAGAACAAAGATAGATCAAGTCGCGACCTCCCGAGGATGGACAGATCAGGACTAGAGTATCCAAATCATCTAAAACTGCCATTTATGATTGTCTTGTAGAGACTCACCTGAGACTTAATTGAACCGGCTCGGGAGGTTCCAAGTGCCGCTATGATGCCACAATGGGATGATGTCATTTGGAAAGCACGGGGTTTTAAAAAGCTACACCTGACTGAAAAAACGACTTTTACTGAATTTGACTCGACTACATCTAATCATTTTCTCCTTCTTCGAAACCGTTGTTACACTGGTGACGCCAAAGGGGTCCAAATGGATTTTGGACCCAACATGGACAAGGCAGCAGTTTCACTCAAACTGCCCGTCTTTTGGACCACTCAACCCATAGTATGGTTCAGGCAGGCTGAGGTGCAGTTCCACATTTGTAATATAGAAGTGGATGCCACTAAATATTTTCATGTGGTAAGCGTCCTCATCCAGGATACGGCAGTCAAATAGTGGATTTCCTTCGGGACCCACCAGCTCTCGGCGAGTACAAAGCCCTAAAAGCCCTCCTTCTCTGGATTTACAGTTTATCATGGCGTGAAAAAGCTGCACGGCTCCTCCATATCAAAGGCCCGGGGGGATTGCTCACCTTCAGAGTTAATGAACAACATACTGGCACTGGCAGAAGGCCATAGGCCTTGCTTGCTCTTCTTGGTTGCCAGAAGACATCCACCTCATGTTGGCTGACGAGGATTTTGATAACCCTCAAACAGTGGCCGCCTGTAAAGACATTCTGTGGTGCACAAAACATCAAGGCACAAGGCCCACAGAAATTAGTGTTGCGTCACACCCAAAGGTCCAGGCTCCACGAGTACCGGTGACAAGGGTGCACTTTCCCCTGGACAAGCATGACTCTGTGACAACCACCTGGTGTTTTTACCACTAACACTAGGGTTCTGGAGCCTGTCGCTGCCAACCCCCTTGCACTTTTCCAGAAAAACAATATGGCCAGTCGTCACTAATGGCTACAGCGGCTAGCCACCGTAACAGTCTACTCTACATCTGGGACGAACTCTCCCAGCGCAAATTTATAGTCGACACATGTGCAGAGGTTAGTGTTTTCTTCGGGCTTTGACACCTGTACCAGAAACACGGGTCTGGCACTTACTGAGGTGAATAACAGTTCAATTCGTACATACAGCAGACGGACTATATCCCTGAAATTCGACGACAATAAGTTCACACAGAGTTCATTCTTGCTCCAGGCCATTGCTGGATGCTGACTTCCTCAGAGCCCACTCACTAATAGTGGACTCAAAAGGGGACCAGTTGATGAACATCACAATGTTAGAGACTTTCCATCTTGGAAAAGCCAAATTATCCTAAACATCTTGGAGTACTCGAACAACGAATTTGCCAAACTTCTTGAAGAGTTTCTGGACATTGTCACTCCCAATTTCTCCACTGCCACACCCAAGCATGGCATTGCATACCACATCCTCACCCAAGGACCTCTTCTACGTGCCTGACTGAACCTGATGCCTGCCACCCAACAAGTTGCGACTTGCAAAACAAGAGTTCCACAAAATGCAGGAACATGGAATCATATGCATGTCTGATACCCCATGGGCTTCCCCACTACATATGGTGCCCAAAGCCATAGGAGGCTAGAGACCTTGCGGGGATTACAGACATCTCAACGATGCTACCACTGCAGACCACTACCCTGTGCCCCATATACAGGATTTTACACCAAATCTTCATGGGGCCAGGATATTTTCTAAAATTGACTTGGTGCATGGGTACCACCAAATACCTGCAAACCTGGAGGATGTGTCCAAGACCGCCACCATAACACCGTTCAGCCTCTGAATTTTTGAGAATGCCTTTTGGGCTCAAAAATGTTGCACAAACATTGCAGCAACAATTGAATGCAGTGGGGCATGGCATGGACTTCCTTTTCGTATACTTGGATGACATACTCGTCATCAACCACTCACACAAAGAGCACCTGCAACATCTGGATTTACTCTGTCGCTGCCTACAGGAGTTCGGGATAACTGTGAACCCTGCCAAGTGCAAATTTGGGCAGTCCTCTGTCAAGTTCTTTGGACATCAGATCAGCAGTCAGAGTGTCGTTCCCTTGCCTACCAGGTGGAAGCCATCCTCAAATTCACAAGGCCAGATATGATCAAAGGATTCCAAGAATTTGTGGAGATGATCAATTTCTATCGCCCTTTTCAACCCTCTGCAGCTCATATTATGAAACCCCTCCTTGAAACCATGTGCAATGATGGCAAAGAAATCGAGTGGACAAAGGAGATGATGGTAGTATTCCAGAGACCAAAGACACCATAGTGAAGGCAACATTGCTGGTCCATCCACAAATGGATGCATCAACCGCCTTGATGATAGACATGTCTGATGCAGCAGTAGGCGGGGTTTTGAAACTGTACACCAATGGATAATGGAAGCCTTTAGCGCTTCCAGAAACAAATTGTAGCACATTTGATAGGGAACTGCTGGCACTATACATAGCGGTCAGACACTTAAGCTATATTTGGAAGGCAGGAACTTCACAATTTTCACTGACAACAAACCGTTAACATTCACCTTCATGAAGGTATCAGATCCCTGGTCAGCCCACAACAACACCACCTATCTTATGTTTCTGAGTTTTCAACCAGGATTAAACATATCACTGTTAACAGTAATGTGGTGGCTGATGCCCTGTCCCGCTCCTTCATTCAAGCAGAGCGTGCCCTCTCTCCGGATGTAGACGACATGGCGCTCACCAAAGCTCAGTGCCAGGATAACGAACTGCTATAGGACTGCTTATTGAACTGCTGCCATGAGCTTGCATCTTGAGGATGTAGCCTTTAGGCCACAAAGTACCACTCTCCTGTGCAACATTTCCACAGGTCAGCCTTGCACTATCGTTCCTTCTGCATGGAGATGCTGCATTTTCGATGCCATTCATGGACTGTTCCACCCCTCCATTCGTGCGACAGTCCGCCTGATCACCAACATGTTTGCATGGCATGGGCTCAAAAAGCAGGTCATGTACTGGACAAAGACATGCACGGATAACCAATCTGAAAAAGAGCAAAGCCACATTAAGGCGCCGCTTCAGCCTTTCTAGCCACTGCAGCACAGATTCAACCTCGTGTATGCTAACATTGTTGCCCCACTTCCAGTGTCATGAGGGTCTAGGTACTTGCTAACGGTCATTGATAGATTCACTAGGTGGCCGGAGGTGGTTCCTATGATCGATTCATCGACCAGTTCATGTGGCAGAGCTTTTATTTATACCTGGGTATCTCGCTTCAGCCTACCCACACACTTCACCTCCGACAGAGGCCCACAGTTTATCTCCGTACTCTGGGATGTTTTGTCACGACTGCTGGGAATGCAGCTCCACTACACAACAGCCTACCACCCACAGTCGAATGGCCTGGTGGAGCAGTTCCATAAGGACATGAAGCCTGCACTGATGGCCTGCCTCCAGGGACCTAATTAGGCGGATGAGCTGCCCTGGATAGTCTTGGGTATAAGAACGGCACTCAAGGAGGATCTCAACTCCTCGTCAGCTGAATTGGTTTATGGAGCCATGCTCATTATACCTGGGGAGTTCATGCCCGCAGCCAACGGACAAGAGGTGCCACCAACTGAAGTCTTAGACAAACTGCGTGAACAGCTTTGAAAATTGCTCCAGTTCCCACGTTAAGGCATGGAACAACACCCTTCATCCCCAAGGAACTCTGGGTCTGTGAGTTTGTGCTTGTGTGTAGAGGTGCATAGGCCATATGAGGGACCCTTCAGAGTGCTACAAAACAATCGTACAACTTGTGTACTGGGCATTGGGGGGGCAGGATCCAGAGACATTTATTATTGACCGACTAAAGCCCGCTCATCTCAACCTTGCCACGACCACGACCACGATGCAAAGGCGTGGTCGACCGCCCAAGAGCAGTGGACAGTAATGCCAACAAAGGTTTAACCTCCTATCGCCGGTTCTGTAGCAGTTCACTGGAGGCATAATCGAACCGACTCCGGAGGTTCCAAGTGATGTCATGACGTCACAATATGTTGTCGTCATTTGGAACATGAAGGGTTTTCAAAAGCTGCAGGTGACTGTTTGAGTAAACGACTTTTACTGAACTTCGACTCGACTACGTCTGATCTTTTCCTCGTTCTTCATTTCGCACTGCAACACAGTTGCTACAATATTCTATAAATGGGCCCCATACCTTTTCAAACTGTAACTTTTTATCTTTAATATTATACATAATTTTCTCTAAGCTGAGATATAACATTACATCATGTAACCACTGTGCATGAGTCGGTGAGAGTTCATCTTTCCATTTCATTAAAATTGCTTGTCTGGCTATCAACGTGCTAAAAACTAAAATTCTTGCGGTGCCGATAAAAGTTTATCTGGTTCATGTGAAAAAACCAAACAGGGCAGTTAAAGGGCATGGATCTAATTTAATTTAAAAAATCATTGATAAAGATTGAAAAATATTCTGCCAGTATCTTCCCAATTTAGGACACTCCCAAAACATATGAATCAGTGAGGCTTCAAATATTTTACACTTTTCACAAGATGGATCAACATCCACATAGAAATGGGATAATTTGAGTTTAGACATACGTTTTCCGTGTACCACTTTAAATTGTAATAAACAGTGCCTTTCACAAAGTGAAGAATCATTGATCAAACAAAGAGTAGAATACCAATCATCTGAAAAAGTTTTATTAAGATCATGCTCCCAATCATTTTTTAATCTTAGCCATTGGGGCTAGTCTTAAATCCAATAGATCAATATAAATATGTGATATCAATCCACCATGAACAAATTGTAAAAAGTATATCAAGAATATTTGAATCTGCAATTCGAGGAAAAGCGTTCAATTTAGACTGAACAAAAATCCTAAGTTTTATCTAAAAAAAGTCTATTAGAAAGCTTAAATTTAACTGACAATTGTTCAAAAGAAGCAGTTATTTTGAATAAAAAAATCTTTAAAATTTTTAATACCAAGTCTGCACCATAAAGCCTTCATCTAATATTGAAGGCAGGAAAAGATGGTTATCTATAATAAAACTAGCCAGAGAAAAATTACAACCAAAAATTTTCCTAAATTGAGCCCATATTCTCATTCTTATTCTCATTATCGGATTATGTGTCAATTTAGAAAAAGAAACAGGTAAAGAGGAACCTAAAATTGCTAACATAGACAATTTCTTAGAAAAGTTCAGTTCCATTTCTGCCCAAGAAGGGCAACTTGCTAATTTGTCAAATTTTAATTATAAAAGTAAGCACCTGTGGCGGCGTTCATCTCCGTGAGCAAACCGGCCCCATTTGTACCACCACGCTGGCGGGGCAGCTGCAGAATATGGCGCTGTCGGGGCTTGCTCATTGCATCATGGCTTAGGCCACAGCTCATGCCCTGGGCAATGTGATGAGGTCACTGCCGCATGGGGCAGAACTCCCGCTAACCTTAAAGGGGCGTGCACAGAATCCAAATAAACAATTCTACTGGAAACCCTGCCGAGCTCAGTGGGGTGTTCCTGTGTTGTAGCAGCCATTACATTGGTGACCCCCACAGAGCCCAGACATTATCTGGTCTCCCAACATGGATACATCAGCAATCAGGATTGTCTCTGTGAAGCTCCCCCCCCTTCTGAACCCATTGGTCCCGCACGTGGTTCGGGCAGGCGGAGGCACAGTTTCATCTTAGGCAGATCACCTCGGACTCCACCATGTTCTATCATGTGGAGAGCGTCCTCGATGAGGAAACTGCAGCGAGAGTGGATGACCTGTTCCACGATCCTCCAGAGGAGGGTAAGTATATCACCCTCAAAACCCTCCTCCTCAGCATCTTCGGTTTCTCCCGTCGGCAGCATGCAGCCAGGCTGATGCACCTCGATGGCCTAATGAAAAGAGCCCCATCCGCCTTAATGAATAAAATGCGTGCACTGGCAGAAGGCCACAAACCCTGCCTGAAGTTTGAGCAAGGCTTCCTTGAACAAATGCCAGAAGGCATCCAGCTCCTACTTGCGAACGAGGACTTCTCGGACCTCCGGAAGGTCGCAGCCCATCTGACGTGCTGTGGAGAACCAAACAGGAGAAAGAGACCGCCATGAACCAGGTCGCCTGCCCTGGACACAGCCAACCACAGCCCACCCCCAGACAGAAGATGGAGGAGCACCAATCCACCTGGTGTTTCTATCACCAATGCTGGGGAGCCCAAACCCATGTGCTGCTAATCCTGCTCATACAAGGGAAATGACCAGGCCAGCCACCGCTAATGGCCATGATGGTTGGCCACACGAACAGCCTCTTACACGTGATGAACAAGACCAATGGATGGCGTTTCCTGGTGGACAATGGAGCAGAGTTGAGCATGCTTTCCCAAATGCCCTTGAATCCCGCATGAGAGCACGAGGCACCATCCTGCTTGGCATTCAAATGGCTCTGAATGAAGCCCTCCAGGCTTCATCCGCGGAACTCGTCTATGGTGCACCGCTGTCGCTACCAGGGGAGTTTTTCGGAGAGGACGCTAAATCCAGAGGTAAGATCCCGATCCTTCTTGTGGACCTCCGCAACATACTCACCTCACTGTCACCCCCACCACCGATCCACCATGGCAAGCACCAAGCAAATGTCCCCAAAGAGCTGGCCTAAGCAGAGTTCATGTTCATTCAGCATGGCCCACACCTGACCCCCTGCAGCGCCTGTACGAGGGCCCGTACAAAGTCCTCCATCGATCGGGAAAGAATTTCAGTCTGGACATTGAGGACAGGGAGGAACTCCCTGTCGACCGACTGAAGACCATGGACTTAGACCAGCCCGTACAGGCAGCCCAGCCTAAATGGAGGGGTCGGCTGCCCAAACAACAAGACGCGTAAGCTAGTTCTAGGGGTGGGTGGGGGGGGGGGTATTTTGTGGCGGTGCACATCTCTGTGAGCGAACCAGCCTCTTTTGTACCGCGACGCTGGTGGGGTAGCTGCAAAAGATGGCACTGTCGAGGCTTCCTCATTGTCTCGTGGCTTAGGCCACAGCTCGCGCCCCCAGGCCATGTGATGATGTCACCGCTGCGCGGGGCAGAACTCCCATTGATCTTAAAGGGGCGCATGTGAAATTCAAATAAACAGTTCTACTGGAAACCCCACCGAGCTCAGTGGTGTACTTTCTGTGTGTAGTAGCCTCTACACTGCATATATTAATCACCCAATAATAAAATGGAACATTTGGAAGTGACATTCCCCCATTCCTAATTATTTTCTGAAGATGGACTTTAATTATACATGGTTCTTTTCCCTGCTACATATATATGAAGGAATGACTAAATAGAATTAATTTAAAAAGGATTTATGAATAAAAATTGGTAAGGATTGAAAAAGATACAAAAATGTAGATAAAATATTCATTTTAATCGAATTAATACATCCAATCAATGTAATCGAAAGTGGTGACCAGCCCGATAATAATATTTTTATCCGATTAAGTAATATTACACAATGTTATTTCATAAGTCTCTTATAACTTTTTGTAATAGTACTTCCTAAATATTAAAACTGATCATCAACTATCTTAAACAGAAATTTGGAAGACATAAAAAAAGATCCTTTTAAAAGTTCACTCTTATGTAAATTTATTTTATATCCTGAAAATTGTCTGAACTAAGTGAACAAAGTTAATATATTTGGTATAGAAACCTCCGGATTTGAAATAAAAAGCAATAATTCATATTTATTTCATATTTAATTCCATTTCTAATTAATTCTTTAAATTCTCTAGATTCTTGAAGGGCTACTGCTAATTGTTCTACTATTATATCAAACAATAAAGAACTTAATGGACATCCTTATTAAGTTCCCCTAAATAGCCTAAACATTTTTGACTTTTGTAAATTAGAATGGATTGAAGCCATAGGATATAAATATAATATTTCAATCCAATTAATAAATTTGGACCAAAATTAAATGTCTTTAATAAAGCAAATAAATATTTCCATTCAACCCGGTCAAATGTTTTTTCAGCATCTAATGGAAGACCACCATATAACAATTACAATTACAGCACAGAAACAGGTCAGTTCAGCCCTTCTAGTCCATGCCGAACACATTCCATCGCATGGGTAGAGGGCAAATATATTGTATTCAATACTCAGTATATGTTATAACAAGAATAACAGTTTTTAATAAAACCTGTTTGGTCAGAATTAATAATTGTTGGTAGAATATTTTCTAATTTATACTTTGACACTTTAGATAAAATCTTCATATCAACATTAGGTAATGAAATTGGAATCTCACGATACTTACACGGAGAGGGACTTCACCATCTGGTTGGGGCTGCATGATAAGGTATTGGCAGCAGAGGCTCTGATATCCCGTCTCACCCGCATTTCATTCTTGTCTATCAATTCAACTGTACTTGTCACTTACAGAATGGATTAAACTGATAACCGTATTCCATTCAAAATTAGCCCTCATATATAAATTATATTTTTTATTTGTTGGCAGTTGTCAGAGGCGAGGGGCTTTTGGCTGGGGTCAAAGTTGTACCGGTAAGTTTAGAGAGAGAAAAACCTGGGAAAAGGGGAGAGACATGGGATGGAGGGGTGGAGAGAAAGGCACTGCATAGAGAGAGGGAGAAATAAAATGATGGGATAGATAGAAGTACAGGATAGAGAAATAGAGATGTGGAATACAGAGTCAAAATTGAGAGAGAGAGAGAGAGAGACCTTAGGCATGTGTGTGTGTGTGTGTGTGTGTGTGTGTGTGTGTGTGTGTGTGTGTGTGTGTGTGTGTGTGTGTGTGTGTGTGTGTGTGTGTGTGTGTGTGTGTGTGAGAGAGAGAGAGTGTGATTGGGGTGGGGGTGGGGGGAACCTGGGAGATAGACCCAGGATTGAGAAGGAGAGATAGAAAAAGGCCTAGGAGAGAAAGTACTGAGTCATAAGGAGATCCACGAGAGAAAGACATACCCTGGTTTGTGAGAAAGATAATTCAATAAGGGGATTAGGGACAGTGAGAGAAAAGACTTGGATAGAGTAATGCAGGACAGGGTGATGAACCCCAGGAGAGAGAAATATGAGACAGAAAGAAAGAGAACTAGGATAGAAGGTCACTGAGGAGATAGGTCAACAGACCTTGAATACTGTAAGACTTGGGTTAGAGGAGAAGATCAGAGAGGGAGATACATGGGATGGAGTAGGATATGAGCTTTGGGACAAGAAAGAGAGAGAGGGGGGGGACCTGGGATAGAAAGGGAGAGGGAGATTTCTAGAGAGAGACCAAATTCAGGTGGGGAGGGGGGATGGGGAGAAGAATGAACAAAGGGATATCATAGTGAGAGAGAGAGGGTCAAATTCAGGTTGAAGGGATACTCAGCCTAAATAGAAGAGACACAGGAAAGAAAGTGAGAGGCATGGAATAGGAACAGCGAGAGTTGTGAACTGAGGTTGTGGGTGGAGGAAGAAGGAATGACCAGGAAAACAAGAGGAAGGAACAAAATGAAACAGGCAATCCCCACAGAGAGAAAGAATGACCAGGACAGAGACATAGAGAGAGAGAAACTCATGATGTGGGGAGATAGGACAAAGTCAAGATAAGTACAGAGAGATGGCATTTAAAGAGAGAAACAAGGTAGAGGCTTGAGAAAGCAAGGGTCAGAGTCATGCCACATTTTGGGGATTAGACAATCCTTTCCTCTAACAGACTTCTGCAGATAATTAGTTAGTGCAACCGTGCAATACTTTGTCATATTATTAAATTAGGTATTATATGTTTTATTGTACCAGTTATACACTGAAATGTAGTGATAGGCTATAATCTTGTTAATGTCTTAACTATCACTATATTTCTGTGGAGCTCTGGTATTCATATATTTCTTTCATCTTGGTTTAGTGTTTGACATTATAAGAAACACTCTCCAGGGGATTTCCTTCTCTCCTGGGTCTCCTTATCACTCAGTACTTTCTCTCCCAGGCTTCCTGGCAGACCATGACAAACCAGGTCCTGCTGCCACTGGGCACTGACGGACTAGGTCTTGGGTAACAGCGTCTCAAATGCTTAAGGAATATTTTGAAGTATGTTCAAAGAGGGCATAGGAGTGGCTATGGTGCTGTGTACAGAAAATATATTAATGATGTAAATCAGCCATTCTCAACGGGTACCCTCGCCGGGGTGGGGGGCGGGGGGGGAGGGGGGAACAACACATTTTAAGTAAAAGCCTTGCTTTCTTTTCGTGCATTTTTTTTGTTTTTCTTTATGTAGTTGGTAGGAGAGAAGTGCAGAAGGAATCAAAATTTGACTGTTTCACTGGGAAGGGAGCCCATAAACTTTGAGTTAAGTCCTCAGGTGGGCCATAGCCAAAATAGGTTGATGTAAATACTTGCCTACATGATAAGTATTCAGAAAGCCATGCACTATTTTTATTCATCTCTTACACATATTTTCATGAAAACTTTTTTTTTCTGTTTTTAGACATAGAACATGGTAACAGGCCCTTCCAGCCCACGAGCCACCAGGATTTAAATCTGGTACTGTCTGTGAGGAGTTTTTCATCCTCCTGTGTTTGTGTGGGTTTCCTCTGGTTGCTCAGTTGCCTCTCACCCTTCAAAAACATACAGGTCATTTGGTGTATTTGGGCGGCATGGGGTCATAGACAAGAAGAGCCCACTCTCATCCCGTATGTCTAAATGTTTTTTTAAATTAAAAATTTTAATTATAATTTTAAATTTTAACCAGCTGAAGTTCATTGGCTTGTGGAAGCGCTCCCTGCACTCCCTGAATTCAGCCAGAATTAACAAGTCCCTGCGCTCTGTCTTGTAAGAAGTCAGAGGTCAGAGTAACGGGTTTGCACATCCTCGCTGGAGCCTCATTTCCGTGAGATGACAAACTTTGCGGTAGACAAAGTTAAAGAATTTCATATATGTTACATTTCAAATGTTATATATATACTTGTGTGTGTGTGTGTGTGTGTGTGTGTGTGTGTGTGTGTGTGTGTGTGTGTGTGTGTGTGTTTCTGTGTGTGTGTGTGTGTATATACACACACGCATATACCTTTTACATATATGTTCAGGATTTTGTCAGATTCTTGAATGTTAGTGGAGCTTCACTCTTCAGGTAAGTATAGAGAATTCTATCTTCTCACATATGACTTTCAGGCAGTTGAAAGACTTGGGATAGAAGAATGTGATTCACTTGCTGCAGGGGAACCCAGCTTCTGATATGCTCATGTTGCACCATCTTTACATAGTCAGTCTAAATAAGCTTCGGGTCCAAGGCAACTCTTGCCAAGAGTGAGACAAATCATACCTTAATGAAGGGTTCAGCCAGAAACTTTGGTTACATAAAGGTGCCTTTGTCTTCTCTTGTTGGCTGCAGGACCTGCTGAGTTACTCCGTACTTTTGTGCTTTTGTGTATTAATTACAATCACAGAGTCTGCAGGCTTTCATTGGAGACAAATTTGTTCTTTACTGTCTCTTCTGTTCAGGCTGCTGTGATGATAAAGTTTGTCTCCCTGATTCAAAAAAGAATATTATTTTTGCCTTCAAACCTACTTCATATGAAACAGTTGTCATATTGCTTTGGCAAATTCCCACTCTTTCCAAATGCAGGACCGCGTAAGAGGAGAGTAACAGCATTTTAATAGCCACCGGTACCAAAGTCTGTTTCTGAAGCTTATATGCTCCTATCATGCTGTACACTGTAAGTGCCTCAATAATCTATGAAAAAGCTGACCTCACATTATATTGAAGGTCATGCAACACTTAAACAGCAGTCATTCCTACCTCTGTGGCAGGACTACATTTTTCAGCCCCATGCAATTTATTTAACATAAGCAAGCAAAGTGCTCAAAGCATTACATAGCACGATGAGTTAGAATGATCAGTACAGAGAAGTTCAAAATAAATTTCAATGCACAATCCTTCTGACATTTTTGAAGGACTTTTGCACCAATAAATAGATGTGTGGCTTCAGAATTAATTTATTTTTTGATAGAAGGTGCTAAGAATCTTTAATGTTTGGTAAATATCCTCTAACCTTTCCTTATCAGCACAACACCATCTACAAAACCGAGAAGCGCATATTTGAGGTGTTGGATTCATAACGTGCTAATTTATGGCTGGGCAAATGTAATTGGAGTAGGTTTTACAGCAGTACATGCATAGACCTGTTCCAATCACCCTAGTTAACTGCAAGAAATTACTACTGAGAGGCCAGCTTCTACATCACGTGGGGCGCCTGTTGTCATGGTGATGTGTCCATGACATATCTATGGCATATTTCATAGTTTGATACCACTGTGATCCTTGAATATACAGCAAAAGTAAATTGCAGGAAACATTATTCAGACATTAATGAAATATGTGTTTATTAGACACAAAGAGCAGTGCAAATATTTAACTTTGTCAAAATTCAAGAGATGAGATCTAAAGACAAGGTTAGAAGCAGCAAATGAATTTTTCATTCATTTTACAATTTAGTGTTTTCTTGCATATTTTTCTTCTCACATGAATTTATTTTTGACGATCGCTACTCAATTTATCATTTAACTGAGGCCTTCTGTCTGCCCCTCTTGGAACCTGCACCACCCACCACTGTCACCAGAACCAATTTTGTTGTGCAATTTTTCTCTATTCTTCAAAAAATCTAGTTCGTGGCCAAGAAAGCCAATTGCAAATTTAAGTGATGACTCAGATCAAAATGTCCAAATCTGTATTCCAGTTTTGCAATGCCACAACTCCTCCTCATCTGAAAGAGTGAGGTGATTGGAGGCTTCACTTACAATCATACTTGGTTAGCGTAGTGGTTCGCACAATGCTATTATAGTCCCAGTACCCAGGTCAGAATCCAGTGCTGTCTGTAAAGAGTTTATTCATTTTCCCATGTCTGCAGGGGTTTGCTACGGGTGCTCTGGTTTCCTGCCACCTTTTAAAGCATACAGGAGTCCTAGATCAATTGCGGTATTTTGGCAGCATGGGCTCAAGGACTGTGCTGCGTATCTAAAAAAAAATTTAATTAAATGAATCCACTGAAAGTGGGAGAGAACACATTCTACCAAGAAATGAACTGAACTTGGTCAGATGAGTGTTAACATAAAGAAAACACTGACCTCAAAAATGAGGAGTCTAAGCAGGAAATTTGAGCAGGGTGTGTAATGATAGCTGACCCATAACCACCAGTCTACTGATGGTGCTCAAAAACATACTGCTGCTGCTTTTAATTGAGTGCTGTTCCTCTACAGTGCTCTGTGTGCTGCCTGACTAATATAATCCAACATCTCAACAGAATTCCCAAATTCACAGGTGACATTTGTTCCTTCTACATCATGGTTTGACTTAATTTAAATGTTTCTAATTTTTATATGAGCCTTTAATTTACCAATCAGCTCTCAAAAAATAATCACAAAAAATTGAATGGGGTCCAAAAAATAAAGTGTGTCTTCCGTGTGCTCAAATAGCTAACCAAGTTGAATGTGGAAAATTAATCCATTGAACTGATATTTCTATCGTCAGAGATTGTGTCCCAAGGCACAGTTCACCAGCTTCAAGGGAGCTAAAATCTTAGCTGGTTAGAATACTGGGCTGAGTCTCGTGCAATGAAGAGTGGTGGGGGGGAAAATTGGGAGGGAGCGTACAAAATAATCTTTTACCAACTACTGCTGAGAATTCACATCAGCCTAATCATTCTGAAATAAACAGGTCTAACATGTGCTGTTTTTAGTGTAAACCATTTTCAGTTTTGATGACAAAACCTGCTCTTTTCTTGTATATTTATAGTTGAAATCTGTTAGAGCTTTTCTTGGAAGTTTGAGTGCCTGGCCTCTGCATTGTTATCACATGTTTAACATGGGATGGATCATTTGCTGTTGAGAACTTTTACTGAAGATTTAATTCCAGGATCTTCTACAAGAAACTCCCAACAATGAGCAGCCTAAGATGAACCTAACAGGGATTCACAATGGGGAGAAATAAGGGGGACCTTTGATTCCACTAGTAATGAAATTGCACCCATAATGAGCAATGGAGCTCCACAGGGATCTGTTCTGGGACGACTGCACTTTGTCATTTTTATAAATGACCCAGATGAAGAAGCAGTAGGATGGGTCTGTAAGTTTAAATTTAAATTTAGACATACAGCATGGTTACAGGCCATTTTGGTCCACAAGTCTGTGCCACCCAACTTGCACGTAATTAACCTACACCCTCAGTACATTTTGAATGGTGAGAGGAAACTGGAGCCCACAGGGCCAAACATGTTTAGGAAGCCATGCAGACACGGGGAGAATGAACAAATTCCTTACAGACAGCGTGGGATTCGAGCCCAGGTCCCGATCACTGGAACTGTAAAGGCGTTGCATTAACCACTACACCAACTGTCCCGCCCATGATATAAAGATTGGAGGAGTTGTGGATTGTGCTGAAGTTTGACGTAGGTTACAAAAGGATATAGACAGAATGCAGAGTTAATCAGAAAAGTAGCAGATGAACTTCAATCCAGATAAGTGTGAGGTGATGCATTTTGAAAACTCAAACCTGAAGGCAGGGTACAAGGTAAATGATTGGATACTTAACAGTGTTGAAAGAACAGAGGGGCCTTGAGTTCCAAATCCATACATCTCTCATAGGAACATAGGAAGTAGGAACAGGAGTAGGCCAAAAATGGCCCATCGAGCCTGCTCCACCATTCAATACAATCATGGCTGATCTCATTTATGACCTAACTCCACCTACCTGCCTTCTCCCCATATCCCCTAATTCCTCTATCATGTAAAAATTAATCTAACCGAATTTTAAATATGTTTAATGAGACAGCCTCAACCACTTCCCTGGTTAGAGAATTCCAAACATTCACTACTCTCTGGGAAAAACTATTTTTCCTCATCTCTGTCCTAAATCTACTCCCCCGAATCTTGAAACTGTGTCCTCTCGTTTTAGTTTCCCCGGCCAGCTCAAAAGACCTTCCTACATCTATCCTATCCATACCCTTCATAATCCTATATGTTTCTATAAGATCTCCTCTCATTCTTCTGAACTCAAGTGAATACAATCCTAGATGATTTAATCTTTCATCATAAGTCAACCCCTTCATCCCAGGGATCAACCTAGTAAACCTCCTCTGGACCATCTCCAAAGCCAGTATTTCCTTCCTCAAATATGGAGACCAGAACTGGACACAGTACTCCAGGTGTGGTTTCACCAGTACATTATACAGTTGCAACATTACCTCCCTACTCCTGAATTCAATTCCTCTAGCGATGAAGGCCAACATTCTATTTGCCTTCTTAATAACCTGCTGCACCTGCAACTTAACTTTTTGCGATTCATGCACAAGCACTCCCAAGTCCCTCTGCACAACAGCATGCTGTAGTTTTTCACCCTTTAAATAATATTCAGCTCTTTTATTTTTCTTGCCAAAGTGGATAACCTCACACTTACTAACGTTGTACTCCATCTGCCAGACCTTTGCCCACTCATCCAGCTTAACTATATCCCTCTGCAGACTCTCCACATCCTCATTACAATTTGCTCTTCCACTCAATTTGGTGTCATCCGCAAACTTGGCTATACCACATTTTGTCCCCTCCTCCAAGTCATCAATATAAATGATGAACAGTTGTGGGCCTAACACTGACCCCTGCCGCACCCCACTTACCACTCTCTGCCAACCTGAAAAACTCCCATTTATCCCGAATCTCTGCCTCCTGTCAGACAACCAATTTTCAATCCAGGCCAATATATTTCCCCAGACTCCATTTTCCTGTAACTTACTGATAAGTCTCTTGTGCGGCACCTTATCAAACGCTTTCTGGAAATCCAAATATACAACATCAACCTGTTCCCCTCTATCCACCGCACCCATTATATCCTCAAAGAATCCTAACAAGTTTGTCAAACAAGATCTTCCCTTTCTAAAACCATGTTGCGTCTGCCTGATTGAACCCTTACGTTCCAAAAGTTTCACTATTTCATCTTTAATGACAGCTTCAAGCATTTTTCCAACCACAGACGTCAAGCTAATTGGCCGATAATTTCCAGTCTTCTGCCTACATCCCTCCTTAAAAAGTGGCGTGACATTTGCAGTCTTCCAGTCTGCCGGGATATGCCCAGAATCCAAGGAATTTTGGTATATGACCACCAATGCATCAACTATAACTTCTGTCATTTCCTTCAGAACCCTTGGATGCATATCATCAGGACCATGTGATTTGTCTGGCTTTAGTCCCATTAGTTTCTCCATCACTACTTCCTTTGTAACAACTATTTTATCAAGGCCCTCCCCAACATTCGCATCCTTAACTCTGCACTTGGGCATGCTGGACATGTCTTCCACCGTGAAGACTGACACAAAATATTTGTTTAATGCCTCAGCCATTTCCTCATTTTTTGCTACCAGTTTTCCTTTCTCATCCTCCAAGGGTCCTATGTTAACTCTGGCCACCCTCTTCTGTTTTATATATTTATAAAATTTTTTGCTTTCTGTTTTTATATTTTGTGCCAATTTACTTTCATAATCCTTTTTCCCATTTCTTATTACCCGCTTTGTAACCCCTTGTTGTCTCTTAAAGTTTTCCCAATCTTCCAGTTTCCCACTGCTCTTTGCAGCTTTGTACACCTGCGCTTTCAATTTTATACTCTCCTTTATTTCCTTTGTTAACCACGGTTGATTTTTCCCTCCCTTGCTGCCCTTTTTCCTGGCTGGAATATATTTTTGTTGAGCATTACAAAATATTTCTTTGAAAACCTTCCACCGTTCCTCAACTGTTTCATCAATTAGCCTGTGCTCCCAGTCCACTCTGTCCAATTCATCCCTCATCCTATGGTAGTCACCCCTGTTTAAGCATAATATATTAGTTTTAGATCTAACTATTTCCCCTTCCATCTGAATGAGAAATTCAATCATACTATGATCGCTATTTCCCAGATGGTCTCTGACTATTACATCATTTACTCTACCTATCTCATTGCACAACACTAGATCCAGGAGAGCATTTTCTCTTGTGGGTTCCTTAACATGCTGCTCAAGAAAGCTATCGCGAATGCATTCTATGAAGTTCTCTTCCAGACTCCCACGACCAACTTGATTTTCCCAATCTATGTGGAAGTTAGTCCTCATGACGACTGCCGTATCATTATTACATGCCTCACTTATCTCTCTATTTATTTTCTGTGCCACTAAACTATTGTTATATGATGGGTGATAGATAACACCCACCAATAATTTTTTTCCCTTTGTTAGTCTTTATCTCTACCCAAATGGACTCAACATTATGCTCTTTAGATCTTATATCATTCCTCACTACTGCCTGGAGCTCATCTTTGATTAAGAGTGCAACTCCACCTCCCTTACCATTCTGTCTATCTCTTTGCACCACTTACTGTTCGAAATGTATCAAGGGTCAGGTTAATTGGGTGTAAATAGGACAGCACAGATTAGTGGGCCAAAATGGTTATTAGGACAGTTAAGAAGGCATATGGGATTCAGGGCTTCATTAGTTGGGGGATTGAGTTCAAGAGTCAAGGGATCACATTGCAACTCTACAAATCTTTGGTGAGACCACACGTAGCATATTGTGTTAAATTTTGTAAGTTTTGGTCCCCACATTATCAGAATGATGTGGAAGCTTTGGAGAGGGTGCAGAGGCAATATACCAAATGTTGTCTGGATTGGAAAATAAGTTTTATCAGGCAAGTTAGCAGAACTGGGACTTTTCTCTTTGGAGCAAAAAAGGATGAGAGGTGAATTAATGGAGGTCTACAAGATTTTGAGAGGCATAGGTTATAAAGACAGCCAGCACCTTTTCCCAGGGCAGGAGTAGATAACCCCAGAGGATATTTATGCAAAGTGATGGGAGGAAAGTTTAGGGGAAACATCAGGGATAAGTTTTTTCCATAGAAAGTTGTGGGTGTCTGCAATGCCTTGTCAGGGGTGGTGGAGGAGGTTTAATTATTAGGGGCATTTAAGAGACTCTTAGACAGGCACAAGAATGAAAGAAAAATAGAGGGTTACAAGGCAGGAAATATTTAAGTTTTTTTGCAAGGAATATATGGATCGGCACAACATTGAGGGCTGAATGGTCTGTATTGTGCTGAAGTGTTATATGTTCTATAATACAGTCATTACATTTACACAAATGTCATTAGACAGAGGGGAAAGAATACCAGTACCAAATGCAAGAGGAAAATTGAAATGGCAGGACACTTCAGAGCATTTATGTGCAGAGCAAGTTCATAACTCTGTAAAACTGACCACATGAGCTTATGGGGTGGGAAAGCATATACAGCGTATATAGCGTATTTCATTGGCCAGGACATTATGTATATAAGTTTTTGGGTCCTGATGCAGCTGTGAAAAAGTTTGGTGAGGGCACAATTGAAGTAATGTGTGCAGTTCTGGATACCACCCCAAAGGAAGGGAATGGAGGATGCAGAGAAGATTCACCAGGTTGTTGCCTGGATCAGAGAGTATTAGCTATGAGGAGAGGGTGGGAAAATTTGGATAATTTTTCACTGAAGCTTCAAAGGCTGAGGGGCGACCTGACAGAATATATATAAAGTGATGAAAGGCAGAGATAAAATAGATGAACAGTCTTTTTCCAGGGTGGACAATATACCAGAGGCCGTAGCTTAAATGCGAGAAGTTTAAAGGAGATTTGTAAGGTATGTTTTTTACACAGAGATTGAGATGTGTATGCCACACGTTGCCAGAGAGGTGACAAAAACATGTTTAGGAAGCCTTTAGACAGCATGTGAACAAGTTGGAAATGCAGAGATTTGAGCCATATATAGTAAGGGAAGATGGGATGAGTTGAGATTGGCATCATGGCCAGTGCAGATATAATGGGCCCTGTTCTGGTGCTGGACTATTCCATGTTCTCTTTTCCAATTAAAGGCTTAATGGCATTCAAATATATATATATATATATATATATATATATATATATAAATAAATATTGTTGAATAAATAGTTTCTCGGAGGGTTGTAAGAGCAGTTTTTTTTTCAGTCATTCAGCAATCTCACTGTCCATGGGAAGAAGCTATTTCTCATTCCAGTGCTTCTGGCTCTGATACTCTGTTTCCATTTCCCAACAGGAGGAGCAAAAAGATGCTGTGTGCGGGTGGTAGGGGTCTTCATTGATATTACAAGCACTCTTCAAACAAGGATACTGATGGAATGAGAGACCCCAGTGATCCTCTCTGTAGCTCTTATGGTCCTGTGGATTGACTGCCGATCCAATGCTCTACAGTACCCGTACTGCACAGTGATGCAGCCAGCCAGGACGCTCTCAACAGAGCTCCTGTAGAAAGTTGACAGGATGGTGCAGGTAGCCTTGTCCACCTCAGTCTTCTCAGGAAGTGCAATCACTGGTACTCCTTGTCATAGGTGGTCTAGGAAATCTAATTCCAATCAACTTTAAGATACTTATTACACCATAAATACGTTTTTTAAAAAATGAGAACATATCTTGCCAGCCAGACAATTGTGTTGATTGCATCTGGATCTGGAAACATTTCTCCATTGCTTCCTGAGAGTCATCAGCTCCGTAACATTTGCTCGCACTTTGGGAATATTGATGTGATCGTTTTCATTTAAAGCATTTGATAGTGTCAAGGAATTGGCTCAGCCACATTTTCTGTTTCATTTTAATATGGCTGATTCAAAGATCATTCATTTTGTGCAAATGATTTGAGAATCTTCATATCCAAAGAATATCTATGCAATGGGCAATGAAAAATTCACAGAGATCCTTTTCCCTCATTCATCTTCCCCTACCTTTGACCAAGCTCCAATTAATCTTCAATAGCTTATCTTACAATGTACCTTCAACTAACATGAAAATATCTCTTCCATGAAGCAGTGTGATTCTTTTTTGCTGTAATTCCTAACATCAAAGATATGGAGCCAACAAAGAACTAAAACTGCTGGAAACACTGAGAAAGTTGGCAGTATCAATGGAACAAGAAACAGAGTTACCATTTCAGGTCAAAGACTTGTCTTTGATCCACCCCTTTCCCACTAAAAACTAACCTGCCAATATTGTCCAGCATTGCTCTCACCTTCAAATCTATAGTTATCAAAAAAACTCCTCATAGTGCCCTCTACTTATAATTTTTACAGTTTTCTTTCCCTGTAAACTTCAAAGCTTGCTGAGTTAGCAGAGTGGAGGTTTAGGATCTCATACTTATTCCAAGGATGGGCAGAACGTTCTCCTTGGTATCTCCCAGCTCATCAACCAAAATCACAAAAAAAAAGATTGTCTGCTAGATATTGCATTGATTTTTGGGGAAACGCCATGTATAAACCCAATGATGCTCTCCTGATTTGCAACAGTTTAAATTCAAATGTAGACATACAGCATGGTTTAGGGCCTTTTGCATCGCATCTTGGCCCACCACGCCACCACGAGCCTGTGATGCCCAATTATAACCAATTGACCTCCAACCACCGGTATGTTTTGAATGGTGAAAGGAAACTGAAGCACCTGGAGGAAACCCATGCAGACATGGAGAGAGCGTACAAACTCCTTACAGACAGCATGGGATTCAAACACCGGTTGCTGGTGTTGTAACACTGTTGTGATAACTGTTATGCTAACTATACCACCCCTGCACTAACTGTGTTGGCACTTAATTTTCAAAAGATTTTCTTGACAATTGATAATGAGGATATTGTCATATACATTGTACAATGTGTGATATATTATAGAGATGTTTTGGGGAGACAAATTGGGGCAGGTTTTTTAATGTAGGTCATACACAAACACTTTAAAACATCTTATTTAAAATACTGGAGCTCTGCTCATGCTAGACAGCCCAGCTGTTTACAAAAAGGCAACAGATGAAAGAACTCGTCGGAGGCACGGGCTGTCTGGAATGGAACTTGCTGTTCCAAGAGGGACATGTGGTTTTGCAAGCAGAGAGAGAAAAACAGGCCTTTTCTCAGAGAGAGAGAGAGAATTCAGTTCCTTAGTGCTATAGTCAGCAGCAGCAGCTGGGACTGGAACAGGACAAGCTGGAAAGCTTGTGGAAACCCCATTTTGAAGATGGGTTGTGAGTGCTTCGTTCAGCCTAGTCAAAGCCCTTGTGGTCCATACAAGAGGAGAGGACTGGCTGCCTAATGTTTCACTTAAAATAAGCAAAACAAAAAGGAACTTTGTGGTGGCTCGAAAGGAAGAGGTTATCATCTGGAAAACCCTGAATGGGCAAGTTTCTTCAGCAAGACATTGAAGTGGTTGGTTACAAGGAATCAGTTGTGGGTGTCCTGCGAACAACAAATCTCTCTCTGAAAACTGACAAGAACCTTCCTGAGGGGTAAGCATTTACCTTTCAATCACCAAAGCCCGGTAAACTTCATAAATGTTAAATCCTGTGTACAGTATAAGAATTGCCTGCAACCAGTAAATTTGGAGGAATGAGAAGTGAGATTGAACTGTGAATCAAATAACTTTTCTGAACTTACATGCACATTACATACATGTGCGCTTAGTATTAGAAGGGGGTTAAGTTAGGTTAGTTAAGTTAATAGTGATAAGTTAAAGTTTGATCCTGTTTTCATGTATAAAAATAATTAAAAGCAACTTTTGTTTAAGTAACCATTTGTCTTGGTGAATATCTATTGCTGCTGGGTTTTAGGGTCCTCTGGGCTTCCAAACGAATGTGAATATGTATTGAAATTCCTACTTGATGTAGCTAAACAAGTACTTTGGTAAAAAAAAACTATAATATCATATTTAATTAATTAAAAAAGAGCCAATAAATACAGAAGCAAACTAGATAATAAACATTCACAGTTATGCCAGTGGAAAATAAGTGACTTAGCAAGAATGTGGGCAATCCTTTTGAAGTGTCAGAGCAGTCCCTGATTAGTGTCATCAGTGAATTTATAGTTTGCTTTGGAACCAAACTTGGTTATGGCAGAGGAACTAAATTAATATTTTGGATCAGTATTCACTGTGCCAGATGTTGATGAGTATCATGAAAGTGAAGAGAGTGCAGTTACTTGCAGGTATAAGTGTGGATAAGTCTCCCAGACCAGATGGATTGCACCCTCACATTCTCAAAGAAGTAGCAGTAGAGATTCTGGAGGCATTGGTAATGATTCTTTCAGGAATCAATAGATTCTCCTGTGGTCTCAGAGGGCTGGAAAATAGCACGTCACTCCATTATTCATGAAGGGAGGGAGGCAGCAGAAAGGACGTTATAGACTGTTTAGCCTGATATCAGTGGTTAGGAAGATGTTGGAGTTGTTTGTCAAGAATGAGGTTACGGATTCTTGGAGACACATGACAGGACAGGCCAAAAACAGCATGATTTCCTTAAGGGAAAACCTATTGGAATTCTTTGAAGAAGTGACAACCAGGCTAGATTAAAAAAAGACACAGTGGATGTTGTGTATTTGTATTTTCAGAAGACCTTTGACAAGGAGGTGTGCATGAGGCTACTCAACAAGATAAGACCCATGTTATAACAGGAAACTTTCATTAGTGTGAGTAAAGCATTAGCTGATTGGCAGGAAGTAGAGAATTAAAATGCAGGGATCATATTCTGGTTGGCTGCTAGTGGTGTCCCACAGGGGTCGGTGTTGGGGCCCTGTGTTGCTGGTCAGCAAGGAGGCAATGATTTTGTTGAGCTGCACTGATTGGAACTTCCCAATGAGGAAATAGAGGATGTAATTGCAAAGAGATGAAGAGAGTCCCCGATCCCTGAGTCTGATATGTTTTGCTTGTATGATGGAGTTAGTCACGTATTACAATGTAAAATTTGTTTCTGAGTCATTAAACAGTCCAAGTTTCTCCTAGTAACTTTTATTCTTAATCATTTTGCCTCAACACACATAAATCAATCCTGGATAAGTAGATGAAGATCTATGCTTTTGTATGTGTGAAGAGAAGTCCAAAATTACTCGAATAAAGCTCAAAGTACCCTCCAGTGAATTGTGGTAATCATATTTCGAGCTCTCTCAACTCAAGCATCATATATTTTTCCTGTTTGTGCTGCAGGCCCAAGGTAAGCATTTTGAGATATAAAGCCACAGAGTCATATAGTTCAGAAATAGGTCCTTTGGCCCAACTTGCCCAAGCCAACCATTAATTTCATATATGATACATACAGCTTAGAGGAAAGAACCAACTTGCATTTATATAGTTTAGTTCACATCCTCAGGATATGAATTATTCTCAGGCTACTAACTTTTGAAATGTTTTTAATGTAGTAGAGCACATCATTCCATACATACAGAGCAAAAGTAGTGAATTGAATGGAGACAAAAGACAGTGTTATATGGATATCCCATTCTCTTTAACTATTGTAATTTATCAAACTGGAAATCAGTAGTGATTGCCAATCTGCTTCAATATCCCAAGTCTGTACATCTATACCTCAGCTAATGTTGTTGATAAATGAATATCAAATAATAAATAAATATTTACCAAGGCTTTGTTCAAATAGTGCCTTAGGCATTTTCATTTTAATTTAAGCAAATACCAGCTTTAATATGCCATCCAACCTAAGACAGCTTCTACCATGTGAGAGAGAGAGAGAGAGAGAGAGAGAGAGAGAGAGAGATTTTAATTTGGGGATACAGCATGGTAACAAGCCATTTTGGCCCACTAATCTGTGCTGCCCTATTTACACCCAATTAACCTGACCCTTGGTACATTTCGAACAGTAAGAGGAAACAGAAGCCTCTGGGGAAAACCCATGCAGATGAGGGTAGAATGTATAAACTCCTTACAGACAGTACGGGACTCCAACCCTGTCCCAATCATTGGTGCTGTAAAGGCATTGCACTAACTGCTAGAGAGAGAGAGAGAGAGAGAGGGAGAGAGAGAGAAGGAGAGAGAGAGAGAGAGAGAGAGAGAGAGAGAGAGAGAATAATAGAAAATAGGGGAATGAGGCTGACAGAGACAGATAATTGAGTCAGATTACATGAAATTGGTGGCAGAAATGTTGCAAGTTCGATGGGCCAGCTGGCCAACTTCTGCCCCTATATCTTGTGATCTTTTGAACCAGTAACTCAGGCAGCATTTGTAAAATTAGAAAAATTTAATGGTTTTGGTCGAAAGCAGCATAGAAGTACTCCCCTTTAACATATTGCAGGAAATCTGGTAATTTAAATAAAATAAAACAACTCCTGAAGAGGTACAAAATATTTTTCTGTGTCTATTCCAAGTCAGGCAGGCTTTTTCAGTATGTACAATACTAACAATATATCAATACATACACTTGGAACTATAAATTACATCGAACAATTCTTAAAAGCATCTACCTTTATATTTCATAAGCTACATATGTTACAGTCAGAACAAAAAAAATTACTAATTTCATATATCCATGTGGACTTTTCATTGATTATATTCCTTTTGTATGCATATATTAAACTGAGTTCTCTACACCAGAAATGAGGTAACACCAACCTTTGAAATTGTGCTTTTGTACACTGAAAAAGCTTGCCTCAGTGCATTCTCTTAGGCTGAGCTCTTGAATTATTCTTTTCATTCACTGAAGTGCTGAAGAGAATGGGCTTTGTGAGAAGTTTATTAGATGCAAGTTTGTATTTTTTAATTAATATTAATTAATTGTTTTTGCTGGTGACATTATGTTATTAATGCATTGCTCAGGTGTGGACCATAACACCTTTCCTTAAAAAGGCCAATGAATGATTTTTCTTTTTTTGTAATATTTGTAGTAAATGTGCCATTCAACATTGACGTCTGTGCAGGATATATCATTGTGAGTTTACAAAAGCAGGAGTTCAGTGTAATGGTTGAGAAACCATAGACTTTGCAAAATCCTTCAAATTCATTGGCAGGAAAAACAAATCAACATAGGCTGAAAATGGCAGATGGTATTTAATGCAGACAAGTGTGAGGTGTTGCATTTTGTAAGGACAAACCAAGGTAGGGCATACACAGTGAATGGTCAGGCACTGAGTAGTGCAGTAGAACAGAGGGATCTGGGAATACAGATAAATAATTCCCTGAAAGGGGCGTCACAGGTAGATTGGGTTGTAAAGAGAACTATTGGCATTTTGGCCTTCGTAAATCAAAGTAACTCATCTCCTGAGTTACAGGGAAAGGTTAAACATTAAATCTGAAATCTGAATCTGACACCATCTACATCTCTCATACATACTAGAGGACACGTCACACTCCAGACGCAATCCCTTCTCCCTCCTCCCATTGTGGAGAAGGTTCAAGAGTGTGAAATTATACAACTGGATTAAAGACAGTTTCTCTTCTGTGGAACCCCACACAGTGCTACCATGCTCCCCTCGCTTTAATAAAAATAGTCCAATTATTTTCACATGAAAGATCATTAAATAGAAACATTAAGCCAGATCAAGAAAACTGCTGGCCAACAATTTAAGAAAGATTCACTGGTCACCTGCAGTGCACATACCAACGTAACTCCTATTTCTGTGACCACTCACTACAGCACAGAAATAGAGAATGCACTAAAGGTCAGACGTAGTTGCTGTGGTAAACCACTGTTGTATATATTTGCCTGATTGGGCACACCCATTGGCCGGCTGTACCTGTGACCCCTCCCACTGGCTCCTGTGTAAAGGTACCTGTTCCACAGCCCCCTCCTCAGTTCAGGACAGTCGAGCAGTATGGATGTTCCTTTGTTCTTTAGTGAACAAAAGCCTATTGATTTCTCAACCTCATTCTTTAGTATATGATGGTGTATCAGATGCATTTGACCTCCACTCCACCATTGAGTCCAGGGATATTGCAAAATGTACTTGGCCAAGCTGCCACATTCTCATGCATATAGCAAGCACTGAACTACACTAAAAGAAATAAGTAAAGTTAAGTAATTTTGATTGCGGCAAAAAACATGTTGCTACTACAGCAAAAATGGAAACCTGATTATTAAGTCTAAACAATGAGCTATAGAATGTGGTTGAAAGTCCATTGACATCACGTCGTCAAGTCACCGTTATTTATTGTTCATACCATGTTCGCACAGTAAAGACAAGGTAGCATTTCTCCAGGATCATGGAGCATATTTACATAAATAAAAGTTAGAATGAAAGTTAAACACATTGAAATATTAAAATATTAAGATGTATGCAGTAAAATTCCATGGTATGTTATCCACATATGTTCTGGGAATTCAGGAGCCTGATGGCTTGGAAAAAAAGTTGGCCAATATGGATGTAAGGGCCCGAGTGCTGCAGTACCTCTTACCAGATGGAAGAAGGGAGAACAGTTTACATTAGGGGTGTGTGGAGTCGTTCACAATGTTTATTGTGCCTGCATCGACTGTTGTAGATGTCCTTCGTGGTAGGAAGAGAGCCCCCAATGATATTTTCCGCTGACCACTATCTTCTGCAGGGTCTTGTGGTCCGAGATGGTACAGCTTCCAAATCAGATAGTGATGCAGTTGCATGGGATGCTCTCAGTACATCCTCTGTAGAATGTTGTGAGGATGGAGAGTGGGAGATGGACTTTCCTCAGCCTGCACAGAAGTAGAGGTGCTGCTGGGCTTTCTTGGCTATAGGGTTGGTGTTAAGGGGTCAAGTGAGATTCTCTACCAAGTGCACTTCAAGGAACTTGATACTCTTGACAACCTCAATGGTCAAGCCATCAATGGTCAGTGGAGCTCGGTTCCCCCAGGCACTCCTGAAGTTGACAACCATCTGTTTTTGGAGGCCAAGGAGAAAAGCTTAAATGGGAATAAAGTTTTTAGAGTGGGGGAGGTGGAAAATCTGATGGGGGAGTTAAGCCAGAAAAAATGACAATGGAAGGTAGAAGATAAATTCAAGTTCAAGTTTATTATCATCTGATTGTACACATACCAGATGCAGTTTCAGAACAATTCCTGTATGAACATTCATTTAATTTGGCTCAGTGGACTAGAAAAGATGAGGAAAGGGCAAAAGCAGTTTATCGAATCATCTGAATCTGAAATGAGAAAGAACAAGGAAGGAAAAGGATATTTATTTAACCTGGCTATGTGGAACTGAACTCTTCAGGTGTATGTGGGAGAGATTTATTTGTTCCCTTTGTTTTAGGGGAACAGATTCATTTATTTTTGATACATACATGGGTTCATTTATTTTTGATAGATATGGTGACAGATTTATTTATTTTTGATTGATTCGGGCCCAGATTTATTTATTCTATCCCTTGGAAGAAAGAGAAAGTTTGATTTTTACTTTTGTGGGGTTATTTTTTCTGGGTGACAAGTGTCAAATCATTTATAGAACTGCCTTTTGAACAAAGCATTCAAGTGTGGCAAGTGTTGGAACAGAACATTTTCCAATCAACAGTAACATGATTCCTGACTTGCAGAAGGTGAGCTATCGAAAGCTGGTTACAACTTTCAAAGACCATTCAGCCCAACTAATGTCATTATTCAAGAGGATTCTGAAGTCCTATCATTGAAGCATCTACCCTGTTCATTAAATAACTCCAAGTTGTTTGTTACAATATAAAAGATAACTCTGGTTTAGTATCTTAACAAGTGAGGAATTAACTTTTTCATCCCAACAGAGGATCGAGTAGTTAGTGGTACAATAGGAACATTGCCCATCAATGCTGCAAAGGATAAATGGGCACATTTGATCAATTCCAAAGTAGTGTTCATCATCTCTGAGTACTTCAGAAAAGAAGGCAGAAACTTCAACACTAGGAATGAGTCTTTGCGCACACAGAAAAATGCAAAAATTACGAGACATTAGGCTAGATCTGATAGACTAAAGAGTAGGTCAGTCAGAATATGAATCAGAAATTCACTGGCTCGACCACAAGTAAACATAAGTAACTGAATAGCTTTTAAGTTGGTTTTATTCTGGGATAATGCTTTTCTAGATTTGACCTTTACTGCTGAACAGAAAATCCAAATAAACTTGGCACACATGCTGAGACCATTGGCTGTTAATATCCAGTGAAATAAATTCTTAAAGAGTCAGAAAATTTAACATCACTGTTTCTTTGACACTTGTGTACAAGGAACTGGTGTTGCCAGCATGGCATTATAGCAAAATAAACAGTTTTAAAGTCTTATTGCAGCAAAGAAAAAAATGCTTCCCTTTTGCTTGGCATTGCAAGAGGTGATAGTGGTTCCTATTTAATCTGGCAAATGTTTTCTCTTATTTATAATCCAACACATCTAACTGATTTGAAGCATTGCTGAGAATTGGCTCAGATTTCACAGATTGTGGCAAACCACCTGCTCCTGCCACTGTCCTATGTGTGTGATCTGTGCTCATCTCGTTCAATAGACGCAAGTGCAACTTGCTTAATGAAGAAGACTGTATCCTTAGTGGTAAGGCCTGGCGTTGTGGTATGAAAACTCAGCATCTCCTCACTTGTCAGGAAGGCAGAACAGTGACTGCACTTTCTGAGAAAACTGAAGCTGCCAAGGCTGGCCGCCATTATGTCAACCTTCTACAGGAGTCGTATCGAGCGCATCCTGGCTGGAGGCATCACAGTGTGGTACAATTGCTATAGAGAACTGATTCAGAGGTCAATTCACAAAACCGTAAGAGTGACAGAGAGGATCATTGGAGTCTTCCTCCCACCCCCCCCCCCCCCACCCCCCATCTATGTGATCTACCAGGATTGTTATCTGAAGAGGGCACGCAAAAGCATTGTGGACCCCTTCCATTCTGCACAGAGCATCTTTCTGGAGTTGGGACAGAGATACTGGAATATCAGCGCCAGCACCACCAGTCGAGGAACAGCTTCTTCCAACAGGCAGTGAGAACGCTGAACAACCAAAGGAACTTCTCACACTAACCATCCGAGACTCTCATATTGATAAAACAATATTTATTTGTTTATTTGTACAGATGAATACTTGAACTCTATTTGTATTTTTTGTCTGTATGTGGTTTCTCCAAGAAGCGGAGAAAGCTTTTATTAAATGCTAATAAATTTAACTTAACTTGACTTGGACAACCAAGTATAAATAACATCACATGGTCTCGCCCACCATAAATTGATGTGAGTATGGTTTTCCATATGTACATTTTTACAGCCTGTCACAGGAATAAAAGTTGCATATGTTTCTAAATATGTCTGACCTCCATAAACATTCAGAATATTTTCTGATGAAAACATACTAAATATTAAAAATTAAATTTTATTAAATAGCTTTAAAATAATTTTAAATATCAAACATGATATTCTGTATATTGTCAAATATGTAATTTCCAACTATTATTTTCTAATGCACATTAGATGAAGGTTAATACTTGCAAATAGATTTTAAAAATACTGCTAAATAAAATATCTATCTTAATCCAATACTTGACCCTGGTCTTTCTGGTATGCAGAAGTGTAAAGTTTCACCTTCAGCTTTGAGGCGTAATTTGATGTAATGGATATCTGCCCATTGTAAAATCTCACAGATTTTCATTGCATTCAAACCAATGAAAGGATCTTGAGACATGAAACTGAATGCATTGCAACAACAGAAAATGCTATCCAATTATTGAGGTTGTGTTTTAGATACAGGTACTGCAAATGGCACAGCTATAAGGTGGAGGTGTGGCGGTATAAAAATTCATTTAATGACACATGTAATTGAGGCTGTGTGCTCTTTGGATTTAAAGGTGATGTCAGAGGCATTGTTTGTCTGAAATAGCAAATGAAATTTTCATCCTTTGAGTCCATCACAAATTAATTCCCTTCATCCAACTTAATCAGCATTGATTAACATCAACTTATTTGATTAATTGCTCATATCACAGGAAAATATTTTGAGAAATGTAGTCATCTGCAAAAACCTGGAATCAAGCAAGGAAGACCCCAAAAAAAGTGCCAGGCAGTTACAATTGTCAAAACAGAGATTTGAACCTTCTCCCATGATTTTCGACCATTTTCTGACACCATGTGCTCCCATCAATATTCTGGATTTCATCACTGGCTGAAAATAATTTGACCTATTTTGTTTGTGGAGGTTTGGTATGACCACAGAAACCCTGGCAAATTTCTATAGTTGTGTGGTGGGAAGTGTGCTGTCTGGCTCCATCACGGTCTGGTATTGGGACACCAAAATCCCTGAGTGTAAAGCCCTTCAAAAGGTAGTGGATACAGTCCATGGCATCATAGGCAAAACCCTCCCCACTATAGAGAACATCTGCAGGGAACGCTGCCGTCGGAGAGCAGCAGTGATCATCAATGTCTACACCACCCAGCACATGCTCTGTTCTTGCTGCTGCCATCAGGAAAGAGGTCTAGGTGCCACACCACCAGGTTCAGGAACAGCTGCTACCCCTCCACCATCAACAACAAACTCAATCAGGGTCTTATTTAAAGATTCTTACTTGTACACTTTATTGATTTTTAAAAATTCTCTTTGTATTGAACAGTCAGTTTGCTTACATTCGTTATCTCTTTACAGTTCTTTATTTGTTTACATGCATATGCTGTATAGTTTTTTTTTGCACCATCAACAAGTGGTAATTCTGGCTCACCTGCAGAAAATAAAATCTCAGGATTTTATGTAATGACATCTACTGTATGTACTATGACAACAAATCTTGAACTGAAAAATTCTGAAATATATTCAGTACTTTGGCTAACATATATTAGATAACACTGGATAACAATTTTTTCAAAAGGTTTATCTGGGGATTATGATAGACAACATCAAGCTGAATACAAAGATCATTTCTGATTTGCTGTATCACGTAGTAAGTTGGAGAAATATTAAATTAACTTTTATTGAATTTATCATGTTTCATTGTATCATGATGCTGATACTTTGTGTTAGTTCAACTGACCTAAAAATGTTTGCCACTGATTTTCATTTGTACTCAGCATCTGATGCCTCTCATGCCAGTGTCCAACAATCGTTGGCCAGCATTGATGGATTCCTGTTGCCTTGATGCCACTTTTCCATAGTCTCAATGACCCAGTAGCTCCTCTACTACCGATGCACCTTTTTTTTTTTTTTTAATTTTTTTATTTTTCACACCATAAATCACATTAGCCATGATATACACTATTTCTTTTTCACACATATACAGTGACTTTTCCGATGCACCTTGAGTGAAGTATGCACCATCTGCAAAATATCAAAGCTAAACCTCCTTAAGTTTCCCCTCATGTGCAGAATCCCCTCATACAGCAGCTGCAAAGGAACATTGCCATTTGAAAGATTCTCCCATAAATCATATTGTATCCTGATCTGAAAATATATCAATGTTGCTTAATTGTCACAGAATCTAACTAGTTAGATGAGCAAGTTAAGTGGTGTCACAGCAACCTTGCATTCAACATTTGCAAAACTAAGGAACTGATTGTCGACTTCAGGATGTAGAAACCAGAAGAACACAAACCAGTCCTAATTGAGGGATCTTCAGCTGAAAGGGTTATGAACTTCAAATTCCTGGGTGTCAACATCTCTACTAATCCGTCCTGGGTCTCCATGTCAATACAATCATGAAGAAGGCTCCCCAGCAGCTATACTTAGTTAGGAATTTGAGGAGATTTGGTATGTCAACAAAGAGTCGTGCAAATTTCTATAGATGTGCCGTGGAGAGCATTCTCACTGGTGTGGAGGTGCCAATTCACAGGGCAGGAAAAGACTACAGAGAGTTATGAACTCAGCCAGCGCCATCAGAGGCATCGGTCTTCTCGCCATCAAGGTCATCTACAAGAGGCAGTGTCTTAAGAAAACAGCCTCTCTCCTCAAGGACCCTGCACAGCCAGGCCATGTCCTCTTTACACTGCTAGCATCAGGAAGGACGAACACCCAGCAGCACAAAAACACCTCTTTCCCCTCTGCCATCAGGTTTCTGAATGAGCAATGAACCATAGGCACGACCTCACTTTCTCTTTTTTTGCACTAATTTTTTGTTAAATGTAATTGATTGGAATATTTGCACCTGAAATTCTGCCGCAAAACAACAAATTTTGTGCCATGTTCATGACAGAAATAATATCTGATTCTGATTCTGAATTCATATCCAAAGGCTCAATGCAACACTTTCACCAAAAGATTTTGCAATGGTTCAAGAAGGTAATTTGTCACTTACCTTCTCATCTGCAATGTGGAATTGGCAATGAATCCTGGCATCACCAATGATATTTACAAATTAATATAAAAAAACGTGCAGAACTTTTATCGCTGATTTCGTTTAAAAAAATCAAACAAATCATCCAAAAAGTCTATCCACTTCTTACAATCATACAGACAGATATAATATGACCATTTAAAATTATGGAGATATAATTGCTGGTTTCCAAAGCTAAATTGTGAAATTTAGCAAGGGACATTGTTTTCAAAATTGATCTATTTTCTCCTGTAGTGTGACCTCACTTTTCTTTCCTGATTTGAATGTTGCAAAATATTTCACAACATGGAAGCCTGCGTCAATGGCAAGGATGCTGAAAGGGCTCAGACCTGAAATATTAACTCTCTTACCCTTTTCATAATTGCTGCTGATGTGTTGAGAGTTTCCAGCATGTCTTGTTTTGATTCCAGTGACCAGTTGTCTCTCAAAGATAGGCGTGAATTTGCTTTCTGATTGTTGTTTTATCTCATAACCCAGTTTAAACATTCAGCAGTGGGTTTCATTAGCCATATTGGTTCAAGGTTGATAACAGGTTACCAGCATTTTTAATTTGTGTCATTTTCCACCTCACAATACCTGAGACCAGAATTCCATCCTGACCATGTGGGTTTCTTCTGGATGCTCCAGTTTCCACCTTCCATCCTGACCATGTGGGTTTCTTCTGGATGCTCCAGTTTCCACCCACATCTGAAAGACAGGGAGATGGCAATTGAACTGGCCACTATAAATGACACTTTGTGTACTGCTGAGAGATAAAAATCTATAGTGGTGGGTGATGAGAATAAATAGTGGGATTAGTGGAGACACAAGAGACTTCAGATGCTGGAATCTTGAGCCTAAAGCAATTTTCTGGGGGAACAGGAAAATTCTAGAGGTCACTCAGTGACTTTTGGAGGTAAAGGATTAACAAAGGATTAGTATAAATGATAATCAAAATAAACTTAGTGGGCTGAAGGGCCTGTTTTCATGCTGTATGGATCCATGATTTTCAATTTACAGGAGGCAATCTAAGAATAGGATGGGTTTAATTTGCTAACATCTTTGATGACGTTGATCTTCTCAGCTGCCCAGTGGAGGACCCTGGAGCTCAGAATGAGGTCAAACACTAAGCTGAAAAGAGATTGGTCATTGGGTGACAAGTGTTGTCACGTAATGGACATTCTCCAGCATTACATTATAGCTAGGCCTGTAATCTATAGGCCAAGGGGTTGCCGGCAATGAGGCTGGGGGTGGAGGGGGTTGTGGCGACAAGGCTGGAGGGGAAGGGGTTGTGGCAGTGGCGCTGGAGGACAGGGGGTTGTGGCAGTTGTGGAAGTGAGAGATTTGAAGTGGCGGCGCTGGGGAGGGAGAGGGTTGCAGTTCTAGAGTGTTTATGAGTGTTTTTGAATGGATAGAAATGCAGGTGGACATTATATATATAGTACCACATACTGCAAGCTTTCAACTGCCATGCTCCATTATCTAGTGGACCAGCATTGGAAGACATGTAGGTTAAGGGAGTAAACCCCTACAGAAAACCCAGAACAAAGCCCTGGAAGCGATTGAACATCACATAGTTGTCATCCTTCCGGCAGCTTCTGCAATCAAGTTGTCCCAAAACGTGGTGCCCTGCACTCCTTTGGACTCTGACAATGAGGTCAAGAGGGGATTCATGTTGTCTGGTCAGCACAGGGCCTCCTTACACTTTGCCCTGGCATGTGCCCTGAAGAGGAACCTTCAGTCTCACCATGCAGTGAGAGTACAACACAGAAGACAGCAGTTACGGATTGGAAGTCCTGACTCAATTGGTGTGGAATTGGACACCACGGGTTGTCTTCATTGGTGGGAGGGGTCATTGTGTCCCACTGGTCAACTACCGCCAAGCTTAAGCCAAGCAGCCCTCGACCAATAAGGTGCTGACCTGCCACGATCTTACACCAGACAAAAAAAACAAAACAAAGACTCCAGCTCTTCAAATCACAAATTGGAACATGAGAACTATGCATCAGGCTTGATGAATGACCTCGAAGCAGTCGATGATGTCCGTAAGACAGCAGTTCTTGAACTTGGGCTACACAGACTAAAAGTGGGCATAGCAGCCTTTCAAGAGACCAGACTCCCGGACAGCAATACCCTAAAGGAGGAATACTATACTTTTGGCAAGGAAAGAGCACTGAGGAGTCGAGAGAGCACAGTGTAAGCTTCGCCATATGGTTGAGCCTCATCACTAGAAGAATTGAATTCAAGAGCAGAGAGGTCATGCTGCAGCTATACAAGGTACTAGTGAGGTCACACCTGGAGTAGTGTGTGCAGTTCTGGTCTCCATAATTGAAGAAGGATATACTGGCTTTGGAGACAGTCCAGAGGATGTTCACCAGGTTGATCCCAAAGATGAGAGGGTTGATCTACGAGGAGAGACTAAATCGCCTGGGATTATACTCACTCAAATTCAGAAGAATGAGAGGAGATCTTATAGAAACATAAAATTATGAAAGGGATAAATAAGATAGAGGTAGGAAAATTGTATTCACTGGTGGGAGACCAGAATTAGGGGACACAACCACAAGATGCAGGAGAGTAGATTTAAAATGGAGATGAGGAAAAACTGTTTTTCCCAGAAAGAAGTGTATTTGTGGAATTCTCTACCCAGGGAAACAGTTGAGGCTAATTCATTAGACATATAGACAAAGGAGGAAAAACCCAACACCCAACCCCAACCAACCAATTTTCCCCTGCAACCGCTGCAACCGTGTCTGCCTGTCCCGCATCGGACTTGTCAGTGTTTGACAAACGAGCCTGCAGCTGACGTGGACATTTACCTCCTCCATAAATCTTCGTCCACGAAGCCAAGCCAAAAGAAAACGAAAGATTTAAGGTTCAGTTAGATTTTTACATAAAAAAGGAATTAAGGGAATTGGGGAAAAAGACAGTTAGTTCAATGATCAGATCAGCCATGATATTATTGAATGGCGGAACAGGCTCGACAGGCCGGATGGCCTACCCCTGTTCCTATTTCTTATGTTATGTTCTTAAATAGTACAGAGTGAATCACCAGTCTGCATCTCTCCACCACACAGGGACCTGTAAAACTTCATCTGTGTCTAAGCCCCCACATTTTGCTCAACAGCCAAAATCAAGGACCAGTTCTAAGAGTCAGTAGCATTCCCAAGTCGTTATCCTCCTGGATGACCTGAATGCAAGAGTCAGAGAGACCATGCTTTTTGACCATCTGTTCTTAGACATCATGGCATGGGGAAGATGAATGAAAATGGACAGAGACCCTGGAGTTGTACTGCTACCACAACCTGTGTTTCACCAGCACCTTCTTCCAGAACAAGATGTGCCACAAAGCGTCAAGGAGGCACTGGCACCAGATGCATCTGGTCATCACCAGATGTGAATCATTGAACAGCATCGCCAACACCAGAGAATACCACAGTGCTGACTGTGACACGGATCATTCCTTCATCATCTCCCGAGGGAAGTTCAAGCCAAAGAAGCTCTGCCGTACCAAACAGAGGGGCCAGCCGAAAATCAGCACTAGCAAGATCCTGAGAAAAACCTAGAGTTTATTGAGCTATTCAACCAAACTCTCCCCAGGAACTGAGATCAGAGTGCAGGGGCAACCTGGACCTCCCATCGTAGTGGCATCTACAACATCACAGTAACAACATATGGCAAGAAAGAGCAGAAGAGCGCTGATGGGTTTGAGGCAAACATCACTGAGTTGGAGCCAGTGACTGAAGCAAAATGGACTGTGCTGATCAACTACAAGTGTGACCCCAGCTAGAAGAATCTGTAGGCATTAAGCGTTGCTCGCAGCAAGGCCCAGCAAACAGCACGCGGCTGTGCCAATAACTTCGGACTACAACTGTGTGTTATGATTCAGAGTGCCTCCAACACCAGAAACACCAGAGGCATGCACAAGGGCATCAAGTGAGCCATTGGAGGACCAACTAAGAAGTCAGCCCCATTGAAGACCAAGACAGGGAAAGTCATCACTGATCAGGAAAAGCAGATGGGGAGATGGGTTGAACACTCAAGAAGCCCTGGACACCAGTGAAGACTTGCCAGTATTAGTGTAACTAGATGTAGAACCCACAGTGGAAGAACTGAGCAAAGCAGTCGACACTCTGAGCAGCGGGAAAGCACGAGATGAAGATTACATACCCCCCAGAAGTCATCAAGTGTGGGAAGCCATCGCTGCTGGAATCGCTCCATGAGCTTCTCTGTCTGTGCTGGAGAGGGGCCAAGGTACCTCAGGATATGTGTGATGCTAAGATCATTACCCTGAACAAAAACAAAGGCTATCATCGTGACTGCAACAACTACTGTGGCATCACACTGTTAAGCACCATGGGAAACGTCTTTGCCTAAGGGGTCCTAACCTGACTGCAAACCTTTGCTGATCGCACCTACCCTGTATCTCAGTGTGGCTTCAGGGCAAAGAGACCAACAGTTGACATGATCTTTGCAGTCCGCCAACTCCAGGAGAAATGCTGTGAACAGCAAATGCCCCTGTACATCACCTTCATTGACCTCATCAAGCCTTTCAACCTCATGAGCAGATGTGGACTTTTCCAGCTGCTTAGGAAGATCAGCTGCCCTCCAAAGCTACTCAGTTTTATCACTTCCTTCCATTACAAAATGAAAGGCACAATCAGCTTCAATGGATCCACCACTGAACCATTTAAGATTCTAAGTGGAATGAAGCAGGGCTGTGTCCTGGTACCAACATTTTTTGGCATTTTCTTCTCTCTGCTGCTGTCGCATGCAATTCAGGACTCTGAGGACAGTGTACATCTGCACACAAGAAGCAAAAGAAAGCTCCTTAACCTGGCCTGTCTGAAACCAAAGAGCAGACCTGGCAGGTTCTCATCAGAGAGCTACTGTTTGTTGATGACACAGCACTGACTTCCCACACAGAAGGATAGCTACAGAGGCTGATTGACAACTTCATCGAGGCCTGCCAGGATTTCAGGCTGCTGATCAGCATCAAAAAGACTAATGTGATGGGGCAAGATGTTGTGACCCCACCAACAATCCACATTGGAGATGAAGAACTTGACATCACTGACAGCTTCACATACCTGGGCTCCGCTATCACCTGCAACCTCTCACTTGAAACTGAAATCGACAAGCGCATCGCTAAGGCTGCCACTGTATGACCCCACTAAGCAAAAGAGTGTGGAGCAACAAACACCTCACAGTGAACACTAAGGTCAAGGCATGTGTCCTCAGCACCCTGCTTTAAGGCAGCGAATCATGGACAACATATGCCAGGCAGGAGAACCAGCTTAAGAGCTTCCATCACCGATGCCTTAGACGCATCCTGGACATATCCTGGCAGGATAGATTCACCTACACTGAGGTTCAGGATAAAGCCATTTCTCTCAGCATGCACCTCCTGCTGTGTCAGAGATGACTTTGATTGCTTGGCCACGTACACTATATGGAGGATGGTCACATCCCAAAAGACGTCCTGAACAGTTGTCTGGCTGAAGTTGGGCCACAACTGCAGTTCAAAGATCTCTGTCAACGTGATCTGAAACTCAATCACATTGATGTGCTCAACTGGGTGCCCACTGCTGATGACCATGGTCAGTAGAGAAGCGCCTTCAGAAAAGGCATGAAGAGCAGTGAGGAAAAGCAGACACGCCAACTGGAGGACAAGAGGACATGGAGGAAGCAGAGACAACAGAGCTCGTCGACCACAACCCATCATTCTGACTTTATCTGCAGCAAGTGCTGCAGAGGCCATCATGCCAGAGTGGGCTTTATAAGCCATTAATTGACTCTCCATGGTGCTACCATTGTCTTCGGAGACAGAAAGATGCCTATTACATAGTCAGCAATTATTTTATCAACCTGCTCAGTGAATTGTATTCAAACTACAGGTCTGTTCCTTGACAAAGGGTGATGCTGTTTCTCACTTCCTCATGTCCAAACCTCTGAAGACAAAATGACAAGATTTTTTTTTCCCCCATAACTTTCAGATAGCCTGGGCTTGGAAATTGATTTTCCAAGTACAAAGCTAGTTTTATGTCCTCTCAGATTTAACAATCTCATCCTGTCTGTCTTGTAAGTTCAGTTAAAATTATCACCCGGGATCACAGAAAATTTTGAACTAAATCTGTAGGGCATGACTTTTACTTAAAAAAAATATCATTGTATTAATTATCAGTTTTATATCAATAACTCTCCACTCAAGCAAGACACACAAATAAGATGACTCAGGCTAACATTGGGAAAACATCCTATTTTAATATTTCTAAACTTGAAACCTGGAAGCAAAAATGTGTCTGATTATTTTATAACCTATTCATTTTAAATGTTAATATAATGCCACTTTCCTAACCTTTTATTTACTCAATAATAGCAGTGTAGCTAATTCAATGAAAACACGTTGGCGGCCACAGTTGTGCACAAATCTTTTTTCATGAATAACTCCTGTGCTGATATGTTAAAAAAAAGTCGTAAATGCATAAATATGTCAAAATGGCCATAAAATCAACTAAACTCAGACTTGTCCCTGTGACATCATCATGAGATGAAGCCAAGCTAGCACGTGTGAAAGAAACTTCAGAGGAATACAGGGATATCCTTGAATTGGGGTGAACTTCTAAAACACTGGTGAGCACAGTCTAGCTTGTGTTATTTTGAAAAATTATATTTCTCCAAATTTTGAGGAAGAGTTGAAAGTAATTAAAGGTTAGGCACTCTTAGATTGAAGAGGGTGGGGTCAGAAGAAAAAGTGGCAGTGCCATTTTGCTAAAGACCATTGCTGTACTTGTCAGTTGGTCCAGAAGAATAATACAGTTAAAAATACATATTTCATCAATTTTCCCTTTGTGTCAGATGCTTAATGAATTAAGTGTGACAGTTTACAATATCAGGATGGTGGTTAAAAAGAACTATTGATGGAAGTAAAATATAAAGTTATCTTCAGAAGGACTTATAAATGAATGGCAGAAGGTAATATTAAAAGATAGTTTAATGGAAACCCTTCTGTGTGATTTACAAATATAGTTTTTTTGGCAAAGAGAGCATGGTTTTATGTCAAATTGGCCAAGCAGCCTTTCAGAAACTCACTTCTGATGAATGGATGAAGAACCAAATGCGCCAAAACTACTAACAGGCAATCAATACATCAAATGAGGTAATTTCCTGACATTTCATATTATAGAACGAGGAGGAGTAGTTTAGGAATATTAAGGATGAGATTTTCTTTATGTTGCTGCCTGTTTGCAGTAAGATTTGGGACAATTCATCTCCAAGCCAACATCTCCAACCTAAATTCATTGAGACACTAAATTGTTTACAAGAAGAAACCCATCAGGAAAATTTTTGAGCAAAAAACAAACTGCAAGAACTCAGTTGGTCAGGCAACATCCGCAAAGCAAAAGAGGCTGTAAATGTTTTGGATCCAAACCCTGCATTTGGCCTTACATTTCTTACCAGCACAATCATTTCATAAACATGGTCTTGGCCATTTCCTTTCTGTGAGCTGTTTCAGCCTGCTTATTGTCACTTTCTGACCCGGAAGCTTAATGAGGAAAGAATGACTGTTCAGATCACCATTAACAAAGCCTGAACAAACAAACTGCTGGAGGGACTCAATGGATCAGCCAACATCTGTTGGGGGTAAGGACTTACCAATGCAGGGTTTCTTTCTCTCTGTGGATTCTGCACGACCCACTAAGTTCCTTGGACAGAATTTCTTTTGCATCAGTTCCAACATCTGCACCCCTTTTGTCGCTAAAATTTTAGAACTTGAGAAAAAAAGTAGTATTCCTCTTTATGGAACCTCTAACATCTTTCATATTACTAACATACCCTACTTGCCCATGGTTTGTTCCCGATCCCCACAATCATTCCCATATGAGTAGCAAGATGTGAAATCCAGTGATATCCCTGTAGCAGCAAACATTTTTTTGTGTGTTGTGTTGGCGCTCTTGCCGTATTTCATCCAATGGAGGTTCAGCACAGCTCCATGGACCCAGGTTCAATCTTGTCTTCCACTTGCGACTGTATGGTTTTGCTCCAGGTGCTCTGATTTCTTCCCACATCCGAAAGACTTGCTGATTGGTAGATGAATGGACAACTGTGCAGATGGGAGGCAGAAGAATTGGGAAACTTGTTAGGCATTGGAGAGAAAATAGGTTATACAGGACTAAGTGGAGGAATGGAGCAGATGGCATTGACCTGACTGAGAGCACAGACTCAATGGGCCAACTCCTTGTTTGATGTCATAAGGAAAGAAAATGAAAATATAAGGTGAATGCAGATATCTTTGAGGCACCAATGAATCACGTTGCTTTGGATTCAGATGTGACTGCTCATAAATCATTTTAATACTATTCATGCTCAGAATACCAACATGTCTGCTATTCACTGTAACGTTGTCTTTGTTAACAAATATTTTTTTTCTACAGTGAGTTTTCGCCCCTGTCCTTAAAAGCAAAATAAACAAAGCAAAGACTTCCATGGTGATGAGGGGTTATGTGTTGTTAGTCCATAGTATTTCCTACAACGTAATTTGATTTACCAGCAGAGAGGACCTTCCTGACTTATTATGGTCCTATCATTAATCTATGGTGGCAAACACAGAGATCAAGTGGGATTTCCTTGGCAGAGCTTTGAAGCAGAATTAGCAGTACTTGCATTTGCTATTCTAAGGGAAAATCTTAACATTGTTTTGCATTTTGGAGATGTTCTATAAGAATAAGAAAACTAAAAAAGGAGGATTTCAGTAATGTCCTATAGCATGGAAAGAAACTTAAGTTTTCAGGCAGTGCCAGCGAGACGTACGTTAATTTTGAAAATGTGGGGCAGTCTCTTTAGCAAGCAGAGGTTTGGGCTGCCTGATGGCTGATGAATGCAATATAGATTCTTCAATAGAGTAATCATCCTTTCAGAAGAAGTTTGACAGCATAAGTGAATGCTGCATTTAAGACTGCAGCCCAGGGCTAAGGAAGGTAGCAATGTGTCAGAAAAACACCAGAATGGAGAAAGCACCTACCCAAATCGATGATCCTTGAGGTACTTTTAAGAGTCTAACTTTGCTGCCAATTGATCTCACAGCTGTGGATCTAGCAGGCTCCATGTAATCAAATGTTAGGTGATCATTTAACTGTGCATCTGCTCTCTGTATCTTGGTCCAAGCAGGGACTCTCAGTTGCTAGCATTTAATTTAATACCCCTTCCATTCCGGCACACACACATGCTTCTCCTTGGCCTCATCCATTGCCAGTGAGAACATTAACCTGAGGAACAATCAATCATATTTCTCCTGGACAGCTTAAATCCAAGACCACAAATACCATATATGACAGTGTATTAGATGGCTTGTGTCCAAGATAACCCCCAGAATTTCCATCTAAAATGTACATTTTGAGCTATTCATGCTGTATAAGACTCCCCCATGTCTGGCACTTACTGCTGACCAGCGGAGTGATGCTGCTAAGCACATCTAAATGCACTAATTCACAATATTTTAGAAGCAAATTACCCAGTATATGTTTAAATTTTATTATCATATTTTAAAATAAACCACCATCAGCTCCATTAACAGGTTGTTTAAAATCTGTACAGAGCCGACAGTGGTCGGACTGGGCAGATGGACCCTGCGGTGGAGGGCTTGTTAAGGTTCAGATTTTATGCTTGGCATATAAGACAAGACCTGGTTTTGGGGTGATATTTTTGAAATTCAAATAACATATTTTCTGCTGACATATACAGAAATAATTTTTAAGAATTTAGCTACACCCCCCCCCCCCCCAACCAGTTCTGTTTGGTTCATCCTATTCCATCTCTCCTTTTCCTAGACCCATTCTTACTTTTCCTCTCTTAACCATGCCCACCCCCCAGTTGTCTCTTATCTCTTCTTGCACCTGTCTCTCCACCTCTCCCACTTCTTCTCCAAAATCCTATCCCCTTTTAGCCCCTCCCAAGCCCTTCCCTCTCTTTATATATTTCATATCTATCTTTCCTACTTCACTCTTGATAAAAGCCCCTGAACCAAAACATTAACTGACCATTTCTCTCCATGGATGTTGCTTGTCCCATTGATTTCCTCCAGCTTCTCTTTGCTCACTTAAGACTCCAGCACCCGCAGTTTTTGAGTTTCATGAGGACAAGTCACTTCATTTTGAAGACCATGAGAGGGACCTGATTTGGTTTAATATCCTGTTGAAGGGCAACATCTCAGATGGAGCAGTCACTTTATTCTATGCTGCTGGATACTTTGCTATTTGAACTCCTGATTACTCTTCTCAGAGGTAAGAATGTTACTCACTGAATCAAGGATTAAAAAGTCAAAGTCAAAACACACACTTTGTTTGACCAGTTCATGGCTCCATTGTAATGCTAAATGCTCGAAGGATCTCAAGAGTAACCATATTAAATCAAATCATGTTTGAACATCTCTGTTTTCCATCACTGCAGATTAATTGAGTCTAATGCATAGACTAGAAAAGGATGTGATTGAATTGGATCAACATGATATGAATTGAATAAACCGCAGGTGCGAACAGTACATTATGTTTACTGATGCATTTGAAGGTTTCATAATCTATTTATAAATTATCCCGAAAATTTTTCAGTGATGGCAATTCCATTTAAAAAAGTGAATGTCTTGGATTTAAGAAATTGCATACTTGAAAGTTTTGTCATGCTTAAATAGCTTTTTTGAAAGATTTTGTAAAATAGTGTGAAAAATATATTTTAGCTAACTAGCAATACCATTTCAATTTATTACCATATATGTAGGCATATAAGGTGACTGGGGGTATAAGATGACCCCAAGAATTTCTACTTAAAATGTAGTTTTGAACTATACTGGCTGTATAAGACTACCCCAAATCTGGCACTTACCACTGAGAGCTTACCGTCCCGATTGTCCTTTACTAACCATCCCACTGACCAGTGGAGAGATGCTATCAAGTACAGTACTAACCCACACAGTCTTGGTTATTTAAAATTTTGCCAATCCATATCAAGTAATAGCAAAATACTGTCATTTACTTGCCATAATATGCACCAAACATTCCCAGCTGATTGCACATAAACACTTTGACATCATTTATGTGTTGGGATTTTGCAGTAGCTGGAGATTAATGTTCAACTAGAGAGAATTGTGAAATAATTATTCTTTCTTTGTTAAAATGTGGACTCTATATTTGGAATGTATGGGTTTGGATATTAAATAAATGATATGTAAAGAGTTGGCACACCAAGCAGTAACCATTAAATATTTGATACTAATTTTTTTTAGCTCCAAGGGGGATGGGTGGGATGGGATAATTTAGGAGGGTGGTGGGGGGAGGGAGAGGGGTAGTAAGGGTTTTTTTTCTTTTTTCGTTGTTAGAATGTTTTGTATGTAGATGCTTTGTAAAACTTTTAAATAATTTAGGAGGGTGGTGGGGGGAGGGAGGGGGTAGTAAGGGTTTTTTTCTTTTTTCGTTGTTAGAATGTTTTGTATGTAGATGCTTTGTAAAACTTTTAAATAAAATTTTCAATGAGAAACAGAGAAAATGCTGCTGTTGATAACGGAGTGAAAATTTGAGCCTTTCCAAGAAACCTTAACTTTAAAAGTTTAATAGTACTGGTGAATGGCACTGCAAAGTTTATTGTGATTAGCGTGACGAGGCAATGTAAGCAGAGCACACACCCTGGGACCCTGGCTGTTTGCTTACTGTTCATCAGCTGTTTTGCAAGGGTCAGAATTACTTGTCATGAAATCGTTGTTTTGCAGTACCATCACAGTCCAAACATTTATATAAATCACCTTACAAAAATAAATATAAATAGTGCATGAAAAGACAATGTCTTTGGCTCATTGATGACAGCAGGGAAGAAGCTGCCCTTGTGCCACTGAGTGCTCATCTTCAGGATCCTGTACCTTTTTTCTGAAGGAAGTAGAGTGAATAGGGTGGTGGGGGTTTCTTATAGAGGCTGCTTTCTTAAGATGTAATCGATGGAGTGAAGACTGGTGGCCATGATGTCGCAGGCCGAGTTAACAACCTTTGGGAGTTTCTTCTTGCCCTAAACATTGGCACCGCTACACCAGACAGTGATGCAAACAGCCAGAATGCTCTCCTTGATACACCTGTAGAAGTTTTCAAGAGTTTTCAGTGACTTACTGAATCTCCTCAAAACTCCTCTCAAAGTATAGCCATCTTCATGATTTCATCAACATGGAGGCTCCAGGACAGATCCTCAAAGATGTTGACACCAGGAATTTGAAGTTCTTGATCCTCTCCACTACTGAGTCCTTGATGAGGATTGGTTCATGTTCTCCTAATTTCCTCCTGAAGTCCACAATCATCTCCTTTGTGGCAAGGTTGCTGATGTGACCCCACTCAATGAACTGATCTATCTCTCTCATGTAAGCTTCCTTATTGCCATTTGTGATTCTACCAACAACCATTGTGTCATTGGCATATTTGTAGATAGCATTGGATTTGTGCCTGACCCCACAGTCATGGGAGTACAGTGAGTAAAGCAGTGGGATAAGCATGCATCCTTGAAATGCACCTATGTTGATAGTGAAGAAGGAGACATTGTTTCCAATTCATACTGACTGTGGTCTTCCAATGAGGAAGTCAAGGATCCAATTGCAGAGGGGGTTGCAGAGGCCCAAGGTCTGGAACTTGTTGTCCAGCACTGAGGGAATAATGGTGTTAAAGGCTGAACTGTAGTCTATGATGAGCAGCCGTATGCATGAGTTGTTGTTTTCGAGATGATCCAGAGCTGAGTGGACAGCCAGTGACTATCAGCTATGTTTGCTGTGCAGTTATTTTAAGGTATGTTAGATAGGTTTATAATACATTTTAATTGTTTTAAATTAACATTACTATTAATCCACGTGGGACATTCAGAGTTATGCAAGTGTTTAAACCTCAGGATATTAAATTTGATTTTACACTTGGCATATAAGGACACCCCTGGTTTTGGGGTGACATTTTTAAGGTTCAAATTTCATCTTATATGCTGACATGTACAGTATTCTGATATTCACAAACTACCAATAAGTTCTGCTTCTCATAGCCACCTTGATAACCACCAAGGAAATAAAACTCAAAGAATTTGAAAGAAATCATTTCTCAGGATGCAGTCCCAATTGGTAACCTTCAAGACAATCTTTGCAGAAAAATTGGTTCTGTTGAAAGTCCAAAAAGTCATATTTCTTTCTTTGCCATGTGTATTGAAAGAAATTGATGATTAGCAATCACACATATAATTTTAGTATTAATCTGTTTATTGATACATGTTTGAAGTCATTTGTATCTCTGGATGAAAGTTATTTTGGTCAAATATTTAATCTTTGAATTCTCCAACTAACCACAGCTCTGTTTTTATCCATAGAGTACCAAGCAATTTAAGCCCTGTATTCAACGAGTTGTGACAGAAGGAGATAGGGAGACTGCACAGTTCCAAATAGTATGTAATCAAACTCCTGCTCTGTCCTGTTCATTGACTGCATTTACTGATTGTTACTCGGTCCCGTAAAACTCAAGCTTCGATTGAGAAGCAAACAGTGTCTACAGACACATGTAAAATTGAAGACAACCCTTATAAATTTGATTACTCTGAAGTCAAAGCACAAGTCCTGCACTCTGGTCATACTCAGTGTAGGCTGGGCACAAGATTCAATTGCAATCTTCATGCAAAAGTCTAAGAGCATTTGGAGTGCCCAATGGCACCTTAAATGAAAATCTGAGCAGGTTTAACAATTAGTACTTGAATTCTGTGCAGCCACTGGTCCATTCATGAGTTAATTGATATCAGGGCTCCAATCTTTGAAGGACACAAACTGCAGCAGTGCCTGAAATATCTCTGATGCAGCTCAAATTTAAATGGCTGCAAAAGTGACACTGACTACTGTGTACAAGGTCCCTCCTCTGCAACACTGGGTCCAGGAGAGTATACAGAGGGAAAAAAAATGAAGAGAAAGAGAGTCAGATGGCCAAAGAGTATATGTATAAACACACTTATAATTTTAGGGAGTGGTAGCCCTTGTAAGAATAGATCTCGTATCTGAAAGGAAAGCCAAAAGAAAATGAATCTCCAAATCCTAATAAATCTGCTTGGCTTCATGAACTCTGCTGAAGGAAAAGGAGAGTGAGGCCCTATCCTTGAGCAGGGAACATCAGCAATCTCTCCACTACTGCAATATGCACCAAATGATAAGATAAAGCAACGATCAACCACTGGTATCTCTCTTGGTCCGGAAGTTGAAGTTGACTGTGAATATCTATTCTCTATGCTTCATATTTATTTTCTCCTTTTCTGTCTCATGGCACATTACAGTAATTTAATTTATACCATTATTGTGGTGCATCTTTTGTACTTGTGTAGCTGCAGTAAGTAAGAATATCAGTGCCTCTGTACCTTATACTTGCGCATTTGACAATAAACTCTCATCTCATTCCTTTAACTTGATGAGCAGACATCAGCAACAGGTGAATGCCTAGACATCTATCCCTAGAAGGCTAACATTCTCTCATCACAACTGATTATAAAACACTGTGCCATCCAAAGATTTTGGAGCACACAGAATGAAAGACATCAAGGTCACTGAAGACTCTAGAAATATAAAATCTGAAGATGTGGGATTTCAAGCCTCCCTCCCTCAGGGTCCCAAGACAGCCTCCAAAACTAATCTACAGATCCAGATCATGTGACACACCCAGCAGAAGAAGTACAGAAGTACCCAGTCTATTATTCATTGACTACAGCTCTCTGTTCATTACCATGATACAAGCAAAGCCTATGAATAAAGATCTGGGACTCTGTTCATCCCTCCGCAATTAGATCCTTGATTTTCTCAATGGCCGGGGCCAAGTGCTTCGCCCTCTATTATCTGTATACTCTTGACTAAGTTGCCAGGTCCAATTCAATCTACAAATTTGCTGGTGACGCCACCATTGTTGGCCGACTTTCTGAAAATGATGAGTCAGAATACAAGATGGAGATTGAGAATCCAGTTGGGTGGTGCCAGAAAAATAATCTTTCTCTCAATGTCACCAAGTCCAAGGAGCTTATTGTTGATTTTAGGAGAAGAGGAACCACACAGCCGTCCTGAATGATGGGTCAGGGGTGGAGAAGGTTAGAACCTTCAAGTTCCTCAGTCCAAATTTCAGAAGACCTCCCCTGGAGTCATCACATCGAGGCAACTGTGAAGAAGGCACACCCAATGCCTCTGCTTTCTAAGGACTCTTGAGATTTGGCACGTTGTTGAACAAGCTCTAAAACTTCTGCAGGTTCACTGTGGAGAGTGCATCGCAGCCTGGCTTGGGAATTTGATGGCCCAGAAATGCTTAAGGCTGCAGAAGGTCGCAAGTGTAGCTAGGTCTATTTCTACCACTGACCTCCCATCCAGTGAAGACATCTATGTAGAGGGCCTTGAACAACTTGGTCACTCCCCTTTCTCACTTGGCAGAAGGTATAGAAGCCCAACGATCAGCAACTTCTATGCTTAAGAACAATCTCTTTCCAACAGCTCTCACTCTCTTGAACCTCCCCTAGTTACACTAGTTACGCCCCTCCAACACTACAAAAGGGCTGCCTGCACGATTGCATGGTCACCTTCTCTTGCACTAAGCAAAAACACATCATCCTGGAGAGACTCAGGAGGTCAAGCACTGTCCTTTATGTGGCAAAGACGCTTTGGGCTTGAGCCCGTCATCAAAGGATGAGAAAATACCAGGGAGTGTCAGAATAAAAGAGGGGGAAGGGGAGGTGGCAGAACAGGTGAGGAGAGGTGGAGAAGGTAGGGAGGGGGCAGCAGCACTGAGGGGGAGGGGGGAAGGCAGGGCTGTGATAGTGAAAGATCTGGAAAGGCAAGAAATAGGGGAAGGGGAAGAAAAGGCAAACAGGTTTAAAGGAAAGCAGTCAAGTCAATGTTCATGCCATCTGGCTGGAAGGGGGCCCAGGCGGAAATAAGGAGTTGTTCCTCCTATCTGCAGGTGTTTAGGGTAGGACAGTATTTAAGGCCATGGACAAACATGTGAGTGTGGGAGTGTGACCCAGAATTGAAGTGCTCTTTTGCACTAAGATACCTGTGAATATTTATTACCCATCTACCTTTTCTATTTATTGTTTTCTTTTTAATTAAATTAAATTGGTTGATCTTTTTACAAAGTATGTATCTGCTAAAGCAGGAATTTCAGTGGATATTGTGCAGTGAATATTATCAGAATAAAAGGTTTCAAGTTTTGGAAATGACCATGTCATTTTAATCCTTATAAAAACTTTTCAGAATGAACTGCCATCTCCAGAACAGCAAGAATTTCAGCAGACTCCATAAGTGGCCCTTTAATTAATGTTAATGGGTATCTTTCATTGCTGTTGTAACTGAACAACAACTGGCTGAAATCAACTTGGCAAAATTTTTCCCAGCAAATTCTGAACAGGTTTTGCCGAGCAATGATGAGGTTAAGAGGGCATCACCACTTTAGTAATGTCACCTCTGATGCACTAGCATTTACACAAATGCGAATCACTAGAATAAGTGTTGTTAGGTCTGCTTTGTTCATGAATGAGTGAGACAAACACCAGGCTGAGTCGAAATCAGGGTTCTTTGTTCTTTTTTACCGGATTGTAACACTTGCAACTAACAATGTTAGTTGGAGAATGCATTCTGCCGTTATCAGCAAAATGGTGATTTTTTATACCCTTGGATACATGCTTAGAACATCATCATATCATTACTTGTCCAATGACTAAAACTGTTGCTATCCTTTCCCTGCTAGCTTCCTGCCTCTCAATCCATCAATGTCTCTCTTATCTTGTAAGTACAAGGATGCATTTACATCTTGTTACAGCCCTGTACATTCCCATCTCATGATGTTTTACCTAACAGGAGTACAAGGACACCTCCCCTTCTTGTTACTGCCCTGTACAGGGTAACTCCCTACACATTCCCATCTCATGATGTTTTACCTTACAGTGTCCAGTCTAATATCCAGAACCATGCAGAGTCTGAAAAGTACATATTTCCTTTCAGATTCCTCTTCAGAAAACATTGTTTTTTTTCCCCAGTGTTGATAGATTCAGCACCAGACAAATTTCTTAGATAATATCAGCTTTTCCAGGAGGACCTAAGAGCCAATAAAAAAAAATAAAGGTCTCAGACCAGAAACAGTTAACAGATTTTCTTTCCATAGGTGCTCTCTGACTTAGTTGAGTGTTTTCTATATTTCAGTTTTTCAGCACCTGCAGATTTTCTTTGTTTAAGGCAAACAAAGAGTCACCATGAGCATTGCCTGGTGCTCCTAAGAGAGTCCCTTCAGAGACACTAAGTGCCTGTAGATTCATGTCCACTCATATCCAGTGACACACACAGCTGCCACTATGGACTGGGCCTCTTTCTCAATGACTGAGTGCCGGATTTTGGGGCCCTGGAGGGTACGGGAGAAAAATGCCACTGGCCTGTCTGCCTGGTTCAGTATGGCAGCCAGGGCAAAGTCATTTACATTGCTCTCCACCTGGAATGGAATTGATTCGTCTATATTGTGCATCACCACCTTAGCAATGTCAACTCTAATGCGAGTGAAGACCGCTTGGGCTTCTGCCGACAGGGGAAAAGTAATAGTTTTTAACCAGGGGGTGGGCTTTGTCTGCATAATTTGGGACCCATTGTCTTTTTCAGGACCTTGAGGTTATGGGGGAGTGGGAGCTCCAGCAGGAGCTGCATACGCTCAGGGTCAGTCCAATGACTCCATTCTCCACCACCCACCCTAGGATAGCCAAACATAAAGTGTATTTCTTCTGGTTATACATGAGATTTAGGGTTTTTGCTGTTTGGAGGAATTTCTGCGGGTTAGTGTCGTGGTCCTGTAGGTCATGGCCATAGATGGTCACGTTGTCCAGGTAGGGGAACGTGGCTTTCCATTGATAGTTGTCCACCATTCAGTCCATCTCCCTCTGGAAGACCGAAACTCCATTCGTGACTCCAAAGGGGATCCTGATGAAATGGTAGAGGCAGCCGTCTGCCTCGAATGCCATGTATGGGCTGTCCTCTGGGTGGATTGGGAGCTGGTGATAAGCTGACTTGAGGTTAATGGTGTAGAAGACCCGGTAGGGCAATCTCATTCCCCATGTCAGCTCTGCAGGGGAGGGGGTAGGCATCCAAGAGGGTGAACCGGTTGATGGTCTGGCTGTAGACTGTGATCATTCTGTGCTTCTCTCCGCTCTTTACCACCATTACCTGCGCTATTCAAGGGCTGGTGCTGGGCTCTATGATGCCCTCTGCCAGGAGTCACTTAACCACAGCTTTGATAAAGACTCTCTGGGACTGTATTTCCTGCTCTTACAGTCGGGGGTGAGGTTTTCGAACGGAGGGGGGGAGGTGGGACCTGGAGGGTGGACAGACCGCAGGTCACGAGCAGTGGGAGGTGTTCGGATCGCTGTTTGGTTGTGTTCGGGAAAATGGGTGGGTGGTTTAAAAGTTAGTTATTATGGATAGTGAGGAGGGGGAATAGGGCCTGTCATTTTCCATCAGAACACTTTTAACTTTGCACTAGATGTCAAGGCCCAGTATGACCAGAACACAGAGTTGTGACATCACGAGCAATTTAAAATTCTTGTACTGTGCAGCTACCTCGGATTTCGGTTGAATGGCACTTGGAGGCCAATGAGATTTTACATTTGACTGGGGTCACTGTGAGGGAGCAGTGCTGTACAGAACCCAGGTATATGAAGCTTTCAGTGCTCCTCATGTCAAACAAGCAGTTCATAATGCAGCCATTTACCTCAATGTCTATGATAGACTTCATTAATTGGTGTGGGCTGCTCTGATCCAGAATGATGGCTGCCAGCATCAGTCCATTGTCTGTCACGCTGCTACCATATATGCATTTTGGCTGCTTCCAAGATTTTCACCCCAAAGATAGCTGCCCCCATGGTTCGTACACAGTCGCTGCTGGAAGTGGAGCCGGAAGTGACGCAGTCCAAGGTGGTGATGGTCGCTGTTTGCACACGGCACTGCAAGGGGAAGATCTGGATCTACATGCCCATACATAATGTCCTTTTCTTCCGCAGCTAGAACAGGTCGCGCTTCTAGTAGGGCAGTTCTTTCACGGGTACTTTGTCTGGCCATAGTAATAACACTTCGGGTGCTCGGCGATAGCAGCTGAAGTTTGGGAACCAAAATGGCTGTGTCCGAACTCCACAAGTGGCGGCCACGCAGCCTGAGGTGTAAACCACCACATTGTGTAGGGCCATCTTTAGTGCCTTTGCAAGATTGGCCAAGTCCTGTAGGGTCCAATCGCCCTTCTCCAGGACCCTTTGCCTGATATGATCAGACATGAGGCTGGCCACACAGGTGTCCCTGGTAGATGGCTCCCATAATGTCAGTGCAGCCACAAGCTCTCCCCAGCTCCATCAAGGCTCCAATATATTCGTCTACAGACTCACCAGGTGCTTGTCGACAGCTTCCCAGGAGGTATCTGGCATAGTTCACATTTTTTGGGGCGATACTGCTTCTGCAGGAACCCCATTACGGCTAAGTAAATCTCACAGTCTCTAATCATCTGAAAGGCACGGTGGCCGATCTGTGCAAACAGTAGGTCTCTCTTGTCATCCTTGTCCTGGATGTTATGTCACGTCATGAAGGTGTTCAGGCAGTACAGCCACTGATCGAATTTCGCGGAGGCCTCTGGATCTTGGAGTCATCGTCCAGTTTCTCCACTCAAATTGCCTTGCCCATGGCATGTAGATATATTGATTAAATTGTAGCATATTCAATTAGACCTGACAGTCCAGAAGTTGAGATTAATAGGCTTTAATCACTACAATCTCAAAGTCATATCTTACATCCTGTTGGCCCGATTTCAAGGCAGGGAGGGAGGGATTGGGTGATGCCACCTTTATTAGGGATCCTGAAGGGGGAGGAGTTACAGTATCAAAGGCAGGCCAACCAGTATGGTGCAATACAATGTTCCACCACACACAGTACCCTCTCTAATCCCAGTTCCAATACCTGGTTTCCATGAGCCAGTCCAACAGCCCACAGTTTGTGTGGGTTCTTCAACTCTATTTCCAATAGCCTGCAACTAATATGGGTCATTCAGCCAATAATCCCCTTGCTGGTCTGGTGCCATGGTCACTATTCAGTATGGTTATTTCCTATGCTTCTCTTTCTCAACAGGAGATATTCTCCCTGTTTCTGGTGCCCTGCACCAGTTTGCTGGTCCCCCTGAATCTACAACCCCTCATGATACGCTACCCAGCAAAGGGTCTGCCATCTTGGGCACAGACCCCAAGATTGTAAGATTTAAAAAAATACCATTGGCTCCTTTAACAGCCCATTCAAAGCCTGAATGGAGACAGATATGCTGTATGGGAAGGGAAAAGTTCAGTGGGTTCAAAGACTATTGAGTCTGGGCACAGGCTGAATGCAGAAACAATCTTTATTGAAACACACATAAGGGATTGCAGCAGGGATAACACACACAAGTATTTTCAATCACACAACACAGTGCAACCAGTCACATCAGACTTAACACTATCAATACCAGCAACTATTTACACTCTTATGAGCATAGTACAACTCAGTCACATCACATCTGTGTTGATTGTTGTTAGCAAGGAGAAGGTAATGTTGTTAAATGGGGAGAGGCAAAGCTGGGGGAAAAGAAAGGTGATGGGAGGGGGGGTGTGTTGGGGGGATTTTAATGAAAGCCAGAGAAGTCGATATTAATCCAGTTGGAAGATGCTAGATTGAACTATTGTAACATCTCAGGATTCAAGATTCAATATATTGTCAAGCTAATAAAACAGTGCTATGTTACACAAAATTTGTTTTTATCTAGTGAGGCAGACAGATTCACCATTGACAGAAATTGCCTGAAGCGCCTCTTACAGTCAGAGAAAGACTGAGTCATAGAGTGTCTGTGAATTTGCCTCCAGTGCTTCTGCAGCCCCTGTAGCCACACAGAGTCCAATCCAAACTATCAGCAACCCAAGTTCCAGATCCGAGATTCCAATATAATCAGGAACCCTTCGGTTCCCTCTGCACCCCCTCACATCCCAGTTCTGATACCTAGTACCCCTTCAGCCAGTCTTGAGACTGCTTCAGCAGTCCGCAGCCCAGTGCAGACAGCTGCCAGCTGCCACAGCCTGAGTGGGTTGCTCACTTTGAGTCACTAACAGCCCACCGCCTGTGTGTTTCTTCAACTACAGGACCCCTCACCGATCCACTTCAGTGGTCACCGTCCCGTGGGTGGTCTCCTCTGCTTTTCTTCTCAAATGTGGGGTAATCTTCTTGTTTTAAGGTGCCCTGCACCAGTTCTCTGTTTCCTTAGAATATGCAACCCCTTGTGGCTGTTGCCAATCATAGGTGTCACCATCTTTGGCGCAGACCCTGCGGTCGCAGTAGTTTTCAATAAAACCACTGTTGGCTCATTTTTTTGCACAAACTGCAACTGTGAGTATTTCTCCATCTTATTAGGGTGGTGAACTCCGCGGGAATGCTGTATCTCCGCTCCTTTCCCCCCATGGATCCACACCAACAGCAGCGCTGCTTTTACAGGAGTTGGGTTACAGGGAATGATTAAACAGGTTAGGACTTTATTCCCTGGAGCGAAGACGAATAAGGGGAGATTTGATAAAGGTTTACAAGATTTTGAGAGGTATAGACAGAGTGGATGCAAATAGGCTTTTTCCACTTAGATAAATATGAGAGGTCAGAGCTTTAAACTGAAAGGGGGAAGTTCATCTCTCAGAGATTGGTGGGAGTGTGGAATGAGCTGCATCTGATGTGGTGAATAATGGCTCAATCGTGCGTTTTAAGAATAAATTGGATAGGTACATGGATGGGAGAGGCCTGGAGGGTTATGAAATGGGAGCAGGTCAGTGAGACTAGGGAGATGATGATCGCCACAGACTAGAGGGGCTGAATGACTTGTTTTCTGTGCTGTAGGATGCTATGGTTCTATAGCGGCTCCACCATATTCAATCATACTTTATTGTTATATGCAAAAATACAATGTACCGTATATTCTCGTGTAATTGTTGACATCATGTAATAGTTGATCCTTACATTTTTGGCACAAAGATTGGGTGTTTTTGTACGACCCCCCCCCCCCCCCCCAGCAATTTTTGGCCCTGACCACCTGCCCATCCAAGTTCACAAGGCTCCGACTGCAAACCCTCATGCCGACTGCTCCCCTACTGGAGCTCCGGACACCCCAACAGCAGACCCTCGCCCTGGCTGCCCACTCACTGGAGCCCCTGATATGTCAGCCCTCAACCCTCCAAGCTCCAGACCATGGATCCTCAGCCCAGCCGTCCGCCCATCTGAGCTTCTGACCATGGTCCTTTCCCTGGCTACCCACCCTAACCCTTCACCCTGGTCGTTTGCCCATCCAAGCACCTGACTGCAGATCTTTTCCCCCCAGCTGGCCACCCATATGAACTCCCAATGCCCTGGTCATCTGCCCATCTGAGCCCAGATGCGCCAACCACAGACTTACCACCTGGTCCCAGCCATCTAAGCTTTGAATGACGCAGGTACTTCATGAGGTCAAAAGTTTGACCCATTAACAATCAATGCATCCTTTTTTGGCCCGATAAAATGGTCCAAATATTTGATGATTACATGTATATATGGTACTGATGAACTGAATTATTTTCTTACTGGCTACACATGTATATATAATAAACTAAAAAAGGATAAGTACCCAGTCAACTGCCATCAGCTTCACACAAGCTTTGAACATCTCATTAAAGGAGCCAACAGTAGTTTTATTTAAAATCCCATGACCTTGGTGTCTGCACCCAATATGGCAGCACCTATGATCGGCAGCAGCCTCAGGGGGTTGCAGACTCCAGGGGAGTGGAGGACTCTAAAAATTGGGGAGACCATCCCCCGTCTGAGATGGACAAGCAGAGGAGATGAACCACAGGATAGTGACCACATCAGCAGACCAGTGAGGGGGCTCTGTAGATGATGGCGACTCAAGGTGAGGGACCCATGGAGGCTGGGGGCTGCTGGAGACTACTGTTGGGAGACATGCGCTGGGCAGTGGACTTCTGGAGACAGGCTCAAAACTGGCAGAAGGTGTACCAGGTATCAGAACCGGGATGCGAGGGGTGCCAAAGGTGCTAAGGGGTTCCTGATCGTGTCGGAGGTTTGGATCTGGAGCTCAGGTTGCCAATGGTTTGGACTGGATGCAGTGTGGCTGCGGAAGCTGCGAAAGCACTGGAGTCAAATCTACGGACACTCGGTGACTCTCTTCTGCTTCTCTCTCTGACTGTAAGAAGTGCTTCAGGCAATTTCTGCCGATGGCAAATATTTCTGCCTTATAACAGGCAAAAACAATTTCATGTAATTTGACACTTTTATTACAATGACAATAAATTGAATCTTCAATCTTGAATCTTAAAATCTCATAGTCATAATAATCATTATCATATTTGTATCCAAAGGATATCTAAATCAACCTTCGTCAAGTATTAGCTATTGAACTATTTGATAGGTATATAATATTTTGCCATTCCAGTATTTACTGGTATCCATCTTTTTGCTGGCTCAAACAACAGGGTTGAACAAGAGAGAGATAAAAAAATCTGACTTACTCTCTTGGTTATAGATGACATCAAGTTAAAATCATTTGACATGGTCTACTAGAAAAAAAAACTCTTTACTCTAGGAAGCTGCTTATGTTTGCTAGAATTGTTAAACCCATTATGAATTCTGGTTTTATTTCTTTTCAAAGACATCAATGAAGTTGTTAAACTAATATATTGCTTCAGGCACAAATGCAGTTATTCAAAATAAAGAACAATGATAAAATGTGAGTTTGTTGTCCAATTTAGTGCTATATCAATTCAGATCTTACATTTAGTATACTTTTCAAAGATAAAACAAATATTAGGTCTCCTGCACGATATTATTTCATATTCAAATCCATAATGGAATCTTAATTGGACAATGCCTGATTACAATATAATGCTAATGCTTTTTAATTCTAGCATCAAAATGAAATTGGGAAACACTAAGTAATATTAGAGGAATACTAGGCTTAATTGAGTACAATGCAAGCATGTGAAGTAAATAACCTCTATACTCACATTTTAAATCAAATGTAGTTGTTAATATTTTGAAATAAACCTGGAGTATTTTAAAGCATACATGCTTGAAAATCAATTGAGCTGTTGTTTGAATGTCCCCATAATAATTGTTTGTAAAAATTATGAAAGCCTATCAGAGAACTATGGGTGAATTCATCTGAGTTAAGTTATATTCATATAGATGTCAAAAGGAAGTCTGTATGTGAAAAGAACATCTGTACTAAAGCATAATGGAATTGCTTGCTCAAAGAGCTTCATATAAATGAAATGTGAACATGGAAATTAAACATATAGAGAACTGAGCACAATCCTTTCAAATTGAAAATCATCATTTCAAGATATCCTAACTCCAATGAAATAAATTTTCTTGTTTCTCTGCAAACGCTTTAGGTTTTGTCAACTCGCATCTGTGACAGTCTCCACCTAATAAATGTCATGGTAAAGCCTGTGGCACAAAAAAAATTAATAAGTTAACATGAATTGGATAGGTATACAAAGAAACTGAGTAAAATGAGATGGAAATGTGTATTTATAGAACGTATGGTTTTAAAAGACTGGAACAATTGAGCCCTGCTTGTAGCATGTAAAATTTGAGCATATACTCAAATTTATATCTGACTTGATGCAGAAAATAGATGGAAAATACTCCACTGCTAACATCTTCTTCTTCTTTGGCTTGGCTTCGCGGACGAAGATTTATGGAGGGGGTAAATGTCCACGTCAGCTGCAGGCTCGTTTGTGGCTGACAAGTCCGATGCGGGACAGGCAGACACGGTTGCAGCGGTTGCAGGTTGGGGTTGGGTGTTGGGTTTTTTCTCCTTTGTCTTTTGTCAGTGAGGTGGACTCTGCGGTCTTCTTCAAAGGAGGTTGCTGCCCGCCGAACTGTGAGGCGCCAAGATGCACGGTTTGAGGCGATATCAGCCCACTGGCGGTGGTCAATGTGGCAGGCACCAAGAGATTTCTTTAGGCAGTCCTTGTACCTTTTCTTTGGTGCACCTCTGTCACGGTGGCCAGTGGAGAGCTCGCCATATAACACGATCTTGGGAAGGCGATGGTCCTCCATTCTGGAGACGTGACCCACCCAGCGCAGCTGGATCTTCAGCAGCGTGGACTCGATGCTAACATCACTACAACACTAATAATATCCCTGATGCTAGCAAATGCAAATAATGTATTCAAAAGCTAAATGTACGTTCCATACAATTTGAATGAAATGATTTTTGAAAATTATTTGGATAATATGGCAGTCTTTGATTTTGATCATTGAAGCATGTCCATTTTGTATGCAGAGGAAATAATTACAAAAATATATTAAATAGTCACACAATGTCAAAAGAAAATATATTTTAGGGAGAGATAATGGAAAGAAAATCGCTAATTAAACAAGAATTGAGAGCAAGTTTGTGACACTCCGTGTGAACTAAATCCAGATCTTTAGTAACAAATGGTTGTTTCTCAAGTAGAAGCACAATAGATTTTGTGTAAAATAATATTCCGCAGGCCAACTGTTCACATTAATTTTCTCTCGTGCTCCATCAGAAAAGAAAGCAAATCAGAAAAATTTAACATGAACTGCTTTATGTTTGAATGTTTCATTTATTTGACTTGATGTACTCTTTTATTCCTCACTGACTAGATCAATTATGTTAAATGAATGGCGAATCGATCAGCTTCAGTACAGTCTGGTCGACTGTAAATCTTCAATCCTTGGATGAAATCTAGGAAGCAAATCTTATAAAATCAAAGGGAGTTATTAATGACAGTCTGAGTGTTAACTTTTGTCAGTGGCTCCAGGAGTCAGTGATGCAGCAGAAGACTATAAAGTGTACAATGTCTATGCAATGTAATTTAACACAGTGAAAAGTGTTATGGGACTGAGATTGAAGCCATTATATCACGAGATGTTGCCTGATACTCGACATTTTAAAAAGTGTGATTAATTTACTGGATTCTTAAAGCATGAGGAACTTACACATGATTTATAAAATGTGAGAATAATTTAGAGGATTTTTATAAATGGTAAGACTAATTGAAATGGTTTCTGACGTGTGAGATTTATTTCAGTGAGATCTTAGGAGAAATTTCTGAAACCTTATTTTTTTACATGATCCTCAAAGCATGAAATTAGCTTAAAGGGAGAAAGGGAGTGTCTCAGCTCCAAGAACATTTTTAATGAGTGAGACTGTCAACATTTTTCTCCCTTTGAGAGCAAGTTTCTGAATTAGGTATTGCATTTATACATAATCAACAATGATTTATGACCAAGTGCTTTTAAATACAGGTATCTCTTGCTCCTCTGTTCCTCCCAAAAGTCATTTAATGTTAATCATCTCCTTAACCTCTTGATATTCAAAAGAAATGAATGGGATTTTCCAACCTCTCACTCCCAGGACTGACATCTGAAGAAGACCAATCCTCATTTAGCTCAAGGCTTGACCTTCAGGAACCCATCTTTCCTCCAACCACTGCTCTGTATTAGCCTGATTCCTAAAATTCAATGCCCCTTAATGGAGTGAGGATTCTCCGTGAGGCCAGGCTAACCTACATCCCAGCAAGAGATGTAGATCATAGATGCTCTGGATATCATCCTTTATATTATAAATTATAAAGGGTGATGTGACCCCTTTATCTGGAATCTGGTGGGAATGTAGATTGTGGAGTGGCATGTGACCTCTCCATCTGGAACCTGATTGAAAGAAACCTCCCATGCCAATAAAGATCACGCCTTGCCCACAGGTCAGCATGCACCTGGTCAGTGGCCCTTTTAATTGCCTCATTGATACCTGGGACAGACTTTCCAGTTGATGGCAGTATAACGCTCACCACATGAGAGACTTCTTCCTCTTTCTCTTCTGGGATGAAACCTAGCACCACTCCATGTTGAAGAGCATGAGCAATGCTGGAGGATTGTTGGTCAGGTGCGGGCAGACAAAAGGTTGGAAGCTATAGTGTTGTGTGCTTAGTGTCCCTAGTGTAGTTAGGCAAGAGGCATGCCTGCCAGAGATATCAAGGGATGGCAGTTATCATATATTGTAACTTGATTGTAAAGCCTTCTACCTACGAGCGGTTGCGAGTGTATCATTTAATCTGGCGAGTGCATGTGTGTGTGTCTCTTTTACCCCATTTGCGACTCCCCTAAATGTATAAATAAAACACTACTGTTCAATCAGCTACATTCAGACTCATTACCCTTGGGACCCATCAAATTAATTTCACACATACAACACATCTTCAAAAGTTTATGGATTCTGGAAATGATCCTGCAGATATGATTCCAGTATTAAAGAAAAGGAGGGAGAAAAGAGGATATGACTGACATTTAGCTGAACAGCAGTGTGCAAGAGAATGCAACAAAGACACTGAGTAAACAATTATATAATTATAAATTATAATTACAAAGAGTCAGCACAGGTTCATAAAATTATGTCCACTTAATCGCTGAGAGATATTTATTACTGGGTGAGGAGACCCCATGGATTTTTAGTAGGCTGTTGATAAGACCTTTCACATCAGGCTTGGGAAAAAGAATATGTCACAAACTAACAACCACCTTAAATTTTGTTTGGGACTAAAGGGAATTTGTTAGCATTAACACAGTAACAGCATGGAAACTTCATCAGTCAAGGGTAAATTCAAAATAATAGTTTTTAATTTAACTATTAACAACATTACATATCTTACTTATCCCTAAAGTTACTTAACTTTAAATTTAACCAGACTATGCACAAATGTAAATGTGTGCGTGTGTGTGTGTGTGTGTGTGTGTGTGTGTGTGTGTGTGTGTGTGTGTGTAATTAAAGTCCCACTCTGAAAAGTCAATCTTTATGTTCAGCATTCTTTTAGTCTTTCTTGAAGGTCTTAAATTCTCAGTTCAGAAATAATTACAAAACACTTTTAAACATCATATCTTCAGGTCTCTTTATTCGCAATGTAGTTATTTTCTCCCACATTGAATTGACAAACCCAGACAAGGGTTTAACAAATGTGGTTATCTTCTTCCACGATGAAATCACAAACCGGACAAGCATTAAACGAAGTGGCCATATAAAAATAGCCCCAGTAGAAATCTGTCCTATTTTCCAAAGAGACAGCAAAATGGTCTTCCTTATTTCAAAAGCCACTGATCCTGTTTTCCCCTTTTCCCAGGAGTAATACACAACAACAGCAGCAATTCTGGTTACTGTAACCCAACCCTGTCTCTCACAAGGTTTCAACCGTTGTGTCACAGAGTTTTGACTTCCGTACTCTCGAATTGAACTCTTCCAAAACTTGAACCCAAAATGTCTGAATTCGGTAATATATTTCTCCAAATCATGTGACCATTACATCATCACAGAGGTGAGTCCCAATTCTTGGAAACAACATGACCATCAGTTTTAATTCCACCAAACTTCTGTTCCTTTTTTAAAACTATTCCATATCCATAACAACCTCTGACCTTATCTCTATTCAAGAGGCTTAAGTGGTTTTGATTAAAAACAGATGGCTTCCTTCAGTAGTTGTTGAACAATTAAGACCCACTTGAAATCCATTAGCTCTGTCTGTCCAAGACGTCGTGACTCCAAGAATGAATACTCTTCTCTGAGTACAATGGTGTATCTGTAAATGTGCTGTGACCTGTGTGTGAAGCTGTACAAGCCCACAACTAACTTACTAAGAATACAGATACAATATTTTAACTCTGTAATTTACTTCACTAAGACATTTTTATAAAAGAAATATAGTTTAACACAAATCCATTATAGTTCAAGCTCGTGAAGTTGGGGATAATATACCAGAGGGGATTGAATGCCAGTTAACAAACAGCAAACCATGAGCAGAAGCAACTGTAGGTTAGAAGGCAGTAACTGGTGGGCCATGCAGGGATTGTTGCTTGGGTTTTGAATATCCATATTGGAGATCTAGCTGAAAGATGAAATATAAATTTTCCAAATTTACTTATGATTTAGAATTGCGTAAATGTGAGAAATGATGAGAATGCAGAGAATTGAAGGAGATATCGATAAGCTCAATCAGTGCGCAAGAACATAGCAAATGAAGTATGATCTGCATAAATTAATTACCGTGGAAAAAACAGAAATGCCAAGTCATTTTCAAATGGTGAAATAATTAGCAACTTTGATTTTCAAAGGGACTTGTCTGCCCTTGTAAAAAAGTTAACATGCAAATACTGTACAGCTGGCAATTAGGAAGGCAAAGAGTACTTCAGAGTGAAACACAAAAGTCTGCAGGCACTGGGATTGTAGTAAAAACACAGAAATGCTGGAGGAACTCAGCCATTCTCGCAGCATCCAGAGGAGGTAAAGATATATTACTGGTGTTTCGGGCCTGAGCCCTTCTTCAAGGTATGGAAAAAGCAGGCAGCATCTGAATAAAAGAAATGGCAGGAGAGGAGTACTGGCCAACATTGAAAATGAAGAAGAGACCAAGAGATAGGAAAAGTGAGAATTAATAGGGTGAGAGAGAGGAGGGTTGGCTCTGTGAATGCAGAGCTGAGGTCAAGGAGATAGAGAGAAAAGGGAGGAGAGAGGGACAGAGGAACTGAGCAACTGGAAAGGAGACCAATCAATGTTAATGCCATCCATTTGGAGAGTGCACAGATAGAATATGAGGAGTTCTTCATCCAATTTGTGGGTAGTCTCAGTTTGACAGTGCATGAGATGATAGACAGACATGTCTGCAAGGGAATGGGGAAAGGAATTGAAATGGGTGGCCATGCTACTGTGGTGGACAGAGCTAAGGTGCTCAACAAAGTGATCTCCCAGCCTGCGTCCAGTCTCTCCAATGTAAAGAGACCACAACTGGAGCAATGGATACATTAGGTGACCCCTGCAGATTCACAAGTGAAAAGTTGTTTGGGGTCCTGAATGGTGGTGAGGGAGGTGGTGCGGGTGCAGGGGTAAGTACCAAGGGGGTGGTGGTGGAAAGGGAGGAGTGCACATGGGAGTCACAGAAGGAACAGTACCTACAGAAGGAGGAGAGGAGAAAAATAGTATATTAGCTCTTTGTTGCAAGAGAACATGAGTAGTAGAAGAAAGGTGTAGATGAGACGTCACACTAGAATACTATACACACTTTTGACTTTCTTGCTAAAAGATTAATGTACTTGCTAATGAGGGATTGCTGTAAAGGTTCCTAGAATAATAAGTCTGTAATATGATGAGGGATTGAGTTGGCCAAACACTGGAATTTACAAAAATGAGAGGTGACCTCACTGAGATACAAAGAGAACTCTACAGGCTAGATCTGAGGAAAATGTTTGGAACTGGGGACTCACAATGTCAGTATAATGGATAGATCATTGAGGACTAAAATTAGGAAAAATATCTAGAAATCTTTGGTATCTTACTTTTGTATTAAAACTGAGATCAATAGATTTCTGGATATTAGTGGAATCAAGAGACAGAAATAGAGCAGCAAAATTATAATGATGTTAATGATGTAGTGTACACACAACATCTCACTCAATGTCACCAATATTAAGGAGCTGATTGTAGACTTTAGGAAGGCAAAAACAGAGGTGTGAGATCCAGTGATCATTCAAGGATCAGAGGACCTTTCCTGGATCCATTATACTGATGTCATCAGGAAGAAAGCATGTCAATGCTCCTACTTCCTCAGGAGCTTGCAGAGGTTCAGTGTGTCACTGGAAACCTTGGAAAACTTCTACAGGTATGTAGTGAAAAGTGTGCTGAATGGCTGCATCATGCGCTGGTATGAGGCACCAATACCTCTGAGCAGAAATTCCTGCAAAAGGTAGTAGGCACAGTAAATTACAGGCAAAATTCTCTCCAACATCATCAGTATCTACATGGAATACTACCATCAGATAGCTGCAGCAATCATCAAGGATCCACATCACCCAGGACATCTCTGTTCTCATTGCTGCCATTAGGGATGAGCTACAGGTGCCACAAGATTCACACCTCCAGGTTCAGTAATAGTTGCTACCTGTCAAACATCAGACTCCTAAACAACAGAGTCAATCAAAGATTCATTTAGGGACTCTTACTTTGCTCATTGTTCATTACTAAATATTTATTTTGCTATATTGCACCATTTGTTTACATTTCTCTCTGAGTACAATTTACAGCTGCCAATAATGAGAAATTCTGTATCGCCCACAGGAAAAAGAATCTCAGGGTTGTATGTGCTATCATGTATGTACTCTGACAATAAATTTGAAATTTGAACTTCGAGGATTAGTCATGATTTTGCTGAATGTAAATCTGCTTCAAATGGCCAAATGCTTCCATGTTTTGTTTTTATGTTCCTTATATTCCATTGTCTCAGCCACAAATTCCCTGCTCTTTCACTCTTATTTCCTGGCTAATAAAATAAGACATCTTGCAGATCCTTAAAATTCCCTTCTTGACCTTTTCTGCTATATTTTATGATTTGAAGGGTAATTGACAAAAGAGTCATCAAGTTGCATAGGGTAGAAAGGAATAAATTATTTTCTCCAGTAAGGAAATTCAAAACATAATAACATAAGAAATACGAATAAGAGTAGGCCATCTGGCATGTCAAACCTGGTCTGTCATTCATTATGATCATGACTCTGCTCCACTGACCTGCCTGTTCTCCATAATCCTTAATTGCCATGTTCTTCAAAAATAATGCATTCATTGAGGCAACCTCCAGTTCCTTGGGCAGAGAATTCCACAGATTCACTACCTTCTGAGAGAAGCAGTTTCTCTTTAATTCTGTCTTAAATCTATGCCCCTGAATTTTAAGGCTCTGTCCCCGAGTTCTCTTATCATCATCTGGCATTGGAGACAACCTCCAAGCTTCTAACTTTCAAATTATATGTCTCTATAATAGCCTCCTTATCCCATTAAACTCCTGTGAGTGTCATTCCAGGCTATTCAATCTCTCCTCATAAGCTATCCAATTTATTTTACAAATCAAACTGGTGAACATCAAACTGGCAGCCTCCTAATCATTTTTCATATAAGGAGATCAGAAATATACTCCAGGTACAGCCTCACCAGTACCCTGTATACTTGCACCAGATCTTTTCTGCTTTCAAATTCAATCCTTCTCACAATAGGTGGGGTTCTTCTTCCTCAAGAAATACAGTGGGTTTTTATCGTGGGCTTTTGGGTCTTTACGTATAAGTCACCGTTGAGGCAGGGGTATTGTGTGTTTTTCTTAAATGGGAAGGATCACTTTATTATGTAAAGAGTCAGAGATTTTATTGTTAAACAAATATTTTTTGAAAGAAGAATATGGATAGAACATTAAAATTTATTAGTTTTAATGTTAATGGAATTAATGGATAGGTGAAGCGAAAATGGGTTTTGGCATACCTAAAAAAATTAAAGGCAGATATAGTACTTTTTATAAGAAACATTTCTTATCAAATTGGAGAACGTAAAATTAAAAAGAGGATGGGTGGGGCATGTAATATCCTCTTCATCTAGATCAAAAGCAAAATGTGTAGCAATTTTAATTAATAAAAATATACCATTAACAATAGAAGAGACCTTAACCAATCATGCAGGAAGATTTGTAATGGCACACTGTAAAATTTATGCAGAATCATGGATGTTTATGAATATTTGAGCCCTAAATGAAGCCTTTATAAATGATATGTTTTTAAAAACTGCAGGGGAGACAAAATATATTAATTGGAGGAGATTTCAATTTTTATTTAGATCCAATATTGGACAAATCAGCAACAACAATAACAAGTTCAAAAGCAGCAAAAATGACTATCATTTATGAAGGATTTAAATTTAATTGACATATGGAAGTGGCTCAACCCCTTGGAAAGAGACTGCTCATTCTATTGCAGGGTACATGATTCACATACAAGGATTGACTTAGTTTTAATGTCTGCCCAGGTACAAAGTAGAGTGGTAAAAACAGAGTATTTGGCAACTTTTATCAAACCATTCGCCATTAACATTAACTATCGTGATAATGGAAATGTAAGAAAGTATGTATAGATGGTGCCTAAATGCTAAGTTATTAAAGAGGAAGGATTTTTGTTAATTTACAAGGGAAGAAATAGAGAATTGGTGTTTGGATAGCATGACATCAATTATGAATGCAAGATTAAGATTAGTACAATATAATTTTATAGACCAATTATATCTCACATCACAGAAATTACATAAATCAAAATCAGAAATATTGAAGATGTGTTTTAGATGTGGAATAAAATTGGAATTGAAATGCATGCTTCATGGTCGTGTGTGAAAGTGAGACCTTTCTGGAAAAATATTTCTGAAATACTAACAAGGATTACAGGGGTGGCCTTCGTGGAAGACCCAGAGCTTTATCTTTTGGGCAATTTTATTGAAATAAGTAAAAAATTAACTAAATTCCAAATTTCATTTGTTAAAATAGCTTTAGCTGTGGCTAAGTATTGCAATTACTTGGAAGTCTGACTCTCCTCTATAGATAACACAATGGAAGACAGAGATCAACAGTTGTATACCTATGGAGAAAATCCCATATAATCTAAAGAACAAATACGATATTTTTTTTCAAAAATATGGGAACTATATTTGGATTATATAGGGGCCCAGATATAAATACAAAAAGGTGCTACTATTGTAAAAATATAAGTGATATCCTCAATGAAGACTTTCTTTTTTAAAACCCAACTGAAAATTTTGTGATTCATGTATAAGGATTCCCAGGTATCAATGCAGAACTGCATGCTACAATTTTTCACCATTCAAAGAGTAGTCTGATTTTTCTTACCAAAGTGGATGATCTCACATTTACCAATCTTGTACTCCATCTGCCAGAACCTTGTCCACTCACTAAATATATATATTTCTACATATTTTGCTTTTCTACTCAGTTTTGCATAATCAGCAAACTTATCCTCTCCTCCAGATCATTGTGAATAGTTGTGGGCCCAGCACTAATACCTGTGGCACCAGATTGTCAACTATTTATCCCAATTCCCTGCCTTCTATTGAACATAGAACACAGAACGTTACAGCACGGTACAGGCCCTTCTCCCACGATGTTGGCTGTCTCATATAAACGTACTCAAAAAAATCAACCTTCCCTACCTCATAACCCTCTATTTTTCTTTCATCCATGAGCCTGGTTAAGAGCCTTTTAAATGTCCCTTTTATACCAGTCTCCATCACGACCTTGGCAACACATTCCAAGCAGTCACTACTCTCTGTGCAAAACATACCCCTGATATCGCCACTCAACTTTCTTCCCTTCATTTTGTACAGATGTCTTACCCCCGGCAAAAGGAAGGTGCTGGTTGTCCACCCTATCTAAGCCTCTCATAATCTTGTAGGCCTCTATTAAATCATGCCTCACCCTTCTTCACTCCAAGGCACATAAAACACATTTTCTAATTCAGGCAACATCCTGGAAAATCTCCTCTGCACCCTCTCCATAGCTTCCACATCCTTCCTGTAACGAGGCAACCTGAATTGAACACAATATTCCAGATCTTTCTAGAGCTGCAGCATTACCTCTCGATTCTTGAACTCAGTCCCCCAACTAATGAAAGCCGGCATACCATAATTACCCTATCAACCTGCACAGCAACCTTGAGAGATCTATACTGTATATTTGAACCCAGAGATACCTTTGTTCTTCCACACTGTTAAAGATCCTATCATTGATCCTGTACTCTGCCTTCAAGTTTGACCTTCCAAAATGCTTCAATTCACATTTATCTAGGTTGAATTCCATCTGCCACTATTCTACCTGACTCTGCAACCTGTCTATATCCTGCTGCAACATACAACAACCTTATACAATATCCACAACACCTCCAACCTTTGCGTCATCTGAAAATTTACTGACCCATTCCTCTACATCCAGGTCACAAAGAGCAAGGGTGTCAGAACAGATCCCTGCAGAACTTCACTAGTTACTGACCTCGAGGAAGGCCAATACACTAATATTCTCTGCTTTCTTCAGGCAAGCCAATTCTGAATCCACACAGAAGAGGTTCCATGGATCCCATGTCACATGACTTTCTGAATGAGCCTAACATGGGGTACCTTCTCAAATGCCTCAGTAAAATCCATATACACCAAATCTATCACCCTACCTTCATCAATTTTGTTTGTTATGTCCTCAAAAAAACTTAATTAGGCTTGTGAGCCTTGGCTTACCATTCATAAAGCCACCTGGGCTATTGCTTAGAAGACTATTCTTGTCTAATTGCTCATAATTCTTTACCCTAAGAATCCTCTCCAATAGTTTGCCCACCATTGATGTAAGACTCATTGGTCTATAATTCCCAGGAATCTCCCTATTACTTTTATTTTAAAAAGGGGAGCATATTTGCCATTCTCCAATCCTCCAGTGGCCCTCCTGTGGCCAAAGAGGAAGCAAAGATCATTGTCAATGCCCCCAAAATCTCTTCCCTCACTTCCATAAGTAACCTGGAGTATATTTTATCCAGTCCTAATGTTTCTAAGAAGATCCAGCACTTTCTTTTTCTTGTCCTCAATATCCTCAACATACACTTGTTCTATTCTGACCTCGCCTTGACCAAGGTCCTTCTCTCTGCAGAACACTGGATCATTTAAGTCCTTACCTAACTCCTTTGTCTAAAGCCATTTGTTGCCTTCTTTATCCTTAAGTGGCCCTACCTTCACAATCATCATCCTTCTATTCTTCATATATGCCTTTGGGTTTTACTTGATTCTACACTCCAAGACCTTCTTGTGTCCCCTTCTATCTCTCCTAATTCCTTTCATAAGTTTTTCCTGATTACCATATAATTCTCATGAGCACTTCCTGTCTTTTACTTCTTAAACCTTATGTTTACTTCTTTCTTCCTCTTTACCAACTGCCCCATCTGCTTTGTTCCCATGGTTCCCTTATCCTACCCTCTTTACTCTGTCTCAGTGTGTGAGAAACAGAAGTACCTTCACAGAATTTGCTCGAGACAAAAATTGAGAACAAAGAACATTTATTATACATCAATGCAAAGTTAGGTGCTTCCCCTTACCCTGGGAATACACACACATACACTGGGGCTCACCCAACTTTTATACAGTTGATTTCAGTATAGAAGTACCCTCCGCCTTACATTCTTCTGCCTCCTGGATGAATTTGGCATTAGGCAATCCTGTCTGCTTACGTGCTGTTTCTGTGAACTTGGAGGACCAGGGGGTATCCTGTCGGTGTCCCATTATGTCATTGTCCTTATTCACATCTTCCCGACTCTCAGGGCTTACTAACTTCTTATATGCAGAACTTGCTAATTCTGTCTTTCTTCTTTGGCTTGGCTTCGCGGACGAAGATTTATGGAGGGGGTAAAAAGTCCACGTCAGCTGCAGGCTCGTTTGTGGCTGACAAGTCCGATGCGGGACAGGCAGACACGGTTGCAGCGGTTGCAGGGGAAAATTGGTTGGTTGGGGTTGGGTGTTGGGTTTTTCCTCCTTTGCCTTTTGTCAGTGAGGTGAGGTCTAAGGCTTACTAATTACATATACGGAACTTGCTGATTCTGGTCTAAAAGGCTTATCTCATTCAGACTAACTTTACTTCCTACATTCTATTATCTATACTAGCTTTATTCATTACACATATATCCATACTAGTTTCCTCATCTTTCATATTTTCATATTAGTTTTACTCATCTCTCACAAGTGGGACAACCCTATCCAGAACCCCACTATATTTCTTCTCTGTTTTTCCCCCAAGATCATATATTCCCCAATTTACTCTCTTTCGTTCCGGCCTAATCTCATCTTAATTAGCCCTTCCCCAATTAAACACTTTCGCACTTTGTCTGCTTTTATCCTTGACCATTGTTATGCTAAGAGTCAGGGAGTTGTGGTCATTTTCACCGAAATGCGTCCCCACTGAAGGGTCTATCACCTGACCAGGCTCATTGCCCAGTACTAGATTCAGTCTGTCCTCTCCTCTGTGTCATGAATCCTTGGACACACCTAACAAATTTGACACCATCTATCCCTCTTAGAATAAGGATTGGTTAACCAATCCTCTCTGCAAGAAGGATAGCTGGGTTAACCAATCTTCCATCTATACCAATACATTACCCCCAACTCCACTCATCCACATCTTATGCAGATTGTGTTGTACCTTGTTGAGCGCCTTCTTGAAATCTGATTATACCATATCTACCTGCTCCCCTCTATCCATTGCATATTTATTCCTCAGAGACCTCCAGTAAATTATTTAAACTTGACCCATTCTTCCTGAATCCACGCTGCATCTGTCTGATGGAAGATTTTCCACCCAGATGTCTTGTTATTTCTTCCTTAATGATAGTTTCAAGTAATTTTCAAACTTGATATTAAGCTATAGTTGCCTGCCTTTTGTCTATCTCCTGTTTTAAACAGTGCCATTACATTTGCTATCTTCCAATCATCCAGAACCTGCCCAATTTCCAGAGAATTTTGGTAAATCATCAAAAATCCATCATTTATAATGTCAGCCATTTCGATCAGACCCTGGAATGCATTCCATCATGACCAGTGTACTTATCTAACTTGAGGCCCATGAGTTTGCCCGGCACTACTTCTTCATTGATAGCATTATATTGAGGTCTTCACTTCCACCACCCTCCCCCTCAACACCACCATTACCTCTTTAACATCAATCTTTGGTATGTGAACCATGTCCACTGTGAAGATTGATACAAAATAGTTGATCAGGTCCTCAGCCATTTCTACAATTTTTATTAATAGTTCCCTCTTCTCATCTAAGGGACCGATGTTTTCTTCAGTCACTAATTTTTGCTTTATATATTTATAAAAATGTATTATATATTTTAATGTTCTGTGTTAATTAACTTTCATAATATATATTTATTTTCTTTTTGCTTTCTTTGTGTTTTTTTTGCTGGATTTTAAAAGTTCTCTCAATTTTCTAATTTCCCACTACTCTTGGCCAATTAAATGCATTAGCTTTTCATTTGATGCCTTCCTTTACTTGATCTGTCATCCAAGTCTCACTCTCCCTACCCTTCTGTCCTTTTCTTAAACTTTGTTGAGCACTGTGCAAAATCCCTTTGAAAATCTTCCATTATCCTCAACTATCTTACCATAGATTCTGCTCCCAGTCTATGTTAGCCAACTTCTCCCTCATCTGGTTGTAGTCGCCTTTGATTAGGCATTACACGTTTGTTTTGGATCTTACTTTCTCACCCTTCATCTCCACTTGAAAATTCACTGTGCTCACTCTTTCAGAGAGAATCCTTAACTGTGAGATCATTTATTTTACCTGTTTCATTGCAAAGAACCTGACCTAAGTTAGCTTGGCCCCATGCATGTTCTGTTATATGCTGTTCATAGAAAACTATTACAGATACATTCTATGAACTCCTTCTCAAGGCTGCCTCGACCGACTTCATTTGTCCATCAAAATCCTCCATGACAAATGCCACCCTTATATGCATCAGTTATTTCTTTCTTCATTGCCTGTTCTACCCTCAAGTCATTATTTGGTGTCCTGAACACTAATCACACAAATTACTTGTTCTGATCACCGTTCCTAACGTCTACCTAGATTGATTCAACATTTTGCTCCTTAGAGCTGACATCTTTTCTCACTATTGCCCTGACCTCATTCTTAACTGAGAGAGCTAGGCCACATCCCTTACATTCCTATCTGTGACAGATTATGTTGTATTTGTATTTAACATTGATATGATAAATTGGGGCAGGTTTTTTACTGTAGGAACATACAAATACTTCAAAATAGATCTCATTTAAAATACTGGAGCTCTGCTCAAGCCAGACAGGGTGGCTCCTGAGGGCCTTTGCAAATATTTTGGGGTGTGCCCAAGAGACTTCACTAATAAATTATTGTTTTGAAAAGCAGCAGATGAAAGAGATCAGAGGAGTAGTTTGGAGCCGCAGGATACCTGGAGGGAAACTTGCTGTTCTAATAGGGTCATGTGGTTTTGCAAGAAGAGAGAGAAAAACAGGCCTTTTCTTTCAGAGAGAGAGAGAGAGAGAGAGAGAGAGAGAGAGAGAGAGGGGGGGGGAGATCAGTTCTTCAATTTTATAGTGATAAGCAACAGCTGGGACTAGAACCGGAAAAGTTGGGAAGCTTGTGGAAAAAAATTTTTTGAAGAGGGGTTGTGAGTGCTTAGTTCAGCCTGGTCAAAGACCTTGTGGTTCATGCAAGAGGAGAGGACTGGTTGCCTAATGTTTCACTTGAAATAAGCAAAACAAAAAGGAACTCTATGGTGAACTGAAAGGAAGAGGTTATCATCTGGAAAACCTTGATGGGGAAAGTTTCTTCAGCAAGATACTGAAGTGGCTGATTAAAAGGGATCAGTTTGTGTCCAGGAACAACAAATCTCTCTCTGAAAGCCAACAAGTACCTTCCTGAGCGGTAACCATTAACCTTTCAAGCCTCAAAGCCTGATGAACTTTATAAACGTTAAATTATGTGCACAGTATATGAATTGCCTGCAAACAATGAACTTGGAGAAATGAGAAGTGAGATTGGACTGTGAATCAAATAATTTCTCTGAACTTACACACACATTACATACACATGTGCTTAGAATTCGAAGGGGGTTAGGTTAACTTAGTTAAGTTTATAATGATAGGTTAAAGTGTGATTCTGTTTTCGTGTTTAAAGATAATTTAAAGCAACTTTTGTTTAATTAACCATTTGTCTTGGTAAATCTCTATTGCTGTTGGGTTTTGTGGTCCTCTGGGCTCATAACATGACCTAACCTTCTGAATTACTCATAGATATTTAATTTTGTCATCTCTATTCTGCAACTACATTTCAGTAAAACCCACTAAATTCTTGCCATTTGTCTTGATTTGTGCCATAAATGTTTAATTGATAATCCTACTATTTATGAATTCATGTTTGTACTGCATTTGATTATTGCCTGCTGTTTGATCATTTGTTTTGCCTGTTGTTTAATTTTGTTTAAATTTAGTGTTGTAGCAGAGTAACAGGCCCTTCTAGCCCACAGAATTAATGTGAAGGATGTTTAGGGAGTGTAGCGCGTCGAATGACTCAAAGACTTGTTGACTCAAACCAAGGCTTTTATTAGTAAAAGACTGGAGTGTATTACATTGAGGTCGACCAGTCGAGACTGACCTGGGTCTGGTTAGGAGCAGCCCTTTATCACTTGCCAGTAGGCTTGACTATGGCTCTCACCCAATCACTACTCTTCTTTGGCTTGGCTTCGCGGACGAAGATTTATGGAGGGGGTAAATGTCCACGTCAGCTGCAGGCTCGTTTGTGGCTGACAAGTCCGATGCGGGACAGGCAGACACGGTTGCAGCGGTTGCAGGGGAAAATTGGTGGGTTGGGGTTGGGTGTTGGGTTTTTCCTCCTAGTAAATATATACAAATATATACATTGGTGATAGTAACCTGTACTATCACATCCACCCCTTCTTTAGGAACTGATCCCAGAGTAGGTAAAGGGAAAGAAAAGAAGGGGGGGAATAGGGGGGTAGCATGCAGTGTTCATGGGCTGTAACAGTCGGGAGGCCTGATTGTCCGACATGATCACCATGGCGCCGTAACCGGGGTAGCTGGCAGAGTATCATCGCTGGGGTCCCCGGATGTGGGCACAGTTTCGCCTAGTCCACAGGCGTCGTTGGGCGTGGGCAGGTCCAATCTGCTGCCATTGTCATCCTATCCTATACTATCACAGGGAGGACTTGCATAAGGTTGTGGATAGGTTTGTCCCATTGAGACAGGGAAAAGATGGTATGAAAAGTGACCATGGTTGACAAAACAGGTGAGGCAGCTGGTTAAGAGGAAGAAGGAAGTGTACATTAGATTTAGGAAGCAGGAAGGGCTCATGAGAATTATATGGTAATCAGGAAGAATTTAAGAAAGGATTTAGGGGAGCTAGAAAGAGGTTTGAGAATGAGAAGGCCTTGGGAAATAGGATTAAGGAAATCTCTAAACCAGTCAATGCATATGTGAAGAAGAGAAGGATAACGAGAGTGAAGGTAGGAATACTTCAGGTTAAAGGAGGCAACATCTGCATGGAGGAAGAATATGTTGAGGAGGTCCTAAATCAATTATTTGCTTCAATATTCACCAGAGAAAAAGACCTTGGTCAAGGTGGGGGGTCAGAATAAACAATCATATGTATTGGACTATATTAAGATAAAGGAAGAGGAAGTGCTGGATCTTCTTAAAAGCTTTAAGATTGCTATGTCCCCCAGGTTGCCATGGGAAGGGAGGAAAGAGATTGCTGGGGCATTACAATGATCTTTGTATTCTCCTTGATCACTGCAGAAGTGTTGGAGGATTGACGAATGGTAAATGTGGTCCCCTTGTTTTAAAAAAGTTAATAGGGAGAATCCAGGGAATTATAGACCAGTGTGTCTCACATCAGTGGTGGCCAAACTATTGGAGAGGGTTCTTAGGACAGGATATACAAGCATTTAGAAAAGTATAGCCTTCTCAGGGATAGTCAGCATGACTTTGTGAAGGGATGGTCATAACTCATGAGTTTATTGAAGAAGTAACAAAAGAAATTGATGAAGGTAGGGCAGTGGATGTGGTGTATATGGATTTTAGTAAGGTATTTGACAAGATCCCCCATGGGAGCCACATCCAGAAAGTCATGAGGCATAGAACATTGGTTGTATGGATTCAGAATTGGCTTTCCTGTTGAAATCAGAGAGTAAGAGCAGACTGGAAATATTCTCCCTGGAGGTCAGTGACTAGTGGAGAACCTCAGTGGTCTGTTCTGGGACCCTTACTCTTTGTGTTTTATATAAGAGACCTGACGAAAAAGTCAAAGGATGGGTCAGTAAGTTTGAAGATGATACGAGGATTGGGGGTATTGTGCATAGTGTTGAAGGTTGTGATAGGTTATGACAGGATATAGACATGTTGCAGAGTTGGGCACAAAAGTGGCAGATGGAGTTCAATCCAGATAAGTGTGAGGTGATGCATTTTGGTGGGTCAAATTTGAAGACAGAGTGTGTGGAAGAACAGAGGGACCTTGGTGTCCAATCCATAGATCTCTCAAGGTCACCATGTAGGTTGATATGCTGGGTTTCATCAATTAGGGGATTGAAGTAATGGTGCATCTCTATAAATCTCTAGTGAGGCCACACTTAGCTCTGGTCACCTCATGACAAGAAAAATGTGGAAGCTGTGGAGAGGATATAGAGGAGATTCACCATGATGTTGCCTGGATTGGAAAATGTCTTATGAGGCAAGGTTAACAGAGATAGAGCTTGGCTCTTTGAAGTAAAGAAGGATGAGAGGTGACTTAATGGAGGTCTACAGATTATGAGGCATAGATAAGGTAGACAGTCAGCTCCTTTTTCCCAGGGCATAAGTAGCAAATGCCAGAGGACATCTGTACAAAGTGAAGGGAGGAAAGCTTAGGAGAGATATCAGAGGTACATTTTTTTACATAGAGAGTTGTGAGTGCCTGAAATGCCTTGCCAATGGTAAAGGTTCCATTATTGTCATGTACTACAACATTTAGAATGTAACATGCACAAAATTCTTTAACTTTGTCGACCGTAAGGAAGACAGAGAGTCGCCACTTTGTCCAGCACCCCTCATAGAAATAAGGCCTGGTGAGGAATGAACTCGCTACCCCATTTACAGTGCTCTAACCACTGAACAAATGGAGCTTCTATGGTGGTAGAGACTGTAACAATGGGGGCATTTACACAATCCTGGATAAAAGAAAAATAGGTATATAAGGGTGTGGTAAACCACTGTATATTGGTTTGGATGTGTTAGGACATGCCCCTTGATGACTGTGGCTAAGGCTCCTCCCACTGACTACTGAATAAAGGTGACTAACCATACCTGCATTATATAGGTGCAAAGATATAGTGCGGTTCCTTGTGCTTCGTCTCTCTGTCCGTTCCTTGTCTGTTCCATCTACCTTCTCCTTGTGGGGGGGGTGGGGGGAGGGGGGAATACATCCATCCATCCATCTTAATTAGGTAGGCTAGCGATGGGATCCTGACGAAACCTACAATTTATTTTTTTCCCATTGAGTTTGTTTTTACTTTTTCATAAGAATTTTTTTTACGTGTAATTGTTTTGTTTTAATTTTGGTCCTTCTGTCCCTAATATGTCTGGAAGGTAAAAGGGCACTGTAAAATGCTGCAGGAATAGGGGGAAATGGCTAATTTATGGTTGCTGTCTCTCTTTTAAGGATAATGGTCTATTTAATTTTGTCTCTGGATATATTAATTGGGATAAGGGAGAGGGGGACAAGTGGAGGGGGGAGTGAAGCTTGTATATAATTGGAAAAAGTAGTGTGTTCTTAGTATTATGGATAATAAAACTTTTTAGAGTTTGAAAAATTATAAATAAAATATTCCAAAAAAAGTAAAGGCGACTGTGCTACAGCCCCCTCCTCAGTCCAGGACAGTCGACCAGCATGGATACTCCATTCTGTTATGAATAAAAGCCTATCGGTGTCTCTACAACTTCTAGTCTTTCAAGTTATTGATGGTGCATCAAAGGGTTGGCACAACATCACGGGGTGAAGGGCCTGTACAGTGCTGCAAAGTTCTATGTCCCATGTTGTGTTTTACAAGCCTACAGTGGCTAATTATACCCATATAACCAATTGACCTATTAATTTTGACGTATATCTTTGGAATGTGGGAGAAAACCCGGAGCACCTGGAGGAAATCCTCTGGTTACAGGAAGATCGACCTTGCAGACAGCAGCAGTACACTCAGTTTATTTCATTAATCTTTCCAATATAACTCTGCTTAACCTTTTTTTTAAAGAGTTGTGGATATGTGACATCAGCTTTCCACTACAGCATGTAATGACGTGTCACCAACAACATAAAATAGGTTGGATTAATATCTGGTTGTACAGGTAGATATAATTGAAGGTTTTCAGGGTAAGTACAGGAAGGAATGATCAAACACTTTGTGTAATATTAAGATTATTTAGTTGCTTTGAGCACAAAAATGGCACATAAAGTAATGAATCTGGATGATAATGTGAGATATAAGATTCAATGGATGCACTGAAATTTGATTTGCATTTTGAGATTCCCATAGGAAATTAAATGCTTGAATATAGCCTATGCTGGAGTGTATAGTATTGGGCTGTGAATAGAGGTGACTTGATGAAACAAATAGCTTTTTTTAAATTTTCATGCTTTTTTTCCATTTTTAAAAACATTTCTGTTTGATTTTGTTCATCACGTGAATCTGCTGAGAATGCTAGTGAATGATACACCACTTCACCCACACACTGATTTCTAATCCACTTCAAGGAAATGTCTCCTGTTGTCACATGATTTAGAAATGATGGTGTGTCTGAAAATCTGTGCCAATCAACTAGCCAGAGTGTTCACATACATTTTAAATCTCTCATTGCTGCAGTCGAAGGTTCCACCTGCTTCAAAAGGACATCAATCATTCCAGCACCCAAGAAGAGTAGAGTGAGCAGCCTCTATGACTATCGCCCAGTAGCTCTCACATCTACCATGGCCAGAATTAACTAGCTCCTAAGTAAAGATCTGCACCCACTGCAATTTTCCCACCGTCACAATCACTCCACAGTAGAAGCAATATCACTGGTTCTCCATACAGCTCTGGATCACCCAGACTATAAAACACATACATCAGCTTACTCCTCATTAATTACATCTCAGCTTTCAACACCATCAGTGCTGGTCATCAAGCTCCAAACCCTGGGCCTCATCAGAAGACCACAGTCGGTACTAATCGGAAACAACATCTCCTCATCAGTGACAATCAACACAGGGGCACCTTAAGGATCCATTACTGTGTGCCTAGGCACAATTCAAATGTCGTCTACAAATGTGCCAATGAAATCATGGTCGTCAGCAGAATCACAGACAGCAAGGAGGGAGATAGATCAGCTAGTTGAGTGGTGGCACAGCAACAACTTTGCACTCAATGTTAGTAAAACCAAGGACCTGATGATAAACTTCAAGAAGGGGAAATCAGGAGAACATGAACCAGTCCTCATCAAGGAAACAGTTAAGAACCTCAAGTGGGTGTCAATATCTCTGAAGATCTATCCTGGGGCATCCATGTCGATGCAATCACAAAGAAGGCTCACCAGCAGCTATGCATCATGAGGGGTTTGAGGAGATTTTGCATCACACCAAAGTCTCTTGCAAATTTCTACAGGTGTACAGTGGAGGGTATTCTGACTGGTTGCATTACTCTCTGGTATGGAAGTGCCAATGTACAGGACAAGAAAAAAAATTACAGAGAGTTGTGAATTCAGCCATCGCCATCATGGCCATCAGTCTCCACTCCATTGAGAACATCTATAAGAGGTAGTGTCTTAAGAAAGCAGCCTCTGTCCTTAAGGACCATCACTACCCAGGACATGCCCTCTTCACATGGCTACCATGGGAAAGGAGGTACAAGAGCTTGAAGATAAACACCCAGCAACTCAAGGACTGTTTCTTCCCTTCTGTCATCAGATTTCTGAATGGAGAATTAATCACAGGCACTACCTCGCTTTGTTTTATTTTTGCATTAAATTATTTATTTTTAAGTGAAATCTTACGGCAATATTTAAACTGTAATGCTGCTATAAAATAAGGTATTTCGTGGCACGTACATGACGATAAGTTCTGATTCTGATTCTGAAATGCATATTCCTTCTGTAAATTTCTGATTGGGGTGCATTATCAAATCTCATTGATCAATACCAGCTGTCATTTTCTTCCTCTTGCTCTGCTTGCAGAAAGTGGATAGTTAGGGAAGCCTACAGTATCCCTGATGACTTCATCCCTGAGAAGTGCATCCAACTACAGCTCCATCCAAACTCTATAGGGAATTTGACCTAAGAGGCAAGTGGAAGATAGCTGGGTTACAGTCAGAAGAGGGAAGGGGATTAGGCAGGTGGTGCAGAACACTCCTGTGGCCATTCTCCTCAATAAAATGTGTGCCACTTTGGATAGTTTAGGAGAACGACCTACCAGGGACAAACCTCATAGGTCAGGTCTCTGACAGAGTGTGGCCCTGTGGCTAAGAAAGGGAGGGAGGAGAAAATGCAAGCTGTAATGATAGGGGATTCAATAGTAATGGAAATAGATAAAAGGTTCTATGGAAGAGATTGAGAAATTCAGATGGCATGTGCCCTCCCAGGTACAAAGGTCTGGGATATCTCAGATCAGGTTCACCCTGTTCTCAAGAAGGAGAGTAAGTAGCCAGATGTCATTGGGGACCCAAGGCATGGATAGGAAGGGTGATGAGGTCCTGAAAAGAGAGTTCAGGGATCGAGGTGTGAGGTTGAAGGACAAGAGCTCCAAGGTTGTAATCTCAGGATTGCTCCCTGTGCCATAGGCCAAAGAGATTAGAGATAGGAGGATAGTACATCTTAACATGTGGCTAAAGACATGGTGCAGGTAGGAGGGCTTCAGATTCCTAGATCATTGGGCTCTCTCAGGGAAGGTGGGACCTGGACCAGTGGGATGGTTTGTATCCAAATGTGAGGGGGATTAATATCTATGTAGGAAGTTTTCTCTTGCTGCTCCAGGGGGTTTAAACTAGATTTGCAGGAGGATGGGAACCAGAGTACCAGAGCAGGTGTGAGTGGGAAGGTAAAGTCAAGACCCAATGTTTCTGAAATATTTTGCATGAGAAAATTTGTTATTGGCCCATTTCCTTTGGAGTTATGAAACCATGCACATAACGAATCAATTAGGTATGATTAAAACAGTGGCTTTCAAACTTTTTCTTTCCACTCTGTAAGGTAAAACATCATGAGATGGGAATGTGTAAGGAGTTACCCTGTGCAGGGCTGTAACAAGATGTGAATGCATCCTTGTACTTACAAGATAAGAGAGACATTGATGGATTGAGAGGCAGGAAGCTAGCAGGGAAAGGATAGCAACAGTTTTAGTCATTGGACAAGTAATGATATGATGATGTTCTAAGCACGTATCCAAGGGTATAAAAAAAATCACCATTTTGCTGATAACGGCAGAATGCATTCTCCAACTAACATTGTTAGTTGCAAGTGTTACAATCCGGTAAAAAAGAACAAAGAACCCTGATTTCGACTCAGTCTGGTGTTTGTCTCACTCATTCATGAACAAAGCAGACCTAACAACTCACATACCACCTTAAGCAATTCCTTACTAATTCCAGAGCAACTATGTCAGAGGTAATACTTAAAGTGGTATGTGACTGGAAAGAAAAAAGTTGAGAACCACTGCTTTAGGACCAGTGATCAGAATGCCATTACCTTCAAGGTAATTATGGATAAGGATAGGTCAAGTCCTCAGGGTGAAGTTCAAAATTGAGGACAGGCCAAACACTCAGGATATGGAGCCTATACAGATTATGGAGGAGCAGGTGTTTGCTGTCTTAAAGCAAATAAAGGTGACTAAAACCCCAGGCAGTACAAGGTATTCCCTCGGACCTTGAGGGGGTTAGTGCAGAAATTATAAGAAACATAAGAAAATTTTGGGATTTTAATTTTTCTAACACAGTCAGTGAGTGGGCTGGATGGATTAGAGTTTGTAAAATGTGTGCAGGATTGCTTTTTACATCAATATGTTGAGGTATCCACTAGAGAGGGGCAGTGTTAGATCTACTGTTGGAGAATGGAATAGGGCAGGTGACAGAGGTGTGCATGGGGGTGCACTTTGGATCCAGTGATCATGGTACTATTAGTTTCAGCTGAATTATGGAAAAGGATAAGTCTGGTCTGGAGATGAAGGTCCTTGAAAGGGGGAAAGCCAGTTTCGAAGAAATGAGAAGGGATTTGCAGGGAATAGTTTGGGTGATCTTTTTTTTCTGGAAAGGACTTAGAGGAGGATTGGAGAGCATTTAAAGGTGAGATTTTGAGAGTGCAGAATCTTTATGTTCCTGTCAGGACAAAAGGCAAGGCCAAATGTTCAAGGGAGCCATGGTTTTCTAGAGAGATTAGGAAGTTGGTTTGGGATAAGATGGAGGTCTACGTTAAATACAAGAAGCAAAGGATGGATGAGATGTTTGAACGATACATTGATTGTGGAAAGAACTTTAAGAGGGAAATTAAAAAGGCAAAAAGAAGGTATGAGGAGGCTATAGCAAATAGGGTGAAAGCAAATCCAAAAGGTTTTAACAAATATGTGAACAGCAAAAGGAAAGTTAAGGATAGAATAGGTCCACTGGAAAATCAGAGCGGTGGAATGTCTGAGGAACCATATGAGATGGAGGAGATATTGAATAAATTCTTCTCATCAGCATTCATGAGGGAAAGAGATACTGAATTGTGTAGGATGTGAGGCAAAAAGGTTGGTTATGGAAAAGATAATGATAAGAAAAGGGGGGATTTTAAAACTGCTGGGGTATGTAAAGGTAGATAAGTCTCCTGGACCTGATGGGATTTTTCCCAGGATCTTAAGGGAGGTCAGAGAGGAAACAGCGGAGGCTCTGAAGGTGATTTTTCAATGGTCACTGGAGGAGGGTGTGGTGCCATGGGATTGGCAGGTTGCAAATGTGGTTCCGTTGTTTAAAAAGAGCACATGGTGTAGGCCAAGCAATTATCGACCAGTGCGTTTGACATCAGTGGTGGAGAAACTAATGGAGGGAATTCTTAGGGATAATATGTATAAATATCTGGAAAGGCAGGAAGTGATCAGGGACACCCAACATGGGTTTGTGAGGGGAAAGTCGTGTTTGATGAATCATGTTGAATTTTTTGAAGAGGTGACCAGAAAGGTTGATGATGTGGTCTATTTTGATTTTAGTAAGGCTTTCGAAAAGGTACAACATGAAAGGTTAGTGATGAAGGTTCAGTCTCTAGGGATTAATATAGAGAATAGTCAGATGGGTTCAGCGGTGACTGGAAGATAGGCACCAGAGAGTCATGGTGGACAACTTCTGTCAGGATGGAGGCCAGTGACGAGCGGTGTGCCTCAGGGATCGGTGTTGGGTCCTTTGTTGTTCGTCATTTATATTATTGATTTGGATAATGGGCATTGTGGATAGTGAGGAGTGTTTTCATGGACTACAGAAGGATTTGAAGTTTGGAAAGGTGGGCAGATGGAGTTTAATGTAGGTAAGTGTGAGGTGCTTCGCTTTAGGAGGAATAACCAAAATAGGGTGTATGCAGTGAAGGCGAGGGCATAGAGGAATGCAGAGGAATAGATGGATCTTGGAATAATGGTTCAGCATTCCTTGAAGGTGGATTCCCATGAATGAAAGTATGTGGTGAAGAAGGCTTTTGGTATGCTGGCCTTTATAAATCATAGCATAGAATATAGGAGCTGGGGTGTGATGTTGAGACTGTTTAAGGCATTGGTGAGGCCAAGTTTGGAGTATTGAGTGTAGTTCTGGTCTCCAAATTATAGGAAGAATATAAATAAGGTTGAGAGGGTGCAAAGAAGGTTTACAAAAATGTTGCCTGGTTGGCAGTATCTTGAATACAGAGAAACATTGAGTAGACTGGGATTTTCTTCATTGGAGCATAGAAGGTTGAGAGGGGATTTGATAGATGTATTTAAAATTATGAAGGGAATCGGTAGAGTAGATGTGAATAGGCTCTTTGCCCTAGGGTAGGGGAGATTGGACAAGGGGTCATAAGTTAATGGTTAGGGGGAAAACTTTAGGAGTAATATAAGAGGATGCTTCTTCACTCAGAGAGTGGTGGCTGGATCTTCCGGAAGAAGCAGTTGCGGCAGGATCAATTCTGTCATTTAAGTGGAGGTTAGATGAGAACATGGATGTGAGGGGGTTGGAGGGTTATGGACAAGGGAGTAGGTAGGTGGAACTAGTGGAGTTTCACGTAAATCAATGCAAACTAGAAGGACCAATATGACCTGTTTCCATACTGTAAATTGTTATATGGTTATAGGTATCTGGATGAAAGGGGTATGAAGGGATATGGAATGGGTGCAGGTCAGTGGGGCTATGCTGGAAAATATTTTGGCCCAAAAGGCCCGTTTTCTGTAATCCTGTAATATTCTGTGATTCTGCAGTTCTCATTCCAATAAACTAAAACTGCAGGGAAGAAACTAATTGAATTGAATTGTTTATTGCCATGGGTACTGAGATACAGTGAAAAGTTTAGATTTGTGTACCTACTGGCAAATCACATGATTTTCTTCCTTTTTTTTCCTCCTTTTCTAATTAATCCACTTCACTGGAATACTGTTGATTAACTTTAGTCGAATAGCTATTAATTTGTCCTCTTAAATATTCTTTTAAAGCATCCACAAAACAAATTTACTATGAACTGAATCTGTATTTGTTTGTAAATATTGTTGTATTTGATCTCTTATAAAATTACAAAAATCTACATTTCTTAATAATAAAGAATTAAATCTCCATCTATATGTAGTTTCTATTTTTTTCTGAAGCTGTATATGTTAACAATAAAAATAGAATGATCTGACAATATTCTACTTTTATCTTAAGTGGATACTACACATCCTTGCAAATGAGCCAATCATTTTTTTAAATCTATTCAAGAGTAAGAATCAGGATGAATAAAATGAAAAATCATTTTCCTTAGGATTCAACCTTCTCCAAACATTAACTAAATTCATTTCCTTCATTAGTACTAAAATTTGTTTTGCCATTTTGGATCTAGTCACTATTTTTGGAGATTTATCTAATAATGGATCCAGACAACAGTTAAAATCTCTTCCAATCGTTATCTTTTCGTATGCCTGTGTCAAATTAAAAAAGGATTCTTGAATAAATTTCTTGTCATCAACATTTGATGCATAAATATTCTTAAGTGTCCAAAATTCCAAATAAATTTGACAATTAATTAGTAAAAGTCAACCCACTAGGTCAAAAACAATTGATTTTAATTTGAAAGACAATTTTTTGTTAATCAAAATAGCAACACCTCTGACTTTTTGAATTGAAAGAAGAACCTATTACTTGACCAACCCAATCCCTATTCAATTTCTGATGTTCTTTGTCAATCAAATGGGTTTCTTGCAAGAAAACAATATCTACTTTCAACTTTTAAAATTAGAAGCCAAAACTCTCTTTCTCTTAATCGGATTATTGAGCCCATTAACATTAAACATCACAAAATTTAATTTACTCATCATCATATTTATTACCATGAATGTCAAACTTCCGCCGCCCGCTGGGATGGGACCCCTGTCCACAGTTAAACTGCAAACTAAGAAACATTTCCTTGATAGAAAAGAAAAAACCTTTAAAAAGAGGAAAAATATAAAAATAAACACTCAAAAGAAAAAAAACTGACAAGCAATACTACCCTCCTCAATTATACAGAAAGTGACCAACATCACCAAGTGGGCAATGACTTCAGGAGGAGAAGCAAACAAAACAACCTCCCCCACTCCCCCAAAAAGGCAATTAAGTAAAAACAACAATACTTAAATAACATTTCAAGTATCATACACAGCTTTAAATTATCTAGGCCATTTCAGATAGCCCAAAGGTTGAGATGTAAAAGCGAAGAAACTCCACCAAAACGCATAATCACCTACCTTTCTGAATGTGGGGAGGCAGTTTCTGAGCCACATATTTCAACCCCTCTCCGAGCGGGATAATCTCCACAGCACAGCCTGCTTTCTTGCATTTTGAACTTCAACTCTTAAAATCATTTCTTTGTCTTGATAACATAGACATTTAATTAAAACAAAGCATGGTGGTTGACCAGGAAAAGGATTCTTCCTAATAGCTCTGTGTATTCTGTCTAATTCCAAACCATTCAGGAAATAATCTCTTCCCAAAACATCAGGAGTCCAATTCTGAAAAAACTGTACCAGATCTGAGCCTTCAAATTCTTCCAGTAAACCAACAATCTTAACATTATTTCTACGACTCTGATTTTCCAAAACATCCATTTTCTTTAACAAGTCATTTCTTTGTACTTCCCAAGCAGTAAAAGAATCCTCCATTTTATTAACCGTATCTTTACATTGTACTACATCTTCACAACAATCCTGAAACTTCTCTTCAATTTTCCAAAATTTAATTTGCATTTTATCCACCAGCTTTACACATTTTGCCACATCTATCTTAATAGTCGACATTTCATCCTTCAAAATACTAAACTGTTCCTTCATTGATGAAAACCTTGACTAATTTGAGTTGATAAAGTTTGCATTTGTTTAGTTAAAATATTAAACTGACCTGATGGGTCTGCCTAAGTTGTGCAGGCCCAGTTTTACTCTCAGTATATTGAACGGTCTTAGCTAAGGGCCTATCCTGATAAATGACTCTCTCCTCTTCTTCAGCCACCCCAACGATGTCTTCCTCCTACTCCTCCGTCGACACAGATGGCAGCTCCATCTCTCTGCGGGGTCTAGTCCTCTCCCTCAACAGCCCAGCACTACTGGACTGTGAGAAGCCAGCCTCCCCCACCTCAGCGAGAATCGAACCCTGTGCAGTGGGCATGTGCAGAGTTCTGCGCACACACAGCTGTTCCTGAGATGCAAGAGGGGGACGTTTCCAAGCTCCAGCACCATCTTCCTCGGAGCTCCACAGGGACGGTGCAGGAGTTACCTGAATGCTAGGTGACGGCTGCCACATTGGCTTCGATGGATGAGGAATTGGCTCCACAGGCTCCGTTTGCAAGTTCTTCAGTAGTTGCTGTTTGTTTCAAAGTCATTTTTTTTCCCCAGTCCGTTGTTTTGTCTTTCTCATGATTGCTTCCAGTAATGTTTATAATAGTTCCAAAAAAATTCTAGTATTGTTATTTTATTCTGAAATAAACTTTTTGGTTGGGTTTTGAAAAGTTCTACTGGGAGAGGTGTCTTCCCACATCTCCCACCTATGCCATCACGCCACGCCCCCCCCATACCCCCACCAGCTCACATGAATTTACCTTGCTCTGGCACTATTTTGGATCAACAAAGAATGTTCACAGAAAATTATAACAGGATTACCATGACAATGGTACATTTAACTTTAATATTAGCATTGGCATGAACATTTAAAATTATTAAAAAAAATAACAGCAGTTTCCCAATGAGAATACAGCATGACCGTTGCTCCAGTCATAGTCCTGTAACTGTATGGCTCCATTCTCTCCCTTGCAGTTAGTTTACTGTGGCAGATTATTTGAAATAGATGATAGTCAACAAATATTCACTTCATTGATAGAAATCATATCTTTATTCCTGAGATTAGGAGGCAATTGATGAGTGTATCATTATATTTAATCAGTAAAGTGTTGATGGCTGATATATTGTTTTAAAATTTGCTTATCTACTTCTGCACATGTCCCATTTTGTTGATTATAAAACTTCAGCTTTATCTGGGGTGGTTTAGATTTTAAATATTCAACATGCATTATTAGTGAAGAACAAGGAGAGAGTGGTAAAGGGTATTTGGAATTTGTCTCAGATCACTCTAAAGTTAAATGTGGAAAATTAAGAATGAGTAACTGGTACCATTGAACTGATTAGTGAATATGTCAGAATGTGAAATTGTAATTGCAAAAAAAGAAGATTTGAACTAAGTTATTCTGGATTCTTATAACCAAGTATTGTTTTCTGCACAAACCATTGATTCATGTTGCATTTATTTCTCATAATTCCAGATTGTGAGATGCTGAAGTATATTTGAGGACATTAAGACAATTAAATCCGTTCATTTATCTGACAGTCCTTTCTCTGCAAAAGCAGCCTGAAAGTACACAAGCGATGAGACAGCTGCTTCAAGCCATGAGCAGTGTGCCAGCTGCAGAACGTTAATGAAAGTACACAGGAAGGAGAGGAGCTGGCAGAAGAAGCTATGGGGAGTTCTCAGGATCAGTACCCATGGATTGGAGGGTAGCTAATGTTACCCCACTATTTAAAAAGGGGGGTAGAGAAAAAGCGTAAAATTATAGGCCGGTGAGCCTCACATCAGTAGTGGGTAAAATGATGGAATCCATTATTAAGGATGTAATAGCGGAGCACATGACTAGCAGAGAAGGGATCGGAGAGAGTCAACATGGATTGACAAAAGGTAAATCGTGCTTGACAAATCTATTGGAATTCTTTGAGATGGTGACAGGTAAAATAGATGGGGGAGAGTCAGTGGATGTGGTGTACCTGGATTTCCAAAAGGCAAACCATTTAGGACCGAGATGAGGAGGAATTTCTTTACCCAGAGGGTGGTGAATCTGTGGAATTCATTGCCACAGAGATCAGTAGAGGCAGGTTCATTGAATATATTTAAGAGGGAATTAGATATATTTCTTCAGTATAAGGGAATTAGGGGTTACGGAGAGAAGGCGGGGATGGGGTACTGAACTTTAAGATCAGCCATAATCTCATTAAATGGCGGAGCAGGCTTGAAGGGCCGAATGACTTACTCCTGCTCCTATCTTCTATGTTTCTATGTTTGGTGGAAGTGCAAGAATCAAGACTCAAATGGAATGCTGTTGGGACTGAAAGTGAGAAGCAGAAACCGTACAGGGACACAAAAGAAATGTATGAGTGTGCTAGAATAAATTATAATTACTGTGAAGAATCTTCCCCAATTCTCTTTGATTTGCATGCTTTAAGAGTCAAAAACAAAGTTTTCTACTTTAGTGGTGTTGAACCTTTGAAAATGCTGACGTCAGACACTTGTGATTTGTACCCAATTCAGTGCTAACACTGAGTATGGAGATTGTAATATAATATTAAATCTAATTGCTATATATTCATAATAAAATGTTGCAAATTCATGTATAACTACCATCCATTCAGATTGTAGTGCTTTGTCAAGCTGCGAAATGCAGTTCAGTTTTCAGACGAATTTGATTTGCCCCATTTACTGCTTATTTAATTTGAATGTGTTATGTCAATGCTTGGGGTGTACATACAGAAAAATTAGGGCATAATCAAGCTTTGTTCTTCGTGCCATATTTCAATAGGCAAAAGATTACAATAAATAAAGGATATGAATAACCCTTTAAAGTAAAGTATAGTTTGTGATATAGCACATTACATAGTTATTACCAACATAGCAACAAATTTGAAAGTAAATGTATATTTACATGAATCAATTCTCCGTTGCAGAAGCAGACTGCTGCCAATAACTTTATGGGTTGGGAGGCATTGTTGCTTGCACAACAGATATCCCCCTGCTATCCAAAAGTGGGGCATTCCTATGAAACCTTTCGTAAGCCGAAATAGCGCAAAGCGAAGAAGCAATTACCATTAGTTTATATGATTTATATAAAGCAATTACCATTAATTTATATAATTTGAGCATCCCAGACTCAAAAAAACCTACCAAATCATACAAAATAACACATAAAATCTAAATAACACTAACATAGAGTAAGAGCAGGAATGATACAATAAATAAACAGCTTATATAAATAAAGTAGAACTTTATAACGTACAGTGTAGTTTCACTTCCCAGAATCAGGAGACAACGAGCACACTGGAAGGCTGAGAGGTGGTGGTGGTGATGATGGCATGTTAGGCTGAGTCATCAGACATTGGGGTGGTGGGAGGTACAAGAGACTGGGGTGTAGGAGAGAGAGGAAGAGGGTCATCTACTGTTCAAAGCTATGGCGGCTTGATGCTGAATGTAGTTCCCGGGGAAGGAGCCTGTCAGCACCACTCTCACTGCTCTGGGTGCCTTTTATCATAAAAGCGAAAATCCTCTTCGGATTTCTTTTGGTTAGTGAAAACAGATACTAATGTAGGTCTTTCATAAAAGTGGAGTGGCGTAAAGCAAACTTTCAAAAAGTGGGGGATACCTGTATCTTCATTGTAGGATTGTTACATGGACAACAATAATTTGCAATGGTCTCACAAGGGCAGATGAGCAATAGCTTTGCAAAGAAATGGGGAGAGAGAGGTCAAGAAGTGAAAGAGAGAAGTTCTGTTGTCTCATCAATAATGTGAAGATAAATAGTAATGCACGAGTTGACAGTGAGCAGTAAGGAAGATTCTGAGACTTATACTTTGCTGCTATTCGAAATGGTTTGCATACATGCCACTTACTCGTCTGCTACCCACTTCTCTCTTTGGAATTGGTTGAAGAGACTCCATGTTCTATATCTTGTTCTGCCTAAATGTTCAACCCTTGCTCTTGTTCAGCTTACATATTTAGCCTAGGTTTTTGTGGTAAAGTGGATCAGCTTGCAGAGTCATGGCTTCACTGTTAGTTATGTAGTCATAGAGTTTGATAGCACAGAAACAGATCCTTCAGCCCAACATCCATTACAACCAAGTTGTCTAAGTTAGCCATGCATTTGGCTCATACCCCTCTATACCTTTCCTATCCATGTACTTGTCCCAGTGCCTTTTGAATGTTGGGATTGTACCCACATCTAGTGTCCTCTAGCTACTCATTCCACATACATATTTTAGTCTGTGTGAAAAATGTACCAACTTTAAAGCTATGCTGTCTAGTTTAGACCCCCCCCCCCCCCCACAACAACCCCAGGAAAAAGTCAGAATTTAAATTTATTTTCATGAACATATTAGATTAGGTTCAAGTTTATTGTCCTTGTGCCAAGTACAGATACAAAATCAATGAAATACAATTGGCATCTAGCCAGAAGTACAAAGAATAGTGCTATTTACAAGTGCTCCAGCAAACAAACAAGTAAAAAATACTGAGGGTAGAATATGGGGGCAATACTGCTCATTGCTGTGAATGTAAGGTCCAGCAGGGCCACAGCCTCAGGAAAGAAGCTCTTCCTGAGCTTGCTGGTTTGAGAGTGGAGCCTCCTGCAGCACCTCCCAGATGGAAGGAGAGTAAAGAGTCCAGAGGTTAGGGTGAGATGCATCATTGATAATGCTTTTCGCCCTGGCCAGGCAACATTTCTGTTAGATCCTCTCAATGGTGGGCAATTGCAATTTTTTTTTTGTTTGTGGCAATATGACAGTGAAAATATTGCTATAAATTAGAATAAATAAATAAATAGATAAGTGCAAATATAAGAGAAAGTGAGGTAGTCTCTGAGGTTCATTGCCCATTTAGAAATCTGATGGCACAGGGAAAGAAGCTTTTCTTGTGCCTCTAGGTGTTTATCTTCAGGCTCCTGTACCTTTTTTTCCCAATGGTAGCAGTGTGAAGAGGGCCTGGGTGGTGACGGTCCTTGAGGATAGAGATTGCTTTCTTAAGACACCACCTGTTGGTGATATCCTCGATGGAGTAAAGACTGATGTCTGTGATGTCGCTGGCTGAATTCACAACTCTCTGTAGTTTTTTTCTACCCTGTACTTTGGCGCCTCCATACCAGACGGTGACGCGACCAGTCAGGATGCTCACCTGTAGAAATTTGCAAGAGTTTTGGTGACATCCCAAATCTCCTCAAACTCCTCATGATTTTTAGCCACTGGCGAGCCTTCCTCATAATTGCATTGACATGGAGACTCCAGGACAGATCTTCAGAGATGTTGACACCCAGAAACTTGAAATTCTTAACCTTTTCCTCTGCTGCCATTCAATGAGGACTAGGTCATGTTCTCCTTATTACCCTCTCCTGAAGTCCACAAAAGCTGTCTGGTTTTGCTAAGGTTGAATGTAAGGTTGTGACACCACTCAACCATCTGATCTATCTCCCTCTTGTAAGTTTCTTCATTGGGGTTTGTGGTGTCATGGACAAATTTGTAAATGACTTTTGAATTGTGCCTAGCTACATAGAGTGAAAAGGCCTGTGGGCTAAGCACACACCCTTGGGCTGCACCTGTGTTGATTGTCGTTGTTTCCGATTCATACTGACTATAACTATTTACCTGATCTATGCACATCACGATTTCAAATACTTCTTACACTCCTACTGTGAAAGAGTGTTTAATAAATATGCTTTACAAAAGGTTAATGAGTTGGTGAGAAAATAGTTGCCTTGCAACATGGTGGGAATGCAACTGCCTTCGAACATGACACTAGTAACTAACACCACAAAGAATGTAGTATAAGTAAATGGACTGAGAGTAGGGACACCCTGACATTTCCCTGCCATTTGCAGACACCACAACATGTTACTGTAAAAACAAGAATCACCAGGTGCAAGAAACTCATGTGAAACTTGTTTGGTCTCACACAGACCCTTGCCCAAAGATGTATAAAAGTGGGATAACACTCTGTATGTTTTGAGTTTGGGCTCATTGTAGAGACAAGTAACTAAACTCTTTAGTTGTATCCTTCACTCCTGCTAGTGTTATCAAGGTTGAATAAAGAATCTGTTGTACATTTAATTGGTGCTGCTATGTCCTGCTGTTTGTTTTATTGCAGCATGGGCAACTTTCATACTACTGCCTACTTGCACTGCCTCCTGAATTCCACTGAAAAGTTTATCCATCTTCTTATAACTCAAGCCCTCTAGTTCCAGTAACATGAATCTGTTCTGCACCCTTTCTAGTTTAATGGCATTATTACTGTATCTGGAAGACCTTCTGCACACAATATACTCCAAGTGTGGTCTTGTACTGTTGTAACATGATGTCCTTGTTCCTGTGCTCAATGCCTTGACCTGGGTTTAAACCTGAACCTTGGTCTCTCAGTGTAGCATTTTCATGTCATGCTTGTGATGCACAAGTTGCTCTGAGTGCTCCAGTTTAATTGCACAACCCAAGGCATGCTGGTTGCAAGTTGAATTGTTCTTTATAAATTGCTCCCAGTGAAGTTGGGTAATAGAATCTGGGATTGCTAGGGGGTCATTAGGATTGAGGGGAAAGTAGGTCACAGAAAAAAATTGGTGTGGTAATGAAATAGAAGGACTGACACAGACTGAACGGGCCACATGGACTTCTTCATTGTCTTAAATAAGGAAATTAAAAAATGTCCAAGAATCCTGTACACTTGCATGAAAGTTTGTCAACTTGTGCACCATCTTCACATTGACGTAGTAGGAGCCCATTTAATCTCAAATAAGCCATGATTTTATTGAATGGCAGAGCAGGCTTGATGGGCCATATACCCTACTTTCTTATGTTCTTCTTCATAAAAATCCCAGATGATCTCAGTTTGCTATACCACTTGCATGTTTCATTCTGATTGTCAAAATTACATGCAAATTTCACAAAGTCATTGACGATTTCTTTTACTAATCTCCAGGATCCCTCAAATAATTCCATAGCCATGATAGGATCAGGGTTTAATATTATAAAGGCATGAATGCTCCACGTAGAGCAAAATGAGGTCCAGTTGACAACAAGCTTTGTTCAAGCAGTCAGTGAATATCTGCCACCATCTGATGATACACCCTGTATCAACTGAGACACCGGTGATCCAACATGACAATGAAGAGAGTAAAAGGCAAAAATCTGTCGACACCATGGTTGAAGTAAAAAGACAATGCTGGAGAAACTCAGCAGGTCAAACAGTGTTTTATGAAGCAAAGTTAAAATTACATAACTGACATTTTGGGCTTGAGCCCTTCATCAAGGTATGGAAAAAAGTAGGCAGGCATCTGAACAAAAGAGTGGAGGGAGGTGTGGTCACAAAGGCAGGACATGATAGGTGGAGAAGGAAGGGATGGGGCAGCAGTGATCAAGTGGAGGAGGGATGACTAGGTGAATAGAGAGGGCAGATGGAAGGGAGGAGAACAGGAATGGGGAAGAGGAAAGCAGTTTAGCAGAAACCAGAGAAGCCAATGTTAATGCCATCTGGCTGGAGCGTGCCCAGATTGAAAGCCAGGTGTTGTTCCTCCAATTTGCGGGTGGTCTTGGTGGGATACTACATAAGTCCATGGACAGCTATGTGACTATGGGAGTGTCACACAGAACTGCAATGGTTGACTACTGGGAGGTCTCTGTTTCAGTAGCAGATGGAGAAGGTGCTCAGCAAAGCAATCTTCCAATCTATGTCCAGTCTCTCCAAAGTAGAGAAGGCCACATGGGAGCACTGGATGGAGTAAATCAATCCTGAAGAGTTGCTTCACATGAAAGGCCTGTTTGGGGCCCAAAACTGCGATGAGGGAGGAAATTAGGGTTTGTGTGGTCACAGAGGAAGATGCCGGGAGGAGCAATTGGTGGGGGAGTTGAGTGCATGAGGGAGTCATGGAGGGAGTGAACTCTACAGAAGGCAGAGAGAGGAGGAGAGGGGAAGATGTGTCTGGTAGTGGGATCCTATTGTAAGTGCTGGAAATTCTGTAGGGTAATGTGTTGGATGCAGAGGCTGGTGGGGTGAAAGGTAAAGATAAGAGGGATTCTATGTTTGTTGTGCCTGGGGGCAGAGTGGGAAATGGAGGAGATGAGGGTGAAGGCTGAATTGATGGTGATGGAGGGGAAGCCATGTTTATGGATGAAGGCAGACATTTTGGAAGATCTGGTCTTGGAAGGACTCATTTTGGGAACAGATGAGGTGGAGACAGAGAAATTAAGAGAAGGGGATAAAATCTTTGCAGGGGACATGGTGTGAGGAACTGTAGTCAAGGTAGTTGTGGAAGTTAGTAAGTTTGCAATAAATGTCGATGGAAAGGTTGCCCCACGAGATGGAGACAGAGAGATCCTGGAAGAGGAGAATGTTGTCGGAGATGGACCAGGTGAGTTTGAGATCGGGGTGGAAGTTGGCTGCGAAGTGAATGAAGTTGACAAGCTCATCACGGGTGCATGATGCAGCCCTGATGTAGTCATCAATGAAGATTATCCCCTGATTGAATGCCAATTATGTCCTTCTACAAGCTGCATCTCTAACCTCCCTCATGTGGAGATGCAGAAGTGTAAACAGAAGGTTCTTTTTACTCTGCCTCCTTCAAGTTCTGATGCTTCTGCTGCTCGTTTTAATCATTTGAGGTCCAAAACCCAATGCTGATCTCCATTGAAGTTGGTGGAATGAGTGTTGGGTTCTGAAAGGACCCCAGTTTTTTTCCAGGACTTCACTCCCATTCACACCTCTCTCCACAAGATCATCCATGTTAAAAATTCCCCATCTTAGACTCTACTGAGATTTCTACCAAACACTGTGTCTAACAGGATAACATTACATGTTTTCTTTGCTTCAAAGTTAAATTAATCATTCAATAATATTGAACGTGATCACTTCCCACATTGTAGATGAATGTGGCCCCATACTGTTAAAACATCTATTTAGTCACACCTGAAGATGTTTACTGCTCATTCAGTGATTTTCATGCTGGTTATAGCTAGATATGATACTAGAAAGTATAATATCTCAATTTCAAATCCACTGGAATAACAAGAGGCTCATATTCAACTGCTTTCCACTTATAATTAATGGAATAAAATGTTTTTTTTTATAATGTTCTTCCTTTATTGTTACCCTAAGTAGGAAATGTATATGAACTAACAGAAAATAAAACATTTGTTGTTGATCTGTCAGTTAGAAAAGGAAGAAGAAGTGGGCAGTGTTTTACTTGATTCCCTTTTAGTTCTGCATTATAATTGAATTAATTCAATAACAACTAAATTCATCTTGCTTAAGTGTGAACTCCTATAAATAGTTTGTTCCATCCAAAAAATACTGATTTATTTTATTCTCAAAGAAATACATTGGCTTTAATCATGTTATGAATCACAACTAACTCAGATTTTTATAAAGTGTAATCCTGCTTCAGTTAGTGGCATAATAACCTGACAGTGAGAGGATGCAAATTCATGTCCACTTCAGAGGTTCAAGCACAAGATCCAAACTAACATTTTATTGCAGTGCTAAGGAAATACCAAAATGTCAGAGTTGACATCCTTCAAATGAGGTTTTAAATCAAAATCATATTTGACCTCCTCGATGAACAGAAAAAAAAATCATGGCATTATTTCTTAGGAGCCCTAAAGTCTGCTCTATCATTCATTACTTCCTTTTCACTTGAGACTACATTCCTGTACATGGTTTTAACTCCATACTCAAGTTCGCTGATGACACCAGGGTGGTTAGCCTGATCAGAGGGAATGATGAGATGGTCTACAGGGACGAGTTCCAGCACCTAGCACATGGTGTGGCAACAATAACCTGGCCCTTAACATCCAGACTTCAGGCATGCTGGGAACAACTCCCAAGCCCGTATCGACAACAATGGAGATGTAGTGCAACGTGTATCAAGCTTCAAATTCCTTGGTGTCTACATTTACGATGATCTCACCTGACCCATGATCTCCTCCAACCTGATCAAAAAGGTGCAAGAGCAGCTTTACTTCCTGTGGAACATCAATAAATCTTACCTCTGTCCCTGGATACTGATAGATTTTTATCGCTGTACCATTGAGAGCGTACTCACCTACACCATCTCAGTGTTTTATGGCAACTGTCCCTTATCGGACTGTAAAGCACTCCAGTGGTTGGTGAAAACTGCCAAGTGGATTATCAGCATCCAATTGCCCATCATTGAGAACATCTATTAGAAATGCTACCTGGGCGGGGTGAAAAGCATTATCAAGGATGCATCTCACCCTAACAATGGACTTTTTACTCTCCTTCAATCTAGTAGGAGCTGGAGGAGCCTCCTCGCCCAAACCAGAAGGCGCAAGGAATTTTTTCCTGATGCTGTGACCCTGCTGAACCTTACATTACAGCAATGAGCAGTATTGACCCCATATTCTACCATCAGTACTTTTATACTTGTTTGTTTGCTGAATTGCTTGCTTTTATTCACAATGACAATAAAGTTGAACTAATCTAATTAAGGTGATACGTATTCTCATACCTCATCCACATTCCAATGTGATCTTCAGGCCTATGAGTTCCCTTAGTATCAAAACATCTATTGATTTCTGCCTTGAACTTACTCAATTATGGTTTTTACACATAAAGAACGTAATTTTTGCATAGTCACTTTTCACACTTACCTTCCGGAGTGGCTGTTGGCACAGAATGACCTATGTATGGATATTGCTGCGTGTTTGGATATTGCTGCATGTTTAGAGAAAGTACCATAGGTGCAGTACTTATGTAGGCTGAACGTGAGTTAACATCATCTGTGACTTATGACATACATGCAAAACACGGTGTCACTCTGTCGTTGTCGTCAGTGACATCTTTCACCTGCATCCGAAAAAGCTCCAAGACAGAAGAGCAAAATGGCTCTAGATCCACAGGTCCTGTTAATGCCAGCATCATTCCAATGATTCAACACAGTGGTTGGCTGTTGCTGATTAGTAAATATCACCTTGCTTCATGTTTAAATCTCGCATGTTGCAATGTTGCGAGCTGAACACATCACTGTGCATCATCATGTACGTCGTATTCATTAGACCATTGTTGCAGACTGCCTGCAGTTTCGATTAGACTGCATGCAGTCTAGGGCTGCTGCAGCAAAAAAATCAGAACGGGAATGGTTCACTCATTTCCGTTCTGAATTTTTTACACACCCTGTGTTGCAGGAATTTTATTTCCCGTTACGCAGTGGCTGTGTAAAACCATAAATGATTAAGTATCCACAGGTCTCAGGGACAAGGATTCATAATTTTCATTGTTCCACTTCTAAACTCTAAATAACTTACTATTTACCCAGAGACCAGGTTTCCCAGTTCTGGACTTCACCAACAGAGGAAACATCCTAACATGTCAATTTTATTCAGACTCTTGCATGGCTTTTCATTCTATTATGTAATAAATCATTTCAAAGAATTGCAGGGAAATTTCCTTGGTTTCCTGGAGAGGGTACAAAAAATTTATAAGAATGAGACAATTGTTCAAAGGATAATAATTTATTTCCTGAAAAACAATTTTCTATTCTTTTGATCCCTTTTCTCTCCCATTCTCTAAAGGAAAGGTCATCTATTGTGAAAGGGATTAGCTGATTTTGCGTCAATATTAGTTTTGGTAGTTGATAATTTGTTTTATTCCTTTCTACATGAATCTTCTTCCAAATATTGAGCAGATGATGTAATACTGATGAATTCCTACGTTGCACCAATTTTTCATCCCATTTATATAGTATATGTTCAGGTATCTTCTCCCCTATTTTATCTAGTTCTAATCTGGTCCAATCTGGTTTTTCCCTTGTTTGATAAAAATCTGATAGGTATCTTAATTGTGCAGCTCTATAATAATTCCTAAAGTTTGGTAGTTGTAAGCCTCCTTGTTTGTACCATTCTGTTAAATTATCTAGTGCTATCCTCAGTTTCCCCCCTTTCCATAAGAATTTCTTTATTATTTTCTTTAACTCCTTGAAGAATTTTATAACTCACGATACAATGTTTGCATACTACCAACTGAAATCCTACTTGAAGGACAAATTGGGGAAGTCACGTGATGGAGTAGTGGCCGGACGGTGAACTCCAGCCCTCTTCAGAAAAGTCGAAAAAAATAAAGGAAAACACAAAGGCACAAAATTAAAAATTAAAGTAAAATGAGTATAAAGGTGGAAAGAAGATGGCGACGAAAAAAGAAAAATCGAAACCAACGGTAAGAAGAGAGGAAGAGAAGACAACAGAAGAAGAAGGAGAAGGCCTTACATGTTTGAAGAGGCCCGCGGTGGAGAGAGAAACCCACTCCCTCAGGTCGGTAGAAAGTGGACTACAAAAATGGCTCGCTGAGCCGAGTAAAAGTGCGCAACCGCGCATGCGCGAGGCGAATGAAAAAAAACACACCGACGGGAGCGGTGACCAGCTGGGGAGTCGATCTCCACAGCCGGCAACGACAGCTGCAGAACACCTGCAGCAAGAGGAGAACATAGAAGACAACGAAAACAAGAAAGAAGAGAAGAAAAGGACAACAAAGAAACAACAGATGGCCAACCCAGAGGAAGAAGAAGAGGAAGAGTACAGTGAAATAGAAGAAGAAGGAAAAGGCAAGATAAAGGATATACTTTCTCTTATTAAAGAATACATGGATTCATTTAAAGAATGGCAAGCACAAGAATTTAGTGATTTAAGAAGAAGAATAAACAGTACAGAAGAGAAAGTGAATAAAATAGATATGACCTTATCAGAAATGGGAAAAAGAATGGACAAGGTGGAAGAACGAGAAGCAGCAGTAGAAATGGAGGTAGAGGACTTAAAAAAGAAATTGGAGGAATCTAATAAAAAAGTTAAGGAGACACAAGAGCTGTTAGCTCAGAAAATAGATATAATGGAAAATTATAACAGAAGAAATAACATAAAGATAGTGGGCATTAAGGAAGATGAAGAAGGCAAGAATATGAGAGAGTTTATAAAAGATTGGATCCCCAGGATCTTAGGATGTCCAGAACTACAGCAAGAAATGGAAATAGAAAGGGCACATAGAGCATTGGCCTTCAAACCACAACCACAACAAAAGCCAAGATCTATTTTAGTAAAATTCCTAAGATATACTACAAGAGAAAAGGTACTGGAGAAAACAATGGAGAAAGTAAGAGAGGACAACAAGCCACTGGAGTACAAAGGGCAAAAAATCTTTATTTATCCAGATATAAGTTTTGAACTCCTGAAGAAGAGGAAGGAGTTCAATACAGCGAAAACGATCTTATGTAAAAAGACTATTCTCGGATCCAGAGGAAGCAAGGAAATTTGCAGAACAACTACAAAACAAGCAGAGAGATGAAGACATGTAATAAGAGTAAAAATGATCACGATCTATATGTATGTGGGTAAAAAGGTATATGTGTGTATATATATATATATATATATATATATATAGTGTGCATACATGAATGTATCCGTATTTAGAGGAAAATATATAGAGTATAGACAAGAATTAATAAGGGAAGGAAATGGAATAGAGGGAATAAGGAGGGAATTAAAAGAGTGACCTTTGATACATATGAAAATTGAAATCTTTTCTGGGGGGGCGGGGTGAGGAGGAGTTACGGTCACTGCAAAATCAGCTGACGTTTGCGAGTGAATTCACAAATCCAAATGGAGAGGGGAGATGTGGTTGTCCGACAAGGGATAAAGGACAACTCAGGAGGGGAAGGGGAGATTGGGGCTAAAGAAGTTTTAAATAGGAGAATAAGGAAAATGTTTGATGTTTTAGGAATGTTGTCTTATAAAGTGTTCAAAACAAGAAAGCAGAAATGGATAAGAAGGAAAGGTAATGATGGAGAAACGGAAAGGCAAGATAAACAAAGCATAAAATGGCTACGCTGAACTATATGACTTTAAATATTAATGGAATACATAACCAAATTAAAAGGAAGAAACTGATAAATTTACTGAAAAAAGAAAAAATTGATATAGCATTTGTGCAAGAAACACATTTAACTGAATTGGAGCACAAGAAATTAAGGAGATATTGGGTAGGACACGTAACAGCAGCATCGTATAATTCAAAAGCAAGAGGAGTAGCTATATTAATTAGTAAAAATGTGCCATTTACAATAGAAGAGGAAATAATAGATTCAGCAGGGAGATATGTAATGATAAAATGTCAGATATATATTCGGAGTATTGGAATCTACTCAATATATATTCACCTAACGAAGAAGATCAAAGGTTTATGCAGGATATTTTTTTGAAGATAGCAGATACGCAAGGGAACATATTAATAGGAGGGGATTTCAACCTGAATTTGGATTCAAATATGGACAAAACTGGGATAAAAGTTAACAGAAAGAACAAAGTAACCAAATTTATAATTAAATCGATGCAAGAAATGCAACTTTTGGATATATGGAGGAAACAACACCCAAAGGAAAAGGAATATTCATATTACTCAGCTAGACATAAAACATACTCAAGAATAGACCTATTTTTGTTATCAGCTCGTATGCAAGATAGAGTAAGAAAAACAGAATATAAAGCTAGAATACTATCGGACCATTCACCCTTAATTTTGACAGTAAAGTTAGAGGACATCCCTCCAAGAATGTATAGGTGGAGATTAAACCCCATGTTACTTAAAAGACAGGATTTTAGAGAATTTATTGAAAGACAAATTAAAAGGTATTTTGAAATAAATACGAAATCAGTGAAAGATAAGTTTATACTATGGGATGCAATGAAAGCATTCATTAGAGGGCAAATAATAAGTTATGTAACCAAGATGAAAAAGGACTATAATCAGGAAACAGAGCAGTTGGAAAGGGAAATAGTAAAGAAAGAAAAAGAATTAGCAATTAAGGAAAATACAACTAAAAGAAGAGAATTGGCAGATAAAAAAATAAAATATGAAACACTACAAACGTATAAGGTGGAGAAGAATATAATGAAGACAAAACAGAAATATTATGAACTAGGTGAAAAAACGCACAAAATTCTAGCATGGCAGCTTAAGACAGAAAAGCTAAGAAAACGGTATTGGCATCAAGGAAAAAAGACAAACAAATTACATATAATCCAAAAGAGATCAAGGAAAACTTTAGAGAATTCTATGAACAATTATACCGAACTGAAAACGAAGGGAAAGAAGGGAAAATAGATGAATTTCGAACTAAAATTGAACTGCCAAAACTACAAATAGAGGAACAAAATAAATTAACAGAGCCATTTGGAATAGTAGAAATACAAGAGATAATAAAAAAAATTACCAAATAATAAGACACCAGGAGAGGATGGATTTCCAATAGAATTCTATAAAACATTTAAAGATTTATTAATTCCGCCACTCCTGGAAGTAATCAACCAGATTGATAAAACACAAAGCTTACCGGATTCATGTAAAACAGCAATAATTACAGTAATATTAAAGCAACGGAAAGATCCACTCACACCAGCGTCATATAGACCAATATCTTTACTTAACACAGATTATAAGATAATAGCTAAACTATTAGCAAACAGATTAGCAGAGTATGTACCGAAAATGATAAATCTAGACCAAACTGGATTTATCAAAAAAAGACGCACAACAGACAATATTTGTAAATTTATTAACTTAATTCATGCAGTAGAAGGGAATAAAGCGCCAACAGTAGCAGTTGCTTTAGATGCAGAGAAGGCCTTTTACAGAGTAGAATGGAATTATTTGTTCAAAGTATTGCAAAAATTCAGTTTACCGGATTAAAGCATTATATAAGGGACCATTGGCGAAAGTGACAGTAAATGGATATATATAAAAGCAATTTAACTTAACCAGGTCAACACGGCAGGGATGCCCACTATCACCTTTATTGTTCGCGTTAGCTATAGAACCACTAGCAGAATTTATAAGAACAGAAAATAATATAAAAGGGATAAAAATAAAAGACAAGGAATATAAAATCAGTTTATTTGCGGATGATGTTATAGTATACTTAACAGATCCAGAACTATCAATAAAAGAATTATATAGGAAATTGAAGGAATATGGAGAAGTGTCGGGTTACAAGATAAACGTAAATAAAAGTGAAACAATGCCTATGAATAATGCGGATTTCTCAAAATTTAAGAAGGAATCACCATTTAGATGGCAAATGCAAGCAATAAGATACCTAGGTGTACAAATAAATAAAAATCTCGGCCAACTATATAAACTCAATTATTATCCACTAATGAAAAAATTACAGGACGATTTAGAGCATTGGAAAGATTTACCACTAACACTAATAGGAAGGATAAACTGTATTAAAATGAACATTATTCCAAGGATATTATACTTATTTCAGGCACTACCAGTACAACTGACAGAGAAATTCTTCAAGGAGTTAAAGAAAATAATAAGGAAATTTTTATGGAAAGGGGGGAAACCGCGGATAGCACTAGATAAATTAACAGAATGGTATAAACAAGGAGGGTTACAACTGCCAAACTTTAAAAATTATGATAGAGCCGCACAATTAAGATACCTATCAGATTTTTATCAAACAAGGGAAAATCCAGATTGGACCAGATTAGAATTAGATAAAATAGGGGAAAAGATACCTGAATACATATTATATAAATGGGATGAAAAATTGGTACAAGATAGAAGTTCTCCAGTATTACATCATCTACTCAATATTTGGAAGAAGATTCATGTAGAAAGAAATAAAACAAATTATCAATTACCAAAACTAATATTGACGCAAAAATAGTTACTCCCTTTTACAATAGATAACCTTTCCTTTAGAGAATGGGAGAAAAAAGGGATTAAAAGAATAGAAAATTGTTTTTCAGGAAATAGATTATTATCCTTTGAACAAATGAAAGATAAATACAATATAACTCAAGATACAGCGCTGGCATATTACCAATTGAGATCCTACTTGAAGGACAAATTAGGAAGCAGTCTGAGTTTGGCAGAGGGAAGTAACTTTGAATATGTGATTACAGATACAATGATAATAAAAAGATTTATAACAAATATGTATATTAAACTGCAAGAAAAGGAGAATGAGGAAAAAATGGTAAAACTAAACAAAAATGTGAACAAGATTTAAATATAAAGATAAAAAAGGAAACATGGGAGAAGTTTTGTTCTGGAACGATGAGAAAAACAATAAATACGAGGTTACGTATGATACAATATAACTGGATACACAGGCTATACATTACACCTCAAAAGTTAAATAAATGGGACCAACAATATCTGATAGATGTTTTCGATGTAAAAAAGAAATGGGAACAACAATTCATGCAATCTGGACATGTGAGAAAGTAGAAAAATTTTGGGAAGATCTAAATCAGATATTAAATAAAATTATAGAAAACAATATACCAAAGAATCCAGAGATCTTCCTCCTAAGTAACATAAAAAACAAAGAATTTGGAATTGATTTGGATGGTGCACAAAAAAGATTTGTTAAGATAGCTCTAGCCGTAGCAAAAAAAATCTATTATGTCAACCTGGAAATTGGAAGATAATTTGAAAATACAACAATGGTATATAAAAATGAATAAATGTATTCCATTAGAAAAAATAACATATAGTTTAAGAAATAATATTGAAATATTTGAACAAATATGGGAGCCTTACATGAAACATAATAGCGAAAACCTACCGGGGACATGCACTACCTAAATTAACGAAAGGAGAAGGAAATGAAAAGAATTGACTCAGTGGAATTTCTTGTTTATTTTTATTGAATGACAACATTGTTTGACTGGTTTAATGTATCTTTGATTTTGTACTTTAAATGGATAGGGGGGGAGGTAGGGAGGGTGGGATGGGAGGAGGGAGGGGGTGGAGAAAATGGCACTGTATATGTTTGAAAAGGAAAAAGTGTGTATCATGGTTAATGTGGTTTATGGTGTGAAAAATAAAAAAATTTTAAAAAATTTAAAAAAAGACAAATTGGGAAACAGTCTGAGGTTACCAGAAGGAAGCAATTTTGAATATGTGATACAGACACAATGATAATTTAAAAATTTGTAACAAACATGTACATCAAACTGCAAGAAAAGGAGAACGAGGAAACAAACGGTAAACCTAAACAAAAATAGGAATAAGATCTAAACATAAAGAATGAAACATGGGAGAAGCTATGCTCCGGAACTATGAGAAATACAATAAACATAAGGTTACGCATGATACAATATAACTGGATATACAGGCTATACATCACACCTCAAAAGTTAAATAAATGGGACCCAACAGTATCAGACAGATGTTTTCGCTGTAAAAAGGAAACGGGAACAACAATTCATGAAATTTGGACATGTGAGAAAGTGGAAAAATTTTGGGAAGATCTAAACCAGATATTAAATAAAATCACAAAAAGCAATATACCAAAAAACCCAGAGATCTTCCTCCTAAGTAACATAAAAAACAACGAATTTGGACTCGATTTGGATGGAGCACAAAAAAGATTTGTTATGATAGCCCTAGCTGTAGCAAAAAAATGTATTATGTCAACCTGGAAATTAGAAGACAACTTGAGAATACAACAATGATATATAGAAATGAATAAATGTATTCCATTAGAAAAAATAACATATAATTTAAGAAATAACATTACAATATTCGAACAAATATGAGAGCCAAACATGAAATACAATAGAGAAATCCTACCACGGACCTCCACCACCTAAAATGACAGAAGGAGAAGACAACGAAAAGAACTGACTCAGTAAATTTTCTTGTTTATTTTTATTAAGTGACAACATTGTTTAACGGGTTTAATGTATCTTATAGATTAAACTTTAAATAAATAGGGAAGCGAGTGAGGGAGGGAGGGAAGGGAGGGGGAAAAAGGGGGAGAAAATGACACTGTATATATTTAAGAAGAAAAATGTCTGTATGTATCTTGGTCAATATGTTTTATAGTGTGAAAAATAAAAAAAAATTTAAAAAAAAGAATGAGACAATTGCATTATGGAGAATGGCTACTAAAGTTGAGATTGTTCCCTCAAGACTAAAGAAAGTTGAAAAGACATTTGTTGGAGGTACCGTATATGCCGGTGTATAGGATGCCCCTGTATAGGACAATCCCAAAATTTCCACCTAATATGTAGGTTTTGAGTGATACCCTTTGTATAAGATGAATCCCCCACCCACCTTCCACCAAATCTGGCACTTACCACTGACCAGAGGTTGCTGTTAAAAATAAATCACAATATTTTAATACCGAATTATCCTGTAAAGGTTTTAATTTAATATCTTATTTTAAAATAAACCTCCATCAGCTCCTGTAAACAGGCTGTTTAAAGCCTGTACAGGGCCAACAGCTGACGGACTGTATGATGGACCGCACGGGGGTACACTGAGACTTCATTGATAACTAATAGGACATGCGAAAGATTGCATTGGAGCCAGTGGGAAGATTGCAGTGATGTTGAGACTTCACTGTCAAGATTCGGATTTTATACTCAGCGTGTAAGACAACCCATGATTTTGAGGTGACACTTTTAAGTTTCGGTAGTCCTAAACATCTGCATATATAGTATTTAAAAAGACTGGTGTATCGACACCAGAAACACAAAGTAATTCCATGTGAATGAATTTATGCTTTGCTCTTTGATTTCAGAACACATTGCCTGATGGTAATTTTTTTTTAAATTTTATATTATTCACACCATAAACCACATTGACCATGATACATACATTTTCCTTTTCAAATATATACAGTGTCATTTTCTCCCCCAACTCCCTCCTCCCATCCCACCCTCCCTATCTCCCCCCCCCATCCATTTAAAGTACAAAATCTAAGATACATTAAACCAGTCAAACAATGTTGTCATTCCATAAAAATAAACAAGAAATTCCACTGAGTCAATTCTTTTCATTTCCTTCTCCTTTCGTTAATTTAGGTAGTGAATGTCCCCGGTAGGTTTTCTCTATTGTGTTTCATGTAAGGCACCCATATTTGTTCAAATATTTCAATATTATTTCTTAAACTATATATTATTTTTTCTAATGGAATACATTTATTCATTTCTATATACCATTGTCGTATTTTCAAATTATCTTCCAATTTCCAGGTTGACATAATACATTTTTTTGCTACGGCTAGAGCTATCTTAACAAATCTTTTTTGTGCACCATCCAAATCGATTCCAAATTCTTTGTTTTTTATGTTACTTAGGAGGAAGATCTCTGGATTTTTTGGTATATTGCTTTCTGTAATTTTATTTAATATCTGGTTTAGATCTTCCCAAAATTTTTCTACTTTCTCACATGTCCAGATTGCATGAATTGTTGTTCCCATTTCTTTTTTACATCGAAAACATCTGTCAGATACTGTTGGGTCCCAATTATTTAACTTTTGAGGTGTAATGTATAGCCTGTGTATCCAGTTATATTGTATCATAGGTAACCACATATTTATTGTATTTCTCATCGTTCCAGAACATAGCTTCTCCCATGTTTCCTTTTTTATCTTTATATTTAAATCTTGTTCCCATTTTCGTTTAATTTTACCATTTGTTTCCTCATTCTCCTTTTCTTGCAGTTTAATATACATATTTGTTATAAATCTTTTGATTATCATTGTATCTGTAATCACATATTCAAAGTTACTTCCCTCTGATAACCTCAGACTGCTTCCTAATTTGTCCTTCAAGTAGGATCTCAATTGGTAATATGCCAGCACTGTATCTTGAGTTATATTGTATTTATCTTTCATTTGTTCAAAGGATAATAATCTATTTCCTGAAAAACAATTTTCTATTCTTTTGATCCCTTTTTTCTCCCATTCTCTAAAGGAAAGGTGATCTATTGTAAAAGGGAATAACTTATTTTGCGTCAATATTAGTTTTGGTAATTGGTAATTTGTTTTATTCCTTTCTACATGAATCTTCTTCCAAATATTGAGTAGATGATGTAATACCGGAGAACTTCTATGTTGTACCAATTTTTCATCCCATTTATATAATATGTGTTCAGGTATCTTTACCCCTATTTTATCTAGTTCTAATCTAGTCCAATCTGGCTTTTCCCTTGTTTGATAAAAATCTGATAGGTATCTTAATTGTGCGGCTCTATCATAATTTTTAAAGTTTGGCAGTTGTAAGCCTCCTTGTTTATACCATTCTGTTAATTTATCTAGTGCTATCCTCGGTTTCCCCCCTTTCCATAAAAATTTCCTTATTATTTTCTTTAACCCCTTGAAGAATTTCTCTGTCAAGTGTATTGGCAATTCCTGAAATAGGTATGATATCCTTGGGAAAATGTTCATTTTAATACAGTTTATCCTTTCTATTAGTGTTAATGGTAAATCTTTCCAATGCTCTAAATCGTCCTGTAATTTTTTCATTAGTGGATAATAATTGAGTTTATATAGATGGCCGAGATTTTTATTTATTTGTACACTTAGGTATCTTATTGCTTGCATTTGCCATCTGAATGGTGATTCCTTCTTAAAGTTTGAGAAATCCGCATTATTCATTGGCATTGCTTCACTTTTATTTACGTTAATCTTGTAACCCGACACTTCTCCATATTCCTTCAATTTCTTATATAATTCTTTTATTGATAGTTCTGGTTCTGTTAAGTATACTATAACATCATCTGCAAATAAACTGATTTTATATTCCTTGTCTTTTAATTTTATCCCTTTTATATTATTTTCTATTCTTATCAATTCTGCTAGTGGTTCTATAGCTAACGCGAACAATAAGGGTGATAGTGGGCATCCCTGCTGTGTTGACCTGCTTAAGTTAAATTGCTTTGATATATATCCATTTACTGTCACTTTCGCCAATGGCCCCTTATATAATGCTTTAGTCCAATTAATATACTTCTCTGGTAAACTGAATTTTTGGAATACTTTGAATAAATAATTCCATTCTACTCTGTCAAAGGCCTTCTCTGCGTCTAAAGCAACTGCTACTGTTGGCGCTTTACTCCCTTCTCTTCTCTTTGGCTTGGCTTCGCGGACGAAGATTTATGGAGGGGGTAAAAAGTCCACGTCAGCTGCAGGCTCGTTTGTGGCTGACAAGTCCGATGCGGGACAGGCAGACACGATTGCAGCAGTTGCAAGGGAAAATTGGTTGGTTGGGGTTGGGTGTTGGGTTTTTCCTCCTTTGCCTTTTGTCAGTGAGGTGGGCTCTGCGGTCTTCTTCAAAGGAGGTTGCTGCCCGCCAAACTGTGAGGCGCCAAGATGCACTCCCTTCTACTGCATGAATTAAGTTAATAAATTTACAAACATTGTCTGTTGTGCGTCTTTTTTTAATAAATCCAGTTTGGTCTAGATTTACCATTTTAGGTACATACTCTGCTAATCTGTTTGCTAATAGTTTAGCTATTATCTTATAATCTGTGTTAAGTAATGATAATGGTCTATATGACGCTGGTGCGAGCGGATCTTTCCCTTGCTTTAGTATTACTGTAATTATTGCTGTTTTACATGAATCTGGTAAGCTTTGCGTTTTATCAATCTGGTTGATTACTTCCAGGAGGGGAGGAATTAATAAATCTTTAAATGTTTTATAGAATTCTATTGGGAATCCATCCTCTCCTGGTATTTTATTATTTGGTAATTTTTTTATCATCTCTTGGTTTTCTACTATTTCAAATGGTTCCATTAATTTATTTTGTTCCTCTATTTGTAATTTTGGTAGTTCAGTTTTAGTTAAAAATTCATCTATTTTGCCTTCTTTCCCTTCGTTTTCAGTTTGGTATAATTGTTCATAGAATTCTCTAAAGTTTTCCTTGATCTCCGTTGGATTATATGTGATTTGTTTGTCTTTTTTCCTTGATGCTAATACCATTCTCTTAGTTTGTTCTGTCTTAAGCTGCCATGCTAGAATTTTGTGCATTTTTTCTCCTAGTTCATAATATTTCTGTTTTGTCTTCATTATGTTCTTCTCCACCTTATATGTTTGTAGTGTTTCATATTTTATTTTTTTACTGCCAATTCTCTTCTTTTAGTTGTATCTTCCTTCATTGCTAATTCTTTTTCTATATTTACTATTTCCCTTTCCAACTGCTCTGTTTCCTGATTATAGTCCTTCTTCATCTTGGTTACATAACTTATTATTTGCCCTCTAATGAACGTTTTCATTGTTCCCATAGTATAAACTTATCTTTCACTGATTCCGTATTTATTTCAAAATACGTTTTAATTTGTCTTTCAATTAATTCTCTAAAATCCTGTCTTTTAAGTAGCATGGAGTTTAATCTCCATCTATACATTCTTGGAGGGATGTCCTCTTACTCTATTGTCAATATCAAGGGTGAATGTTCCGATAATATTCTAGCTTTATATTCTGTTTTTCTTACTCTATGTTGCATATGAGCTGATAACAAAAATAGGTCTATTCTTGAGTATGTTTTATGTCTACCCAAATAATATGAATATTCCTTTTCATTTGGGTGTTGTTTCCTCCATATATCCAAAAGTTGCATTTCTTGCATCGATTTAATTATAAATTTGGTTACTTTGTTCTTTCTGTTCATTTTTTTTCCCAGTTTTGTCCATATTTGAATCCAAATTCAGGTTGAAATCCCCTCCTATTAATATGTTCCCTTGCGTATCTGCTATCTTCAAAAAAATATCTTGCATAAACTTTTGATCTTCTTCGTTAGGTGAATATACATTGAGTAGATTCCAATACTCCGAATATATCTGACATTTTATCATTACATATCTCCCTGCTGGATCTATTATTTCCTCTTCTATTTTAATTGGCACATTTTTACTAATTTATATAGCTACTCCTTTTGCTTTTGAATTATACGATGCTGCTGTTACATGTCCTACCCAATCTCTCTTTAATTTCTTGTGCTCCAATTCAGTTAAATGTGTTTCTTGCACAAATGCTATATCAATTTTTTCTTTTTTCAGTAAATTTAGTAGTTTCTTCCTTTTAATTTGGTTATGTATTCCATTAATATTTAAAGTCATATAGTTCAGCGTAGCCATTTCATACTTTGTTTATCTTCCCTTTCCGTTTCTCCATCATCACCTTTCCTTCTTATCCATTTCTGCTTTCTTGTTTTGAACACTTTATAAGACAACATTTCTAAAACATCAAACATTTTCCTTATTCTCCTATTTAAAACTTCTTTAATCCCATTCTCCCCTCCCCCTCCGGAGTTGCCCTTTATCCCTTGTCAGGCAACCACATATCCCCTCTCCATTTGGATTTGCGAATTCACTCGCAAACGTCAACTGATTTTACAGTGACCGTAACTCCTCCCCACCCAGCCCCCCCCCGGAAGATTTCAATTTTCATATGTAACAAAGGTCACTCTTTTAATTCCCTCCTTATTCCCTCTATTCCCTTTCCCTCCCTTATTAATTCTTGTCTATACTCTATATATTTTCCTCTAAATACGGATACATTTATGTATACACACTATATATATATATATATATATATATATATAAATATATATATACACACATATACCCCTATACACACATGCATATAGTTCGTGGTCATTTTTACTCTCATTACATGTCTTCATCTCTCTGCTTGTTTTGTCGTTGTTCTGCAAATTTTCTTGCTTCCTCTGGATCTGAGAATAGTCTGTTTTGTTGCCCTGGAATAACTATTTTAAGTACCGCTGGGTACTTAAACATAAATTTATATCCTTTTTTCCATAAGATCGTTTTTGCTGTATTGAACTCCTTTCTCTTCTTCAGGTGTTCAAAACTTATGTCTGGATAGAAAAAAATTTTTTGACCTTTATATTCCAGTGGCTTTTTGTCTTTTCTTACTTTCTTCATTGCTTTCTCCAATATATTTTCTCTTGTTGTATATCTTAAGAATTTTACTAAAATGGATCTTGGTTTTTGCTGTGGTTGTGGTTTCGGGGCTAAAGTTCTATGTGCCCTCTCCTTTTCCATTTCTTCCTGTAATTCTGGTCTTCCTCGGACCCTGGGGATCCAACCTTTTATAAATTCTCTCATATTCTTGCTTTCTTCATCTTCCTTAAGGCCCACTATCTTGAGGAGTCACGTGATGGAGTAGTGGCCGGACGGTGAACTCCAGCCCTCTCCAGAAAAGTCGGGAAAAACAAAGGAAAACACAAAGGCACAGAAATAAAAGTTAAAGAAAAGTGAGTATAAAGGTGGAAAGAAGATGGCGACAAAAAAAGAAAAATTGAAAGCAACGGAAAGAAGAGAGGAAGAGAAGACAACGGAGGAAGAAGGTGAAGGCCTTACCTGTTCGAAGAGGCCCGTGGTGGAGAGAGAAACCCGCTCCCTCAGGTCGGTAGATAATGGACTACAAAAATGGCTCGCTGAGCCGAGTAAAAGTGCGCAACCGCGCATGCGCGAGGAGTCGCGCATGCGCGATGCGCATGAAAAAAAACACACCGACGGGAGGGGGAACCAGCTGGGGAGTCGATCTCCACAGCCGGCAACGACAGCTGCAGAACACCTGCAGCAAGAAGAGAACACAGAAGACAATGGAAACAAGAAAGAAGAGAAGAAAAGGGCAACAAAGAAACAACAGATGGCCAACCCAGAGGAAGAAGAAGAGGAAGAGGAAGAGTACAGTGAATTAGAAGAAGAAGGGAAAGGCAAGATAAAGGAGGTACTTTCTCTTATTAAAGGATACATGGAGTCATTTAAAGAATGGCAAACACAGGAATTTAATGATTTAAGAAAAAGAATAAACAACACAGAAGAGAAAATGAATAAAATAGATATGACCTTAACAGAAATGGGAAAGAAAATGGACAAGATGGAAGAGCGGGCAGTAGCAGTAGAAATGGAGGTAGAAGACTTAAAAAAGAAATTGGAGGAATCTAATAACAAAGCGATAGAGACACAAGAACTGTTAGCTCAAAAAATAGATATAATGGAAAATTATAACAGAAGAAATAACATAAAGATAGTGGGCCTTAAGGAAGATGAAAAAGGCAAGAATATGAGGGAGTTTATAAAAGATTGGATCCCTAAGACCCTAGGATGTCCAGAACTACAGCAAGAAATGGAAATAGAAAGGGCACATAGAGCATTGGCCTCTAAACCACAACCACAACAAAAACCAAGATCTATTGTAGTAAAATTCCTAAGATATACTACAAGAGAAAAGGTACTGGAGAAGACAATGGAAAAAGTAAGAGAGGGCAACAAACCACTGGAATATAAAGGGCAAAAAATCTTCATTTATCAAGATATAAGTTTTGAACTCCTAAAGAAGAGAAAGGAGTTCAATACAGCAAAGGCGATTTTATGGAAGAAAGGGTATAAATTTATACTAAAGCATCCAGCGGTATTGAAAATATTTATTCCAGGACAACAAAACAGACTATTCTCGGACCCAGAAGAAGCACGAAAATTTGCAGAACAATTACAAAAATAGACTGAGGGATGAAGACGGGTAATGAGAGTAAAAATGATCACGATTGATATGTATGTGGGTAAAGAGGTATAAGAGTGAATAGATACAATGTGCATACGTGAATGTATCTGTACTTAGAGGAAAATATAGATAGTATAGACAAGAATTAATAAGGGAAGGTAATGGAATAGAGAGAATAAGGAGGGAATTAAAAGAGTGACCTTTGTTACATATGAAAAGTGAAATCTTTTCTGGGGGGGGCTGGGTGGGGGGAAATAGCAGTCACTGCAAAATCAGTTGACGCTTGCGAGTGGATTTGCAAACCCAAATGGAGAGGGGAGATGTGGTTGTCCGACAAGGGATAAAGGACAACTCAGGAGGGGAAGGGGAGATTGGGGATAAAGAATATATAAATAGGAGAATAAGGAAAATGTTGGATGTTGTAGGAATGTTGTCTTATAAAGAGTTGAAAATAAGAAAACAGAAATGGAAAAGGAGGAAAGGTAATGATGGAAAAACGGAAAGAGAAGATAAACAAAGTATAAAATGGCTACGCTGAACTATATGACTTTAAATATTAATGGAATACATAACCAAATTAAAAGGAAGAAACTACTAAATTTACTGAAAAAGGAAAAAATTGATATAGCATTTGTCCAAGAAACACACTTAACTGAATTGGAGCACAAGAAATTAAAGAGAGATTGGGTAGGACATGTAACAGCAGCATCGTATAATTCAAAAGCAAGAGTGGCTATATTAATTAGTAAAAATGTGCCATTTAAAATAGAAGAGGAAATAATAGATCCAGCAGGGAGATATGTTATGATAAAATGTCAGATATATTCGGAGTTTTGGAATCTACTTAATGTATATTCACCTAACAAAGAAGATCAAAAGTTTATGCAAGATATCTTTTTGAAGGTAGCTAATACGCAAGGGAACATACTAATAGGAGGGGATTTCAACCTGAATTTGGATCCAAATATGGATAAAACGGGGAAAAAAATTAACAGAAAGAACAAAGTAACCAAATTTATAACTAAATCAATGCAAGAAATGAAACTTTTGGATATATGGAGGAAACAAAACCCAAAAGAAAAGGAATACTCATACTACTCGGCCAGACATAAAACATACTCAAGAATAGACCTATTTTTGTTATCAGCTAGTATGCAGGATAGAGTAAGAAAAACAGAATATAAAGTGAGAATACTATCGGACCATTCACCGTTAATATTGACAGTAAAGCTAGAGGACATCCCTCCAAGAATGTATAGATGGAGATTAAACCCCATGCTACTTAAAAGACAGGATTTTAGAGAATTTATTGAAAAACAATTAAAAATGTATTTTGAAGTAAATACGGAATCAGTGGAAGATAAGTTTATACTATGGGTCGCAATGAAAGCATTCATTAGAGGGCAAATAATAAGTTATGTAACCAAGATGAAGAAGGACTATAATCAGGAAACAGAGCAGTTGGAAAGGGAAATAGTAAACATAGAAAGAAAATTAGCAATGATGGAAGATACAACTAAAAGAAGAGAATTGGTGGATAAAAAAATAAAATATGAAACATTACAAACATATAAGGTAGAGAAGAATATAATGAAGACAAAACAGAAATATTATGAACTAGGTGAAAAAACGCACAAAATCCTAGCATGGCAGCTTAAGACAGAACAAGCTAAGAAAATGGTATTGGCATCAAGGAAAAAAGTCAAACAAATTACATATAATCCAAAAGAAATTAAGGAAAACTTTAGAGAATTCTATGAACAATTATACCAAACTGAAAACGAAGGGAAAGAAGGCAAAATAGATGAATTTTTGACTAAAATTGAACTACCAAAACTACAAATAGAGGAACAAAATAAATTAATGGAACCATTTGAAATAGTAGAAATACAAGAGATGATAAAAAAATTACCAAATAATAAGACACCAGGAGAGGATGGATTTCCAATAGAATTCTACAAAACATTTAAAGACTTATTAATACCGCCCCTCCTGGATGTAATCAACCAGATTGATGAAACACAAAGCTTACCAGATTCACGTAAAACAGCAATAATTACAGTAATACTAAAACAAGGGAAAGACCAGCGTCATATAGACCAATATCTTTGCTAAACACAGATTATAAGATAATAGCTAAACTATTAGCAAACAGATTAGCAGAACAGGTACCGAAAATGGTAAATTTAGACCAAACTGGTCGCACAACAGACAATATTTGTAAATTTATTAACTTAATTCATGCAGTAGAAGGAAATAAAGCACCTGCAGTAGCAGTTGCTTTAGACGCAGAGAAGGCCTTCGACAGAGTAGAATGGAATTATTTGTTCAAAGTATTGCAAAAATTCAGTTTACCGGAGAAGTATATTAATTGGATTAAAGCATTATATAAGGGACCGTTAGCGAAAGTGACAGTAAATGGACATGTATCAAAGCAATTTAACTTAAGCAGGTCAACGCGGCAGGGATGCCCACTATCACCTTTATTGTTTGCGCTAGCTATAGAACCACTAGCAGAATTGATAAGAATAGATAATAATATAAAAGGAATAAAAATAAAAGACAGGGAATATAAAATCAGTCTATTTGCGGATGATGTTATAGTGTACTTAACAGAACCAGAACTATCAATAAAAGAATTATATAAGAAATTGAAGGAATATGGAGAAGTGTCGGGTTACAAGATAAACGTAAATAAAAGTGAAGCAATGCCTATGAATAATGCAGATTTCTCAAAATTTAAGAAGGAATCTCCATTCAGATGGCAAATGCAGGCAATAAGATACCTAGGTGTACAAATAAACAAAAATCTAGGCCAATTATATAAACTCAATTATAATCCACTAATGAAAAAATTACAGGACGATTTAGAGCATTGGAAAGATCTACCACTAACACTGATAGGAAGGATAAACTGTATTTTTCCAAGGATATTATACTTATTTCAGGCATTGCCAATACAACTGACAGAAAAATTCTTCAAAGAATTAAAGAAAATAAGAAGGAAATTTTTATGGAGGGGGGCAAAACCGAGGATAGCACTAGATAAATTAACAGAATGGTATAAACAAGGAGGCTTACAATTGCCAAACTTTAAAAATTATTATAGAGCTGCACAATTAAGATACCTATCAGATTTTTATCAAACAAGGGAAAAACCAGACTGGACGAGATTAGAATTAGATAAAATAGGGGAAAAGATACCTGAACACATATTATATAAATGGGACGAAAAATAGGTACAACATAGAACTTCTCCAGTATTACACCATCTCCTCAATATATGGAAGAAGATTCATGTAGAAAGAAATAAAATAAATTATCAATTACCAAAACTAATATTGACGCAAAATAAGCCACTCCCTTTTACAATAGATAACCTTTCCTTTAGAGAATGGGAAAAAAAAGGGATTAAAAGAATAGAAAATTGTTTTTCAGGAAGTAGATTCTTATCCTTTGAACAAATGAGAGATAAGTACAATATAACTGGAGATACAGCGCTGGCATATTACCAACTGAGATCCTACTTGAAGGATAAATTAGGAAGCAATTTGAGTTTACCAGAGGGAAGTAACCTTGAATATGTGATTACAGATACAATGTTAATCAAAAGATTTATAACAAATATGTATATTAAACTGCAAGAAAAGGAGAATGAGGAAACAAATGGTAAAACTAAACAAAAATGGGAACAACATTTAAATATAAAGATAAAAAAGGAAACATGGGAGAAATTATGTTCTGGAACGATGAGAAATACAATAAATACGAGGCTACGTATGATACAATATAATTGGTTACTCAGATTATACATTACACCGCAAAAGTTAAATAAATGGGACCCAACAGTATCTGATAGATGTTTTCGATGTAAAAAAGAAATGGGAACAACAATTCATGCAATCTGGACATGTGAGAGAGTAGAAAAATTTTGGGATGATCTCAATCAGATATTAAATAAAATAACAGAAAACAATATACCAAAGAATCCAGAGATCTTTCTCCTAAGTAACATAAAAAACAAAGAATTTGGAATTGATTTGGAGGATGCACAAAAAAGATTTGTTAAGATAGCCCTAGCCGTAGCAAAAAAATGTATTCTGTCAACCTGGAAATTGGAAGATAATTTGAAAATACAACAATGGTATATAGAAATGAATAAATGTATTCCATTAGAAAAAATAACATATAGTTTAAGAAATAATATTGAAATATTCGAACAAATATGGGAGCCTTACATTAAATACAATAGCGAAAACCTACCGGGGACAAACATTACCTAAGTTGATGGAAGGAGAAGGAAAGAAAAGAATGGATTCAGTAGAATTTCTGGTGTATTTTTGTTGAATGACAACATTGTCTGACTGGTTTAATGCAACCTAGATTGTATACCTAAAATGGATGAGAGGGGGGGGGGTGGGGGGGTGGCTTGGGAGGAGGGAGGGGGGGGAGAAAAAGTCACTGTATATGTGTGAAAAAGAAAAAGTGTATATCATGGCTAATGTGATTTATGGTGTGAAAAATAATTTTTTTAAAAAAAAAGGCCCACTATCTTTATATTATTTCTTCTATTATAGTTTTCTATTATATCTATCTTCTGAGCTAACAGCTCATGTGCCTCTTTAACTTTTTTATTAGATTCTTCCAATTTCTCTTTTAAGTCCTCTACTTCCATTTCTACAATTATTTCTCATTCTTCCATATTTTCCACTCTTTTTCCTATCTCTGACATGACCATTTCTATTTTATTAATTTTTTTCTTCTGCATTCTTAATTCTTTTTGTCTCATTAAATTCTTGTAATTGCCATTCTTTCACTGATTCCATATATTCTTTAAAAAAAGATACATCCATTGTCTTGCCTTTCTCTTCTTCTTCCATTTCTTTCTGTTCTTCTTCTTCTTCCTCTGGGTTGACCATCTGTTGTTTCCTTGTTTTCTTTTTACCCTCTTCTTTCTTGTTGTCGTTATTGTCTGTGTTCTGCACCTGCTGCTGTGTTGCAGGTGTCTCTCTCAGCTGTGGAGATAGACTCCGCAGCTGTTCCCCCCTCCCATCAGTGTTTTTTTTCATGCGCATCGCGCATGCGTGAGGAGTCGCGCATGCGCGATTGCGCACTTTTACTCGGCTCTGTGAGCCATTTTTGTAGTCCCGAGCCCGGGAGCAGGCTTCTCTCTCCGCGGCGGGCCTCTTCGGACAGGTAAGGCCTTCACTTTCTTCTTCCGACGTTCTTTCTTCCTCTTTTCTTCCCGTTGTTTTCAACTTTTCTCTCTTCACTGCCATTTTCTTCTCACCTTTATTTTAAATTTTAATCTTGTACCTTTGTGCTTTGTGTGTTTTTTTTTAACTTTTCGGGAGGGCTGGAATTCCCTGACCGGCCACTACTCCATCACGTGAATCCCGCCTGATGGTAATTGAGGCCAGAACCAGTGCCAGACTATTTTGCGTGGGAGGGGGGTGCTGACTGGGTTTAATAGTGGGTGCAATACCTGATGTGACATTCGACGTGAGCTGTACCACTTTTTCCCTCTGCCTTACCAGACTAATGCGCATGTTTATGGCGCGTTAGTCTGGTCCGCGTCATACATGACAGAGTCGTGTCGGAGCTGTTGGAATCTCTCTTCAACAGTCGCCCTCTGAGGTCTACACCCTAGACAACTGCCTAGTTGCCCTAATGGTAGCACCAGCCCTGATTGAGACTGATCATTTTGCCTTTGAAATGGGAATTTTGAATAGAAAAACTCTGATATTGAAACATTTAATTAATCTTTGGAATAAGATTGACAATGTCTAGAAGAACACCCTTATTCCAAAATAGATCTATTCCATTTTCCATAGGAAACCAACTTTTAAAGATTTGGAAATATCAAGGTATTAAGATGATTGAAGATTATTTGAAGCAGGGAAATGTATTTCTTTTGAAAGAATGAAAGAAAAGTTTCAGGTACCTGAAAATACATGGTTCTGTTATTACCAGGTTATGAACTTTTTGCATGAAAATGTTGGTCAAGAACTCATATTGACAGTAGAGACAGAGGTGGAGTTATGATTGTGTAATGGAGATACAAAAAATTATTTCATGAATATACAAATTGTTACAAAAGAAAGGTCATATAATAGGGGTATATAAATCAAGACAAATATGAGAAAATTATTTGAATAAACAAATAAATAAGTATAACTACAATACAATTTTATTCATCAGCTGTATTTAACACCACAGAAATTAAATGGATTGAATCATACTTTTTCAGATTTATGTTTTGGATGTAGACAGAAAGTTTGTATTTTTTGCATTCTACTTGGTAGTGTCCTCAGATTAAAGCTTTTTTGTTGGAAATTGATAATTTATTAGAAAGAATAAATGGAGTTAAATTCCCACAGGACCCAATGTTGTTTTTATTGGGTGACATTATGGGGATTAAACTTTAATTCAAATTAAACATGTTCCAAGTGAAATTTGTTATAATTGCTTTGGCAATAGCTAGAAAATGTAATGAAATAACTTGGAAGTCAGATATAGATTTGGGATTGGAGAGATGGCATGCAGAATTTCAAAGCTGTATATCACTTGAAAAAAATTAAGAGATAAATATCATATGTTATTTACAAAGTATTGGTATAAATATTTAAATGAAACTTTTAGATATAGATATATTTTTTCTTTCTATTTTTTTCTTTTTTGTACAGAGTTAGCAGAGGGAGGGGGATGATAGGATTCTTTTTCTTTTCTTGTTTTCTTTCTATATAAAATTTTTTTTAAAGAAATGGGAATTTTGCCAAAGTAAGAACATTTTTTAAGGACTACAGTTACTAAGAATCTGAAATAAAATTCAAATTCATTCAAAAGGTCAGGCAGCATCAGTAGAAAGAGAAGCAGAGTTAATGTTTCAGGCTAAAGATCCTTAAACCAATCTTGGAAAGAGAAAGAAACAAATAAATAATGAAAGATTAAAAGTTGCAAAGACATGAAGAAAGATTCTTTGCTTTTACTGAAAGTTGGAATTGACTTGTATAATTTCCTATGTTTGAACCACCATTATTGAAATAGATTATATGGTCATTTATATGTTCTTGATTTCGCTTTTACATATATCTCTTACTTTTGTTCTTCCTTAATAAGAAAGCACAGACACAAGATGAAGGAGCAGAAAATTTGGGTAGGACGTTGCATCATCTTGTAACTAGCAGTTGCACAGAAGGAGGCAATAGAGATCAGTGGGATATCTGAATGGTATCCCAGGCCACAATAATTAAATTGCCATTTGGCAGAAATCATTCTCTCATATTGACAGTATCATCAGGGATTGAAACATACACATGTGCATCATGAAGTTCAAACAGTCTTAACTTGAGAGTTCTCATTTTCTCTTCCCCAGGACTTTGACATATCCTCCATATCACAAGTAGTAGCTACTCATTCAGGAGGAAGAAGTCTTGAATTTATATTGTGCCACTCATAATTTCTATCATCTAAAAGTGCGTTGAAACCATTGATATACTGTATTACAGAAGTGTGTTCCTGCTGATGTAAAACACATTTGTGACCAAGCCAAGGAAGCTTCTTAGTTCCTTTATGTCCTTTGAGTGTTCCATTTCAGCAATGGCTGTTACCTTCTCTGGCTTGGCCTGACCCCTTCAGGTGTGTACACCATTCCGAGGAACTGGCACTCCTCCACCTTAATGATGCATTTGTGTGCATTGAGTTTGATGCCGGCCCCTCTTCTTCTCTCCATGGCCTCATGTAGGTGGAGATCATTAGTTTTCTTGTCTCTGCCAAAGACCTGGATGTCATTTGCAATGCCAACAGCGCCCCTGCATCCCCTGTAGGTTTCATCTATCTTTTGCTGGAAGATGTCTTGGCTCACCTTTAGGCCAAAAGGTGGCCACAGGAACTTGTATTAGCTGAATGGAGTGTTGAACATTATTAGCAGGTGTCGATTCTTCATCAAGCTTCACATTCCAATACCCATTCTCGGCATCTAGCTTACTGAAGATTTTGGATCCCGCTAGTTCAGAAGTGATGTCTTCCAGCATTGGTATTGGATAGTGCCCTCTTTTGATTGCTTGGTTCAAGTCTTTGGGGTCCAGACATATTTTTAGGTGGCCATTCGGTTTTTCTTTTACTACTATAGAATTTACCCAGTCAGTTGGCTCAACTACTTTTGCTATTACTCGTTTTTCTTCTATTTCTTCCAGCACCTGCTTTAGCTTTTGTTTCAGCTCCATTGGCACCTTCCATGGAGCATGGATTATTGGTTTGTATTTTGGGTCAATAGTAATGTGGTATTCAAAGTTCCCAAACCACCCGACTGTGTCATCAAAGCATTCAGTGCACATGTCCATGAGCTTGGCCTTATTTGTGATCGGAGGGCGTTGCTCAAGCGGGGTGTCACTATTGATCCTCTTGGACATTTTCTTCTCCCTGATCTCATTGTATACAGAGATTAGCTGTAATTCTGACAACTATTCAGGCCAAGTATTGCTGGTCTGTCGGCGTCAACCATAAAGAATGTCCATATGATGCTCTTTCCTTGGACTTTATTTGGACTTTTCCTAGTTGTTTAATCACGGGGTCACCATAGGCTGTGAGCGTGACATTTGTGGCTTCTAGTGTGCCTTCCTCCGGGTACTCATTCTTTATGTGCTCGGGAAACATTTGGCGGTACAGTCTAAGCGGGAGGATGTTGCTTTGTGATCCTGTATCCAACTTTATTTTCAAGTTGAATATGTTTGTTTCCTATCTTTCTCTTTATTTGGATCATGGTGTGCAATTCATTTCTTTTCTCCCTTCCCTTTCCTGGACATCTCATGGAGGAGTGTGGTATCAATGCCAAGTGTCAGTGAATTGGAGTCACTGCTGTTACTTCCCTTGACGTGCTGTACTTTCCTTCTGTATTCTTGGTTTCTCTCTCTTTTCATGTCAGATCTACACATCTTTTCTCAGTGATTGACCTTCCCACAGGTCCTGCACTTCAAACCATATGCGGGACATTTCTTGCGGTCATTGAAAGGGTGTATTCTGCCGTACCTCCTGCAGTTCTCAGATGTCTGTGACTTGTTCTGCGGGCGCTTTGTGGCATTGACCCTTTTATCTCTGTGTTGCGGTTTGGCCTGCACAGAGACAGATTGTATTTGCCTCCTAGTGGCCTCGAAGGCCCTAGCTGCATCTACGGCATCTTCTAGTTTCAAGCTGTTTTTTCCTTTGAGAGCTTTCTGCCCTTCAGGATGAGTACTTCCCCAAATTAGTTGGTCGACTCTTCTCTCCTCGATTTCTTTGAACTTGCCATGTTCTTTAGCCTTGCGAGGAAATTATCTACTGACTCATCAGGCTCTTGGTTTAATCCCTGGAACTCATATCGCTTTATTCTATGGTTGGATTTCGGTTTGAGATGAGAGGAAAATTTTTCTAATATCCTTTCTGGGTTATTTTCTTCCTCTTCATACTAGCCTGAAAACGCCCGATCTCGTCTGATCTTGGAACTTAAGAAAGGCACCAGCTAGACTACAGAGACTACTCCTCCGGCTCCAATGTTATGACTTAACCTTGAACTATGGGCCAGGGAAGGAAATGGTGCTTGCTGATGCTTTGTCACGTCTTTCCCCAAATGAAAAATACGAAATGAAAGACATGGAAATCAAGATACATCACCTCATCAGGGTAACCAATAACAAACTAAACCTGATTAAAGAAGAAACTGCAAAAGAAGAAGAGCTGCAGCTGCTCTCCCAACAGGAGATACAGGGATGGCCAGAAAGGATAAAACAGGTACAGGCTACAATACGCCAGTATTGGCCTGTCAGGGATGAAATATCCCTGGAAAATGGTGTACTGCTGCCAGAGTCTCAGCTGATAATACCAGAGACAATGAAAAAAGAAATTCTCCAGAAAATACACCAAGGCTACATGGGAATGGAGAAATGCAAACTTAGAGCAAAGTCAGCAATTTACTGGATAGGCATGTATAAGGACATCAAAAACATGGTGGCTACATGTCCGGCATACCAGAAAAACAGAAATACACAACAAAAAGATGCTGATACCCACGGAAATACCCGCCAGGCCATGCACACAATGGGAGCAGATCTGTTCACAGAAAACCAAGAATGGTATCTAATTGTGTCCTACTACTACTCCAAATTCCCATTCATAAGGAACGTAAAGGACCTGAAAGCATCAACCATCACTGCTGCAGAGCGTGTTGTGTCTGTCTACTTTCTGTTCATACCTTGGAGAGGGACTCAGGCCTGAAAAGTTGATTATATATTTTTGCTTCCAAGGACCCTGTGTGACCTGCTGAGTTTCTCCAGCACTTTTGTGTATTAAGCTTTAACAAGAACTTGTTTTTGTACTTCCAATTATCAATTGTGAATCAAGTTAGTGACTGGAAAGGTACCGATTAAAAGTGTAAAATTTGAGGTGACTAATGGAAAAGAGTGTTGAAAGGAAGATTTAGAAAAATAATCTTGGAATGCAAGAAAATGGTGCCTAAACAAGTCAACTGTCCAATAGATTATTTTATTCTTGGCTGGACATGTGCTGGAAGTACAACAATCAGGAAAATTAACATCTTCCAGAGGTAATCTGGAACCTCATTTATCCTGAGTCACAGTGAGAAGTAGCACACAAATATCCCCTTTAGCACTCCCCCAGCAACACCCTTCTCCCCACCCATCTCCCACCCCAGGTCTGCACTGAACGTTAACCACACTTTTACACTAATCCTACGTTGATCACATTTTTATTCCCCCCCCATTTTCATCAACTCCTCACAGTTTCAACTGTTCATCTACACATCAACCGTAATTAACCTGTCAACTTGCAAGTCTAGCATTCTTTGGTTCTATAAGATGCATGGATGTGAGAGGACTGGAGGGTTATGTTATAGGAGCAGGTCAGGGAGTCGAGGGAGATGATGGTCGACACAGACTAGAGGGGTCAAACAGCCTGTTTTCTGTGCTGTAGTGTTCTATGGTTCCTGTGTTTGTGGGAGAAAACCAAAGCACACAGGAGAAACACATACAGTCACAAATAGAAAATGTGCAAAATATATAAATACAGCACCTGAGGTCAAGATGGAACCTGGGTCTCTTGCACTGCGAGGTAGCTTGAAACTAGAAGATGCCGTAGATGCAGCTAGGGCCTTCGAGGCCACTAGGAGATCTAATTTCAGGTTCAATTAATTGTCATGTACAAAAGATACATAAAAATATTTTCCTTTGCATGCGTTACGAAGAGTTATAAAGAATAGCAAAGAGTCGCCAGGACAACAACACCATTATTGAAACAAGAAAGAGAAGTAATGTCCCTTCAGAAACTTCGAGTTACCATGGATCTCGCCACCTCCTCTGATGTCGCTGTCTCTGGCGCCACCATGACCACTGTAGTACTGCATGTTGCTCAGTGGTAAACCTGATCTCACAGGTTCGGCATCATGGGGGGGGGGGGGGAGGGGGCGGGATTTGTGGGTCAGGCCACCCCTTCCCCCAAATGAGTCATTGTGCCCCCACTCACACATCTGCAGTATGAGTGTCATTAGGAAGTGGCCAACTGCACTAGGTGATGCCATCAGAGGGAGTGTCACCAAAATGAGTCAAGTGGTTTGGACTCTATGTGCTATAAGCATGTGTGATTATCTGAAACACTGGAGAGAGGGGGAAGTGTGACGGTGCAGCGGATGGAGGAGGTCCATGGCATGTGTGGCACCAGGTTCCCCCTCCCCACTGAGTGAGTTCTCAAACAGCAGTTGTTTGAGATGCCTCCCAATTAGGTCTCTTCTGATGTTGATTCTGCAAGCTACAGTTGCCAGATCTTGATTGCACCTCTTCGACCCCTGGTTCCATATCCCTGAAATATTAGGAGTCCATGGCTATTCAGACGGCCTGCTCACCAACACACCCACAGGACCTGGTTCCCAGAACCTGGTTGCCATCGTCTGTGATCTGGCATGAGGCCTTTGGCTTCTATGCCCAAGCTGGAGCCTGTCATAGCAGTAGCATTCAGCTGCTTGCACTCCATGCATCAACCTGGCAGGACAAACAGAGGTCTCACCAACTGCAGCACTCCAAACAACTCGGTTTCTGCAAGGTTTTCTTTCTCTGTAGACTTCTGAGCTGCCCCTCCTACGAAGGTGGAGTGGGTGTACTCCAGGTCACAAAGCAGGTGTGGGGGAAAGAATATAAGGGGAACACAGATGTATGCATCTGGGCATCCACTGGAGCTTCTAATATAACGGTGCCACTTTTCCACTCAAGTACGACTTAATTTGTGATGAGCATAATTTTTAAAAGCCATTTGTCCATGCTGGAGACAACAAATATTAATGATTGCACTTTCTACCTACAGCGTGGAAATTCAAGTGGATTTTTAGTTAGATGTGTTGAGTCTATACAGTTATCTGTCTCATACATTCAGAATTCATTACCAACAAAACCTTTCCTTAAGGTTTGAATGTAGTCCAGTATGAAATCATGGAAATCATAACAGCTTACCTACAGTAAAGCACGTATCTGTTAATAATGTACTCCGCAAAGCATAACAAATGTCTGAACTTGTGACACAAAAGACAACAGATGATGCTAGAATCTAAACCAAAAAAAAAATTGATTGAGGAATTTACCGGGTCAGGCAGCAAGCGTGGAGGGAAAGAAGCTTCTGATGTGTCAGGTTGAAACCCCACTTCAGGACTGCCTAAAGAAAGGAAAGACTGGTAGCATTAAAGAGAAGGGGAGGGGTAAATTGGTGGTAGACAAATGGAGCTTGGGGTGGGGAAACGATGGGAGTCAGTAGTGTTTTTAGATACAATTTGCATGATTTTACCGGTCTGAAGAACGTCCAATATCTCGGCATGGGTCGTTCACACATGAATGACCAAAATTCAGAATCACCATTTCCTGACACGAGTTTAGACAGCATACCAGAAGTGCGGTAATTAAAGAAGTGGGACTTGCAAAGTCTGTCATCAGAACTTGCTATTCATTAGCCAATGTGCACAGAATGCCTGCAGTTAACTTTAGACTCCAGGCATTCTGGGAAATTTACCAGGGGTCTCGGAGTTAAAATATTGGAATGGGAATGGCACCCTTGTTCTCATTCTGACCTTTTTACACAGCATACATTGCTGGAAAATGCCAATTACCTGGAACGCAGTGGCTATATAAAAAAAAACATAAGTGACAGGTGGAAGCAAACAAAGGGAAAATAAAAGAAATATTTAATTTAATTTGACTCTCTCTCCCTCTTACAACATCTCTAAATTTAAATGTGTCATCTTAACAGAACCTACAAGTACAGTGTGAGATGACTGCATTTGTGTCAGCAGTGGTTCAGACTTTTCAGACATCCAAACTCTTATCCTTCTTTAGGAAACATGTTGGAGAGGGAGGGGAGGGTGAAGGTAAAGATGACTGATGAAGGAAAGAGATAGGTGGAACCATGTGAGGGAAGGTCTGTAGGGAGGTTAGAAATAAGAAGACTTGGATGAGAAGAGAGAAAGGAAACAAGGGGGAACTATATTGGAGAATTCAATGTTCATGCTATTAGGCTATTGACTACACAACACACACACAGAGCTGTTGTCATACCCACACTCCTGTTTGGCTCCGAATCATGGGTCCTCTACCGGCATCACCTACGGCTCCTAGAACGCTTCCACCAGCGTTGTCTCCGCTCCATCCTCAACATCCATTGGAGCGCTTTCATCCCTAACGTCGAAGTACTCGAGATGGCAGAGGTCGACAGCATCGAGTCCACGCTGCTGAAGATCCAGCTGCGCTGGATGGGTCACGTCTCCAGAATGGAGGACCATCGCCTTCCCAAGATCGTGTTATATGGCGAGCTCTCCACTGGCCACCGTGACAGAGGTGCACCAAAGAAAAGGTACAAGGACTGCCTAAAGAAATCTCTTGGGTCCTGCCACATTGACCACCGCCAGTGGGCTGATATCGCCTCAAACCGTGCATCTTGGCGCCTCACAGTTTGGCGGGCAGCAACCTCCTTTGAAGAAGACCGCAGAGCCCACCTCACTGACAAAAGGCAAAGGAGGAAAAACCCAACACCCAACCCCAACCAACCAATTTTCCCCTGCAGCCGCTGCAACCGTGTCTGCCTGTCCCGCATCGGACTTGTCAGCCACAAACGAGCCTGCAGCTGACGTGGACTTTTACCCCCTCCATAAATCTTCGTCCGCGAAGCCAAGCCAAAGAAAGAAGAAGACCCAGGTGGAATATAAGAAAGATGCTGCTCTTCAGATTTGATTTTGGCCTCGATGGCTGAGGACAGTCCACTCAGTGTGGGAATGGAGAGGAAAACTAAAATAGCCAGCCACCAGAACCTCCATCTGACATGTGAGGACAGAACGCAGGTGTTTGGAGATGCAGATAATTGGTATGTGTTTGGTCTTATTGATGTTGAGAAAGCCAAATCAAGAGTACTAAATACAGTAGAGGATGTGGAGGAGGTATATATGAACTTCTGTCTTGAGTGGAAGGGCTGTTTAGTTCCCTGGATGGAGGTGAAGTGGGAAGGGTGTAGACAGGTGCACCTCCTCTGGTTGCAGTGGAAAGTGCCTGGGTGTGGAGAGATGGATGAGGAGGGAAGAGCAAACAAGGGAATCGTGGACCTGGTGATGCCTGTGAGGGGAAGGTGTGAGTGGTGATGGGATCAAGTTGTAGCTGGAGGAAAGGTCAAAGATTGATATGCCGATTAACAAGACTGTGGTGTGAAAGGCAAGATTCAAGACTCTGCTTTGTCTGGGGTGAGGGAAGACAGAATGAGATAAGAAAGGCTGGATGTGGAGTAGATGGGGATGAGGGCTTAATCAACTACAATGGCAGTGGGGGGTGGGGTAGCCATGTTTTCTGAAGCAAGAAAATAGTTTGGATGTCTGAATATTGCTGATACATATAGAGTCATCTTACTTTACATTTAAATTCTGTTTAAGTTACACATTTGAATTTAGAGAGGCAAAATGAGAAAGGGAAAGAGATAGAGCAAAATGAAATTGAATATTTCCTTTATCCCAGTATCTCTTTCACTGGGCAAAGACCACACAGCATCAGCTTCTGCACATTATATTTCATTAGACTAAAGTGACCTCAGCTCCATTTGTCACTACAAAAGCCTAATGCATCCATCAGATTCTTAGTATTCAGTTCCCTTGGCAGCAATCTCTCTAGCTATGCATGACAACAGTTATGCATGACAACAGCTAACCACACTCTCTGGGACAATGGAGCATAGCAGGCATTTCCAACCACCTATCAAGCAAAAACTTTTGCTAATTGCATACCAATTGCATCATTTGTGAAACAATACAATTTATTTCAACAGCAATAAAACTGATACTTCAGGTATTCTATTCCATGTCAACATTCCAAGGAGTAAAATTTTAAGGCTCATTTTGTGTGCTGTTTTATTGTACCCTGATTGATTATAGTGTGTTGGTATTTATAAGGTATAATTGAAGGTATCGTTGCTTGAAACCCAGTTGATTCACTCCAAGGCCTAATTCCTTTCATATCAAAGCGAATGTGCACTTTCCAGAAAAAGATGAGTACTTTAAATGCAAGATAACTCTCACTGCAATGCAATTTTAGCACAAGAGTAAACTGATCAGTTTACTTTTTTTGAGTTAGCAATAGGAATGAGCATTATTTTATTGGCACACATTATCAGCTTTTATCAGGCAGTACAACGTTTAAAACATTTCAAAACTCCTATCTTTATATTGTACCAATCACAAAATGTAATGAAATATATACTGGGTCAGAAGTCAGTGTGCTGATAGTTTAGCATTTTGAAACATGTAAGGTAAATATGATCTTTATGATAAATCAAAAGGTGAGTAAGGTGAGTTTTTGGACTTAACATATAAGTTAAGAAAATAGATTTTTCTTGTTCTTTGACTAATTGTGGAGAATATCAGTAAGGAGAAGCACTCAGCCATAAAGAGAGAGCCTTTTTTTCCCCTCATTCCATCTAAATATATGAATAGAAGATATATCAGATTCTGTTACTGGTGGTCATTCTCCTTCGTCTATTTGGTACAATTGGTAAATTTCTACTTGGCTTGAAAACCAGTAGTTTTGAAGATAGAAGGAAAGATTACAGTAGGCAATAAGAGGACAATGGGAAGAGCAATGGCAATTGGAATTTAATCCTGACAAGTGCAAGTTTATGCATTTCAGAAGGATTATTAGTGGTGTGACATATACAATGCATGTATTCCATACTGGGAAAGTAGGCAAAAGAGTGACTAATAGAATTTAACTCTGTGAAGATTGAAAATCTCATGAAATGCTGTGAAGATGACAAGCTCTCTCTCTCTCTCTCTCTCTCTCTTTCAATATCAATAAGATTAATTTCAGGGGTGGGAGTAGTATCTCACTCCTGTCCACTAATGGTGCTGAAGCTGAAAGAGTTCATTGCTTCAAGTTCTAAGGAATAAGTATCTCCAAAGACATAACATGGGACAAGCATATTTATGCACAACAGTCAAGAAAGTACACCAACACTTCTACTTTCTTAGAAGACTAAGGAATTTTGCCATGTCCAGCCTGTCCCACCACAATTTCTACAGGTGCACCATTGGAAGTGAACTTGCTGGATGCTTCACAGCAGGTTATGGGAACTGCACTGCTCATGAATGGAAGAAGTTACAGATGGTTGTGAATACAGCTCAACATAACAAGAATTTCCCTTCCCTCCATGGACTCCATCTACATCTCACATTGCCTAAGAAAGACAAAAAAAGGCAATAGATGAAAGAACTCATCAGAGCCACAGGCTGTCTGGAGTGGAACTTGCTGTTCTAAGAGAGTCACGTGGTTTTGCAAGCAGAGAGAGAAAAACAGGCTTTTTTTCTCTGAGAGAATGCAGTTCTGCATTATACATACAGCACCAGCAGCTGGGACTGGAACAGGACAAGCTGGAAAACTTGTGGAAAAACCCCAATTGGAAGATGGGATATGAGTGCTTAGTTCAGCTTGTTCAAAGCCCTTGTGGTTTATGCAAGAGAAGAAGACTGGCTGCCTAATGTTTCACTTGAAATAAGAGAAACAAAAAGGAACTCTGTGGTAACCTGAAAGAAAGAGGTTATCATCTGGAGGTCCCTGTGGGGGCAAGTTTCTTCGGCAAGACACTGAAGTGGCTGATTAAAAATAATCCATTTTTTTGGGTGTCCTGCGAACAACAAATCTCTCTCTGAAAACCGTCATACTTTGTTTTTTGTCCCCATTGCAAACACTTTTGTTTGCATTCGACATCTTCAACATCTCTGTTCTTGTTTGGGTCTGCAGAGTAGGGAAGGTGTTGTGTGTAATCTATGTTCCATCAGAAACTCAGCAGGTGACATGCCATAATCATGGTGAAGCTCTGTCACTCAATAGAGGTAGATACGGATCTGAGTTACTGTCTAGTGCTTTCTTGAGCAATTGTTTAACTGTGTGAACTCCTTTCTCTGCTTTGCTGTTTGACTGTGGATGCAGAGGACTTGAAGTCACATGTCAAAAATCATACTCTTCTGCAAAATTCTGGAATTCTCTACAGCTGTAGCATGGTCCATTGTCACTGTAGACAATTTGAGGAATTCCATGTCTTGCAAAGATCGATTTCATATATTTCATCACACAAGCAGCAGACATATTAGGAAGTAGAACAATCTCTGGATAGTTTGATAAATAAATGAGTACTATATTTGTTGAAAATGCAACAGACACTTCAGGAACAGACACATGGAGAAGATCCAGCTTGCACAGCAACAGAGGAAACACCACAAGTGCTAGACAGTTGTGGACCAGCAGAGTCGACACAAGCACCTGTGTTAAGAAGATCCACATGCATTGTCAAAGCATCTGACAGACTGATCTCTAAAAGAAAAAGAACTGCACACTTAAAAAGTTTGTGCTGTTGATGTTTTTATATTTGTGTTGAACTTTAAATTGAAATGAGTACTATATTAGTGCGTCATGTTGTTGGATTAAATATCTCAAGGAAAGGGGGTGTGGTGATAGAGTGCTAGTGATACTCCTGATTACTAGAGGGAGTCAGAGACTAGACTGTGGCATCTCGGGGATTCAAGATGAATGCATCCACATGGTCATGAGTTCTATAGCTAATAAAGTATAGTTGTTTTAAAAGAACCCAAGTTTCTTTATTATTGGAGTACTGGTGGCCTACTGTGGTTTGTGGAAACCCAGTTTTAAGTTGCAAAATCTTTTCTAAACTTATTTCATTCGATAGTGCAGCTTAATTTGATGTGGAGGGTTTTAACAGAAGGCCTAACCCCACCTTCTAAAAGACTAATATTGTGGTTATTTCTGTCATGATTAACATGGGCAGATTAATCTACTTGATACAAGTTGATGATGATGTGGTCAAAGAAGTTTTTCCTTCAAAGAGCCTGAAACAGGTATTGAGAAAACAAGTTTGTAGAGGCAACTATTGGACATTCAAGATTCTCAACCTACTGCTTCAGAAAGATGCTCAACATAGTAGATTATGGGTTGAGGGAGTGCTATGATTGGGAAGTTTCCTTACCATGTTTGACTTGATTCCATAACAGGTGGTCCAGAGTCAACATTGTGACACTGCACCTCAACATCTGCAAATTTGCTATTCAAATATCCTATCTTGCTATTGGAACAGGATAAACAAAGGATGCTGCCATTAGAAGGTAGTGACAAATATCTTCATGTGTCCATTTGAATGGTGAGGGAAATATAAATAATGGAAATGGGATTATCCAAGAGATATTCAAATCTGGGATGGAGGCTTTACAGAGTAGCCATTAGCCCCTTTCATGCTTAGCCCACTAAATTGGCCGTTCAGTGTCCTGGGATAGGAATGGCAATTTGGCTTTTCACACTTGACCACTCCGAAATGGGACACTGAATGCTTTCACACTTGCAAGGAATCATCCCCGGGATTAGGACAGTTCTACCTTCTACTGGTGACATCATGATGCATCGAGTGATGATGGACCTGCCCTAAATCCTAATCAATGTATTGTGATTTTATATTTCAACAAAATTAATCATGCATAATTAATCATAATATAATATAATTATGTTCAGCCCGTTGTTCTTGAGCCGACCTATATAAACCTTTATAAGGCACCATGGGAAAGTGCTAGCAATAAATAGCAATAGCAGACAAATTTTAAACAGAGTGTGAAAGTTGGTACCACTATAGCGCACAATTTATATAGCATGGGAAAGTTGGAAGCACTATTGTGTACAATTTAAACAGTGTGGGAAAGTTGATAGCACTATCGCATACAATTTATAAATACTATAGGAAAAAGTGGCAAAGAAAGGGCAGAATGCCCAGCTGTCTGCACAGGATTCTGGGAAGTAAGGGCAGCCATTGCTTTCTCCCACAGTCTTTATAAATTGTGCACTACCAATTTTCCCGTGCTGTTTAAAAATTGTCCACTATTGCTATTTATTTCCTCTCTCTCTCTCTCCCCTGCTGCAACTTTCACATGACAAAGTTTATACCTTCATTTTAATCTTTTCTTCCTTCAAGTTCCTGCACTCACGTAAAAACTTGGGTCATTTCAATCCCACAATGCATTTACCCATTTCACATTTGCCTGATTGCAACGCCAGTGTCTGCAGTCACCAGGAATTGTACTAGGGGTCAAGGCCGTCAATCCCTGGTGTGTAATGACGTCATCTGACACCAGCATTGAGCTGATTTTGCTTTCACACTAGACACTTTAAAGGCCGATCGGTGGTTAATTCCTGGGATCACTTGCAAGTGTGAAAGGGCTATTATGTATTGATGGAGGGTTCTGGAAGAATTGGCTAAAGGATGATAAAGTGACTTGGCAACCTGCTGCTTGAATGTTTAGTGGGTCAGCTCTCTTAATTTAGATGCATCTTCAGAAGTTCATGAAGAATTTTCAAAGGTGGACTGACGTATCAGAATATTTTGTCTCTCCAGTTTTATCCTTCTTCTAGCAATCTGGTATAACTGAATGGCTAGTAAGCTGTTCAGCAGAAGGCAGCTAAAAATTAACCCAAATTGCTTATGTTCCAGATTTGAATGTAGACTAAACTACACCAAGTGATCATGATTTTCTTAGGACAATTTGTTATCAATGTTCCCACTGTTGCAACTAAGGTCATGAGATTCAAAGTTAAAAATGGAAACTATTTGTTTGCGACATATACATATCAACAACTATGAGAGAATAATTCCAAGACGTGGCTATACCTACTCCTTGCTAATTAAAATCAAGACATTTTGTGGACCCTACTACAGTAAACATGAAATTACAAGGACAGTCACCAGGGGTTACAAACAAGCGCCAGGACCCAGGACCTGGCCTGGCTGATGGTGATAGGAGCCCTCCCAGTCAGATCCTTTTTTATGAATATTTTATTTTAATTTTCATAGACTCGTCAAACAAACATTATAATCTTTTTTAACATTCATGTAACATATAGAGTCTGCATTTATCCCCATACAACTGAAAGTACAGTGAATTAAATTGCATCGATAACAAAATGAAAAACACCCATAAATCCCCTCCCTCCTCTTTTCTCCCTTCCAGTTTATCTCCCCCCACCCCCAACAGCACCAATAATCAAGCTATTGGCCCCATTCCCCACACAATTTGAAGATGTGCCCAGTGCATCCATCGACCATTTGTACCTCCCTCCCTTTCCTTGAGCTCCCCGTATTCATTCTTACTTCTTTAAACATTAACATGCCCCCCTCATATTCCTCACATTTACAATATTTAGTCCATCTTTCCCTGATTCCCTCTTTCCACCTTATTTACATTTAATCCCAAAGCAGTGGCAGAGTTCTTACTAAGTCCATTGCCTCCTTTGGATACTTAAAAAAACATTCTTTCACCTCCTTCCCTCACTAGCTTCAGCGTTGCTGGGTGAAGGAGGGTAAACTCAATTCCTTTTTGTTTAAGGCTCTTTTTAATTGGGTCAAATTCCCTCCTGTGTTTCAATAGTCCTGTGCTTATGTTCGGGTAGAATAAAACATTCTCCCCCTCATATTCCACTGGAACCCCCCCCCACCACTTGCCTTCGCACCAACTGCTGCCGCCCATAAAAACCTCTGTCTATTCTGGTAGTGAAGGAGCCTTACCAGGATAGTGTGGCTGTTAGTTTGGTGCCAGGTTGGTGGGGGGGGGGGGGGGGTGGGGGGAGAGAGACTATTGGGCCAATTCTATTTCCAGGTTATTTCTAATTTGTTCCCTCCCCAGTACATCTGGGATCCACTTTTTCAGGAACACCATCATGTCTCTACCCTCCTTCACCCCCACAATTTTATCCGTATTCCTCCTGTTATGTTTTCTAAAATATCTATCTTCTCCCACATCCTTACCCTATCCCTTTCCACACATTCATATTGTTCTCTCTCTTATCTAATCTTTCTTCCACTCTCTTAATTCTTTCTTCCGTTTCAGATACCCTTTGTGTCAAGTTATCCAGCCATTCTTTGCTTGTCCCCTGCCCTGTCACCAATGTCTTTAAAGTTCTTTTTATCTGGCCAATGGCCATCAGGCCCTCTGCCTCCTTTATCTATCTTTCACCTCCTTGAACAGTCCTTCTTTTACCTCCTCATTCTTCCTCTTCCTCATTTTCTGACTCCAGGCCACCCTACCATGTTACTTTCCCACCAATTCCCCTCTGGCTGTGCTGCTCATGGAGTCCTCCAGGCCCTATGCCTCGAATACCCTCCTCAGATCCAACCTCTTCTTGTCCGCCAGTTGGAGCGGCCTTACCATGCAAGTCTTTATTTTCTCCTTTATTTTTTCTTCCAGCCACCGGAGTCCTTCTCTCCACTGCTGCCATGGTCGCCACCCACTCCTCCTCAGTTGACTCCCCAGTCCTTGGGCCCCCGAACCATCCATGCTCGACAGTACTTCCATTGCCGTCAACTCTGCTTCGACTCAACTCACCTGACCTTGGGTCCCCAAATTTCCAGTGCCCAACAGTGCTCACATTACCACCTGTGTCACTGTCACTCCTCCTCAGCTTGTCCCCGCAACCTTAGGTCCCTGAATCTCCACCGCCCAACTATGCTCCTGTCACCACCCATGCCACTGACAACACAGCTTCGGCTCTGTGGTGATATGTAATAACACCACTAGGTCACCAGCGGTCATCCCGGTGACCTTTTATATAAAGCAGTCCAGAGCTACAGTCTAGCCTTCCAGGTTCGTCTTGCAGAAAAACAAGACCTCTTAGTGTACATATCAGTTTATTAAAGCTGTCTTATACTCGCACTGCTAGTGTGGTTATTGTCAGTACAATTTAATAAACTAATATGATAGCTACGAGGATGGAAGCTGCTTCTGTTCCAATGAGCATTCCCGACCACCTGGAGACTCTTCCTGAGGAATGGAATCCGGGGACGACTAGCACACATGTGCATCCGAGGACAGAGACAAGCGAGGGACCACTGTACTGAAATCATGGTGGAATGCGGGGAAGACCATAGAAGTCCGATAGAACAGGTAAGAAATGGCCAAGAGCACTGCCTGCCCATGTGTTCACTGGTACAGGTGCCGCCGACCCTAAACCCTGGTCCGATCAGAAAGGGGCCACGACAAGAGCGGGTGGAAGGATCGCCACATATGTACAGAATTCCCGACAACTCCAGAGCCAGTGAAAGCAGACACCGCTACCGTCACTCCCCCAGCAGCAATTTCCCCAGTACCACGGACACCTGACGCTATGGCTGGGATCCCCTCTAAGCCCACTGCAAATGTCCCAAAGCCAGAGATTCAGCCAACAGCTCCAAGCACCCAGGTTACTCCTCCAGCAGACACAAGTCCCACAGAGGCTCTATCAGCAGTTCCCAGTATCCCAGGGTCTGCCCTTGTTACACCTAAAGGACCAGAGACTGCAGCTTAGCCATATGCTGGGACCAGACAGGCTAGAGCTCGACAACAGAAATCCAGGAGCCTGCACGCACACCGGCCGCTGGCAGAGATGCTTTCTGAATAACATGGAGGGTGCTGAGGCATCGGATAGCTGGGTGTAGCTGGGAGACCACCCTTACTCCCTTATACAGGATGCCAGGTCCTACCAAGAGGCAATGAGCATTTTACAGAGGCATTACAGTAAGGGGTATAGTGAACTCCACTCCCGGTACAGACTCTTGACCTGATCACAACAAGTAGGGGAGTCTGCCAGAGACTTTGTACTCTCTCTGAAAGACCTGGCGAGAGGCTGCAACTTTAAAGCAGTATCAGCTCAGGAGTATGCGGAGGACCTCATTAGGGTCAGAATTGTTGCGGGCATACGGTCCACTGAGACAAGACATTGATTGTTGGAGAAAGGAATGGTGGGGCTAGATGAGGCAGAGACTGTTGCAGAAGCTTTAGAAAGCACCAGGAAAGAATTGGAGGAGTACTCACAGGACCCTGGGGCTGGGACAAACATCACAATACTGGACTCTCTAGCCCCACGAAAAGAAAAGTATGCTGCTTCAGGAATTCACAGCAGCAGCAGCACACCTTGAGGGTCCTAAGTGCTTTTTTCTGTGGACAAAGAAAGCACCCCAGAGCCCTCTGCCCTGCCAGAGAAAATGTCTGTTCCAACTGTGGAAAACGTGGGCATTATGCAAAAGTCTGCAGAAGCCCCAAAGCCACAGCCAAGGCCCATTCTCATGCTAATGAGAGGCGGGAAAGCTCTTCTTTCTCCACAGACAAACAGAAGAAGAAGAATGCCATGTGCAGCCGGCCATCTTGGACAAATGCTACAAAGCAGAGGACACAGTCTTCAGGAGATGAAAATGAACCCAAGTACTATCGGATGGAAGGACACGAAGGACACACCAGACTTGCTTCCCTATTCATGAATCAGGCAATTTATATGATGCCACTGTGTGCGTCAAAATTAATGATGTGAGGGTAAATTAATAGATAGTGGAAGCACTGAAAGTTTTATTAACCAGGGGTTAGTCAACCGCCTTGCCCTCCCCACACGCCCAAGTGAGCACCAGATCCTGTTAGCAACCAGCAGCCTTGTGGCTGAGGTAAAACAGTTTTGCAGGGTTACTCTAGAAATCCAGGGCACAAAATACAAAAGGTTCAAATTACTAGTACTCCCTCACCTCTGTGTCCCAGTACTATTGGGGTTAGATTTTCAGTGCCAGTTAGAAAGCATTACAATAGTGCACAATGGGCCTCACCCCCCACTATGCCTTACGAAGAAACAACACTGCAGCCTGTCTATCCTGAACATAGAACCAACCTCACTGTTCACACACCATTTATTTTACTTTCTGTTCTTATCAATTCTGCCAAGGGTTCTACACCTAAAGCGAACAGTGAGGGAGATAGTGGACATCCCTGCTTAGTTGACCTGCTTAATTTAAATTGGCTTGATATATATCCATTTACTGTCACCTTCACCAATGGTCCCTTATATAATGCTTTAATCCAATTAATATATTTCTCTGGTAGGTTGAACCTGTTGTACTTTGAATAAATAATTCCATTCTACCCTGTCAAAGGCTTTCTCTGCGTCTAAAGCAACCGCCACTGTTGGCGTCTTATTTCCTTGAACTGCATGGATTAACTAAATGAACTTACAGATATTGTCTGTTGTTCGTATTTTCTGAATAAATCCAGTTTGATCTAGTTTTACTATTTTTGGTACACAGTTGGCCAATCTGTTTGCTAATAGTTTTGCTATTATCTTATAATCTGAGTTAAGTAGAGATATTGGTCTATACGATTAGTGGATCTTTCCCCGTCTTTGGTATTACTGTAATTATTGCTGTTTTACATGAATCTGTTTTACATGTTTTGTGTTTCTTCAATCTGGTTCATTACTTCCAGGAGATGAGGAATTAATAAGTCTTTAAATGTTTTATAGAATTCTATTGGGAGTCTATCCTCTCCAGGTGTTTTATTGTTCGGTAGCTTTTTTAATATATCCTGTATTTCCTCCATTTCAAATGGTTTTATCAATTTCTTTTGCTCCTCTTTTTGCAATTTCGGTAGTTCAATTTTAGCTAGAAACTCATCTATTTTGTCTTCTTTCCCTTCGTTTTCAATTCGGTATAATTGCTTGTAGAATTCCTTGAAGTTTTCATTGATCTCTATATGTAATTTTTTTGTCCTTTTTCCTTGATGCCAATACCATTCTTTTAGCTTGTTCTGTTTTAAGCTGCCAAGCTAGTATTTTGTGCATTTTTTTTTCTCCTAGCTCAGAATACTTCTGCTTTGTCTTTATTATGTTCTTCTCCACCTTATATGTTTGCAGTGTTTTGTATTTTATTTTTTTGTCCGCCAATTCTCTTCTTTTTGTTGTATCTTCCCTTGTTCCTAGTTCTTTTTCTGTACTTACCATTTCCCTTTCCAGCTGTTCTATTTCCTGATTGTAGTCCTTCTTCATCTTTGTTACATTATCTGCCCTCTGATGAAAGCTTTCATTGTATCCTATAATATAAATTTATCTTTCACTGATTCCGTATTTATTTCAAAGTACATTTTAATTTGGCGCTCAATGAATTCTCTAAAATCCTGTCTTTTAAGTAGCATGGAGTTTAATCTCCATCTATACATTCTTGGTGGGATATCCTCCAGCTCTATTGCTAATAAGAGGAGTGAGTGATCCGATAATAATCTAGCTTTATATTCCGTTTTCCTAATTCTCCCTTGGATATGGGCTGACAACAGGATCTGTTCACACACCTGACGTAAGAATACACACCAATAGCCAAAAAGAGCAGGAGGTACACCCCGAGGGACAGATCCTTCATTAGGACAGAGGTCTGCAGGCTACTGCAGGAGGGCATCATAGAGCAGCGCACCAGCCCCTGGAGAGCCCAGGTGGTTGTAGTAAAGTCAGGAGAAAAACTGCACATGGTAGTGGATTACAGCCAGACAATCAACAAATTTACACAACTAGATGCCTACCCCCTGCCACGCATAGCAGACATGGTCAACAACATTGCACAGTATAAGGTGTTCTCCACCATAGCAGACATAGTCAACAACACTGTGCAGTATAAGGTGTTCTCCACCATAGACCTGAAGGCAGCATACCACCAACTGCCCATTAGAAACAGCAATCGCATTTACACGGCATTTGGGGCAGATGGCAAGCTGTATCAATTTCTGCGACTTCCCTTCGGTGTCACCAATGGAGTGTCCCTGTTTCAGAGAGAAATGGACTGAATAGAGGATGTTCCAACTGAAAGCGGTGTTCCCCTACTCAGACAACGTGACAATGTATGACCACTCTCAGGAGTATCATGACACGAATTTAAAACGCTTCTTCCAGGCAGCCGACGAAAGGAATCTAACATACAACAGGGATAAATGCGTCTTTAGCGCCAGGAAGTTGCCAATCCTGGGCTACATAGTGCAGAACGTGGAAATCAGCCCAGACCAAGCCTGTATGTGCCCTCTCCTAGATCTCCCAGTGCCACACATGCTGAAAGCACTAAAATGGTGTTTGGGACTGTTGGCTTACTATGCCCAATGGGTCCCCAACTACGCCCACTTATAAAAGTCTCAATTTTCCCACTGTGCTTAGCAGCCACCAGAGCATTCAGGGTAATTAGGGACCATATCGCTAAAGCTACCATGCGGTCCATAGATGAGTTGATCCTGTTTCAAGTAGAAACAGCAGCCACCCTAAACCAAGACGGACGACCGGTGGCCTTTTTCTCACAAACCCTACAGGGGTCAGAGGTAAGACACTCAGCAGTAGAGGAGGCCCTAGCCATTGTGGAAGCAATAAGGCACTGGTGTCATTATCTGGCATGCAAACACTTCTCCCTCGTCACGGACCAATGGTCTGTGGCTTTTATGTTCGATAACCAGAACAGTGGGAGAATTAAGAATGACAAAATCCTGCGCTGACGGATAGAATTGCCTACATTTAACTACGACATTCTATACCGCCCCGGGAGATTCAACAAGCCCATGGACATCCTGTCCAGAGGCACTAGTGGCATCCTTAACCACACGTCCCAGTTGCAGAGCTTGCACAACCAGCTTGGCCACCCGGGAGTCGCTAGACTATTTCACTTCATTAAAACCCAAAACCTCCCATTTTCAGTAGAGGAAGTGAGGTCAGTGAACAAGAGCTTCCCCATCTGTGCAGAATGCAAGTCGCCATTTTACCGGCTAGACAAAGCCACGCTGATAAAAGGTACCAAATCTTTTGAGCGTCTCAGCCTCGATTTTAAAAGCCCGCTCTCATCCAATAATAGAAATGTTTATTTCCTAAACGTAATAGATGAATATTCCCATTTCCCCTTCGCAATCCAGCAGCCATTGTTATAAAATGTCTCCAACCCATCTTCAGAATATTTGGGTGCCCAAACTATATACACACAGACAGGGGTGCTGCATTCATGAGTGCAGAAGTTACAGCAGTACCTGTACGAGAGAGAGATTGCTACCAGCCGCATTACAAGTTACAATCCAAGGGGGAATGGACAAGTCGAAAGGGAAAATGCCACTATCTGGAAAATGGTCCTCTTCACTTTAAAAGCAAAAGACCTGCCTGTTACTAGATGGCAAGGAGTGTTGCCAGAAGCCCTACACTCTATACGTTCTTTGTTGTGTACTGCCAATAACATGACCCCACATGACCATATCTTTTCTTTCACAAGGAAAGCCACTAAGGGCACAGTGCTGCCTAAATGGATGATGACACCAGGACCTGTTCTCCTCCGGAAGCACTGCAGACCCCACAAAACGGACCCACTGGTGGATCAAGTGGAGTTGAGGCATGCAAACCCTCAGTACGCCTTCATCACATTCACAGATGGAAGAGAAAACTCAGTGGCCACCATGGATCTCGCACTGGCCGGATGTGTGATCAACGCAGAGGAAACACAGATGTCTATGGATAAACAAGGAGCTCAGCAGCAGTCACTAGAACAGTCGTCCATGGAGTCACCCCAGAGGATTTTACCACCCACCCTAGAAATCAGGACCCTGGGTGCGCCCGCCTCACAAAATATCACCACCCTAGACTTGATGGAAGGACCTAATCCCATACAAGAGGATCCCCAGCCCACACGGCCACATGGCTATCTAGTACTTCCCATTCCCAAACCTCCACCAAGAAAGGCCGAAAGGCAAGCAGCACTCCCCACCCCTATATCACTACCAAGGATGTCCAGAAGGCAACGGAAGCCACGAAAAATTTTGGACATGAACTTACAAACAAGGGGAGGACGGGGGGAGGGGGGAATAACAAATTTTTAAAGGGGGTGAATATGGTGATATGTAATTACTCCACTAGGTTACCAGGGGTCATCCCGGTGACCTTGTATTTCAAGCAGTCCAGAGCTGGTCTAGCCTTCCAGGTTCGTCTTGCAGAGAGACCTCTTAGTGTACATATTAGTTTATTAAAGCTGTCCTATACTCGCACTGCTGGTGTGGTTATTGTCAGTACAGGCTCGTCCCCTGTGACCTCAGGCCTCTGTATTTCCAATGCCTGAAAGCACTCCTGCCACTTTGGTCGTGTCCTTTCCCTGGCCCCGTCGAGATCCAATCTTATCAGGGACATCCTGTTTCTCTGTCCCAGGCGAGTCTTGTTCCCTTGGGAAGCTTCACAGCTCTGTTGTTGTTGCCACTTATGTCTTATTAGGTCCCGGGTCACCCTCTCCTCCTCCACAAGTCTTTTTTCTCCACCCTGTTTCATTTTTTAATTTCTTTTCTCACTTTCTTCTATTCGTATACTTGGTTGTCTTCCTTCTTTTTATTTTAGGGGATCATATCTATTGATTATTCTCTTTTCCTCAGGGAGCTCTTGGATCACCTTACAAGCCCGTTGCTGCCATTATGGATCTCCTTCAAGAAGGATCCTTCTTGTTCAACCGAAACATCACCCACCATGCATGTTGTCAAGATGACTGTGGTGAAGACTGTCACTCACCTTTTAGTTGAATGCAGGTTCACAAAGAGCATGTGGAAAAAAAGGGTCCATGTCTCAGTTCATTCCCAGTGGCAATGTGAGGGAGGACTCTCTGATCTATGACTGTTCCCTTTTTACCTTTTGTAAATCCATGTTGACTCCGTCCGATCCCTTCTCTGCTAGTCATATGCTCCGCTATTACATCCTTAATAATGGATTCCATCATTTTGCCCACTACTGATGTAAGGCTCACCGGCCTATAATTGCCCACTTTTTCTCTACCCCCCTTTTTAAATAGTGGGGTAACATTAGCTACCCTCCAATCCATGGGTACTGATCCTGAGTCTATCGAGTTCTGGAAAATAATTCTTAAAGCATCTGCTATCTGAATGGCCACTTCCTTGAGTACCCTAGGATGTAGATTATCAGGCCCTTGGGATTTATCTGCCTTCAATCCCATCAATTTCCCCAAGACCATGTCCTTAGAGATACTGATTTCTTTCAGTTCCTCCCTTGCATTAGTCTCTATGTTTCCCAACATCCTTGGGAGGTTATTTGTATCCTCTCTTGTAAAAACAGAACTAAAGTAAGAATTTAATTGGTCTGCCATTTCCTTATTCCCCATTATATATTTCATTTCATCAGATGCAAGGATCAACAATGAGATAGACAACAGACTCGCCAAGGCAAATAGCGCCTTTGGAAGTCTACACAAGAGTCTGGAAAAACAACCAACTGAAAAACCTCACAAAGATAAGCGTATACAGAGCCGTTGTCATACCCACACTCCTGTTCGGCTCCGAATCATGGGTCCTCTACCGGCATCACCTACGGCTCCTAGAACGCTTCCACCAGCGTTGTCTCCACTCCATCCTCAACATCCATTGGAGCGCTTTCATCCCTAACGTCGAAGTACTCGAGATGGCAGAGGTCGACAGCATCGAGTCCACGCTGCTGAAGATCCAGCTGCGCTGGGTGGGTCACGTCTCCAGAATGGAGGACCATCGCCTTCCCAAGATCGTGTTATATGGCGAGCTCTCCACTGGCCACCGTGACAGAGGTGCACCAAAGAAAAGGTACAAGGACTGCCTAAAAAAATCTCTTGGTGCCTGCCACATTGACCACCGCCAGTGGGCTGATATCGCCTCAAACCATGCATCTTAGCGCCTCACAGTTTGGCGGGCAGCAACCTCCTTTGAAGAAGACCGCAGAGTCAACCTCACTGACAAAAGGCAAAGGAGGAAAAACCCAACACCCAAACCCAACCAACCAATTTTCCCCTGCAGCCGCTGCAACCGTGTCTGCCTGTCCCGCATCGGACTTGTCAGCCACAAACGAGCCTGCAGCTGACGTGGACTTTTACCCCCTCCATAAATCTTCGTCCGCGAAGCCAAGCCAAAGAAAAGATTGTATATTCCCCTGATTCCGACTGCAAGGGACCTACTCTGGATTTCACCAATCTTTTCCATTACTGGCCACTGAGTGGAAGTCCCTCAACCAACAGAGGGGCAGAGGGAAGAGAAATAACAAGGTGCCAAAGTGGTAGTAAGAGTGTATTGAGAGAACAAATATCACAATGCACATTGGTAAAACAAAGGATTCTGTTGACACCGTGGGAAAGTGAAAAACACACAAATGCTGTTGACCTGCTGAGTTTCTCCAGCATTTGTGTGTTTATTCACAATGTACATTGATGAGAATCTACAGACAAGACTGACATTATGGTATGGAAAAAGACTGAATGATTTGTTTTGTAAAAATTTATTATGAATAAAGTGCAAAAAATTTGGTTAAAAAAAATAACAAGGTCAGTTAACCCAAAGTAAGTTGCATGAGGTTTTCTTCTGACAGTAATCAATAGCCACTCTAATGAGGATATCTTTTGTAACTGTAAGTATTGCAAGTCATTTTCCCTTGAGGCCAAGGACGACTTGTTTCCATTACATCTCTGTGTCATGAGACATATCTGGCATGCATAGGCCCTGTCACAGATGGGGCTTAATGGGGTGAGTGAGATCATTCAATTGTTGTACTACTACTTAGTCTCCATGTCCTCCTTTGGTCAATACTTCTTCATATTTTTCTTTAACATTTTTTCTTGGGTCATGGATTTCTACAAATGGCTGAGAGTCTCTGGATGATTGTTTCAGGAGGCTGGTATCAGATATTTGGATTTGGGTGATTGCTTTGTGGAACAATGGCATTCTTTCCTCAGAGTAACTAACCATGAGCTTCCCTTAGCCTGCTATTTCATTCTCCACCCGTTATCACTCTAACCTATTGGTGGTCCCCTTGACTATCTCAATGAGAGCAACGCAAGGATGAAGGACAGCAGCTCACTTTGTATGGGAACATTGCTGCCTTCCAGAATTAAGATTGAATTCTACACCTTCAGGTAACCTCATTTCTGTATCAGTCACCTATATGTGATAGATAATTTGTTGTGTTTTATCTTTTTTTTTTCTCTGGGAGTGAAAGATGCTGTGCCAGGCATACTTTCCTGCTGTACATATTCCATCTCCAACACTCTTTTGTCTCTGTACTTTTGCTTATGTTCTCTCGCTGTTTCCATTCACTCACTGACTAGATATCCTTGTTTACAGCTTATTCCCACGGTCACCCATGCTTTACTCTTATATAAGCATGAAAACACGAACCTTCAGATCAAGGACAGCTTCATTCCTGCTGTTATAAGACTCTTAAATGGACCTATCATTGGTAAAAGATGATGCCTAGAATGATTTTATCTGTACTTTCCTCTATACCTTGCACTTTATATTGTAACACTCTGCACTACATTATTTGACTTACTGTATCACTGTTTTTATTATTGTATTACTTGCAGTACTTAATTATGGGTTGACTTGCCTGGATATCATGCACAACCAAGCTTTTCACTGCATCTCGATACATACAATAATTTATTAAACTGAAGTCAATTCATTTCGTGTAATAGGTATTTTGGCGAGAGGAAGAGGCTGTGGAAAAGGAAGCTCAAAAATTTCAAAAGACGAAATGAATGCAATGTGCTATAGTACTAAGTCCATGAAAACCTGCAAGGACATTCCTTCTAAAAGCAGGTCATTTTTGGCCTTCCAGGCATCCATGGAAGACAAGCTTCTTTTGTCTCCATTCCACTTCTGATGAAGGGTCTTCAACCTGAATTGTTAACTTGTTCACTCTGTTTTTTGGTTCCCTCAGATGCAGCCTAACCTGCTGAGTATTCCCAGCACATATGGACGATATGACCATTGAACATGTTTGAGTGAGAAAGAACCAGCACTGCAAATGTTGAAAGGGCTACGACACCTAAATTGGTTTGCCTCTCCAAGTAGTGATTTGAAGAATTTTGCAGATTTAATGTTGGTAGTCCTTTGCCAGTACTTTGAGGTGTCCATACTAGGTTGTTCATGCACTTGAAGCATGCAAAGGGATCACTCTTGGATTGTAGACCATAAGCTAGTTGTTGGGTTTGAAGTCTTGATTTGTAAATACTCTTTTTTCGCTGGTGGCTGAAGACTATTCTAGAAAATTAGAAATGATGACAGATCTCATCATTGAAGTCTGCCTCTCTTAGACATGGCTCTTAATATATGAGAAGTGACCCATGTTGTTCTGAGTCTCTTCATAAATCTTGATTTTCAGAGTCTGTGGTGGGTGGCAAAGTAACTGTGCTATGGTAACTCTAATAAAGCATATTTTGTAACTGTATATATTAATAGTATATATACATTTTCCAGATTTAAGCAGCAGGAAGTGCATTTTTGAAGTTTGGCACTTAGCCATGCAACAATTCATCTTAGTTTTTGAGGGTAGATATCAGCAATTAAGCTCATGCAAAACCAATATGAAGATTGCTATGGCAAGCAAATTGTATTTCACTGATGAATTATCTCTTTCACTTTGTGATCTGACGTTTTTAGTAAAAGAATGGTCAAATTATTAAAGAAATATTTGACCTCTCATGTGTCTTCCATGGATGCCTGGAAGGCCAAAAATGACCTGCTTTTAGAAGGAATGTCCTTGCAGGTTTTCATGGACTTAGTACTATAGCACATTGCATTCATTTTGTCTTTTGAAATTTTTGAGCTTCCTTTTCCACAGCCTCTTCCTCTCGCCAAAATACCTATTACACGAAATAATAGATTTGCTGCCTCAGATAACGCTACTACAAGTTATATTGTCCTTTTCCCCCTTGTAATTCCAACTGTCTCACTCTCCTTCCTCCTCTGCAAAATACTTGCAATGCCCATAACAATGATGCTCTCTGACAAAACATTTATCACTGCTGCGGTGATAGCTTGAAATCTTCTCATTTGTTAAGCTCATTAACTTCACATCTGATCTGGAGTAAAATACACAATTTCATTTTCATTTTGCAGCTCATCGATAATGTCTTTAGGAAGGTTAAGATTTATTTTTAAAAACAGCTTTCTACTTACTTTTCACTTTTTAAAAAATTCGTGTTTTGAATGCAAATATCCCTCAGATATAAAATGAACATAGAATGACGCCTTTTACATTGTAGTTTTTGCTAAATGTTTCAGAAAAGAAAACATTAATTATTTATTAAAATAGTAGGTGGGTAATAATATTTCATTTCAAAACACGTTGAAAAAAATCTGCCAATCTGGTAAAACCCATTCCATATTTAGCGGTATTCCATTATTTTATCTATATTCACACTTTACTGAACCTTAGTGAGCTTCCTACATGACCTCTCCATGATCCTCACACTGAAGTACCTGCCAAATTCTTATTACAGCAGCAGCTTCCCATCTTCATGGAGATACTTGTCCAACCTCTATGATGAAATCCCTTGCTAACTCAAATTGCCTAAACTCCAATCCAATGTTCTTTTACACAGTTCCTTATTGGGGTTGTATGTACATAACCATTAGATGTACTTCAACTCCAGATACTCCCAACCAAGCACTTATTCCATCTGAATTATTTTCTTTACTGTCACTCCAATTTTACAATCCCTTCCCTTCTCCATAAACCCAGTACACCTCTTCCAATTTCTTCACTTTGTCCTGGTTGAATCACACCTGATTTTTAATCATACTTAGCAGGAAGTTGACACTTGGTCTTGACGACCACCATGAAGAATCTGCAGGACAAGTAGTATCTTGGCTGCAGCATTAAGACGCCTCTCAGCACTGCCTGCACTTCTAACCTATTTTCCTTTGTTATTATATTTAATTCTGATATCTGTAAAGCAGCCACCCTAATCTCCACCCATTCAGAGCATATACAAATTTATCAACAAATGCTCTGTTCCTCCTTATTCTTTTGTCTCGCAAATAGTTACATAGATTACTTAACCATATTTCCTGTTTATTGTGGTGGTATTGACCCAGTTGAGTTCCACACCAACATACCCAAAATCAAACAACACGTTTTCAAATGCTGCGAAACACAGAAATCTGCAGGTGCTGTGATTGTAGTAAAGACTGAATTTGGAGATCGTAGTCTCCTCTACATCAGAGAGACTGGGCGCAGACTGGGAGATCGTTTCAGCTCTGTCTGCTGCAATAGCGTGGATCTCTCAGTAGCAACCCATTTTAATTCTCCTGCTGAACGTCTGTCCATGGTCCTCATGCACTGCCAGACTGAAACTACCTGCAAATTGGAAAAACAATACCTCATCATCCATCTGGGCACCCTCCAACCAAATGGCATTAACATTGAACTCCAATTTCCATTAACTGACCCCCTTTCCTCTTATCATATTTAATTAACACCTTTGTCTCTTGGCCTGGACTCCTCTCTGTTCCAGCATTTTAATTTAGACATCTGCCTGCTTTTTCCTTATACCTTGAAGAAAGGCTCAGGCTCAAAACGTCAGTAATATATCTTTACCTCTGATGGATGCTGAGAGACTGGCTGAGTTACTCCAGCATTTCTGTATGTTTCCAAATGCTTGCAGTCTTGACCATCTTTCCTTAATCTGTGAGTAACACTATTCACAAGTAGCTCTTTGTCAGTAAATTGACAGGAACAACAGCACTTTTTGCCCATGAGAAGCAAGTGATGAGCCACCATCAGGTTAACTTTCATATGAAAGCTGACAGTAGTCATTTGTTCCTATTTACCATACCTAAATGCTATCCAAATCTTTTGCAATGAGTAACTTCTAGATCTTCAGTTGAAAACTGGCATGAAGAAATTTTATTTGGGAAACCAAACTTCTACATTACCCCTTATAATCCTTCAATTCCACTTTCATTTCTGTGGCCCAGGCTGAGTACTGTGGCAAAGGACATTTTCCTTGATCCTGTGCTAAGTTTCAAACTTAACATTCTAATCACGGTTAAAAACTTATTGAAAACATTTCCATCTGAATCTCACTTCAATATTTACTCATATCCTTTGTTATCTGCAGATTGGATTACTCACATCTTCAGTTATCTCCAGGTTGGATTACTTTAGTGATGTCCCTCAAACTGCAACTTGGCCAACACTCTGCTCATAGCATTTCAACCTGACGATGTTTAACTTTCAAACAGTTGCCAGCTCTTTATTGATCAATGCATTGGTTTCAAAATAATTAATCTAATTGCTGCATTCTCAGTTGCAGTTCCCTTAGCTATCTTGATTGCATTCACTGGCGTCACTAGGGGATGCGGACCACACTGGGTGACAGCAAAATGACTGTCTATAAAATGTTTGCGCAGTGTTTCATCAGAAAAACATCCCTGTGGTTAGTTATAACAAAAACATTTTTCATAAGCCCCTCTATCAATATACCTACGAAGTTAAAAGTATGCTAATTTACTTTTTGAACCTTGTAATGTTTCAAGTCAGAGCTGTCATTATTACCCAATTACAATGACACTTTAAATCTTGTGGTTTCGTTTGCACATGCTACAAGCACACGCTGCTGTTTTCGTTGCTGCTTTTGTCAAATTTTCTCACATCCATTGTCTTACATTCAGTGATATATGGGAATTACGGCTTACAAGTAACATTAGGACAAAAAAAATTACTAAGGGTTCTGTATGATTTGGTACGGGAGGACGTCCATTTGTGGGAGGGGTGACACCATGAGTTACTGCACTGGGTGACACCACAGCTTCAATTATTTTCAAGAATGCCTCCTCTTGGCTATCTCCTTTGTTTCTGTCATCCCAATAAAATCTACCTGTTTGATTATTCTTCATTATGTGGCTATTTTCAAAAAAGTGATTCAAGATATGCTATGACAATAAACATCCCATCTTGTTGCAAATGGCACAAATACAATGGACTACTTATGAGAAGATGAAATACAAGAAATACATGCAGAAAATATTGGAAATACTCAGCAGCATCAATGTTGAGAGAAACTGATGATATTTAAGGTTGGTGACCTTTTATCGGAAGTGGGAAAAGATACAGGTTTTTAGATGCAATTGTGAAGAGAACAAAACGGGGCATCTAATAAAGAGTGGACGGAGAATCAATTAAATGACAAAACAAGTATGATAAGAAGAAAGGATAGAATCAGTGAAATTTTACAATAGACCACTTGTGCTGATTAAAAAGAAATACACAGCCTCTTACCTAGCAAATGGTCAGTGGTCCTGAAATTAATTGCTGTTCAAGTATGCATTAAAATAATTTTTAAACACGAGGCTCTTTTTTTTTTCTTTTCTACCCTCCTAGAGAATGAGTTACAAACCCCAAACATTGTCTGGGTGAGAAAATTCTTTCCTCAAAATGATTAAACTTATTCCCCTTTTTTGGTTTTTAACCTGCAAACAGGAACAGTCCTTTATTTATTCTACGTAAGCTAGTCCTGATTGCCTCCATGCCGATTCAATCACAAAGAAGGCTGGCCAGCGGCTATACTTTGCGAGATATATACTTTGAGGAGATTTGAGGTGACACCGAAGACTCTTGAAAACTTCTACAGGTGTATCGTGGGGAGCAGGGCTGGTTGCCTCATCGTCCGGTATAGAGGTGCCAACACTCGGTACAAGAAAAAGACTCCAGAGGGTTGTTCACTCAGCCTGCAACATCACAGGCAACAGTGTTCACTCCATTGAGGACATCTACAAGAAGTGTAGTCTTAAGAAAGTAGCCTCTATTCTCAAAAGACCCCCCAGCCACCCAGGCCATGCCCTCTTCACTCTGCTATCATGGGGAAAAGGTACAAGAGCCTGAAGATGAGCACTCAGTGGCACAAGGACCAGTTCTTTCCTTCTGTCATTAGATTCCACAGTGAACCACTTCACTTTGATTTTTTCTTGCACCATTTTAAAAAAAGATTATTTTGTCAGGTGGTTTATATCAATGTTTACACTGTGATGTGACATGTTGGTGACAATAAATTGATTCACCTCAGCTTCCAGTGTCCCACAGAATGCAACCCCAGCATCTTTCCCTCCCCCCCCCCAGTAAACTTTATTCACAGTGATTTACAATTAAAAAAAACCCGCTCAAAGTCCTGAATCCATGATCTCAGTATAATCTCCATCAGCCTGCCAGCACGACGACCAGAATACGCTCCAAGCCAGTGGTCCCAGGGTCGTGGGGCGGGGGGGGGGACCCCCATCTACTTTGTGTGTTCACCCGCTCTTGAATAAGCTTCACCGACCGGCTCGGCGAGATGATTTCACCGGGATTCTCACAGTCCGGAGAAGGAAGTTAAACATTCGGGGCAAGTTTATTCGGCCCACCTGTAGTTTAGGGTCGGTAAAAATCGAACCGGTTTCGCTGGATTCACCTCACGATGTCCTTTATCCGCGTCAGGACAAGACACTCCCGCCCTCCGCCACTGCAGCGCAGCGCCGACTGACCCCGCCGGTTCCCCGGGCCCTTTGAAGAGGCTGCCATTTCCCTCCCACCCCTGCGCGTGTCCTCGAGCTCCGGCAGGCGGGAGCCAGCATTGTGGCGCCTCCCCCCACAACCACCTCGCTCGCGCAACCCCTCCCCTCGCCGCGAGCTGCACGCCTTCAGGTTCGGATGACGCCATCGAGCGGGCGCCGCCGAAGCTTCCCGAACACGTTCGGCGGGCGGACAGCCGCGAGCCGACCGCTTGGCTTGGCCGTCGGTGGAAAGTGTTGTAAGGGACGCGGCCGGGGAGAGGTGGTGTGGACGCGGGGAGAGGAAAGCGAACGTTACGGCGGCGGGAGAGTTTAATGGTTTTTATTTTGGTGGGGGGGGGGCGGTTCAAGTCAGCGAACAGGTGAAAGAGGGAGGGGAGAGAGAAGCCGGTGCCCGGCGTTGCCGGGCATCGTGAGCCGTCGGGCAGCTGGACACGATGCGCTGGACGGTGTGGAGCCTTGAGGCGGTGAGTCGGCAAAGCCGCAGGATGGGGGAGATTTGTTTGTTTTGAAAAGAGAGTTTGACTCGAGTTTGGTGAATTTTGTGCTGGTGGTTCTTGTTGGGTCCGCGGACCCTCAGGTGAAGCCTTGCCTTGTGTCCTTGGCTCGCTTGGCTGCAGCCTGTTGAAAGGGATCTCCCAAACACACAAAAAAAGAATCTCTTGCGCGGGTCACCAGTCTGTTTGTGTCGAAGTGCGCTCTCCATCGTCGATCTGGCCCTTGTTTCTGTGTCCCCTTCCCTTCCTTCCCCTCCTCCTTTCCCCCCTTCCCCTCCTCCTTTCCCCCCTTCCCCTCCTCCTTTCCCCTCTTCCCCTCCTCCTTTCCCCCTTCCCCTCCTCCTTTCCCCCCTTCCCCTCCTCCTTTCCCCCCTTCCCCTCCTCCTTTCCCCCCTTCCCCTCCTCCTTTCCCCCCTTCCCCTCCTCCTTTCCCCCCTTCCCCTCCTCCTTTCCCCCCTTCCCCTCCTCCTTTCCCCCCTTCCCCTCCTCCTTTCCCCCCTTCCCCTCCTCCTTTCCCCCCTTCCCCTCCTCCTTTCCCCCTTCCCCTCCTCCTTTCCCCCTTCCCCTCCTCCTTTCCCCCTTCCCCTCCTCCTTTCCCCCCTTCCCCTCCTCCTTTCCCCCCTTCCCCTCCTCCTTTCCCCCTTCCCCTCCTCCTTTCCCCCTTCCCCTCCTCCTTTCCCCCCTTCCCCTCCTCCTTTCCCCCTTCCCCTCCTCCTTTCCCCCTTCCCCTCCTCCTTTCCCCCCTCCCCTCCTCCTTCCCCCCTCCCCTCCTCCTTTCCCCCCTCCCCTCCTCCTTTCCCCCCTCCCCTCCTCCTTTCCCCCCTCCCCTCCTCCTTTCCCCCCTCCCCTCCTCCTTTCCCCCCTCCCCTCCTCCTTTCCCCCTTTCGCCCTTCCCCAACCTTCCCCCCTCCCCCCTCCCTCCCTCCCCCCTCCTCCCCTTCCAACAGAGAAAGAAATTGACAAAACTCCCCAGCGCCTGTTGAAAAACCCGAGGATCGGAACGGCATTTGAACATTCGGCAGGGCGAACTTCGCATTGGAAACGCAAAGGGAGTCGTTCCCCCCTCCTCTCCCAGAAACAACCGGTGGTCACAAATGACCAGTTTTACCTGGGGGGGGGGGGGGATCTTGATTGGGATTGTATCAAAGGCGAGGGTCGAACACTGGAGACCACCCTTTGAAACGTTTATTTTGGTTCCGAACTCCGTCTCCACATGTTAAGCGAATTTGAATAGTTTGGATACATTTCTTGGGTAACCGTGTTTTTTAAAAAAAGAGAATGAAGACCCTGGCTTCAGATGCCCGAAGGAGTACAACGTTTCCGCCGGGACACTGGATTGTTTTATGAAAAGTATGCCATTGATGATCTCTTTTTTTTTGAGGGGGGGGGGGGGAAAGAGAAAATATTTCTGGCTTCCTGTAGGTGTTGTCACTGACTGGATCTCCGGGAAGGGTAGATTTGAGAAGTTCCACATTTAAAAACGAAGCGCAATGCTGGAGAAACTCGTGAGGTCAAACAGCGGGCTTGAAAAGGCAAAGATGAAGATGCAAAAAATCAGCGATTGAAATCGAGAGAAGCAGCAGTAATATCATTTTCCTTTGCATTCGGCAACATCTTAACTCTTTTGGAGCCCTGGGTGAAGGTGGTGGGATCTCGTATTTAAATAAGCAAAATTGCCAAATATTTGAAAAGCTGACCTTCTGGGGTTTTTAAAGGATTGGTTTTTGAGAAGTTTTAAGATTTATTTCTATGTTTTTTTTTAAAGAATTGGTATAGGTCCAAGATTTTGAAGCTAATATTTGAGGGCTGTGTTCTTTTTTTCCCCGTGTAAAATGTGAATGGACCGTTTTGATGTTTTTATTTCTGATTTCATTTTTTTTTAGACTTGAGGGCTTTTGATGTTCTTTTTCTCTTTTCCTGTTGAATTGCGAATCCATTTCAAATGGTGGCGTCGGTTTCTCCGGAGAGACCCCAAGAGATGCGAGTGAACTTGATCCTTGCGGTTGTGCAATCATGGATCAATAGATCTGATCGTTTGGAGACGCTCCTTATTCCGAGACTTGATCCTTAACAAAAGCTTAACAGTATTATTTTATTCCTGCCGTTCAAAGGTTAAAACCAAGCCTATATTAAAGCTGTCGTGAAGAGCGTCTCAAGGCAGGTCTGTTTTGAAAATGCACATTGGGTTTTGGTAAATCATTTCTTTTTTAAATCAAGGCAAGACTTCCGGTTAATTTTTACAACGTAACCACATTGGAGATTAATTAATGCATTTAAGGCTTTGGTATGTTCTGTCATTCACGCTGACTTAAGATAATAGAGAGCCGTGAACATGAAAGCATTTCGTGTTCTATCCGTCTACGCTGAGGAGCCTGGTTATAATAAGCAGTACTACGATGTTTATATATTTTGACACAACTCTGAGAATGATCAACTCGTTTTAAGAATATTTCGTGAATATGCAGATACTCTCATCTCTGCTTGGATTTCATGTTTGATATTTACAATTAGTGCATCTATTTGATATACTTGTCAAATATATAATCTACATATGTGGATTAGGATTGTATTTCTTAGTATGTTAATGCTCCATAATTTACTGAAAGCCATATGAAAATTTTCTTGACATACAGTTTTTATCTATCAATTAAACTTTTTGGAGCATTAAGTATTAATTTTGAAGTCTTGTTTTCTGCAGTGGATCTTTTACTGTAGGAGCCATCTTGTTCGCAACTCATTGCAATGATGTTTGACTTGTATCAAGGTTGCCAAGTCAGCAATTGATTGATTACTCAATAAAATGGTTTGAAATGGGATGACATCTCATGATTTCCATTTTCTTAATATTATTTTGCAGTTTTTTTGTTCTTCAAAGTGTGCTGCTGCAACTCCTTATCACCTCAGCAACTGGACTGTTTAAAGGTGAAATCCAATTTGCTGTTGAAATTCTTTCTCTTTTTTGTGTTTGTAAGAGGAGCATTATTAGCCAGATGATGAGCAATGTCTCTTGTTGTATGTAGTGTAGAGGTTGTTTTTCTCCCAGACCAAGATCCTTCTCTCTCCCTCAACCACTGCTCCCTATCCTACTCTATTTTTGTGTACTGCAAATCATTATACATGTCTTTTGTTTACCTTCCTGAATGATTATCCATGTTGGGTCCTGTGAACAGCACTTAACACAGAAGTCCAAAGATTTTTGTTCATTCAATATCCTTTTGCTGCTCTTACCAGTTTCCCTGAAGATCACTCCACTTAATGTAGTGCATTTTGAAATTGCATGGTCTGAATTTTTGGCTCAAAAGTTGATCAAAAAAAGTTGCTTTCTAGACCTGAAAGACCTGCAACTTGATCCATGTGCCTCAATTTGTTTATTTTAATGCTTTCTTTGTGTATCTTTGTCATGCTTTGTGACCTCTGATACATCATGCAACTGGTCCACATAGTCAAAAGGTTGTTTCGGATTAAATCTCTCTTTGTTTAATGGTGGATACATTGAATATTTATTGACAATTTAATGGTGAGAAATTTGAACCCCCTCCTAATGGTTAGAATCTTTCATTGCACAGAAGATGGTTTTGATCCCATCCTCTGGATATCATTGCAAAAGCTCCTAATGGTTAGAATCTTACATTGCACAGAAGATGGTTTTGATCCCATCCTCTGGATATCATTGCAAAAGCTCCTAATGGTTAGAATCTTTCATTGCACAGAAGATGGTTTTGATCCCGTCCTCTGGATATCATTGCAAAAGTTTTTCTGGTGATTGTTCTCAACCCAACTATTTCTGATTGCTTCAATAATAACAATACTTTCATTTATAACATCAAAAGTGAAGATCTTTGCTTTTTATTGCACAATATTTATTTCCTATTCACAGTTCCTCAAAATAAAACTTGGAAATCATTAAGGAATGGGCCAATGAGTGAAGAGTGATTTGTATTATCGGAGTGATGATGAGTCCTGATGGCCATCTTCCTATGATCTTGCAATAGTTTAATGTATTGACTTCAAATTTACAAAATTCTATCCATTTAGGGAGTGCTCCATTATATTGGAAAATAGTCAATGTAATTTTTGTCATGAGAGAAATTGAAAGCAAAAAATGACAGGGTAATACATATGATGCTTGAAAATATTAGCTTCTCATAGATAATATGGCAGGGCCACTAAAACAATCTATTCTCTTTTTGGTTAACCCTTTGGGTTATTGCAACACTTGTGATCTGGGATTTCGAGACAAGTTCTGAACTTTCAAATGGCCCTTAATGTTTCATGTGCTACTTAGCTATGTTTTAATACTAATGTTTAGTTTTTAAGCCTGTAGAAGTATCATAATGTGTGTCTGGACAGCAATTAGAGTCTGGACATGGATTATGTCTTCTGAATCAACTCTTGTCTACAAAAATCTGATCAATATTTGGGTTGTTGGATGTTACTAATGTGATTGTATAGCATTTCAAGTTGGGTGTTAAGGTATGGACTGTGACAAATGAGTATTGTGGACATATTAGGTTATATTTTTCAGCAGCCAACAGATGAACAGAGTATGTTCACTTTGTATGAGGCTTTGTCGGAGATCAAGGAAATGTAGTGTCCTTCACCAGAGTTTCTGGGACCTGCATGAGCAGGCCAGCAATGTTGTTGCTCCTTAACCATGCTCCTTAACTAATCAGACTAAGATTAAGCAGTGGAGAGCCAGGAAAATGTGCTAGAGTAATAAATTCATTGTCGAACCACACACAGAAAACCAAATAGGGAGAGAAAAATAGATTAGATTAAGAGCATGAGGAAGGGATGAAGAGAGACAAAATTTAAATTCAATGTTGGAGATTTTTAGAAAAACAATTAAAAGCTGATAGAATGTGCTTCCCACATAGAATAGTTAACTTTATCAGATGGATTCTTTAGTCATAATATATGCTTATTACAGTGGTTTAAAAAATGTATGCCGACTGAAATGGGGAAATCCTAACTTTTTGTAGTAAGCTTGGTTTGCATTCGCCAGTACAGGATCTTCAATGTGCTTGATATATTTAGAGTGTGAGCCAGAAAACAAGATGTCTTTACTTTTATGGAAGCTAATCGAGGGCTACAGCTTCTTCAGACGGCAACTTCCATTTCTCCTCATAACTAATCTTATTGGTGCTATGTGATTTATGTTAGCCTCACTATTATTTTGGCAATAAATTTTGGCTTTTGTGTACACACAAGTGAGGTAGATTACCTCGTCAGCTTGTGAGTTCAATTAATTTTCTTGTTCAAGTCATTTGATTTCAAAATGATTGTTTTATGAAAAAATGTAAACTGTTGTGAGAAACTAGTTTAGATTATTGAAACCCAACAATATGAGAATGAATTGTAATTCACAGAGAACTGCATTTTTTTTGTTCCTTTCACATTAGAAAGATGTCCCAAGTTTTTAAAAACAAAATAAATAATTTTCTTGGTGGAATTTATATTGTCACATAGGAAACATAGCAGCCATTTTGTAAAAAGAAAGGTTTCTCAAACAGGAATTAAGTATTGACTGAATTATCAGATTTAATAATATGTCTTCATGAAGAAATATTGGTTAGAATGTTGGGTTCAATCTTTAGATCAGTTTTGGAATCAGATTTTTTCAAATTCAAAGACACCATCTCTGATAATGCCCCCTCTCCCTCAGTCTTGGAGGTAGATCCTGATAGCAAGATTGTTTTTGAATATTTGTTCCTGTATTTGTCTCTAACCTATCTGTAAACAATATTTGTGCTTGGATTTGGTGTGGATTCAGGCAAGAGTAAATGATTATGATGATGAGTAAGATCACGTGGCTTTGCAGTTAAATATACTAAGTCTGGATTGGATTTTGGTTCTCTATAAATGCAAGAAACCCAAACCCTCTGAAATCTTAGTACTTAATTATAGAAATTCAACAAAATAATGATATAGTGATTCTAACTTAATGGGGACCAGAAGTAGTTTGATGCTTAAAATTCACTAGTCAGGATAATTAGTGCAATGCTTTCTGTGATGTGACAATCACTGACAAGATTCTTTGTTTTGAACCACGTGCATTATCCCCTTTTAACATGCAATATAAAGTGAAAAAGATAGCTTAGTTGGCAGCAAACTTGCCTGCAAGACATTAAAGTTGTAACAATATCCCATTCCAGAGACTCGAATATGTAATCCAGGCTGACACTCCATTGTAATAATAGAGTGGTGCTGCATTGTTGCATGTCTTTCAAGTGAGATAAACTGAGATTTCCCAGGTAAATTGAAAAGATCCTATGAAGTTAATTTGAAGACTATTGCTGTTATTCCAAGGTATACACAAAATTTATCATTCCTTCAACATAAATTTTTTAAAACTATCTGGTCATTATCAAATTGGTGTTATTTTGGTTGCCCAATCATCTCCAGGCACTGCTGAGCAATTTCCTCCCAGGTCCACAGGCCATAATTTGAGGCTTTCTTTTGCCTCCTCAATCTGTTAAGTCAGCAGGTGCCTGTTCGATTCTACCGGAGGCTAGCATCATGGTGTCTTCTGGTGTTTCACAGTTGATTAGTTGAGTTCAAATTTCTACCTTAATGGTTGATAGACAGACTCTTCTGGGAGCGATATTTATATTTTTATATATATATATATATATATATATATATATATATATGTGTGTGTGTGTGTTACCTGCTGTCAAGCTCGTGTAGTACCTGTTGGAAACTCATTATACTATGTTTATTGTTAGTCATGTACCAGGTGATTTTTTTTTTTTATTCACAATTAAATTTCCGCAGTAAAATATTGGTTCTCTTAAGGACAGTAGCAACAGTTACAGACTTGAACATTATATTCAGAGTCTGCCAAAAGAGATCACTGATCTGACAGAGGATCACCAAATCAAAGAACAAGATTTCATGGGGTACATTTTGCTGTCAAGCATGAGCCAGTTCGATGGCTTAATGACTCTCTGAGTTAATTGAATGTCCTTAATTGAGGACCAGCATGCTGTGGTCATCAGTACACAGATTGCTGATCCTGAATGCCTAAAAAGAAACCAAGGAAGATTTTTTTCACTGTTGGAAAAAAAATACTGGTTGCCATCACAAAGAAAATAAACTGATTTTCCTGGATGACTCCAAAGTCAAGAAGAACATAATCCTGTGGAAAGATGTGATGGTGCAATGAGAATGGAGAAAGGGATCCCTAACAGAGAACGTGAACTGAACATGGTCTTTTCATAAGTGACAACTGGCTTTATCAGGAAGACATACCATCAGTACAAATTGGAAACCATGTCTGCTCTTCACTAATTATCAACACAGGAGTACCCCAAGGATGTGTGCTTAGCCCACTGCTCTGTGGCCAGGCACAATGCCAGTGCCATCTACAAGTTTGCTGATGACACCACAGTTGTTGGCAGATTCACAAATGACAATGAGGAAGCGTACAGGTGGGAGATAGATCAACTCGTTGAATGGTGTAACGACAACAACCTTACGCACAATATCAGCAAAACCAAGGAGATGATTGTGGATTTCAGGGTAAAGTAGGGGTAACACAACCCAGTCCTCACAAGGACTTACTGGAGAGGGTCAAGAACTTCAAATTTCTGGGTGTCAACATCTCCGAGGATGTGTCCTGGAGCCTTCTTGTTGATGCAATCACAAAGAAGGTTCTCCAGCGGCTATACTTTTGAGGTTTCTGAGGAGATTCGGTATGTCACCAAAGACTCTCATAAACTTCTACAGGTGTACCATGGAGAGCATTCTGGCTGGTTTCATCATTGCCTGGTGTGGAGGCACCAACTCTCAGGACAAGAATAAACTCCAGAGGGTTGTTAACTCGACCTGCGACTTCAGAGCCATTTGAGATTTTCAAGATGGATCCTCCTGATGCATTATTTTTGTTGCCTATGTTTTGGGTTATACTGAGGAAGACTAGGTGTCAGTCAGATTAACAATCATCTGTTCAGAATAAGTGAAGTAGGAATCCTTGTCTTGTCTCTTGCATGACATGACAAAGGCTAGATCAACATGCATTTTGAATCAGAATTTATTGTCATGAAGTTCAGCTGCATTTGCTGGAAGGAGCGCTTCAACTCCTGAACAATTATTCTGTCCTTAACTCTGTTGAACAGCTTCCTACTTAGCTCCCTACCAAACTGAAAGCTTATACCTATGGAAAAAAAAACAAAACTCAACTGATGGTGTCCCTGCTGAAGTTTGAAAACTGATGGAATGGAACTTCATTTTTAAGTTTGGAACTTAATCTGGTAACCGAAGTGTAGCTAATCTACAGGACAAATGGGAATAACTGCATATATTGCCTTCTGTGTAGAACCAAGGCCTACCTTGTTATGGAACTAAAGATGGGTGATGCTTCTGTTGGGAGGGAGAGTTACAAATCATTATTAGTCTTTTCAGTGAAATGTATGACGTAATGACCCTTGCACGACATCTGCCAAACAAAGTCAAAATGAATAAAGGTAATTTGGCATTGCATTGAAAAATTTGAATGCACAAAATCTGGCATAAACAATACATTTTGCTTCCCAAACTGCCTAATATCTAACATCAAGCATCTCCTGCTTGACCTTTAGTGGGGTTTGCTGATCCTAAATTGGCTTCATCAGCTACTACCAGAATTTCGAAGAATTAGAGTGTATGCAAGTCATCCTGATCCCAAAGGATTGCCAGAGAAGAAGGAGCAGTTTATGGCATTCAGCTATGCATAAATTAGCTATCGCATTTTCCAGTATTACTGTGATCAGAAGTCAAAAATTCACTCTTGGTTGTGCTGAGGCTTTGTAAAGTATGAAATGGATATAATTTTTAGTGCATGGGAAAGATTCTGTTCTATTCTATTTACTAATAGCAACCCATAAGGAGCAAGGTGTTAGATATGTATTTAGAGGGGAATATGTGGTCAAATTTTTTTTGAGGTCAGGCAGACATCATTGAAATGCTCAACTCCAAACTCACAATTGTTGAGAGTTCAATCCAGGCCAACATCTCATTTGTTGGAAATTCTGATCTTTCCATGCACAAAACAATCCATTAATGAACACTAGGAATGGTGTGTATATTCTCTTTCATATTTGTGCCTTCTTCATCTTCCTTTAGGCCCACTATCTTTATATTGTTTCGCCTACTATAGTTTTCCATTACATCCATCTTCTGAGCTAACAGCTCTTGTGACTCTTTAACTTTTTTGTCACTTTCTTCCAATTTTCTTCAGTCATTCACTTCCATTTATACAGCCATTTCTTGTTCTTCCACATTTTTAAATCTTTTCCCTATTTCTGTCATGACCAGCTCTATTCTACTCACTTTTTCTTCTGTACTTTCATTTTTCTTTTAATTTCACTAAATTCTAATGTCAACCATTTTTTTAATGCTTACATTTGTTCTTGAAAATTTTTTAAATCTATATACTATTTTACCTTCTATTCCTCTGTGCAGAGCTTGGTCTTCTGTGTCTGTTCTTGGGTTTGTGTCTTCCACTTCTCTTCCTTGTATCTGCGTCTCTTCTGACTTTCTGGTTGAGCTGCTTGCCTCAGTTTGTTGGGTTTTTTTTTTTGCATAGCTTGTTGTTGGACCTCTTCTTCTGGGCTAGTTATTTGTTGGGCTTCCTGTTGCTCTATTTCTTTCTTATCACTCCCTTTCCCATTGCTTTCCTCTTTTTCCAGCCGAGAGCCCTGCTGTCGGGCATCTCTCAGCTGGTCGTGCTGTGTAAGTTCACTCCACAGCTGGGCCCCCCTCCCGTCGGTGTTTTCCTTTTCCTTGGTATGCGCAGTTGCGCACTTTTGTTTGGCTCAGAGAGCCATTTTTGCAGTCCCGTGGTAGGGAGGTCACGACCCTGCGGGGGTCTCCACTAACCTCGGGGAGCGGGCTCCTCTGTCCACAGCGGGTCCCTGCCTCTTCGTGCAGGTAAGGCCTTCTCCTTTCTCTTCCGACGTCTTTACTTTTTTCCTGTTTTTAGTTTTTCCTTCTTGGGTGCCATTTTCTTTCTTTTCTCCACACCTTTTTCTTGTGTTTTGTGTTTCTTGAGCTTTGCGTTTTCTTCACTTTATTTCTTCTTTTCTGGAGAGGGCTGGTATTCTCCTACCGGCCACTACTCCATCACGAGACTCCTCTTTGTGTATATTGTGTATATTCTCATTGAGTAAAAGTATCAAGCCTCCCCTCACCACCCCAATCTAGTTTAGAATCCAGAATAAACTATTTCCTCATTTGTCCACCCACCCCACATAGATATAAAAGTTGTTAATGGTGGGATATCAATTGCCATTATAATTGTGATTTTACTAGAAAGGGCACATTTGCAAGTTCTAGTGGGAACAATGTTGGTTTTGGCTATAGCACTGTTTTGCCTGCAAATATTTGCTTTCCAACACCTGCATAAACAGTCATGACTTGGTCAATACACAGAACTGCTGGAAAACATCACCAAGTCATGCAGTGCCTTTAGGAAGAAAAGAGATGTAAGCAATGTTTCAGACTTGAGACCTTTGTTAAGATATGAACATAAAGCAGGTAGGCATCTGAATAAAAAGTTGGGGGCAGGAGGGAAGGGGGAGGAGCAGAGGCCAATAGCCCCCACTCTGACTTCTTCATTTCTAGTCATCTCTCTCCACCCCACCCCCCACCCCACCACAGCCTCTAACCTCATTGTTTCCCAACCTTGCATTGCCTGATTCTATCTCCCATCCAACATTCACAAACCCAATTGTGGAGACATTATTTTTTCATGTTCGTGCCCCACCAAACTGATATCATCTAGCCTCGACTCCCATTTTGTGCCCCTGGTCCAGCCCCTCCCTACCAATGTCTGCGCTACATCATATGCACTCCACCACTTCCAGTTTCCTGAACTTGGCTGCCTCATTTTCACTATGAACAACCAATCTCTTTTAAATTAAAAAAATTTTAACATTTTTAAGTTAAATTTAAATTTAGATATACAGGTCCTTTAAGCCCATGAGCCTGTGCTGCCCAATTACACCCAATTGATCTACAACCCCTGTACGTTTTGAAGAGTGGGGAGGAAACCTGAGTACCAGGAAGAAACCCACGCAGACATGAGGAGAGTATACAAACTCCTTGCTGACAGCACTGGTGCTTGTTTTGAACCCCTGGCGATGTAACAATGTTGCCTTAACTGTGCCACCCTGATATATGTCCATCCTCCATCTCGAAGGCCTCAAGACTTTTATTTCTTTCTCAACCACAGACCCAGCCAGTCCCTCTCTACCACTCTCCTCTGCCTGGCAGAGCTTGTTCTCATCCTCAATAAATTCCCTTTTGACTCATCCCACTTTCTCCAAGTCAAAGGAGTTGCCATGGGTACCTGAGTTATTCCTGCCTTTTTGTGGGCTTGCTGGAGCAATCCATGCTACAAGTCTATGTAGGCAAGGCTCCTCAAATCTTCCTCCACTACATTCACAAACATATTGGTCCTGCCTCATAATTAACTTATCAACTTTATCCACTTTGCTGCTAACTCTCACCCTGACTTGGTCCATTCCTGGCAACACTCTCCTTTCTCAACATCTTCTCAAACCCAACACTCCCATAGTTACCTTACCACATGTCTTCACACCCTGTTCCATGTAAGGATTATTACCATCTTACAATTTCTCCGTCACATCTGTTCATAGGATGAAGTCTTCCATTTCAAAACATCCAAGATAACTTTTTTCAAAACAAGATTTCCCCTTTACTGCCATAAATTCAGCCCTGACCCACATCTCTATTTACTGCACATCTGTCCTAGCCCCCTCTGCTCCGAGGAGGAACAAGGACTGGATTCCCCAGCCTCCACATCCAACATATTATTACCCTCGCAATTTCCACCACCTACAACGTGATCCCATCACCAGACACATTTTCCCCTCTCCTGTTTTCTGCAGGGACCACTCACTCTGTGGATTCCCTTCTCCCCTCATTCCCTTCCCACTAATCGCTCCCTCAGCACCTATTCCTGTGACTGCAGGAAATGCTACACTTGTGCCCACACCTCATTCCTCGCCATAATTTGGTTCCAAAACTCCTTCCAAGCGAAGAAACACTGTAAGGGTAATTTACTGCATCCACTGCTACCATTGTGCCTGATGCAGACTGGGAGATGGTTTCATTGAGCACTTTGACCCTGCTGCAATAATGGGGACCTTGCAGTGGCCAGTCATTTCATTTCCACACCCTATTCCCACACCAGCATATCTGTGCATGACCCTCATACACTGTCAAACTGGAAATTAGCAGATGGCATTAAATTGACTTCTCAAGTTCAAGTTTTATTATCTGATTGTATTGTATAACTTGATGAAATAACATCTTTCCAGACCATGGTGCACACACAAAAACAGTGTAGTAACAATCACATCAAAATAGATATAAACAGTATTAATTAATGTGGGTGTTGTGTGTTTATGTATATAAATATATATTTGGGATTATTTGTATGGTCACAGGATACTGTACATCAAACTCACAGCCTGCAGGGGAAAAAGCTATTACCCAGCTTCATTCCTGATTTTGATGCTCCAATACCATCTCTTGCAGTCAATGCCTTCAATAGAGGAAAGGGAGATCCCAGTGATCCTCTCAACTCTTTTAATGATCCTCTGTATAGACTTCAGGCCTGATGCTTTGCATGCTATCATAACGCACCATGATGCAGCCAGACAGGGTACTCTCAATTGTGCTGTTGTAAAAGGTTGTCAAGATGGGGCTAATACCTTGCCCTCCTCAGCCACTTTAGGAATTCTCTAGATTCTGTTAGGCCCTTCCCCTGTCTTTTTTCCCTATTCCTCTGTCTCCTTCAGCAACCTACCTTCTCCATTCAGAGATCTACCCCCTATCCTCTGCATTCCCTGCCGCTTTTCAGCTTTTTTTCTCTCCTGCCCTCCCAGCCTTATCGACCTCTGACCTTTTGCCAGTTGGCCTGTGCCCTTCCCCCCTCATTTTTTTTCAGGCCCCTGCTTGCTTTCTGTACTCAGACAAAGGGCTGAAGCCTGAAACTTTGATTATATCCATTTGCTTCCAAAAGACGCTGCATAACCTGCTGAGGTTCTCCAGCATTTTTGTGTATTGCACCACAATCACAGCATCTATAAACTTTCCTGTTTAACAACAAATGTTGCTTGATCATGGTTTCCAGATCATTTAGAATGAAGCCCACTCAGTTATCACGAAAGAAACTTAAGCAGCGGGTATAGGTTTATTTTCTGCGTCTAATTTGTTGATGTTTTCCTTGTTTCACTTTTTAAGCAAGCATTGACTTCCACATGTGTAGACATTTCTTTAAACTTCAAAGTATTTCTAGCATTCAGTAAACAGCTTTTTCAATCTCATGTAACTTTTAAATTGGAATGAGATTTGGAGAGTATTTAATACTCGAGTCAGCTAGGATTTGAGACTTTAGATCAGGAACAGAAAAGGAAAAGTGAACTTCAGCAAAGCTTTGAAGTTGATTTTTTTAATCTCTATTTCATATCTCTGAGCCAAGTGACGCTGAAGCTTTGAAACTTACCATTTTCTCAGCTATTAATAATTCCTTGTAAAATCCCTTGGCAGACATGCAATTGTTCGTGTTCTGATTGATACTAATGAAGTTCACTTGTTAAAATGCATGAATGTGCTAAATTTTTTTTAAAAATTCAATTTTATAACATTCTTAATTGAGAAATCTTTGGAAAAATTTATGTCCTTGCTGCTACCTTACATGTGGTCAATTGATGCAATTGGTGGCACTCTCATCTTTGAGTCAGAAAGTTGAGAGATTCTGTGCAATGTGAGTAAAATCGATGCAAAATTTGCTGAATCATTTTAATATTGAGGTACAGCTATGCAGAACATATCTCCTGTTAAGGTAAAATGATAAACCAAGGCTCTTGATGGGGTGGCATGGTTAGTGGAATATAGTTACAGTGCCAGCGATACAGGTACAAATCCAGCACCTTTATGTAAGGTGCTTGACCATTCTCCCGTGTCTGTGTAGGTTTCCCTGGGTTCTCTGATTTACTCCCACCCTCAAAAATTTGCAGGGATTTGGGTGTAATTGGGTGGCAAAGGTTAAAATGGCTGGAATCAACTTCCACTGTGCTGTGAATAAAAATTTTTAAAAAATAAAAAGTTTCCTTGATAGTTGATTTTAATAAGACCTGTTAACATCAATGACTTAGCCATTATTTATTCCTTACACAACACACAAAAAAATTCTGATCATTATCATATTACCATTTCTGTAAGTTTGCTGATTATAAATCAGTTATTCTGCTTCCTGTGACATAACATTGGCACATATTTCTAAAAAGCTATTTCATTGGTAAATGACTTTGTGACTAGTTTAAAAAAAAAATAAGCCAAATTTTCTTGGCAATGCTGAAGAATTTAGTTTTGGTTATATATTCATTGTAAAATTCCATCTTCTTGTCTTTGTTACTATGAGCTTTCCTCACGAGTTGGAGGAAATACTTTCACTGTGTATATCAATACATGTGCATGGAGTGCTGCTTACTGGCCTTTCACTGCTAGTGCAGTTTATGATATTCAGGAGCATCTGGGAAGTGAAATCTTTGCTGAAATGTGAATAGTGTCACAGTGGATGCTGTAATTTGTTCTTGGCTTCAGAGCATAATTATTCTGTGCAAATGTGCAGTAGCTAATGATGTAACTTTGAGCTGATTATTTAAGTAAATGCAAATAACATGGTGTTGTCTCTGCAATGTGTAGTACTGAAGTTGGTACACTAAATTAGAGCCTCTATTGCCCTCTCACCTTTGAAGATCGGTTTCTGTTTTGGAGAAATTATGTCCGGAAGAATGTAAATTTTATTAATGATTTTTTAAAAAAAACTTTTTCCAGATGCAGTCATATCATGTGAGCATACAAACAAACTACATAGATCGCATAACAGATGTATATAGCACATCAATCTATCTTTTTTGAGTTCTGTCCATAGAAGCATCACAGATTTGAGAACCCAATTAACCTTATTCTAACCAAAATACTTAACCATACACTTCTTCATATGCCCATTGTGACACTTTTGAGCTTAAATAGGAGAGGTTCAGAGTAAATCTTATTGAATTTGTCACTATGTCATCACAATATATGCAATTGTATACAATCTCATCTTTATGCATTGCTCCAATTAAATGTTGAGTGCACTGGTTGAACACTTTCCCCATCACTGAGATTATGGGGAGGTTATATCTTTAATCAATCTTGTCACTGTAGTATTACCAGTGACCACAATGTTGAAATCATTATTCCTTAGTACGAGTTTGTTATACTTTCCATCAAATATTCACTTTTTAATCTTTCGCTCCATTGTTGGACAGTTGGTGGTTTTACATTTCTCCATAATGCAATCAACAGCAACACCCCAAGGAAACATGCCTGGTTTTTGGTATCTATATTCTCTGGAGTCACTCCCAAATTTAAATTTGCTGGCTCTAAAGATAGTTCTACCCTCATGATATGCTTAATTTCCACCTAAATATCTCTCCAATATTGATATAGTTTAGGAAGGTCCCAAGTTTTTAACAGGCAATAATTGTTTCCAGGTGCTTGTTGCATTTACACAATTGTTATCATTGTGTTAAGTCTTCTAGTACTGGTGAAGGCTTTGGAAAATTAAAATGTGAATTCAAATGAATAAGGTACAAATATTTAGTATCGTTATGTATATAATTACCTTTCACTCATTTCCTTCAGAACCACGTGACTGTATTTCATGGCAATGCTATTTTTGGACTGAATGGGATTGATGGACTGTAATCATTAACAATAAACCCCGTTTCATTTCTTTAAGTGACTGAGATTGATTTTATACAGACAATTGTTGTATACTCATTGGATTTTATCATGGGAGATGTTTCTGTAGTTATCATGTGCTCAGTTTCTAACTCCTTGGCCAATGGAGATTCATTTTGGTCATCAAGACTCCAAACTCCTTGCTATTTGTAGCTGTGTATTCATTGGAATGATCATCTTCAAACTGCTTCCTTTGCAAATGCATGTTATTAGAGTAGCCAGAGGGTCAATTTCTGCTTGCTTTCAAATGTGCAGCTAACACCAGAGTTGATATAATTTTAGATTTTGCAGCATGTTTTCAAATTATGTTTCTAAAAATTATTTATTGGACACTGAACAAGGATTTAGTAGTCCCAAATAAATGCTTGGACATTCACAACAGAGATGGGAAGAATAATCATAGAACCATAGAAGATTGCAGCACAGAAACAGACTGTTTCATTCCTTCTAGTCTGCCGAACCATGTTTCTGCCTAGTCCACTGACCTGCACTCAGTCCATAGCCTTTTATGTTCCTTCCCATCCACGTACCTGTCCAAATTCTTCTTAAATGCTAAAATTTGAGCCTGCATTCACTACTTCAGCAGGCAGCTCGTTCCACACTCCCACCACTCTCTGTGTGAAGAGGTTTCCTCCTTGTTCTCCCTAAACTTTACCCTTAACCCATGGCCTCTCATTTGTATCTCACCTCCCAAATGATCTGGAGTTCATCCAGCTCCAATTTTTTAACTCTGTCAGGAGCTGCAGCTGGATGCACTTCTCGTGGATGAAGTTGTCAGGGATACTGCTGGCTTCCCTGACAACCTACGTTCTGCAAGCGGAGCATTCCCACTGTCTATTTCACACCGCCAATTCTCCTAGGAAGCGGGTAAGCTACCAGGCATGCAGTACCCTGTAAGCCACTCATACTAGACCATGATTTACCTGGTTCATCTGGATCTCTTGGATCTAAGGGGGGGGGCCCACCTCCAGCGGTGACACATACTTGCAGAGCAGTGAAATTGTAGTGGGAATAAAGAGATAGTTACTGGTAAATTTACCGATGGGAAATTCACTGATGCAATTTCACAGACTATACAATATACTGACAGAAAAGTTGCTGACTTTCAAATTCACCTCAAGAAAATTAACTATCAAATTCACCGTCAGAAAAATAATTGAGCATCAATTTCACCGATTTAATGTACATTTTAAAAGTTATTGTGTACTGTCCTTTAATAAAGCTTTAATTTAGGGGTCATTAGGTTGTTGCTCCTGCAGTTGCCTGTGCTAGTTCTACCCTCTTGCACAGCCCCCCCCCCACCCCACCCTGTTCACACAGGGAAGTTTGCCTTTCCCGCTCCCCTCCTCGGGGATACACGGCTGGATGCCATTTTCGGGAAATTTTGTGCCATGGTCATGGTCTCCAATGATCCCCTCCCCTTATTCTCTGCAGTCAGGGGATGGGCTGGAGAGCTGGTGCTAAGAGAATGAGCCGAACATGGGTTAGAGCTGGCACTCTTTCACCACCCCCCCTCCAGCAATCTAAATCTTGTTGGGGGTGAGCATGCATCTCTCAACTCCGAAGTTGGTTGGCCAGACGTGGACTGTCAGCAATGGTTTGAGCCAAGGGAAGGCTATTTACCACACTTCACTTCCCTCCTACCATATCCCACCCTACAGGTGAAATATAATTGATCATTGTAATTTTTAACAAATTTTTAAGTAACCTGACAAGTGTGCACAGAGGGTAGGTGCCTGGGGACAGGCTGCCATGAGTATTCTCTCCCTCCCTCCCCCTCTTTCCCACCACCCCCCCCCCCCCACCCCAACCACCAGTTACTCTGCAGTCGAGGTGCGGGGTGAGAGGGTGGACTAGTTGCATCTCCCACGATCCTGGTCTCTAAAGATTCAAAGCTCTGCATTCAGGAGCTGCACACATCTCAATTCCAGAGAGTGTTAAAACAGATGACAGGTGAATATTCTAATGAATTTTGAAGTTGATGAATTTGATCGTTGGTGATTTATTTCATTGATGAATTTTTCTTCAATTACAGTTTAAAAGACCTGGGACATACACAAACATAGTAAGAAAATAAATAAACTTGCCTTTCTCCACATTGAAATCATTTGTTGCCTCTAATTTACATTTAATGGGATGAATGGAATTATTTCTTGTCCCCACAGATCTTCTTAATGTTGAGCACAATATTAGATAGTTGTATCCTTATGTCAGGAGCGGCATCAGGTTGGTTTCTGTATTTTGTTTTCGTTGCTGCATAATACGAAAATCCAGCCTTGCACATGCAAGTCTTGGAAAGTAATAGACCATGCATAGCAGATTTTGCCAACAGAAATTCTTCAGTCAGGCTAATCCAGAAGATTTATGGATTTATGGAGGGGGTAAATGTCCATGTCAGCTGCTGGCTCGTTTGTGGCTGACAAGTCCGATGGACAGGCAGACACGGTTGCAGGGGAAAATTGGTGGGTTGGGGTTGGGTGTTGGGTTTTTCCTCCTTTGTCTTTTGTTAGTGAGGTGGGCTCTGCGGTCTTCTTCAAAAGAGGTTGCTGCCCGCCGAACTGTGAGGCGCCAAGATGCACGGTTTTAGGCGATATCAGCCCACTGGCGGTGGTCAATGTGGCAGGCACCAAGAGATTTCTTTAGGCAGTCCTTGTACCTCTTCTTTGGTGCACCTCTGTCACGGTGGCCAGTGGAGAGCTCGCCATATAACACGATCTTGGGAAGGCGATGGTCCTCCATTCTGGAGACGTGACCTACCCAGCGCAGTTGGATCTTCAGCAGCGTGGATTCGATGCAGTCGGCCTCTGCCATCTCGAGTACTTCGATGTTAGGGATGAAGTCGCTCCAATGAATGTTGAGGATGGAGCGGAGACAACGCTGGTGGAAGCGTTCTAGGAGCCGTAGGTGATGCCGGTAGAGGACCCATGATTCGGAGCCGAACAGGAGTGTGGGTCAGTGGAATATCTTTAAATCTTTGCTTCAACTGAAAATCAGATGTCACGTTGATTAGATTTTCATATTTTTGGCACTGATGAATCGATGGGTTGGGTCATGACAATGACAGATTTAGTACCCATCTCTTATTCTTACGAGAAAAGTCAGGAAAATACTCATTAAGTGTAGAACAAAAAATAGTTAGCATTGTACCATTTCATCAAATAAATCTTCATCAACACATCATGCTCCATCACAAAGTCTTGCAGTGTGGAAAAACAACATTTCTTTTCCTTTCACCATTGAAATCCAAAAGTCCAATTTTCTAGAAAGTAATGAAAATTTTGTACAACGCATTAAAAATGGTCACATTTTTGCCTTGTAGGGCCATCTTAGTTTCATTCAGTTTTGTGAATATATCAGCAAGATAAGCAAGGCACAGTGACCAGTTTCTTTACTCTTGAATTTTCTGATATAGGCAGCATCGAAGAATCTTCTTGAAATAACAGTGGCTTCTCAGTACTTTCTTCAGATGAATTATTCTGTCTCCTAGTTTCTTTTTTAGTCCAATGATCCATGGTTCTTATTATTGCACATGTGGAATATCTTTAAGTTTAAAATATGGCCAGCTTCATGCCAAAAAGAATCAGATTCTCATTGGTTGAAAATAAGGATAGGCAGTAGCCTTTCAAAATCAGTTTTCTATGTTTTTATATTTATTATAAGTGTCACTGTTTTGGGATTAGCAAATTTGAATCTATTAATGGTTGGGTGTGGTAGAGCATTTTCTAGCATTAGGGAAGTGATGCAATCAGAAGGATAAAATTTTCAGTTTTTGCAGTCATAATTTTCACAAACAGATCAAAGGGATCACATTTGTTCTGAATAAGAAACATTATTCTCACTTTTTCACAAATGCTATATGTTATATAATAAATCCAGGTCTACGACTTGTATGTATTCTCAGGTTCAGATTTACTATAATCACATACAACCCTGAAATTCCTTTTTCCTGTGGTCGTGGCAGAATTACTACTAATTGGTAGTGCAAAAAAAAAACTGTACACAGCATATATGTGTAAATAATGAACTATAACAGATAAGGAGCATAAACTATGCAATGCAGAGAGACCAAAAAGAAAAAAAAGGAACGTTCTGCCTTTCTGATTCTAGATTTCATTCTTGTTCACTATTATTTTCCTGTGCTCTAATTTTTCTGAGCTTTTTCATGCATTTTCACATAAACAGACACATCTGAGCAATCAAAGTTGTTACACGAATTACTGAAACTGTGGTGTAACCAGCAGATGAAATTTGAGTGAAAACCAATTCATCGGATATCACTAAGGCTCCAAATGTTGGGTTATGAGGAAGGACCATGAAACTTGCGCTTCTAATCTTGGAAAATCATGATTTTATTTAGTGTTCAGGCACTTTTAAGAAAATTCAAAGGTTCGATGATGGATTTCTTCCTTTCTTTTTTTCAAACTTTTAATTAACATTTCATTATATACACAGCATTAGGAGAATAGAAATAACACAATTAAAATAGTAATCCAAGTCTACATAGTATAAGTATATAAATTCCAAAGAGTGAAAATGTGATGTTTTAGAAATAATTCTCCTAACAGAAAACATTGATAAAAAATTATTTATAATATATATTAACCCCAACTAATCTATATATAAAAACTGAGTGGCCTATCCCAAGGATCTGTTGAATAGTTTAAAACATAGCTCCACACCTACAGATAACAAAAACGGCAAAGATTATATTATGTATGGAAAAGAAGAGTTAATTCATAGAATAATGCCAGTTATTTCAATTATGTATTTATTTTTTTCCATTTAGGACAAGGAGATATTGACTTTAAAGTCAGCCAATCTATTGCTGAAATAAGGCACTGCTTCTTAACTGAAGGTAGTGGAAGTGTTGACTTCTATTCCATGTACAAAGAGGATGCTAGCTTATTTAGTTTAAAATTTGAAACTGATTTTATTTTGAACCATGGGTGTAAGTGCTTAATGGAGCTAAGAAGTGGTTAGAGTTCCCATGATCTCATTCTGTAGTAGAATAAACTAAAGGGGGAGACACTTCTAGCCCATTTTTTCATGACTGTCTTGCAATTCTGACACTTTGAAAATCTCATCCACCAGTCAGGCTTATTCTCCACCCAATTCCCTTCTTCCCCTGAATAATCACACTACTTTTCAACTAACCAGCTCATAATTTGCCTGTTTCAGCTTTTGTATCAAAAGCACTGATCCTTTGATATCTTGTCTGCACTAAATAAAAGCTGATATAAATCTTATTCCTTTCCATCTTAGGATTCTATTGCATGTGGGTTCAGTATCTTAAAAGTTCACAAACATGCTACTATGGACTCTCAATGAAAAACTCACTTTTTTCACCCTCACATTTTCTTGTTTTGCTTTCAACTCTACCATAGTTCTTCATTGTGGGTGAAATATCTTTGTAGCCTTTCCTTTCACAGCACTTGTCACAAAATGCCATTAGCTGGTGTAAACCAGAAAGTTGTGGATTATTTCCAATGATTATGAATATAATTATGGTGAAGGTGAGGGAAAGCTGTGGTGAAAGGTGCTGGATACCATCTGCCCTCTTTACTGTTCTACTCAGTTCCAGGTTGTATTTCTGATAATTGCTCTTTCAATTTCCATGAAATACCCTCCAAAGAAATGTATTATATGTTGTGACTCAAAATGTTTGCTCAGAATAGAAATGTTTGAGGCTGAAGTTGCATTCTGTAGTTGATAAATTGTTGTTGAAAATTTAATAAAACATTTTTCATTTTGAATACTTTCTCACCTTAATATGTTATTTTTCTGTATCTAAGTTGACTCTAGTTCATGCTATTATAGCATCTTTGTGACTTCATTCTCTCATCTCTTTAGGAATGAAGAGACCAGTGACGAGTTTTAGTTGACATTTATAGCTATTTGGATAGCAGAACTATCTTGAATTAAGAATGAGTAAGCTATCTACTGGCACATTATGGATGGCACCAGTTGGTGTAGCTATTAGTGCAATGTTGTTATAGTGCCAGTGAATTAGATTCAAATCTGACACTGTTTGTCAGGAGTTTGTATGTTCTCCACATGACCTGCATAGGTTTTCCCTGGGTACTCCAATTTCCATCCACCCTCCAAAAATTTACTGGGTTGTAGGTTAATTGTGTGTAATTGAACTGCACGAGTCACAATAGCCAGAATCGGCTTCTGCCATGTTGTAAATAAAATTTTAAAATGACATGATTCCTGTATCATTTATGGTTTTCATAATTGATGTTCAAACTTTAGTGACATATTTAGCTGTAAAATAAGGACCTGCCCATTTAATATTTGGATGAGGAAGAATTTATTCTGGAGGGCTGTAATTCTTTGGAATTTTCTCCTGAAGAGAGCTTTGGAGACTGGACCGGTCGGTCTTCATGCTTCAAATCATTACTCCAATTATGAATCACGAACAAATAACTTTACAATGCAAGAATGCTGTTCATGTGTACTGCAAATATCAGGGGGCCAAGGACTAACCCCTATAAAATGTTAGCATTATGTCACAAAACACCCATTTGTTGGATCCTGCCACTGAACAGCTTTGGATCCCATTTTAATTCTCCCTTAGATTTCATGGGCTTTTACATTCTGACCTGCCAGCCATACGGGATGTTTTTCAAGATATTCTTGAAAATGTTCCAACTTGCATCAGTTACAATGTAATTGTTTTAAAACAATTAAACATTATGTTGATCCATGGCCTTGTCTGAATTGATCCTCCTTGTGCCTCCTCAAAAAAAATTTAAAACAAGTTAGTCAGGCACAACAAATCCATGCTATCTTGTCTTAATTAATATGTCTTTCGAAATGAAAATTTAGATGTTCTTAAATTGATTTTATTAATTCTCATTACCTTGAGACTGATTTATCTTCAAGTTGTCTTTTTTAACTCACTCTTTTGATCTCATCTATTGGAATCTTGAGCTACTGACCATGTGAGTTTCAACCCTCCTCCAGAGCATGAGTAAATGCTGTTAGAAATTTAGTCCTGGCAATGTTTAAGTGCCACCCTTTAGCCCATGCAGGTACCATTTCCTCTGTTACCCAGACCTCATTATAATCTTGTTGAAACATGGATAAAATACATAAATAGAGCTAGCCTGGATGTCAAGAATCCTTATTAAAATAAAGGTAATGGAATTCAAGGGAAATGCAGTGCCTTGGGATGTACTGACCAAAAAAAAGTTTTTGGAGGTCCATCATCTGAGTTTCAGTTCTTTGCTGCAGAGTTCCTTCCTGAGATCAACCATTTTTAGCTGTCTCATCAGTAATTTTTAAAATCATAAATGGAATATTTGTTCATGTTCATCATGTTTAATTGTAGGTTCACAGAAAGTGAATCATTTTATGCTTCATTTCCAAAAATGGGAATAACATTCCGGTCAAGACTGATGAATGAGAAGGAATATAGTGCCATTCAATGACCATGCCTAATGAGTGTATCAAGTGATCTAATCAATCAATCAATCAGGTTTGCAGATGATAGTAAACTTGGTGGTTTATTGGAGTGGAAGAAGGTTATTTAAGGTCATTAAAAAAAATTAATCAATTGAAAAATGAGGAAAGTAATGACAGATGGAATTTAATTTTGACAAATGTGAAGTGTTGCATTTTGGGAACCTAAACCAGGCCAGGAGATTTACAGTGAAAATAAGGCACTGGAGCGTATTGTAGAACAGAGAGACTTTAGAGTACAAGTACATAGATCATGAAAGTGACACCAATTAGATTGGAGGAGAAAAATACATGTGCTTACCTTTATTGGCTGAGGCATTGTGTGCAAGATTTTGGACATGTTACAGTTGTATAAACTTTGATATGGCTGTACTTAATGTGCAGTTCCGGTCAACATGTTACAGGAAAGAAGTGATTTAAGATAGAAAAAGATTCATGGGAATGTTGGCAGGATTGCAGGGCTTGAGTTATTGAGGAGAAATTTGCTAACCTGGGTCTATTTTCCTTGGAGCAGAGGAGATTTAGATTTATAATAAAAGTATATAAAATTATAAGAGGCAGAAATAGCATAGATAGGTAGTTTCCCCACAGTAGGAGGGTATAAAACTAGAGGGCATATGGTTAAGGTGAGAGGGAAGAGTTTTAAAGAGGATGTGAAGAGTAAGTTTTTCACATGAGCATAGTTTGTATCTATGGTGAGCTACTAAAGGTGACAAAAGGCAAAGGAGGAAAAACCCAACACCCAACCCCAACCAACCAATTTTCCCCTGCAACCACTGCAACCGTGTCTGCCTGTCCCACATCGGACTTGTCAGCCACCAACGAGCCTGCAGCTGACGTGGACATTTAACCCCCTCCATAAATCTTCGTCCGCGAAGCCAAGCCAAAGAAAGGTGGTGGTGGAGGCAAGAAAAGTAATAACATTGAAGAGACATCTGGGCAGGTACTTGAATGAGCACGGCCTAAAGTGATAAGGAATTGATGTAGGCAAATGGGATTCCTGTGGATGCACATGATGATTGTCATGGACACAGTGGGCCAAAAGTCCATTTCTGAGCTGCACAATTGTCTGTCTCTAAATTGATGGTTTTCTGACAACCCTTCTCTCCCCACCGTCACAAATAGAAAATAATATAGCTTCCCATACTATCGGAGCTCATTTTTCAAAATTCTTTATCGGGGACATCACATCATTACGTAGAATGAAAGCCCAAATTTATAATTGGACCCAATTATGATCCAACTATGGTTGCCATATCTTAATGAATGTAAATAAAAACAGCCTCTCCAACTGATCAATGCCTTTTCAACATCCAAAGATACAGTTATACTTGGGTCAGCTCTAGATCTAGCCAGATGAATTATACTGAATAGTCTGCCCAAATTAACTGCAGTGTATTTTTTTTTGAAACGAAGCCTACCTGATCAGGATTTATCAATTTGGGTAAATATTGCCCAGTCTATCACCTAGTGCTTTAGCCAAAATGTTCTATTATAAAACCTCCTGCTAGATCAATGGAAATGTCTTGAACCAACACCGATATATTTTTGTTAATTAAAACTCCACCCCCACTCCACCTTGATTTGGATTTGAAAGAAGTGGAAATAACCTGCCCAACCCAGTCCCTTTTTAATTTATTATGTTCCATTTTTGTAAGATCTGGTTCCTTTAGAAAAACTATGTCTGCCTTTAATTTTTTCAAGTATGCCAAGACTCTTTTCCTTATGTGTACGTTTATACTGCTAATATTATAACTAATAAATTTTAATGTTTTACTCATATTCATGTTTACATATATCCAGCTCTGTCCTATGACCCTACTGCATATTTAAACAATACACTGATTTTTCCCTTTTTGAAAATTGCATGTGCTGCTCCTGCACTGATGATGACATGAACAAGAAACCCCAAATGCCTGCAAAAAAAGCCCAAGGTATTATCTTAACTTCCCCTTTGGGGCCATTAATTCCTCTTAAATCAAGGTATCCACCCTGCTACTATTTTACTAAGTATTCATACTTTCTTTAATTACCTGATGATTCAAAATATACTTTTTATCCAGATTTTAAAACTTCACAGTTCACTTTATCTTTCCCTTATTCTTCTTCCTGAAATCCATTCTGAGGTCCCCCTTCTTTGGCTTGGCTTCGCGGACGAAGATTTATGGAGGGGGTAAAAGTCCACGTCAGCTGCAGGCTCGTTTGTGGCTGACAAGTCCGATGCGGGACAGGCAGACACAGTTGCAGCGGCTGCAGGGGAAAATTGGTGGGTTGGGTTTGGGTGTTGGGTTTTTCCTCCTTTGCCTTTTGTCAGTGAGGTGGGCTCTGCGGTCTTCTTCAAAGGAGGTTGCTGCCCGCCAAACTGTGAGGCGCCAAGATGCACGGTTTGAGGCGAGATCAGCCCACTGGCGGTGGTCAATGTGGCAGGCACCAAGAGATTTCTTTAGGCAGTCCTTGTACCTTTTCTTTGGTGCACCTCTGTCACGGTGGCCAGTGGAGAGCTCGCCATATAACACTATCTTGGGAAGGCGATGGTCCTCCATTCTGGAGACGTGACCCATCCAGCGCAGCTGGATCTTCAGCAGCGTGGACTCGATGCTGTCGACCTCTGCCATCTTGAGTACTTCGACGTTAGGGATGAAAGCGCTCCAATGGATGTTGAGGATGGAGCGGAGACAACGCTGGTGGAAGCGTTCTAGGAGCCGTAGGTGATGCCGGTAGAGGACCCATGATTCGGAGCCGAACAGGAGTGTGGGTATGACAACGGATCTGTATACGCTTATCTTTGTGAGGTTTTTCAGTTGGTTGTTTTTCCAGACTCTTTTGTGTAGTCTTCCAAAGGTGCTATTTGCCTTGGCGAGTCTGTTGTCTATCTCATTGTCGATCCTTGCATCTGATGAAATGGTGCAGCTGAGATAGGTAAACTGGTTGACCGTTTTGAGTTTTGTGTGCCCGATGGAGATGTGGGGGGGCTGGTAGTCATGGTGGGGAGCTGGCTGATGGAGGACCTCAGTTTTCTTCAGGCTGACTTCCAGGCCAAACATTTTGGCAGTTTCCGCAAAGCAGGACGTCAAGCGCTGAAGAGCTGGCTCTGAATGGGCAACTAAAGTGGCATCGTCTGCAAAGAGTAGTTCACGGACAAGTTTCTCTTGTGTCTTGGTGTGAGCTTGCAGGTGCCTCAGATTGAAGAGACTGCCATCCGTGCGGTACCGGATGTAAACAGCGTCTTCATTGTTGGGGTCTTTCATGGCTTGGTTCAGCATCATGCTGAAGAAGATTGAAAAGAGGGTTGGTGCGAGAACACAGCCTTGCTTCACGCCATTGTTAATGGAGAAGGGTTCAGAGAGTTCATTGCTGTATCTGACCCGACCTTGTTGGTTTTCGTGCAGTTGGATAATCATGTTGAGGAACTTTGGGGGACATCCGATGCGCTCTAGTATTTGCCAAAGCCCTTTCCTGCTCACGGTGTCGAAGGCTTTGGTGAGGTCAACAAAGGTGATGTAGAGTCCTTTGTTTTGTTCTCTGCACTTTTCTTGGAGCTGTCTGAGGGCAAAGACCATGTCAGTAGTTCCTCTGTTTGCGTGATTAGTTTGATGTTCTTCCCTCAGGTAAATGCTAACTGTGATGTGAATTTAATATTATTTAATTTTGTAAATCAGGAGTTGGCATCGATTTTTTGCTCCAATTGATTTTGATTTGGCCAAGTTTTTAAAAAAATTTCCACGAGTTGTCCATGATTTTATCCCTATTTTTAGTGTTTTCCTTTCTGCAATTTCTAACATTTAAACTTTTTATTTCTATCCCTTAATATTCTTGCATGTAAAAATCTATCAGACTCTGTTCTGAAAATCCCAATGATTAAACAGCACTCCAAAGAAAGAATTCCAGATCTTTCACTGTATTTGACAACTTTCTGCTTCTGTGCCTGAATTTTAATGTTGAATTCTCTTGTTCTGAATTTCCTGTACAGAAGAAATAATTGTCCCTCTATCCATCAAAGCGTTAGTGTCATTTTAAGCAGAATAACATCAAATTTCATCCTCATGATTTAAAAGGTAGGGAATATACTTCCTTCTTTCTGCTTGGTTCTTATTTGCTTTATTGTCACCATTCTGCTCAAATGCAATGCTGGATTGTGTAATGGTTACTGGGATCGCAGCCAGAGTTCCCAGGGAGACACCTGAAGAAATGACCTTTCAGCTGTATAAAACATCAGGGAATGTTTAATTTGTTTCAAGATAAGCTAAGATTTTGGACTTTGAATCATTGTATCACAGAATATCACAACACTTGTAATAGATTCTATGTCTTAAACAAAGATTAATGATTTGCATGAATTTTTCTGCTTAACCCTTTCTATGCCAGCTTTGCATCCCTCTGCATTTTTTGCTGCATTTTAAGTTTCATTTTATAATCTGGTCATCACCATAATTTTGCTTTCATGGTCGATATTCCTTAAAATCTCTATTAATAATTTAGATACAAGATTTCAGAAGTTGTGAGGGTCATTTAAAATTTATACTTTATAATTTCACTTCAATATAATTAAATTGTCTGACTTGAGTCTTTTCCACATTCTTTTACCTTTGTTTTTCTTTTAATACTAATCCTCTACCGGCACCACCTACGGCTCCTAGAACGCTTCCACCAGCGTTGTCTCCGCTCCATCCTCAACATCCATTGGAGCGCTCACACCCCTAACGTCGAGGTACTCGAGATGGCAGAGGTCGACAGCATCGAGTCCACGCTGCTGAAGATCCAGCTGCGCTGGATGGGTCACGTCTCCAGAATGGAGGACCATCGCCTTCCCAAGATCGTATTATATGGCGAGCTCTCCACTGGCCACCGTGACAGAGGTGCACCAAAGAAAAGGTACAAGGACTGCCTAAAGAAATCTCTTGGTGCCTGCCACATTGACCACCGCCAGTGGGCTGATAACGCCTCAAACCGTCCATCTTGGCGCCTCACAGTTTGGCGGGCAGCAGCCTCCTTTGAAGAAGACCGCAGAGCCCACCTCACTGACAAAAGGCAAAGGAGGAAAAACCCAACACCCAACCCCAACCAACCAATTTTCCCTTGCAACCGCTGCAATCGTGTCTGCCTGTCCCGCATCGGACTGGTCAGCCACAAACGAGCCTGCAGCTGACGTGGACTTTTTACCCCCTCCATAAATCTTCGTCCGCGAAGCCAAGCCAAAGAAAAAAGAATCATATGTAGCATCTGACAATGCGGTTAGTCAGGGATTTGAGTTTTTCTTCTTTACTATTTTTTTTGTGTTATTTGAGTTTTTATCCATAAAAGAAAGTATATCATTTAGAATACGAATTATGGACATGAGGACATGAGTTAAGAGTTAAGGGGCAGAGGTTTAGAGGTAACATGAGGGGGAACTTCTTTACTCAGAGAGTGGTAGCGGTGTGGAATGAGCTTCCAGGAGAAATAGTGGCGGCAGAGTCAATTTTATTATTCAAGAAAAAGCTGGACAGGTATATGGATGAGAAGAAGATGGAGCATTATGGTCATTGTGCAGGTAGGTGGGACTAGAGAGGAGTGTTTGGTTTGGTGCGGACTAGAAGGGCCTAATGGCCTGTTTCCGTGCTGTGATTGTTATGTTATATATGTTATATGTTCTTTACAATTCATGAATGTTTTTGTCATACTGAATGCCTTATTAAGTTTGTGTAACTATCCATATCTTATTGAATTACATATTTTTTTGGTTAAAGTTCTTTATTAAAATCAGTAAAAAATAATTAAAAAATAATCTCTGGCGTACAAATTTTAATTCATGAAGTTTTTTTAAATTTTCACATGGCCAGATGAATATGTTTATTGTCATAAACATTGTACAATGTACATGTATACTGAAATTCTTTCTTGCTGCAGATGAATTGATACTTTGCAGGTTTTTTAAAAAAAACAGCTGCAATAATATGCTTAATTGAATTGAAAAGAGCCAATAAATGCACAAAAAAAACTTTTTCCCTACTCCCTCAGTCTTTTTATTCAGGCACCCGTCTGTTTTTTGCTCATACCTTGAAGGGCTCCCGCCTGAAATGTTGATTATATATCTATGGATGGGCGTGACCGGAGTTCCTCCAGCATTTCTTTGTTTTTATTATAATAATTATTTAGTTATCTAAGTGACTTTGCAACAGTGAAGACTATCCATTTGCCCTTAATTAGTGTAGCAAAAGGAAGTCCAAAAGTCTGATAGCAGTTGGAAAGAAACTGTTCTTCAACCAAGATATGCTGGCCTTAAGCCTTCTCAGTATGAAATGTTTTAAGCAGGGTGATGGGGGTCCTTATAATATTGGATTTGTTGAGTAATGTGCAAAGAATGAAATTGCCCCATTCATATGGATGTGACTTTTGGTTCTGTTTTGATTCCTCATTAGGAAATAAATTCTCACAATAAATAGCAACTTTCATGGCCTCGATGCCATATAATCTATTCTGATCAAAGAAGTTCTATAATGTAGGAAACAGCAGCTAATTTGTGAATAGCTAATTCCTCCAAACTGAACGAAGTTATGGGTTCAGAAAACATTTCTCCACCATTTTCACTACCAAAATTTTAAATCTTTTTCAACAGTTTATCTTCAATCTAAAATCTGACATTTAAAAAAAAGAATATTTTAAGATTCCTTCCAAAGTATATCAAAGGTCAGATTGAATCTTTTCATACATTGTTAATTCAAATTTGAGGGATTTTTACCTGTGTTTTATGATTTACAGAAATGTGCATCTTATTATGTTAAGTACAGGTTGATTGCAAAGAATGTGCATTATCCTTAAAACAACGCAAAATATTGAAATTGCACAAGACATTGGTGAGTTTGACAATCTCAGGGAATATTCCAATATTGACAACACAATATGGTTCTTGAAGAGTATCAGAGATAAAGCAAGTAATAATAAATCATATTAGCAATGCTAAAGTTACAGGAAAAAAACTTCTGAAGGACAAGGTTAGTCTACATTTAGAAAGGCAAGCATTATCAAAGAATGTATGACTTTTCAGAGAATTTTTTTCTGATCAATTGAATAGAATTTTTCAATGAGTTAGAAAAGTATATGAACATTGGCAATGCAGTTCTTGTGATATACATGGGCCTGAGTCAAGTCTTTGACAAGCTCCCACGTAAAAGACTTGTCAAAAAAGTTTGAACCCATGAAATTCAGTTGACAAATTGGAATCAAAATTGACCTGTTATGTGAGGTCGAGGCTCTTCGGGTGTTGTATTTGTTATTGGCATTCTGTAACCAGTGATGTGGAACCAGAATTAATCCTCAGATTTTTTTTATTGTTTAATATGAACATTAACAATTTGGATGTGAATAGTTTGCTCGCAGATGAGATGAAATTTGAAAGTTATTCAAGTCTAAGGAAAAGGGATCAGAAAAAGAGCTGATCAATGGCAGATATAGTTCAATCCTCAAAAGTGTAAGGTAATAAATACATCTTGGAAGGAAAATAAGGCGAAAAAATGCACAATGAATGGTGGGGATCGGGGGAGTAATAAGGCATAGAGGGACTTGTACAACCAAGGAAAAAGAATCCCGGGAATGTATATGATGTCTATGTATCACAGTGCGGCTTTCGCGCTAACAGAGGAACCACTGACATGGTCTTTGCCCTCAGACAGCTCCAAGAAAAGTGTAGAGAACAAAACAAAGGACTCTACATCACCTTTGTTGACCTCACCAAAGCCTTCGACACCGTGAGCAGGAAAGGGCTTTGGCAAATACTAGAGCGCATCGGACGTCCCCCAAAGTTCCTCAACATGATTATCCAACTGCACGAAAACCAACAAGGTCGGGTCAGATACAGCAATGAGCTCTCTGAACCCTTCTCCATTAACAATGGCGTGAAGCAAGGCTGTGTTCTCGCACCAACCCTCTTTTCAATCTTCTTCAGCATGATGCTGAACCAAGCCATGAAAGACCCCAACAATGAAGACGCTGTTTACATCCGGTACCGCACGGATGGCAGTCTCTTCAATCTGAGGCGCCTGCAAGCTCACACCAAGACACAAGAGAAACTTGTCCGTGAACTACTCTTTGCAGATGATGCCGCTTTAGTTGCCCATTCAGAGCCAGCTCTTCAGCGCTTGACGTCCTGCTTTGCGGAAACTGCCAAAATGTTTGGCCTGGAAGTCAGCCTCAAGAAAACTGAGGTCCTCCATCAGCCAGCTCCCCACCATGACTACCAGCCCCCCCACATCTCCATCGGGCACACAAAACTCAAAACGGTCAACCAGTTTACCTATCTCGGCTGCACCATTTCATCAGATGCAAGGATCGACAATGAGATAGACAACAGACTCGCCAAGGCAAATAGCGCCTTTGGAAGACTACACAAAAGAGTCTGGAAAAACAACCAACTGAAAAACCTCACAAAGATAAGCGTATACAGAGCCGTTGTCATACCCACACTCCTGTTCGGCTCCGAATCATGGGTCCTCTACCGGCACCACCTACGGCTCCTAGAACGCTTCCACCAGCGTTGTCTCCGCTCCATCCTCAACATCCATTGGAGCGCTCACACCCCTAACGTCGAGGTACTCGAGATGGCAGAGGTCGACAGCATCGAGTCCACGCTGCTGAAGATCCAGCTGCGCTGGATGGGTCACGTCTCCAGAATGGAGGACCATCGCCTTCCCAAGATCGTATTATATGGCGAGCTCTCCACTGGCCACCGTGACAGAGGTGCACCAAAGAAAAGGTACAAGGACTGCCTAAAGAAATCTCTTGGTGCCTGCCACATTGACCACCGCCAGTGGGCTGATAACGCCTCAAACCGTGCATCTTGGCGCCTCACAGTTTGGCGGGCAGCAACCTCCTTTGAAGAAGACCGCAGAGCCCACCTCACTGACAAAAGGCAAAGGAGGAAAAACCCAACACCCAACCCCAACCCACCAATTTTCCCTTGCAACCGCTGCAATCGTGTCTGCCTGTCCCGCATCGGACTGGTCAGCCACAAACGAGCCTGCAGCTGACGTGGACTTTTTATCCCCTCCATAAATCTTCGTCCGCGAAGCCAAGCCAAAGAAGAGAAGAGAAAAGACTCTGTCAATAAATTTGAACTTTGAAACTTTGATATAAAAGCCCAAGGATCTTTGAAGATAGCAGCTCAGACAGATGAGGTAGAAAAAAAGGCAAATGAGATGTATTGGACAAGTTGTTTAAATGTGAAGGAAAGTTCATAATGCAAATAATTCTCATTGGAGTGCCTTTATAGACAGATTGGAATTGTCCTGCCTTTATGTGGAGAACATACCCAGGAAATTTTGTTGTTTTGGAGGCTTAGTTGGTCTGAGATGGAAGTCTGTGGTATGAGAGCAATTAATTCACATATAAAATTTAAAAATATTAACAGCTAAAATATTGTACAATTTTCTAATACATTGGCACATTATTTTTCAAATATATTTGACAAATGAGCATGCCAGCATCAAAAATCAGTTATAGGTTCAAATGTTGTGTTAATGCTGGATTAAACCCTCTCTAACCAACCAGATCATAATGCTATTTATTTATCAATAACAATTTATAGAAAATAATTCCACTTTTGCTGGGATGTGTTTTGTTCACAAGTGTTGCCTGAACTGAGTATTTTCAGTTTTCTGTTTTTATTGTGCATCTTTTAAAGATCTAATACATAATCGTTATTAAATACTTGCTCCAAAATGGAGTTTGCAATCTAAGGTACAATAATGCATTGTGCTAGAAATTGGAATGAACAAAATCTATCCATACGTATGTAAGAGTTGCATCCAGTGACTGCAATTACCATCATTTCAAAAGAACCCACAGGAATTGTACTGTTAGCTGCTGAAAGGTTGAGGTCAAGTCTTAGAGTTACTTTGTAAAGCAGTCATTTCTTTGTTTGTGTCATCAACCCTGCAGGGCAGGTGACTCGAGCAGGCAATTTCATTTCAAGATTCTACTTGGAATTCAATTTGTTTTTTTTAAACAAGGCTGATTCTGTGCAAAGAATCACAAATTCTGAACAACAGAAAGTGTGTTGGAATCTTTTCCAGATGTAAAATTCCCACATTTTGAACATAAGAAATAAATTAATACAATTTGCTATAATTATAATTTCTTTAGTGAAAATAATATTTTTTGTGTAAATATTTAGGATACTCAGCTTTAACATTTAAAAAAATAAAACTCAGCAGGTTGTTTCACTTGATGTATTTCTTTCCTTGGTGATAGCATGAACAAGAGACAAAGGGGTATTCATAAACCTAGAAAAGGGGAAGCTTTCTTTTACACATTGTTCTGAGACAAATGCAAAAATAGCCTCTTGTTCTGGACAACTCACCTACTCTGAACTCGCTGAGCCAAAAGGCACATTTTAAGTTTCATGTTTTCTATGTGATGCTCCCTCGTGCCAATAAGCAAGCTCCAGAAAACAGATGAGTGTTGGTGATTCATCACAAACGCAACTAATTGATAACTTTCTCAGGATTCTTCAAATTTTCTCTTGTAAAAAGCATGTCTGATTCACCACACCTTGACGATTTTCTCCCAGTCACAGAAAAATAAATGCAACTCTAAATTTTTTTTATTTGTAGACAAATCTGAATCCACATAGTTGTCATTAGTTTCTGATAATCCATTATACCCTAGTATTTGCAAAATTCAAATCTTAATTTGTTTACCTTTTTCATTTTATGGAGCAAAGTGACCCTAAACTTGGAACTTACTGTCATAAGATTTTCTATCATTTGAGCTGCTTTCCTTTGAACACTTCTATTTTTATCATAATTCATTTCTGATGAAGTATTTTGGAAGCATTGACTGTTTGTAATTTAATGGGCCTCATGATAGTTTATGGGTATGTGGGGAAAAATTAAAAACAAAAACCATCAGTGTTGGACTGATGTAAATGGATGGTTGATGGTCAGTGAAACTGAGGGTCAAAGAGACTGTTTTCCTGCTATATATTTCTATGACCATTATAAGAAGTAATTTAAGGATAAATTCACAAAAATGTTGAAAGAGCAGAAGATATATCCTTACCTCCCATCGATTCTGCGTGGACCTGCTGAGTTCCTGCAGCATTTTTTTTCTATTTACTCCAATCACAGCATCTGTAGACTTTCTCGTTTCACTCCAGGGATAGAGTGAGCCTTCTCTGAGACCAAAGGAGAAATCCATGTGTGGAGCCAGGGATATGCACAATGGAAGAGCTGGCTATCTCTGCCAGTCATGATCATTTTTGCTTGTTTTTCTTTCCCTTTTTCCTTCTTTGTATGGTCGGGCCTGCTGGAAATGCCCCATAGCATTACCATTAGAAATATATTGCACAAAGAAGTTTAACCTGACCTTAACAGCCACATTATGATGTTGGCCTAGAAGAAATATTTTTTTTAAAACTCTCATCCTGTCCACCCTGCATCAGAAAGCTAACTTGTAGTTTCCCCACTTGATCTGATGAAGGGTCCTACACCTGAACCATAAACTGTTTATCTTTCCACAGATGCTGCTTGACCTGCTGAGTGTTTCCAGCATTTTTTTTGTTTTGATTTCTGGTATCTGTAGTTTTGAGAATCATTAAGTAGTTTAAGATGTTTGAGTTGAACGTTTTCATTAATTTTTTTTACATTTTTGTTATTTAACTTGGATCATTAGGGATTAAAAATTCAGAGGCATTTGATAATAATGAGTTGTCAAAAGACAATTGAGTGTACTACTTTGCTAAATTTGGTGGTAGCTGGATATTATTTCTGCATTTGTGAACTTAATCTGTGTGACTTTCACTAACCCTGTTTTCCATTGAAAACTGTCTCAGGCAATTTGCAGCAAAATGTCTACATACTGTGAAGCTTTTTGACATGCATTCTATTGTTTATTTTATTAAGTAGAATTTACTGTTAGGCCGGATTATTTGTGCACTCATTTGTATGGATATCCAGAACCGGAGTACAATTTCCAAACACGTTTCAATCAATATGGAAAAAAAAGGGGAAAATCTTGCAAGTACAGTTGTCTTTAACTTGAGTTGAATTTGAACATTCCTTACAATTGAGATCATAAGCTGTCCCCTCCTGTATCAATTCCCTCCCCCATTATTCAAAGAGCTATCCCCACCCACTATTACTTGGAATCTTTTTTCCTTTTCAGCCCTCCCACCCATATCCACCTATGATCTCTTGCCTGTGGGTCTGTGCTCCTCCCCCAGCCCATCACCCCACAGTTTTATTCAGGCACCTGCCTGCTTTTGGCTCAGATCTGAAACGTTGGTTACCTATCTTTGCTACATAAAGAACACTGCGTGACCTGCTGAACTTCTCCAGCACCTTTATGTATTAAATTAAAATTGTGATCACTTTAATAAATTTGTTTCTGATTTATTTGGGTAATCATGCATCTCCATTGTTATCTTGGGTGTTGAAGTTTGCCCTTAAATTTTCTCTTTTACAAACAGATCACAGCAGTGACAGTTTGATAGACACAACCTCCCTGCTGTTTCAGTGTACTGTCTTTATTTTAATCATGTCTGTTTGCAGCATCTGTGAAATGCTTCCTCTTGTGTCAGTGAATTATCATGTTGTATTCTCAAGGGAATGTCATCTTGTTTGATATTATGTTTTGATGGGAGATGTTTTAAGTTTATCAGCATTTTGGAAGGCCGATAATTGGGTTTTCTCCAATACTATCTCAATGTTCATGTATATATTTTGGAGATGAATCCAGAGTTTGAACTTGGTGGAATGCACTTACTTTAAGGATTTATAATAGATGTACTACTCTTTCCGTGTGTATGTGCGTGAACTGTGGTAAGGAGAAACACTGATTCATCTAGTTGCATATGAACAGTTGCTAAAGTTTGTGGGCAATCTAACATTATTTGTGGCATTATAAAGGATTCTGGGACTTTTGCTGTAAAAAGTTGCCAACATAAAATGCAAAGGATTATGAGGCTGTTGCTTTAGAAGTAGACTGCAGGCCTTTCTGTTGATAAGGAAAGAACATTAGCTGAAGAATGTAACAGCATAAAAAAGATTTATTAATCTTAAAACAACAGAAGTCTTTTAACATTGTCTTTGGTATAGACTGAAGCTGACAATATTTCATTGTGACAGGAAGATAAGCAAGGAACAGTTTCTTGAACGTGGCTAATCAAAAAAGCTGACAGAAATGAAAATATTGAACTACCAATTTGTCAATAATTTGTGCCAGTTACTAAGCATCTTGAGCAAAGAAGCTCAAGAACCACATGTAGACATTGGTTCCAGTTTACTATATAAATTACGTCTGAAACCTGTTAAGCTGAGTTACCTTGTACTTGCTCTCTCCCACTTATATAACTGAAACTGAATATACTGCTGTAAATTTAAGTGCTTTTGATGTTTTAATCAGGTTAACTTTATGCAGGCAAAACCTTGTCACTAAAATATTCATTTCTTATCCAATTAAAATAAAAATAAATTACATACCTTTAATTATATTTCACTGATGACTTGGCACTCCTTAACAGGTCCTCATTTTGCAGTACTTGTTTATAAAATTCCTTGCACTGACAGTCTATGTTCCATTTATATTTGCTGTGGTCACATCCAACGTGTTCTTTTATCTATTGAACATTCATTAATGAGAAAACAGGCTCAACATTACTATTGTGAACAGGTATGCTGAACATGGACTGGGATAAAATTAACAACTGAAAATTGCTCTTCAAATTTAATTTGTTGAATACCTTCTTTCATGGCATAACTTGCTTTTCTATTCTTTGGGATTACATTGCATCTCTTGATCAAGTTTTAAAAATAACGTCAACTGACAAAAAAAAGTTGTCAATTTTTATTTCCTCCTTTTTTAAAACGCATGATGATGGAGGTTTAAAGATGCTGTGTGTTGGTTGGGGAGGATATGTCCAGTTGGGTCCCTTGAACCAAGCCATCAGGGCCGGTTTGATTGCCAGGTAGCAATTATCTCTCTTCTTCCCCACCCCCTCCCCCCCCCAGAACCAGAGATGCAGATGCTGTCGTCTTCAGTTGTGATACACCTTTGCTTGAGCGTCCTGCCCTTGCGACGTGGCGACTGTGTGTTGACTGGTTGGTTTGCATCCAGGTGTGCTAGTTTGAGGCAGTCAACAGTGAATGTCTCCTTTCCCACCTATTCCCAGCACATATGGTCACCTTGTATGGTCCTTCACAGAGCTCTTGTAATAGTGCCTGGTGTGTTGCCCTGCGGATAAAGACATTCTTGCAGGTCCTCAAGTCCTTGGGGATGAAAGTTTTTGTTTGCCCATGGTGTGTGGATGGCACGGGCCAAGGTACCCATTCTTCCTTGAGCTTTTCCATGGTTGCTGCGGGTGGCTCATCTGGGTCTTTGGTGGCAGGCACGAATTCCCCAGGAATGACCAAAGGTGAGCTGTACACTAGCTCTGCTGCTGAGCCATTTGGGTCTTCTGTAGGGGCTGTACGGATCCCCAGCAGGACCCACGGAAGCTAGTCTGTCCAGTTGGGTCCCTTGAGCCGAGCCATAGTGCTGCTTTTAGGTGTCTGTGCAGCTGCTCCACCAGCCCATTTTCCTGGGGTTAGTATACTGTGGTATGGTGGAGCTGCATCCCCAGTAGGTTTGCCAGTGCTGTCCATAGGCTTGAGGTGAACTGTGAACCTCTGGCTGAAGTCATATATTCTTGGACTCCAAACCTTGCCACCCAGGTGCTTATCATGACTCTGGCAGTGGGACTACTTCTGGCCATCATGTGAAGTGATCGACCGTTGTCAGTAGTTATCATGCCTCCGGTTCACTGGCAGTGGTCTAACAATGTGTATGTGGCTGAACTTTCTTCATGTTGGTTCGAACGACTGGAGAGGATGCCCTGGTGTGCTATTGGACTTTTGACATCCGGTACAGTGTGCAGGTTCTGGCCCACTGTCCTTCCGGAGGCCATGCCAGATGAATTTGCTGGCTACCATGCCAACGGTTGTTCTGATGGCTGGGTGTGCCAAGTTGTGTGCCATATTGAAGACTTGTTGCTTCCAGGTCACAGGTACTGTGGGGCGGGAGTGGGAAAGGAGCACTGTGTTACCTCTCTCTACTAGACGGAGTGCTGACACCGCAGTTCTGTATGCTGGTATCTCTGGGTCTGCCTGCTGCACTTCTGCCTCTGGTGTATAGTCTATCCCCCTGGGACAGGGTCTGTAAGCTCTGCACTGTTGTTCATGATAAAGCATCAGCCACCACATTGGTTTTCCTGGTTATCTGCTCGTTGTCAGTAGTGAATTCTGACGCGTATGATAGCATCAGCCACCACATTGGTTTTCCTGGCTATCTGCTCGTTGTCAGTAGTGAATTCTGACGCGTATGATAGCATCAGCCACCACATTGGTTTTCCTGGCTATCTGCTCGTTGTCAGTAGTGAATTCTGACGTGTATGATAGGTGCCTCTGGTGTCAAGCCGACCTCGGGTTTGACACTTCATTAAATGCAAAAATCAGTAGTTTATAGTCCATAAAGACTTTGAATTGTCTTCCAGAAAGTAGTGGAAGTATTGGACCATGAAGTACAGTGCCAAGAGCTCTCGGTCAAAGGTGCTGTATTTCAGTTTGGGTGGTCAAAGGTGCCTGTTGAAGAAAGCCAGAGGCTGCCATTGTCCCTCAACCAATTACTCTACTACTCCTCCGACTGCCATGCTGAATGTGTCCACTATGAGGGCAGTCGGAGTGACTGTCCTGGGGTGCACCATCAATGTGGCGTTGACCAGTGCCTCCTTTACCTTCTCAAAGGCCACTGATGATTCCTTGTCCCAGGTGATTCTTCTTCCCTGCCATTAACATGAACAGGGAGCACATGATGCAAACCATTGGTGGTATGAAAAGGTGGTAGAAGTTGATTGTAATAGTGAATTCTTGTAGGCCTTTCACCATATGAGGCTTGAAGTGCCTGATGGCCTCTACCTTCTCTGGCAGCGGTGTTGCTCCATGCCAGTTAATCCTGTGGCCCAGGAAGTCGATGATTTCGAGCCCGACCTGGCTTTTGGCCTAGTTAATTGTTAGGCTAAAGTTGCTCAGGTGGGTGCATAACTGTTGCAGATGGGCTGCATGATCCTTGTGGTCACGGCTGGCAATTAGGATGAATGCAAACTTGACATCCCATCCCACTGCATCCATCAGCCTCTGGAACATTTGAGTCTGAAGCAGCAAACTTGGTGGGCGAAGGATCCGTAAAGTCTGAAGGGCACCTCAAGAACTTGAACAGGCTAAAAGGGATGATGAGGATGGTCTTTGGGATGTCGTCTGGGTGGACTGGGATCTGGTGATAGCCCTGGATGAGGTCGACTTTGGAGAATGTACGGGATCCCTTAAGGTTTGCTGTGAAATCCTGTATGTATGGTACAGGATACCTCTCTTGTGTGGTGGCCTTGTTCAGGTGGCAGTAGTCTCTGCATGGATCTTCATGCTGGCAACCTCCTGCTGCCTTTGGCACCATGTGCAGCAGGGAGGCACGGGCTGTCAGAGCGCGTTATGGTCCCCACTTCCTACGTCTTCTTGAAGTCTTCTCTGGTAAGGTTGAGTTTTTTCTGGTGGAAGATGGCATGCCCTGGCATGAATCAGAGTCCCCTTTGTGAGAATGTGGTGCCTCACCCTGTGCTTGGGCTCAGTCGAGGTGAACTGTGCCGCCAGTATGGAGAGGAATTCTGCTAGGATGCGGGTGAATTCATTACCTGAGAGGGTGATTGAGTGAAGGTGGGGGGTTGTAAGCTTTTCCTTGACCAGGGGAAAATGTTTGGAATTTCTTGGCTGGTACCAACCACCACCATTTCAGGCCTACCAGTAGGCAGTGTACCCAGAGAAAGTCTCCGCTCAGGAGAGGTTGTGCCACCGCTGCCAGAATGAAGGTCCACGTGAAGTGGCTGTCGCAGAAATGGAGTGGGATGGTGCGGGTGCCAAAAGTCTGGATTCTGCTGCTGTTTGCTGCCCTTGGGGCCAGGCCCAGCTTCCCGTTCTGGGTGCCGTCGACTGAGGGGGGTGGGGGTGGGGGTTAAGTACGGTGACCTCCGTGCCTGTGTCCACTAGGAAACACCAACCTGGGAGTGTGTCCCAGACATATAAAAAGCTATCTCTTAGGCCAGCTGTCATGGCCATCAGTGACGGATGGCCATGGCATTTCCCTGAAACGTGCGGCGGGAGGCGAGGTTGACATCGGCATACTTCCATACCTCATCGTTCATGGTAGAAACAGTATTATTCCTCAGGAGATTCCACTTGCCTTTCTGTCATCGGGTTCTGCCTCGTTTGTCGCTGCATGCAGGCCTAGCAACTTGCTTTACCGATGTGCCGATATCCCGCTTTGCTTTCCAGAGCACATCCACCTGGGCTGTGACATTCCAGGGGCTGCTGAAGTCCTCATTGGCCAGCAGCAGTCAGACATCTTCAGGCAGTTGCTCCAGAAAAATCTATTCAAAGAGCAGGCAAGGCTTCTGCCCCTCGGCCAAAGCCAGCATATCATTCATGAGGATGGATGGGGCCCTGTTCCTCAGGCCATCCATGTGCAGAAAATGGGAGGCGCGCTTGCACATTGAGAGCCTGAAAGCACAGATTAATAGCTCTTTTTGGGTCTCATATTTGCCCTGTTCTGGAGGCTGCTATAGAAAATAACAACCCCTGCTTCAGTGTCCTGGTCTAGTGTAGTAGTACTTTGTGAAATCGGTGGAGATCTGCTGCATTTGAAATTGAGCTTCTTCCTGTTACAACCACTCCAGTCGTTGCGATGTCTAGAACATTGGCAGTTTTAGAGAAACAGTGTGGAACTTAGATGGATTGGTCATCTTCAGGACCAAATTCTGTTTTGACCAATCGGGGTCACCGATGTAGTTAGGCACTACTGCAGAGCGAGAGAAGAACCACACACACACAGATGGAAGTGAAGTCAAGAATGATTTATTGATTTTTCCCAGCCCTGCTTTTGTAGATCCTGCTTCCCTCCACTGGGGCTGGTATTCTCGCCGCTGGAGGCGGATGGAGAGCTGGCCTTTGATTGGCTGTGGTTCCCATTGTTCAGGCTCCTGGCCAGTGAAGACCATTAGTGCTCACGGGCTTTCTGCGCCCGCCGTGTTAGTCTGCCATTTTGAGTGCTGGTTTGTTTGTCAGGCAGCAGGCCACCACAGCAGCAACCTTATCAGCAAACTTTATTCTCGCGAAAAAATTTCATTGTGATTCCTTGCATATGTGTATATTCCGTAAAAGATGAGACAATTTATATCTTTGACAATCTCTGCAATGATTATAGAGCTATTATACATGTTTTACTCTTCCAGTTGATGTTTTATTATTTTTTTTATTTTTGCAGTAGATTTTGACCTGGCACTTGAAAATTTGGATACAATGATGGTATCATAATCAGTCATTTGAGCTGAATGACTGATTATAATGAACATTGTGGAAGGCCATTACAACTTCTGCAGCTATTATTTTATCAAATTTGTTATCTTATCAGTTTATTGTGTAGTTGAGGAAAGCATACATCTTTTGTGCTTCGTTGTTTTTATGTGCTGCTTTATATCTGACTTCCTACCATTTTCGATATTGAATGAAGAATTTAATACTCCACAAAGAACTTCAAAACAACTTTTCCCTTATTCATCACGAAATTGACACTTTTGTTTTAGTATGTTTGGATTAAATTACAAAACACAAATGAAAAATATTTTGCTAGTTTACTAGTGCAAAAAATTAACAAAATCAAGCCTGGTTATTTCACTGATCCATCACTAACAACTGCAAATGCACATCTAACGAGCTGGCGGGTGACGGCCATTGGCTGCAATTTCGAACTAGTTCATTACTTGTCGCAAATACTTTCTGTCTTCTGGTGACTTTCTTCAACATAATAGTGGAGTTATTTAATGTTTTAGTTTTAATGAAGTAAAATTCGAGTAGTACAAATAAAATTATTGAAAATTCCAAATAGTACAGCTCTAAACTGCTGAATTTTACAATTTTATTTAAAAATATTACTGTATATATTCATGTATCATACTCTCGCATTATACACGAGAGTAAAAAAAATTTTCTGCGAGCGGTAGTCGGCAGCGTGACTCGTGTGGCCGGTCGGGCGAGCGGTAGTCGGCAGCGTGACTCGTGTGGCCGGTCGGGTGAGCGGTAGTCGGCAGCGCGACTCAGGAGGCCGGGCGGGCGATGAGATGCGAGCAAGACTCAGGAGGCTGGGTGGGCAAGCAGAGAGACACCAGCATGACTCAGGTGGGTGAGGGGAGAGGGGATCATATTTTTCCCCTCAAAAATCGGGGTCGCATTATACATAAAACGCATTATACACAAATATTTATGGTAATATATGCCATTTAAGGCATCTTGATGCAAGACACAGGATGAAATCAATAAATGCAGGACATATCCTTTATATATGGGACGTCTGACAGCCCTGCCTGTAAGGAGTTTGTACCTTCTCCCCATGCCTCCAAGTGCTCCAATTACTCCCACCTTTCAAAATGTACAGAAGTTGTAGGTTAACTGGGGTATTTGGGCACAAATGGCCTTGTGGGCCTGTATGTATGTGAAGTTAAAGACAGCCTTACCAAAGGGATCCAAAGAGGAAAACAGATACAGTACGTTTCCGATTATCCGAAATGCTTGGGACCCGACATTTTTGGATTAACTCTTTTTCCGGATATCTGAATATTGGTTTTAAGTTGCCCAATAGCATCATCAGAATACTTATATTGGCCATTGTCAAACCTGCCCGGGAGCCCGAGGTCCCCGCTCCTGCCACTGTCGCCGATCCCTGACACCTCCCCACTTCGATCACTGTCCCTGTCCGGGAGCCTGAGTTTCCCGCTCCTGCCCTGGAGGCTTCTCTCCTTGATGGCGCCGAGACAGTGGAGAACCAAGTACCCAGTGGAGAATGAAGAAGAAATGGAAAGAGGGGAAGGAGGGAGTTCCCTGAAACAAGGACAATCTCCTCATGTGCTGCCTGACCTGCAACTTCCTCCAGATTCCAGCCATTCAGCACCTGTCTTCCCAGCCAATTCAGAGCTATGTTGTTACCAAACTGGCGCTAACAGCATGTCAGAGCTCCACATGAGCACACTGGGTGAATTTTAAAATGTGGCTTCAGGTTGCCGTGCACACACACACCATCACCCCACCGCCCCCCCCCCCCCCCCCACCACCACCAATGAAACATTTCTCCAAACACAATACACTGTACATAATGATCACATAAATTATATATATTTGAGTTATTTACATGGCTGCTGGATACTGTTCGTTAATCTCACATTCTGTGGGAAGAGGCTATTAGCTAGCCTGGCACACCTGATTTTATTGCTCCTGTACCATATCCTTAATGATAGAAGGTTAAAGATTATTTGTGCTGGTTTGGGTGGGTCTTCTATAATTCCTTGAACCTTATTTAGGCACGTTCCGAGTAAATATAGTCGATAGAGGAAAGGGATCTTTTTGGCTGTTTTAATGATGCTCTGCATTGACCTGGTCTGAAGGTTTGCAGCTACCATACCTCACAATGATGCAGCAAAACAGGACAATCTCCATTGTGATCCTGTAAAAGATTGTCAAGATGGGGGGTGGTAACCTTGCCTTCCTCAGCCTCCTTATGAAGTGTAGGCACTGCTGTGTCTTCCTGACTAATGAGGAGGAGTTATGTGTCATATACAATTGCTCTCTATCCATTCCATGCATCTGAATAATTCTAGCTTTCAACCTGTTTTAATATTTAACTTCAAGTCTCGTTGGTTCCTCAAAACATTACAAGCTAGGAAGCTTGATTAATTTTTTGATTAACTAATTGATTAATTTTTATTTTATTTGAGAAAGCCAGCAGCTGACTCCTTTAATATTAGTATATCTCATGGCCCATCCCTTCGTAAGCGAAGATATACTTGGTGCCTTGTAGCTCTTCTGTCCTCACAGAACTTTTGTTCTGTTTTCCATGGAGCTTTAGGCACCATGTGCAGGGGCAAGAACTTGGAAGTGAGTGCTTGCCCAAGACAAACATCTCCCTCTGGGTCCCATGCCACTGGGCATGACAGCTAGAGTGACGCGGGATTGCCCCGCAGTGGTCTGTTCCAAGACTGAGCTCGCTGGCTGTTGTCTTTACGGATCCTTCGCCCACCAAGTTTGCTGCTGCAGACCACTAGGGAAACTTCTCCGCGCTCTGTCACAGCTGCCAGCCCCTGCTGCCAGACTGACGTGCTATTTACCCATAGCTGGGGCCTTTTCCAGGTACTGACGGCTGGGCTAGCCAAGCCCAGGGATTTGAAGTCAGAGTTACAGTCTAGCCTTTGCCTGAAGAGGCAAAACCTGCAAGGCAGCAGGTGGTATAATGCAACAAATATTTAATAATTTTTCATATATTCACTTGGGCAGCAAGGTTGGCATAGCAGTTAGCACAATGCAGTTACAGTGCCAGCGATCAGGGCGGGGTGCAAATCCCATGGCTGTTTGTACATTCTCCCTGTATCTGCATGGGCTTTCCCTGGGGGGGATTCTGGTTTTCTCCCACCAATTGAAACATAACGGGGCTTGTAGATTAATTGGGTGTAATGGGTGGCATGGACTTGTGGGATGAAAATGGCCTGTTACTGTGCTGAATATCTAAATTAATCAATAATGCAGTGAAAAAGTAATTAGATGTGCCACTGGTTAACTTGTCTGCCAAAAGTGATTTAAAAAAAAATACTTGAGTGAATGTGCTTGAGATTCTTATCTCAGTTGGACTGGGAGCAGACATTGTGGGGGGGGGAGGGGTGGGGCGGGGAAACCACACTGTTGCTGTTGTAAAGTGGAGTGGTTTGCATTTTTTTTCTGTTTTTTATTGAAAATGTTTATCTTTTTAAAAAATATAATTTTTTTCTTTTAAAATATTTTTATTGAGTTTAACATCTGTTGTAGGTAATTGATGGAAATCATTCTTAGAGATAGTATATATAAGTATATGGAGGGACAGGGTCTGATCACAGACATTCAACACGGATTTGTGCGTGGAAGGTCATGTTTGACCAATCTTGTTGAATTTTGAAGGTGACTAGAAATGTTGATGAGGGTAGAGCAGTGGATGTTGTCTATATGGACTTCAGTAAGGCCTTCGATAAGGTTCCGCATGGGAAGTTAGTCCTTGGGTATTAATTTGGAGATAGTCAAATGGATTCAACAGTGGCTGGAAGGAAGGTGCCAGAGAGTAGTAGTAGATAATTGTTAGGATGGTTACAAGCGATGTACCTCAGGGTTTGGTTTTGGGACCGTTGCTCTTTGTCATGTATATTAATGATCTGGAGGATGGGGGGGGGGGGTAAATTGAATTAGTAAATATGCACATAATACTAAAATAGGGGGAATTGTGGATGATGAGGGTTTTCAAAGATTTCAGAGGGATTTAAACTGCTTAGAGGAGTGGGCAGAAAGATGGCAGATGGAGTTTAATGCTGATAAGTGTGAGGTGCTTCATTTTGGAAAGAATAATCAAAGCAAAATATATGTGGTAAATAGGAGGGCATTGAAGAATGCAGTGGAGCAGAAAGATCTAGGAATAATGGTGCATTGTTCCCTGAAGGTAGGAGCGCATGTGGATAGAGTGGTGAAGAAGGCCTTTAGTATGCTTGCCTATATTATAAATCAGTGCATAGAATATTGGAGTTGGGAAGTAATGATGAAACTGTACAAGGCATTGGTGAGGCCAAATTTAGAGTACTGTGTGCAATTCTGGTCACCGATTTATAGGAAGGATATTAACAAGATAGAGAGAGTGCAGAGAAGATTGACAAAAATGTTGCCTGGGTTTCAGCATCTGGAATACAAGAAGAGATTGAGCAAATTAGGCCTTAATTCTTTGGAATGTAGAAAGCTGAGAGGGGATTTGATAGAGGTGTTTAAGATAATGAGAGGGATAGATAGAGTTGATGTGGGAAGACTTTTCCCATTAAAGAGTAGGAGAGAGGGATACAAGAGGTCATGGGTTGAGAGTTGACGGGCAAAGGTTTAGGAGTAACATGAGGGGGAGCTCCTTTCTCAGAGAGTGGTTACTGTGTGGAATGGGCTTTCGGGAAAGGTGGGTGGAGGCAGGGTCAATTTTGTCATTCAAGAAAGAGTTGGATAAGTATATGGATGGGAGGGGGATGGAGGGTTATGGGCGGAGTGCTGGTAAGTGGGATTAAAGAAGGGTACTTGGATCAGTGCGGACTAGAAGGGCCAAATTGGCCTGTTTCCATGCTGTAATTGTTATATGTTATGTGTGTTAACAAAAACCCTTTACACAAGGTATATTAATGATAACAAATGAGATAATATCATGTATATGTCACATACCGATTGTAAATTAGAGTCTTAACCATAATTATTACTTGATTTATGTCGTTCAGACAGCAAATTCTATAATTATAATTAAACAATTAAATCATAACTCATATTGTTCAAAATCAATGTTGAATACAAACATTATACAAATAATACACATAAAATTCCATTACATAATATATTTTATACTCCGTAATCTGTAATTTAAACCCCCCCCTTTACTTGTAGTCTTAATAATACAAAGGAAAAAAAATCTCCCCCTCCCTCTAAACAAGGTTATCTGTATATATTGTAAATATGAATTGAATAATGGCCTCCAGACACTAGATAGAGAATCTCTGGAGCATCCACACCAATTAAATCCTCAGATTATGTTAATAATCCATGAATAGGTCCCACATCTTATCAAATTCAGACTTTGCATCTTTAATATTATATCTTTTTAAAAAATAAAACATGATATTATGTAACCATTGAATATGTTTGTATGAAACAATGTCTTTCCACTTCATCAAAATTGCTCATGTAGCAAAAGCTAAGATTCGCATCTGGATTGAGAACCGTGATATATCCTCTTCTTAAAAAAAAAACAAATAAAGTAATCAAAGGCCATGGTTCTAATTTAGTTTTAAGAATTGTTGATAAAGTTTAGATAATCTCTTTCGAAAAATGTTCTAAGTTCAGATATTCCCAAAACATATGAATCAATGAAGATTCACAAATTTTATATTTGACACATATTTTATACTTAATCCAAATGAAAATGAGATAATTTAACTTTAGACATGTGTATTCTGTGCACCACCTTAATTCCAACAAACAATATTGTGCACAAAATGAAGACTTGTTGATCAAATTAAGAATTGTATCCCAATCCTTGTCCAAGAATGCTCTATCCAGTTGTTCTTAATCCTGGTCATTGAGGCCATTCTGAAATTCATTAAATTCTTATAAATAAAGATATTAATCCTCCATGGGAAAATTGTAAATAAAAAAAAAATCAAGAATATTCCCTTCAGAGATTTGAGGAAAATCAAAGTTTGGATTGAACAAAATGTCTAATTTGTAAATATATAAAAAAGTACCTATTCGAAAGATTAAATTTTGCTGATGTTGTTCAAAAGAAGCAAAATTAGCTCGAATAAAAAGATCTTTAAAATTTTTACTATCTAATCTCTACCATTCCTTAAAACCTGTAAGAGAGTTGGAAAAGATGATTCATTACAATAAGAATGGCAACAGAAAAACTGATAACCAAAAAATTTCCTAAATTGTGTCCATATCTTTAATGTTCCTCATTATTGGGTTCTCAGTCTATTTAGAAAAACTAAAAGGTAAAAATGAACCTAAAATAGCCAACAGATTTAATTAAATTTCATTTCATTTCTCCTCTTGAAGGGCAGACAGCTAATTTATCAAATGAAACCATCAGAGTAAATTATGTGTATTGCCAGCCCAATAAATAGAATGTAAAGTTTCATCATTATCATCCCCTTTCCTTTCAGTCTTTTGGAGATGAGACTTATTTATATGAGGTTGTTTTCCTTGCCATATATATGACAAGATAATCAAATCCAATGAATCAAAAAAGAATTTAGGAATAAAAATTGGTAAAGATTGAAAAGGATACAAAAATTTAGGTAAGATATTAATCTGAACCGATTTGATGCGTCCAATCATTGTAATAGATAAAGGTCACCATCCCAATAATAATAATTTTTTAATAAGTTTAAGTATTTCCAAAACATTTTTTCAATTCCTAGTAATTGTAAATCTAAATTGGTCTTTCATTATCTTAAAAGGAAAATTGGAGTACTGGTACACGATCCTTTATCCGGAACCCTTAGAGGACAGTGTGTTCTGAATTTCGGATTTTTCTGGATTTCGAAAAGCCAGATTTAAGTCCACCCGAATTGTGCTGCCGTATCCACCCCCACCCCCTTCCAGTCGCTCTGCCATCTCCCCCCATGCCCACCCAACTCGCGCTGCCAGTCCCTTGGCCACCTGACTTGCGCTGCCGGTCTTTCCCACCCCCTCACCTGCGTGACTTGGGCTTCCAGTCTCCCAGCGGCCCAACTCCCACTGCCGGTCTCTCTCCTCACTTGGCGGATTTTGGAGCTTTCCAGATTTTAGATGTCTGGATAAAGGATTGTGTACCTGTATCTTTAAAATGGCCCCTTTAGAGGTTCGCTCTTAGGCAAATTTAATTTATAGCCCGAAAACTGACTAAATTGAGCAAATAAAGTTAATATATTTGATATAGAAGCTTCAGGATTTGAAATAAAGAGTAAAAGGTCATCTGCATATAGAGAAACTTGATGCTCTACTTTATCCCTGTGAAAATCTATTCTCATGAAGAGCAACTACCAAAGATTCCAAAACCAAGTTGAAGGCAAAGGACTTAAGGGACATCCTTGCCAAGTTCCTCTGTAAAGCCTAAAGAACTTTGATTAATGTGAATTCATGCAAATAGAGCCCATAAGATTTAGATATAATAGATTAATCTGTTTAATGAAATCTGGGCAGAAATTAAATTTTCTTAAAGTGACGTATAAATGTTCCCATTCCCCCGATCAAATGCCTTCTAAGCATCTAATGAAAGAATACATTCAGTCACTGGAGTAGAAAGTAAATATAAAATATTTAATAATAAATGTTTGTTATAATAAAAATAGTGATTTTTTAAAAATAAAACCAATTTGGTCTGAATCAATAATTAAAGGTAATATGTTCTCAATGGGCAAAAATTTTAGACAAAATGTACCTTGAGAATTGAAATGGGTCTGTAAGATGCACATTCAGTTTGGTCCTTTCCTTTTTTTCAAAATAAGGGATAGGCTAACCTCATTAAAAGAAGATGGAAGTTTCCCTTCTTTAAATGAATCATCAATCACAGAACTTAAATACGGAATAAGACATTTAGAAAAAGATTTGTAAAATTCAACAGGATATCCATCTGGTCCTGGAGATTTACCAGATTGTAATGAGGAAATAGCTAAAAGTATTTCCTCCTCAGTTATAGGTACCTTCAGATTTGTGCATCTATCCAAGGTTAGGGCAGGCAAATTTAGACAATCTAAGAAATCAGACATTGAAGTTAATGTTATAGATAAAGTTATCCATTTTTAAAAATCTTCAACTTTTTAAAGTAATAGCAAATAATTCAATTTGAACAGATTTTTCAGATTATTGTCTGCGTGAATCCTTAAATATTTAATCCCATTTTTTGGCTATTTAAATTGAGTATTTGTTTGACAATGGCTATAATCTCCTATAAAAGGAATCATTTCACTTTTATCCCAATTGATTTTATACACAGAGATTTTAGCATATTCCTCCAAATTAAAGTGAAATTTCCTCTGATTCTCTCAAGTATAAAAACATCATCTGCAAATAAACTAATTTTATGCCCTTTTTAACCAACCTTAAATCCCTTAATTTCCAAATCACTCCTAATTACTTTGGCTTGTGGCTCTATAGCTAATATAAACAAGGCTGGAGATGAAGGATATCCTTGTCTGTTTAATCTCAGTAGTTGCAATGAGGGTGATTTGATAGAGGTATTTAAAATTGATGGGGGCAGATAAAGTCAATGTGGACAGTCTTTTTCCATTGAGAGTGGGGGAGATTCAAACAAGGACATGGATTGAGATTGAAGGGGGAAAATTTTAGGGGAAACATGAGGGGGAATTCCTTCACTCAGAAGGTGGCGAGAGTGTGGAATGAGCTTTTGGCCGAAGTGGTAGGTGTGGGTTCGATTTTAATATGTAAGGAAAGGTTAGATAGGTAAATGCACAAGGGTTATGGACTGGGTGCGGGTCAATAGGACCAAGTGGGAGAAGATGCTCCGCATGGACTAGAAGGACTGAACTCGCCTGTTTCTGTTCTGTAATTGTTATATGGTTATATCTGTCCCGCATCGGACTTGTCAGCCACAAACGAGCCTGCAGCTGACGTGGACATTTACCCCCTCCATAAATCTTCGTCTGCGAAGCCAAGCCAAAGAAGAATAGTTGATTTCATTTTTCTGAGAAGCTATGTACTCCACATTATTGTAATTTGTAAAAGTGAATTTCAATAATTTAAAATTGAATTACTCAGAGGTGATGGATTGAGAGTAATTAAAAATTTGAAGATTTCTGTCATTCCAGCTGTTTTAATCAATATCCACAAATATACCACCAATATACCAGCTCTGCAGATGAGGCACCTATAGCGTCCTTGCGTGCCATTTGTATGCCCAAGAGTACCCACGGCAATTCATCCACCCAGTTAGGTCCCTGCAGATTTGCCATAAGGGCCAATTTCAAATGTCTGTGGAACCTTTTTACCTGTCCGTTGGATTGTGGATGGTACACGATTGTGTGATGCAACATGGTTCAAAGCAGGGTGGCCATTGTTGACTATAGGCTTGACGTGAATTGGACATCGAAACGTGCTATCCAGGTGGAAATGAGGATCATGGCGTTGGTGTCGGTAGTCATTTCTGCCAATAGAACCGCCTCTGGCCACCACATGGCCCGATCCACTAGAGCAGGGGTGTCAAACTCAAATTCACGGAGGGACAAAATTAAAAACTTGGACTAAGTCAAGGGCCGAACTAAATATTTATTGAAAATTTTCAACAACATCTGCATGTTTTCTCTTCTTTCAACTTGTTAAACTTTTTCTTATTAAAATAAATGTTTAATGATAGTTTTGGATAAACTCTTTCCAGAAGCATTAACAAATGAGAAATAAAATATTCAATAAATAATATTTCTCTATAGAGGATTTGTCAAATGTTGCTAGTGTGCTGCCGAATAGTAAAATCTGAGGGCTATTGAGAATGTGGGAGAATAACATGATTCCTGAAACAATCAAATGGGTGACTGATTGTGGGCATGAACTCTAGCAGGGTTATTTGCCATGCCCTTTATCCATTGGTACAGATATCCTTTGATTTACACACTTTTCAAGTTTTATGCCTAATGAGCTTGTATCAAGGTGCAGGACCATTTTTAACCAGGAATATATTTATCACTGTGACGTGAAACTATTGGAAGATCGTTTTATCCTGAGATTAAAGTTCATAATACTTACTCAGGCCTGTGTGCAGGATGGCGGGGTTTGCGGGCGATCAGGTTGGACAACAACAGTGCGGGGGCATCGGCTCTCGCTGCAGGGCGGCATCTCGGCGGATCAGCGGCCCCGTCACCGTGAATCGCGGATCGGCCTGTGGCAGGGAGGGGGAGTGGGCAACGGTCCTGGCAAGGTCAGCCCCCCCCCCTGAATTTCTACCGGACCCCCCTTGACCTGCTGAGTTTCTCCCGGACCCCCCTTGACCTGCTGAGTTTCTCCCGGACCCCCCTTGACCTGCTGAGTTTCTCCCGGACCTCCCTTGACCTGCTGAGTTTCTCCCGGATCCCCCTTTGACCTGCTGAGTTTCTCCCGGACCTCCCTTGACCTGCTGAGTTTCTCCCGGACCCCTCTTGACCTGCTGAGTTTCTCCTGGACCCCCTCCCCTTGACCTTCTGAGTTTCTCCCGGACCCCTCCCCCTTGACCTGTTGAGTTTCTCTCGGACCCCCCTTTGACCTGCTGAGTTTCTCCCGGACCCCCCTTTGACCTGCTGAGTTTCTCCCGGATCCCCCTTTGACCTGCTGAGTTTCTCCTGGACCCCCCTTGACCTGCTGAGTTTCTCCCGGACCCCCTTTTCTTTCCGTGCCGGTGTGCCAGGACCTTTCCAGGGCAGTCTCCGTGCTCAGGACCGCGCTGGGATCCCGGTCAGCGATGGAGGAGCAGGTGAGCACAGCTAATCCTGATCCAGCCCACGCCACTCCCAAGATTCCACCCTACCTGCCCGACCAGCCTCACTCTCCACGTGTACTCTGGGCACCCGCCGCTGGTCCGGTAGGAAGGCGCAGGGCGGCCGGCGCCCCCATCGCCCGGCGGGGAGCCCCAATCTTCCCTCCGGCGTCCCGACTCCATCTGCAGCTCCAAGAAACGCTGTGCCACTGGGGTTCTGGGCGCTGGGAAACGGCCTTGGCTTCCCCTGACACCGGCCAGGCCGCGCTGCGGTGGGGGGGTGGGCGGGGGGCCACGACAGCGTGTTTATAAAACCACCCACCACTACTTTTCAAGGACCAGGAATTTTCTCTCTCTCTCTCACCCTGCGACACAGCGGTTACTGTGCATGCGCTATACTGGCGCGGCGGCCAGCGGGCCACCTCTAATACATTTTTGATATGATTTTGCGGGCCAAATATAATTATATCGCGGGCCAAATTTGGCCCGCGGGCCAGAGTTTGACATGTGTGCACTAGAGTGAGAAGAAAACAGGATCCACGTGACACCGACAGGGGGCCTACAATGTCCACATATATGTGGTCAAATCTCCTATACGTTGGCTGAAAAGATTGAAATGGAGCTTTTGTGTGTTGCTGGACTTTGGATTTCTGGCAGTGAGTGCATGTCTTCACCCAATTGCGGACCTGTTTTTGAAGGCCCTGTCACATAAATCTGTTGGCTACCATCCAGGTAGTTGTTCTGATCGAGGAATGTGCCAACCAGTGTACCGTGACAAATACCTGCCATCTCCAGGCCACCAGAACAATTGGGCAAGGATGACCTGTAGAGGAGTTAGAACTCCCTGCGTCTATTGGAATTTTTTCCAGCTGCCAGTTCAAGTCTCCTGTAGCGTATAACGAAATTTCTTCATCTGCCTGCTGTGCTTTCATGAGCGCAACATAGTCCACCCGTAGGCATTGAGCAAAGATCTGCATAATTGTATAGGAGAGTGAGACAGCGCATCTGCCACTACGTTGGTCTTTCCCGAGATATGTTAGATGATGGTCGTGAACTCAGAAATAGATGATAAATGTCTGTTGACGAGCCAAGCATGGATCTGATAAATTAGTGAAGGCAAATGTAAGCAGCTTGTGGTCTGTAAAAGCTGTGAAATTTCTGCCTTCCAGAAAGTACCTCAAACATCTGATAGCTAGGTACAGTGCCAACAATTCTTGATCAAAAGCACTGTACTTGAGCTCTGGCAGTCTTGGGTGCTTGGTTTCCAATGCCCATCGATGTACTGTCCAGGCATCCCTCCTACTGCCTGCTGCTGATTCTTCATCCCAAGTGACATCTCTTGCTTTGCCTGACACCAGAGCGAAGATGCAAGCTGCTGATGACAGAAATACACTATAAAAGTTCACTATTTCAACAAACTCCTGGAGGCATTTAACTGTGCTGGGCTTAGCGAATGCCTGGATTGCCCTGACCTTTGCTAGTAGAGGCTGTGTTTGTCGATACTATGGCACAGAAAACAGATGGTCGCTTACCCAAATTCACACGGCCGGGTTCATATTCAGCCCAAATTCATTCAAATGAGTGAAAAGCTTGCACATGTGGGATAGATGTTCCTGATGACTGCAGCTAGTGCTAAGTACATTATCTAGGTATATGAAAGTAAATTTGAGATCTTGTCCTACTCTGTCCATTCAACATTGGAAAGTCTGCGTGGCATTCTTGAGTCCAAAAGGTATCCTACTGAAGTGAAAAAGACCAAAGGGTGTAATATTAGCCGTTTTTGGAACGTCATCTGAGTGGACCGGGATATGATGATACCCCCGGACCAGGTCCACCTTGGAAAAGATGCGGGCTCCCTGCAGATTGGGCGTGAAGTCCTATAAGTGCGGTACCCTCGTTGAACCTGCGTTAATCACCGCACAGTCTCCATCCACCTGTGGCATTGAGTACCATGTAGAGTGGGGAAGCCCAGGAGCTGTCAGACCATTGTGCAATACCCAGGCCCTCCATCTTTTCAAACTCCTCTTTGGCCAGAATAAGTTTATCTTGAGGGAACTTGTGAGTTCGGGCATGCAGCCGTGGCCCTTTGGTTGGTATCTGGTGCTGCACCCCACGTTTTGGCATTGCCGAGGTAAATTGTGGCATAATTATTGTGGGGAATTCCACCAATAACCTGGCAAATTCATTCTCCGATAAAGTAACAGAGTCTAAATGCGGGGCTGGCAGCTTGCCCTCAGCTAGGGTGAAGGTCTAGAAAGTGTTGGTATGAAAGAGGCTTCATCCCTCTAGCTCAGAGTTTCCCAGCCAGGGGTGCAAGATGACATTTCAGTTTTTTTTAAATAAATCCCTACTTCTTCAATTTGGACAATATGTTGGATGATGAAGAGCTGAAGGAAGATCTTATTGAACTGCGCATAAATCGTGTTCTTGAAATGCAGTTTGAAAGTGAAACTTTGGAACAATATTGGTGTTCGGCAATGGGCATGTTTCCAAGACTTTGTGAAAAAGCACTCACTGGGCTCATCCCATTTGTGACAGCCTACCTATGCGAGTCTGGATTTAGTGCCCTTTTGTCAATCAAAACAAAATCTAGAAATCGCTTGGGTGCACAGGCAGACGTGTGGATTGCTATCAGCAAAGTGCCACGTTTTGAAAATCTCTTAAGCAATAAACAGGAACAAAAGAATCATTAAATTTAAATGGGCTTACGAACATTTGAATATTAGTTCTTTAATTTTTTTGAAAGAAATCTTATGCATGGATGAAAATTTAATTTTTTTGTAGGGTTTATGCAACTTTTAATTGTAATATTTTTTCTTTTTTATATGTTTAATTTTTGTTTATATATTATTAAAAATTGATTGTACAAATTTGTTTTTGTCATCTTCACCTTTATTCTTAAATAAATTATTACTTTAAGGGGTGTGAGGGCATATTACATTTTTTAGGGGTACGGGGCATAAAAAGGTTGGGAACCACTGCTCTAGATCAACCAGCTCTGAGAAAATCAGCTCCCAGTAGCAGCTGTGCGACTGGCCATTGTGGATATCCACGTGAACTTGGTATCATCAAACTGAAGCGGGATCCAAGCATGCCAAATGTTCTGATAGTACTGCAGTTTGCGGCTTTTATTGATGGCTCGGGTTTTATGTTCCATGCGTCATGCCTCGAAGGGGGAAGCACGCTGATCTCAGCCACTGTATCCACCACAAAATGCTGGCCAGAATGTTTATCCCAGACATATAAAAGGCTGTCTCAATGGCCAGCCGCAACAGCCATTAGTGAAAGGGGTCCTGTCTCCCAAGCCATCCAAGTGAAGTAAACGAACCACTCGCTCACATCGTGAGAGGCCAAAGGTATGGATGAGCAGACTCTTGAGCGCCATATACTTGCCCTCCTCTGGAGGCTGCAGAAAATCAGAAACTCAACATACTCCTCAACTCTTGATCAAGGGCTCTTACAACATAGTACTGCGTGGAATCATATTATTTGTCTCATCTGGAATTGGGCTTCTGCTCAGTAAATCATACACATGGCTGTGAAGACCAAAATGGTGATTTTCCACGTTGGGTTCAAAATATCGTTTGGACCATCGGGGTCACCATTGTAGCAAAATATTCTATACTGAGCTACTATAGATGTTACTGTTCACGTTGTCAGGTTGATGTATATGCTGTGGAGTCTAGTGCAAGACAGACATCTCAAGGCTGGGCTTATATACATTACTGCTTCTGTCGCATGGATAGTAAGTGATGTCATCAGCCCAGATAAAACCATTTTGGGAATTTGTTTGCTGGTAAGTGGGTCGCCACAATTCTCTATTATTAGGGTGTACCGGTGCTAAGGCAGCACTACAACCTCCAGGAGGCATTGAACTGGCCATGTGATGTCAGTATGTGATGATGTCAGCATGCATCGAGCTTGTGATTCTGGTTTTTAAAAGGTTGCACAGGTGATGAAGAGAAAATCCGTGTAATTCACTCGAGAAACGCCTTGTGTGGTTATTTTGTCATGTCCACTGCGATTCAATGGCCACAATTGGTAACTCCGATGAGTCCAAAAGGGTATTTTTGGACAAACATGGACACTGCAGCTGTTTCTGTGAAGCTACCACCTTTCTGGACAGCTGAGCCTGAACTATGGTTCCAACAGGCTTTCACATTTGCAAAGTCGAATTGGACACCACTTTTATTACCATCTTGTCAGTGCCCTGGACCAGGCCATCGCTAAGGGGTTGGCGACTTCCTACGGGATCCACCACATACCACATCAAGTAAGATCCTTTAAAAGTACTTTTATTGTGTGTATATGGCATGTCCTGTCGGGAAAGGACAGCTAAACTACTACATTTTGATGAGTTGGGAGACCACGTCCCTTCAGAATTAATGGATGAAATGCTGTTCTTGGCAGTTATTTGAGCAGCTCTTTAGAGAAAATGCCAGATGATATTTGAAGATCCAAGAGCTGCAAAGATTCTATGGATGGATAAAAATCATAGCAAGGAAAGACAAGTCTGTACAACCAAACCGCCCCCCCCACCAATATTGACCCCATGTCACACTTTAGTGCTCTTAGCGCATCACTTCCTACAAGGAGGCAACTCCCCAAGACAAGCAAGCAGCCTGTGGACACCTTGTCTTGGTGTTATTACCACAGGTGTTGGGGAGTAAATGCCCGCAAGTACCTTTTACCCTGCCCATTTACGGGAAATGCCCAGGCCAGCCACCAGTAAGGGCTGCAGCGGTTGGCAAGACACCTGCAAGCCTACTCTGTGTAGGACCAGTTATCCCAGTGAAAATTTCTGGTGGACACTGGTTCAGAAGTTGGTGTATTTCCACCCACTGGTTTTGACACACATCATCCTATCCCAAACCTGCAACTACAAGCAGTTAACAGTTCCATCATTCCAACCTTTGGCACCAGGAAGATGAATGTCAAGTCCGAGAATAATCTCTATACTTGGCCATTTATTATAGCAACAGTATCCTGATCTTTGCTTGGTGCAGATTTTCTTCAGGCTCATTCATTTCTCGTCGACTTAAAAAGGTGTCAGTTAATAGATGGAACTACTTTTCAGACTATTCCTCTGCTAGATGCCTATACCCTTGCTCTGCGCCTTCAAACATTAAATGAACCAGTAGATGTATTTTCCAAGCTGTTGGAAGATTTCCCTGAGATTACTACTCTACAATTTACTGCCTTCACTGCAAAGCATGGTTTTACTCATTGAATTAGTTCTAAGGGCTCTCCTATCCATGCTAAAGTGTGCTGCTTACCTCCAGAGAAGCTGTGCTTAGATAAGGAAGAGTCTGTCAAGATGGAGGAACTAGATATAATTTGTAGATCTGACAGTCCCTGGGCATCTCTATTACATATGGTCCCGAAACACAGTGGAGGTTGAAGACCTTGTAGAGATTACAGGTGGCTTAACGATGCCACCATCCCAGATCATTATCCGATACCTCATATTCAGGATTTCTTGGCTAATTTGCATGGATCAAAGATCATCTTCAAAATAGACTTGGTGAGTGGCTACCAAGAAGTACCAGCAATGTTGCTCAATCATTTCAATGGGTGATGGATGCTTTAGGATGTGGAATGACTGATGTCTTCATTTACCTTGATGACATTTTAGTGGCCAGTGGGAATAAGGAAAAACAATTAGAACATCTTTGTACACTTTTTATTTGACTTTAAAAGTTTGCACTGACCATCAATCTGGATAAATGTGTTTTTGGACAAGAAATGATTGTTTTCTTGAGGCATAGGATTACTCAGGAAGGTGGGACGCCACTGCCATCCAAAGTTGATGCAATTAATAAGTACTCAAGACCTGCTACAGTTAAAACTCTGTAGGAATTCTTGGGAATGGTAAATTTTTAGCGTCTGTTTCGTTCGTGAACAGGTCATATCATGAAGCCTCTTTTTGATTTATTGTCTAGAAACACCAGAACCATCCATTGGACTGAAGAGGGAAACAATGCCTTCTTGAAGATTAAAGATTTGCTGACTCAGGCCACTATGCTCATGCTATCGAGTTTTAAATGCAGCCACCACCCTTTCTACAGATGCTTCCAGTATGCCCGTAGGAGATGCACTTCATCAATATATCAACAGGCAATGGAAACCGTTACATTCTTTAGCAACTATTTTCGTGAAGTAGAGAAGAAATACAGTGCTTTTGATAAGGAGCTTTTGGCTATTGTATCTATTCAACACGTCTTATTTTTTTTGGAGGGCAGAGATTTTACTATGTACACCAGCCATAAGCCCTTAACATTTGCTTTTTCCAAGGTTGCAGAGCCCTGGTCAGCTCAACAACAACAGCAATTATCATTCATTTCAGAATTTTTCACAAAAATACCACATATTTCGGAAAACACCTTTTAGTAGCTGATGGACTTTCCCACTCTGTTCCATTTAAGGTTTCATCTGTAGATCAAGGTATTGACTACAACTTTACTGCGGCCCAACAACACGACCATGTGCCCCCCTGTCCAGCACCTCCCCCATGTTCAGTGCTGGGATTCCATGACGGGGTTGATGAGGGACCACGAATTCCCATTCGTATGGCTTCAGACAGGTTTGTGTGGCATGGTCTTCAAAAAGACGTAACACAAATGGTGAGGTCCTGCATTGCCTGCCAAAATGCACAAGTTCAGTGCATACTAAGGCACTTCTGCATGTCTGTCTGGACGTCATTGGCCCACTTCCTGTTTCAAGAGGATACCGTTATTTTTTACAGAAATAGACAGGTTTACACAGTGGCCCAAGGCTGTGCCTATCTGCTGCAGACGCTCGTGCTCAGGCGTTCCTCAATTCTGGGTATCTTGTTTTAGTTTTCCAACACATATTACTTCAGATAGAGGACCACAATTTACTTCCTTGCTGTGAATGGCCTTGTCTCACTTCCTTGGTACAACAATGCCTATCATCCCCAGGCAAATGGAATGGTGAAAAGATTTCATCAACATCTCAAGTCAGCCTTGATGGCTTGGTTAGAGGGCTCGAACTGAGCTGATGAGCTGTCCTGGGTATTACTGGGCATTAGAACAATTCTGAAGGAGGTCCTCGACACACCTTTGGTGGTTCCAGGAGAGTTTGTCTCCTACCATTCCAACTCCAGCGATGATCCTAAGGAACTGTTGAGCAGGCTAAGGGAGACCATAGGAAAATTGACCCCTATTTGTCGCATGGAGACTACTCTTCTTTTGTGCCCAAAGACCTCAAAAACTGCGAATATGTCTTCATCCAAAGGGGAAAACTTGGTCAACCTTTACAGATGCCCTATAAAGTATCTTAAGGGATACTCAGACAAACTAGGTCGACCTATATTTTGGACATTGGAGGGAAGCCACAGTCTTTCACTATTGACGGGCTTAAACCAGCTCAAGTGGACAAATTTTCCCCACTGCAGCAGCCAACAGTCTCTCACAAGAGGTCGACAACCTTAAATGACAGACAAACCTTTCTGCCAGTTCTTTGGGGGGAGGGGGTGAGGGGGCATGTAGCGATGCTATGGCGGCACTACAACTCCCAGGAGGCATTGACCCGGCCATGTGATGTCAGTGTGTAATGAATTTAGTGCATGTCGAGTGCGTGATTCTGGCTTTAAAAAGATTGCAAGGATGATGAAGAGTAAATCCAATTGATTCACTCTAGAAATGCCATGTGTGGTTATTTCATCTTGTCCTCTGCAATTCCAGTGGCCACAAGGGAATTTAAAAAACTGTAGGTCAGAAATCCTAAATTTTATTTTAAAAAATTAACTGTGGGTTTAGAAAGAGTAAATTGTCTAGAAGAAGAACAATCTTAAGCCTTATCTAAACAATTAAAATTGCACCCCAAAAATTAATGAGTATTGACTGAAGTAAGGTAGAGGAGAATTTTTTCAAAAATGCCGACTCATCAATATTCAGGGTGTAAACATTAGCCAATACAACCAGTTTTATTGTATAATTTTCCCGTAAAAATAATAAAATAACCTTGTTTATCTAAAATACTATGAAGTATAAGTGGGATATTTTGATTGATTAAAATAGACTCCTTGACATCAGAACAAGAATGAAAAAATTGCCCATTCCATCTAAACATTAACCTATCCTGATCAGAATTCATAATATGAGTTTCTTGGGAATAAAATACCCATATGCATTTGAAGACATTCTTTGTTTTGTAGTAAAGTCAGTTGTAATTTTAGGTAAAGTTGGCCTTGGCAACAAAAACAAATGGTGTGTTTTAGTTTTATTGCTGTGATGTAGATACTTTTTAAAAAAATTTCAGCTTTTTGTACATCTACCTGACAAAGGTGATTTTAGTTTTGGTTTCTTTGTTTAAAGCAAGGATATACATGGAGAGAAAGCAGAATATTGAGATTGGTTTCAGGATTGTTGGGTTTGCTTTATGAAAATAGACTGTAAATTTAGCTAGCTTTCTCAAGAACTTAGAATAGTTTTCAATTAGACTAACAATTGTCTTAACATAGGATCGGTGCAGAAATCTAGTGTGGCGGTAGAACCAAATGTCACAGCTTCAGAATAAAGTATTGGCCATTTAGTATGTAAAGTTCTTCACACAGACTTAAACTGCACAATGGAGGAATTTAGCGGCTCATTGTTTGAGTTAATTCAAATAGAGATAGATTTCTGGATAGTAAGAGAATCCAGAGAAATGGGATTAAAAACTGGGTAAGTTCAGAAAAGTTCTTTGATTCACAGTCCAATCTCACTTCTCATTCCTCCAAGTTGACTGGTTTCAGGTGATTCTTATACCATGCGCAGAATTTAACATTTATAAAGTTCATTGGGGTTTGGTGCTTGAAAGGTAATTTGTTACTGCTCAGGAAGGTTCTTGTTGGTTTTCAGAGAGAGATTTGTTGTACACTGGACACCCACAACTGATTCCTTTTTAAATTAGCCACTTAAGTGTCTTGCCAACAAAACTTTACCCCCTCAGAGTTCTCTAGATGATGACCCCTTTCTTTTAAGCCACCACATAGTTCCTTTTTGTTTCTCTTATTTCAAGTGAAACATTAGACAGCCAGTCCTCTCCTCTTGCATGAAACACAAGGGCTTTGACCAGGCTGAACTAAGCACTCACAACCTGTCTTCCAAATGGAGTTTTCTACAATCTTGCCAGCTTGTCCTGTTCCAGTCCCAGTTGCTGCTGCTGACTGTAAAACTGCAGAACTGATCTCTGTGTCTCTCTCACAGAGAAAAACCTGTTTTACTCTCTGCTTGCAAAACCACATGATGCTCCTAGAACAGCAAGTTCCACTTCAGACAGCCTGCGGTTCCAACAAGTTCTTTCATCTGTTGCCTTTTGTTAACAATAATCCATTAGTGAAGTCTCTTGGGCATGCTCCAAACCTTTTGCAAAGGCTCTGGGGCCAACATGTCTAGCATGAGCAGAGCTCCAGTATTTTAAATAAAATCTGTTTTAAACTGTTTGCATGTGACCTACACTAAAAAAAAAACCTGCCCCAATGTATCTCCCAAAAACATATCTATATACTCAGTCACGGTGGGCTGTAGAAAAAGGGTCTATGAGTATCTTACAGGAGGGAGATTGAAAACTTGGCTGAGTAGTGTACTAACAACTCAATGTCACCAAAACCAAAGAGCTGATGGTGGACATTAGGAAGGGAAGACCATAGGTCTTCCTATGGTTGTTTGGGGGATGAGAGGTGGAGAGGAAGTCACTCATCGCACTAATATTGTGAGAAAACACGTCAGTGCCTCTATTTCCTCAGGAATGTACGGAGTTTTGATATGACATTGAAAATCACGGCAAACCTCTGTGTAGTGGAAAGTGTTGTCCGGCTGCATCACGTCCTGGTATGTGGGCACCAATAGCTCCTGAATGGAAAACCCTGCAAAAAGTAGTGGGCACAGCCCAGTACGTCACTGGCAAAACTCTCCCCAGCAATGAGAAAATCTAAATAGAACATTGCTGTCAAAGAACGGCAGCAATCATCAAGAATCCACACCACCCAGGACATGCTCTGTTCTCACTGCTGCCTTCAGGAAAGAGCGAACAATTCCACAAGACATTTACCACCAGATTCAGAAACACTTAATATCCCTCCACCATCAGACTCCTAAACAAAAAACTCAATCAGAGACTCATTTAAGGGGTCTTTGGACATTATTTATAATTGATTATTTATTTTGTTTACTTTTCTCTGTTTTGTATACCGTATATGCCATTATATAGGACGACCCTGGAATTTCCGCCTAAAATGTTGGTTTGAGCAATTCCTGTAAGACGCTCTCCCACAAATCTGGCACCTACTGCTGACCAGTGGATGCTGTTAAAAGTAAATCACAATATTTAATAACAAATCCTCATTTAAAGGTTGAAATTTTATTTGAATATTTTAAAATAAACCACTGTCAGCTCCTGTAACAAGCTGTTTGAAGCCTGGACAGAGATGACAGGAGTCAGACAGGGCAGGTGGACTAAAAACACACCAAAATGCTGGAGGAACTCAGCTGGACTTCCTTGTCCAAGGAAGACAAAGACGTATTGCCAATGTTGGGCCTGAGCCATTCTTCGAGGAATAAGCAGAATGAGAAAAAAAACCAGAATCTCAGAATACAAAAGGTGTTAATTAGATATGATAGATGAGAATTGATTATTTCTGTGCCAAAGGAGACAGGGAAAAGGGAGAGAGACAGAACTGGGGCAGTGGGGGTTTAACAAAAGCTAGAAAAGTTGATATTAATGCTATCCAGTTGGAGGATGCCTCGTTGGAAGATATAGTGTTGTTCCTCCAACTTCCAGGTGGTCTCACTCTGACAGTGCATGAGACCATGGACTGGTATATCAGCAAGGGAATGGGATGAGGAGTTGAAATGGGTGGCCACTGGGAGATCCACGCTATTGCGGCACATAGAGCTGAGGTGCTCGACAAAGTGATCGTCCAGTCTGCACCTAGTCTCTCCAATGTAGGGGAGACCACAGCAGGAGCACCGGTTACAGTAAATGACCCCTGCAGATTCACAAGTGAAATGTTGCTTCACTTGGAAGGATTGTTTGGGGCCCAGAATGGTGGTGAGGGAGGAGGTCTAGACTCAAGTGAAGCATCTTCTGTAGTCATGGAGGTAGGTACCATGGGAATGTTAGGTGGGGAGGGAGGAGCAGGAAAGAAGAGATCCCTGTGGATTGTGGAGAGGGGAATCTGTATCTAGTGGTGGGATCAGGTGGTAGGAGGTGGAAATGATGGAGGAGGATGTGTTGGATGCGGAGGCTGGTGGGGTGGTAGGTGAGGTCAAGGAATCCTGTCCTTTTTATGCGTGGGGCAGAGGGGGCCAGGGCAATGTGCAGGTAATGGAGGATATGTGGCTGAGTTGATGGTGGTAAAGGGAAAGCTGCATTGTTTGAAGAAGGAGGACATCTCTAATCTGGCATGGATGTCCTCATCCTGGATGAGATGGAGGAATTGAGAGGACAGATAGACCCTGCGGAGCAACGATGAGACTTCACAAATAGCTAATGGGGCACTTGGGAAATTGCATCAGAGCTGGCAGGAAAATGACGGCGGTGTTGAGACTTCATCAAAAAAGAATTTTAGACACTTTGTATAGGACAAATCAATTTTAAGGTGAAGTTTTAAAGTTATGGTACCTCTCTTGAGTACAATTTTTTGCACTACTGATACACAGAAATTTTGTCTGTTTTGCAGGAAAAAGAATTTTGGGGTTTATATCTATTTGTCATGTATGTACTCTGACAATAAAATTAAGCAATGTTCAGGGCAAGATTAGCTATGTTTGTGGAATAAAAGTTTCTTTCAGTTATTTTAGTTATTTTACAGCCATTAAATTAAAAATGTTATGTAAAGACCACCCCAACCCTAAAATTGGAAGACTACATAAATACAATGAGAATGAAGTAACATTTCAAAGTCTCAGGATGTACCTGGCTTATTTTGCATCTCTTGAAAGGCAACTCATTTACTCTTTTATTTGCTAATTATTCATTCAAGTCTATCTTGATAACTTGTTGCCTAACTAATTGGCTGACATGTATTCCACCTATTTCATGGCAAGGCGTTTAGTTCTGCTTCTAATGTATCAACCTGGTGAATTTTAATCACCTTTTACCATGTTTTTTGTTTTGTAAGATTTTATGAAGCACCTTTTTGAAATTGTATGCTAACATCCATCATTTCTCAATATTACTTTATTATATATTCAGTCAATTAATGGAACTGGAAATGACTAACCCTCCAACTTGCGCCCAACCAAAGCTAATCATTAATCAGTTTTAGTGATGGAATGTTATAATCTTAAATAAATTATTTTAAATTTGCTAAAAAGTTATTTTACATGAGAAATGATAGATAAAAAAACAACAATTTTGTAATTTTTGCTTCAGACAGGAAAGCTCATCTGATCCAATTTTCATCCAAGGTGTGTCTCTGTCATTCAAGTTGCTCTAGTTCTGAACAAGGTTCAGGGTCATATTTAATCATTTTGGTTGCAACTTCCATCTATCTGCTGATTTTTGTCTTCTGCCTGGTGTTCGGAGACTAGAGAATTAATACACCATCTGCTGTATCTAGTTTAGGCTTGAAGGCTAAACTGGATACAACAGATGGTGTATTTATTCAAACCGATGAATTGCATCCCATTGGCATGAAAGGAAAAGTTAGAGTATTGCGAGAGAAATCACCTTTTTCTGTTTTATTGGCATATATATTTTGGAAAGTCCATTCCAAATCATACATTGCAGACAGATAATATGTCTCAAGTTGTCGTATTTTACATATTTCTTAAGCTTGCTTTTGTTTAGTTGTCTTGAGCATGGAATTCCTACCATTCATTATAAAGCACGGGAGAGGAATTGTGAGTTACTACATTCAAATGGAAGTCAAACTGAATAGGGTTCATTGTGTCAATTCATTGTATGCAGTCTGCAGCAGTTGAACTTGCTGTAGATCCACAAAGTTGATTTGCTGGCAGTATTGTATTTGAATGGTACATTGTGGGGCCTCATGCATGTAATGAGAAGCTGAATAAGCCTTGCCCACAAAATAAATTGACACGAGAATGTGGTTGCCAAGGTTTTTTTTAATGTTTCTGAGTATGTAATAGTTGAACATACAAGAATTATTAAAATGAAATAACTCAGTAAAAGATGTGATATTATTTTTGAATCAACTAGTATATTTAAAACAATTTAATATCAGCAAACAATCACATAATTAATAGAAATATATATTTTAACATGTTATTTTAGGCATGCAATTCTAGCATTACCAATGAAATGTCTTGTGCCAGAACTAAACTGGCATAAGTGCCATGGATTTTCAGCAAGCTCCTGCTCCATTACTGGTTATTTTTCAACCCAGTCCAGCAGCAAAGTCTATCTGATAAATTGCCAGAAGAGCAGAGCCAGCGATATTAAAGTTTACACTTTTGTGCTCAGGTTTTGAACGTCATTTTCCTCATGCTTTTAAAATGAAGTATGATGTGAATTACTCTTAATATTTCACACACGAAAACTCTAAACTTTAACTTGATGAAGGACTCAAGCCCAAAATATCGTTATGTATTTTTATCTTTGCGATATAAAGGACACTAACCAGCTGAGTTTCTCCAGCATTGTATTTTTATGTCAACCATGGTGTCTGCAAACTTTGGTTATAAACTTTAATTATCAGCGTGAGTATAGATAAGCAGTATTCAGAGAAATGGTGCAGCATGAAGGTGATGCACTTTTGCAAAGATGTTAGAATCCCACACTCATTTGTGTTGATCAATATAAATGATATTTTTTTGATCTTGTCATTGGGAATCCTGTGTTCCAAATTTTTACTCTACAACAGAGTGAGGAAGCCAACCTTTTACAATGCGTGGGCTTGTTGATGAATCAGTGGTTGAATGGCAAGCCTCACAGATCTTTCAGTGGTGTCAGACTTAGGGGGAAGGGTGTGGGGGGCGGTGTCAAACCGAGGGGGGGTGGCAGTGGCATCGAGCGGTGGGGGGGGGTGGCAGTACTGGACGATGGGGGGGCAGGGTGGCAGCGGTGCCTAATGGATAAATTTAGATCACAGGCTAGATCTAGAGGACTGTGGGCCAGATAAATTTATACCATGGGCTTGATATCTGGTCCGTGAACCTTAGTGCCTGCAGGTCAGATAAATTTGGATCTGGCCCGCGTGTTGTAGGTTGCCCACCCTAAGTGCAGTAATTTATTTGATTTCCACTCAGATTTGACTATTACATAATTTTAGAGCTTTGTCAATGCACACCATTCTCCAGTTTTATGGGGGGAACACATTTGGCAAAGCTTTTGGATACCTCCCTTTGATCGTAGGCAATTAACCTTGAGGTAAATTGAATGTAAAATTGACATGCTGGAAACTTTTTATGGGAGCATTGAGTAGTGTGGTGCCTGCCAAGAAATATTCACATTGTTTTGAGCCCAGAGGACCCCAAAACCCAGCAGCAATACATATTCACCAAGACAAATGGTTACTTAAACAAAAGTTGCCTTTAATTATCTTTAAACATGAACACAGGATCAAACTTTAACTTATTACTATTAACTTATTTAACCCCCTTCTAATTCTAAACGCACGTGTATGTAATGTGTGTGTGTGTAAATTTAGAAAAGTTGTTTGATTCACAGTCCAATTTCACTTCTGATTCCTAGAATTTATTGGTTGCAGACAATTATCATACAGGTACATGATCCTTTATCTGGACATCTAAAATCTGGAAAGCTCCAAAATCCAGCAAGTGGAGACTGGCGGTTGGGGGAGGCGGCCGAGGGACTGGCGGTTGGGGGAGGCGGCCGAGGGACTGGCGGTTGGGGGAGGCGGCCGAGGGACTGGCGGTTGGGGGAGGCGGCCGAGGGACTGGCGGTTGGGGGAGGCGGCCGAGGGACTGGCGGTTGGGGGAGGCGGCCGAGGGACTGGCGGTTGGGGGAGGCGGCCGAGGGACTGGCGGTTGGGGGAGGCGGCCGAGGGACTGGCGGTTGGGGGAGGCGGCCGAGGGACTGGCGGTTGGGGGAGGCGGCCGAGGGACTGGCGGTTGGGGGAGGCGGCCGAGGGACTGGCGGTTGGGGGAGGCGGCCGAGGGACTGGCGGTTGGGGGAGGCGGCCGAGGGACTGGCGGTTGGGGGAGGCGGCCGAGGGACTGGCGGTTGGGGGAGGCGGCCGAGGGACTGGCGGTTGGGGGAGGGGTGGGAGTGGATACGGCAGCACAATTTGGGTGGGCTTTCCAAAATCCGGAAAAATCCGAAATTCGGAACACACTGTCCCCCAAGGGTTCCGGATAAAGGAATGTGTACCTGCACTGTGCTCGGAATTTAACATTTATAAAGTTCACCGGGCTTTGGTGCTTGAAAGGTAAATGATTAACTAACACTCAGGAAGGTTCTTGTTGGTTTTCAGAGAGATTTGTTGTTCGCTGGACACCCACAACTGATTCCTTGTAACCAGCCACTTCAGTGTCCTGCCGAATACTGGCAACACAAGAGATCCAGGAAAAGTCTTCCCTTCTGAAAAAGTTTTGAGGATTTGTGTTTTTTTTTTAACTAGAATAGGCTGAAATTATTTTACTTTACTACATGGGTTGGAGTATTTTTGAATTTAATTTAGATTTTCCATGGTGTATTGAAAGAATGAATGGATGCATTAACTTTGAATAGAACCATAGAACATTACAGCACATAAATCAGGCCCTTCAGCCTTCTAGTTTGTGCTGAACTATTATTCTGCTTACTCCTCATGACCTGCACCCATTCTATATCCCTCCCACCCATGTTCCTGCCCAAATTTTTCTTAAACGTTAAAATTGACACTGCATTCACTATTTCAGAAAGCAGTTTGTTAACGTGCTGCCTGAAATTCTCTCCTTTTGCCCAAATCCCAGCAACATCCTAGTAAATATTAAGATAGAAAGAGATCGCTGGTGCTGTAAAGGTGTTGTGCTATCCACTACGCCATCCAGTTTTATTGATATCTTTCCTGTAGTTAGGTGACCAAAACTGCAAACAATACTCTAAATTTGGCTTCATCAATGTCTTATACAACTTTACCATAGCATCCCAACTCTTTTACTCAATACTTCGATTGATGAAGGTCATGTGTCAAAAGCTTTCTTTATGACTGTATTGCTCTGTGATGGCACTTAAGGGAATTGTGTATCCCTCTTCCCAGATGTCGCAGTTCTATTACACTCCTCAGTGCTCTACCATTTGCTGCATATGCCCATCTTTGGTTTGTCTATTAAAAATGCAACACCTTGCACTTGTTTGCAATAATTTCCATCTGCCTCTTTTTGGCCAATTTTTGAAAACCTTCCTCATTGTCCACTCCACCTCCAATCTTGCTCATCCAATTTACCACATTATTATCTAGATCATTGGTATTGATGACAAACAACAATGGGCACACCACTAGTCACATGCCCTGATTTCCCTCTCAAGTTATTTTTTCCTGCATTTTTTTTGTACTTCTCAAGTCCCTCATTTGCTCCTTGGTGCCTATACCTGTTATAAATCTCTCTGTTCTTCCTAACCAGTTCCCCAATATCCCTCGAAAGCCAAGGTTCCTTATGCCATTTACCTTTGCCTTGTAATCTTTACAGGATCATTAAAAACTTGGTACTCTCAAAATTTCACTTGAGGACCAAACCTGTTCTAATTCATAATTAACTTGAAACAAATGACTATGATTACCCTACATGTTCTTTTTTTTCCTTCAGTCCTCTCTAGTTCCCCAACAGGAGATCTAATATTGCAATCTCTCAAGTTGGTACCTCAATATATATGGATGGATCTGGTCCTTGTATAGTATGGGATTCCCAGTCAATATGCTGAAAGTTAAAATCACAGACTATCACAACCATCACGGCTGTCTGGTCTCTCTCTGCAGATTTGTTCCTCCAATTCTCACTATTGGATGATCAATAATACAACCCCGTTAATGTGGTGGTACCTTTCCCATTCCACTGCTCTACCTTGTAGCCTCAGTAGATGAGCCCCCTAATCCGTCCTGTCTGAGCACAACTGTGATATTTTCCCTGACGAATAATGCTTCCAGCCGTTGGTGTCTGACACAAAGGAATCCATGAACATGGACTTTCCAGTCCTGCCCCTCTGCAATGAAGTTTCACTAATGGCCACGAATGTTCCTTCTAATATTTAGTAGTCAGTGTGCGCAAAAATCTTACGTGGTGTAAATTTTTTCCTGTTACAGAACTATCTGTCCACTGAATGCTTGTGCAAATGTAAACCTTGAAATTGTTTCAAGATAATTGTGGCACATGGCTAATAAAACTGTTTTGGCATGTTTTAATATAATTCAAGTATGATGCATTCTATGAAGTATAATTATTATTACATTATTTTAGGTAACTAACCTTTTGTGCGCACATTAATTTCGTTTGTGGGCTGGTTGCAAAATAGGCCACAATTATGATTTTTACAAATCTGTAACTGGAAAATCCTGAAAGAAAATTTGCAGACTTGCCTCCAGAGTGGTCATTTTGCACAAGAAGGATGTTTACACTTCATCTCTTGCAAAGATTGTCAGAGGGTATATGTGGGAGGATGTCAATGTGGACTTGCAATGTACGTCGGACGCACTATAACACTATGTCGACGGTGTAATTGACATCACTATCCTGCGTCCAAAAAATACGCGGGAAAGAAGAGGAAATGTCTCTCGATACTCAGTCCATTGCAAAGGTGTTAGGTAGTTTGATGAGCGTTATGCTAACAGAAGCAGTCTAATGTTTCGACCGATTTATTATAAGTTGAAAATCTTAGATTTAAAAATCCTGCGTTGCAGTTGTGAGCTGAACACGTCATCGCGTGTCACTGGAATGTTGTATTCATTAGCCCAGTTTCTTTCGGAGTGCCTGTGGTCAATTTAGACTGCAGGTAGTCCATAAAAATGTTTAGGGGTCCTGAAGTAAAAATGACAGGATAGAATTTAGCTAATAAATTCCATCATGACACTGCTAGCGGAGTTGAAAATTTGCATATATTTTCTGCTTCTCAATGCCTGTGTAAAAATCCTAAATGTCATAATTTCTTGTGCCAGTCCATCTTCCTTGCCTGATCATTGTCTTCCTTTCAAAGATCGTCTTCCTTTCCTGCAATACACCTTTCATTTAAATAGAAGCACCTGAGAACATTATTTCCACCATGCACAACCCTTTGATTTCTGTCTCTATTTGCAGTCTTAACCAACATCTTTTTCATCCTCCACTCCACTATCTGATTTTTTTTTTACCGGCAACAGAAATGTACAATGTTCACGATTATCATCAGTATTACCAATGATTGAAATTATAAAAGTTCTAGCATAACATTTCCAGTTGTATTTGCACACAGAACACATTTTCCATCTTGGCAACTAATTGGACTTTGCAGATGCTCTTTTCTTAATTGACAGTGTTGGGTTGAAGTTGATCGAGCTTTTGTTTTGTAACCTTCAGTGGATAATGAAATCATTTAATGAATTTTACTTGAACTAGAGGTCTTCTTCTTTCTTTGGCTTGGCTTCGCGGACGAAGATGTATGGAGGAGTATTGTCCACGTCTGCTGCAGGCTCGTTGGTGACTGACAAGTCCGATGCGGGACAGGCAGGCACGGTTGCAGCGGTTGCAAGGGAAAATTGATTGGTTGGGGTTGGGTTTTTCCTCCTTTGTCTTTTGTCAGTGAGGTGGGCTCTGCGGTCTTCTTCAAAGGAGGTTGCTGCCCGCCGAACTGTGAGGTGCCAAGATGCACGGTTGGAGGCGATATCAGCCCATTGGCGGTGGTCAATGTGGCAGGCACCAAGAGATTTCTTTAAGCAGTCCTTGTACCTCTTCTTTGGTGCACCTCTGTCTCAGTGGCTAGTGGAGAGCTCACCATAGAACACGATCTTGGGAAGGCGATGGTCCTCCATTCTGGAGACGTGACCAACCCAGCGCAGTTGGGTCTTCAGCAGCATGGATTCGATGCTTGCGGACTCTGCCAGCTCGAGTACTTCGATGTTGGTGATGAAGTCATTCCAATGAATGTTGAGGATGGAGCGGAGACAGCGCTGATGGAAGGGTTCTAGGAGCTGTAGGTGATGCCGGTAGAGGACCCATGATTCGGAGCCGAACAGAAGCGTGGGTATAACAACGGCTCTGTACACGCTGATCTTTGTGTGTTTCTTCAGGTGGTTGTTTTTCCAGACTCTTTTGTGTAGTCTTCCAAAGGCACTATTTGCCTTGGCGAGTCTGTTGTCTATCTCTTTGTCGATCCTTGCATCAGATGAAATGGTGCAGCGAGGTAGGTAAACTGGTTGACCGTTTTGAGTTCTGTGTGCCCGATGGAGATGTGGGGGGGCTGGTGGTCATGGTGGGGAGCTGGTTGATGGAGGACCTCAGTTTTCTTCAGGCTGACTTCCAGGCCAAACATTTTGGCAGTTTCCGCAAAACAGGACGTCATGCACTGGAGAGCTGGCTCTGAATGAGCAACTAAAGCGGCATCGTCTGCAAAGAGTAGTTCACGGACAAGTTGCTCTTGTGTCTTGGTGTGAGCTTGCAGGCGTTTCAGATTGAAGAGACTGTCGTCCGTGCGGTACCGGATGTAAACAGAGTCTTCATTGTTGAGGTCTTTCATGGCTTGTTTCAGCACCATGCTGAAGAAGATAGTAAAGAGGGTTGGTGCCAGGACGCAGTCTTGCTTCACGCCATTGTCAATGGAGAAGGGTTCGGAGAGCTCATTGTATCTGACCCGACCTTGTTGGTTTTCGTGCAGTTGGATAACTGGATAACCATGTTGAGGAACTTTGGGGGGCATCCGAGGCACTCGAGTATTTGCCAAAGCCCTTTCCTCCTCACGGTGTCAAAGGCTTTGGTGAGATCAACAAAGGTGATGTAGAGTCCTTTGTTTTGTTCTCTGCACTTTTCTTGGAGCTGTCTGAGGGCAAAGACCATGTCAGTCGTTCCTCTGTTTGCGCAAAAGCCATACTGTGATTCTGGGAGGACATTTTCAGCGACACTAAGTATTAGTCTATTAAGGAGAATCCTAGCGAAGATTTTGCCTGCAATGGAGAGCAGCGTGATTCCCCTGTAGTTTGAGAAATCTGATTTCTCGCCTTTGTTTTTGTACAGGGTAATGATGATGGCATCACGAAGGTCCTGAGGCAGCTTTCCTTGGTCCCAGCAGAGCATGAAAAACTCATGCAGTTTGGTATGCAGAGCTTTGCTGCCAGCCTTCCAGACATCTGGGGGGGATTCCATCCATACCTGCTACTTTGCCACTTTTCAGTTGTTCAATTGCCTTATATCTCTCTTCCCGGGTAAGGACCTCATCCATCTCTAGCCTCAAGGGTTGTTGAGGTAGCTGGAGCAGGGCGGATTCTTGGACTGAGCGGTTGGCACTGAAAAGGGATTGGAAGTGTTCTGACCATCGATTGAGGATGGAGATCTTGTCGCTGAGGAGGACTTCGCCATCTGAGCTGCGCAGCGGGCTTTGGACTTGGGGTGAGGGGCCGTACACTGCCTTTTGTGTCTAATAAAAACCCCTGAAGTCGCCAATGTCGGCGCTAAGCTGGGTTTGTTTGGCGAGGCTAGTCCACCACTCATTTTGGATCTCCCGGAGTTTGCGCTGAAGGTGGCTGCATGCAAGATGGAAGGCTCGTTTTTTCTCTGGCCAGGAAGGCTTTGCAAGGTGAACCTGGTGGGCAGATCGCTTCTTTGTCAGCAGCTCCTGGATTTCCTGGTTGTTTTTGTCAAACCAGTCCTTGTTTTTCCTGGAGGAGAAGTCCAGTACCTCTTCAGTGGATTGCAGTAATGCCGTTTTCAGCTGATCCCAGAGGGTTTCAAGAGACATGTCCGTAAGGCAGTTTGCATCCTCGAGCTTTGCTTGGAGGTTTGCCTGGAAGTTTCCTCTCACTACGTCTGACTGCAAGTTTCCAACATTGAACCTCTTTTTGGGGGCTCCACTGTTCTTGAACTTTTGCTTGAAGTGAAGGTTGAGCTTGCAGCGAACAAGCCGGTGGTCAGTGTGGCATTCCGTGCTGGGCATGACCCTGGTGTGGAGACCTGAACGTCAGTCTGCCCTCATTGCACATGAACTCCTCAGACTCAACATCGACATAGCCGCTCTCAGCGAAGTCCGCCTTGCAGATGTAGGCAGCCTCCAAGAACACGGCGCGGGCTACACACTCTACTAGTCTGGCAAGCCTCAGGCTGAACGAAGCCTATCTGGTGTTGGCTTCATGGTCAAGAACTCCATTGCCTCCAAACTCAAAAACCTCCCGACAGGCCAGTCTGACCGGATCATGTCTATGCAACTCCCCCTTCAAAACAAGCGACGCATCACCCTTCAGGCGGAACCAGCAAAAAAGGCGACTTCAACGCTCGCGTTGGCAAAGACTCAGAAACCTGGCCAGGAATCCTTGGCAAGTATGGTGTCGGCAAGTGCAATGACAACAGGCGTCTCCTGTTGTAACTCTGCGCAGAACAGCGGCTTGTCATTACTAACACCCTTTTCTAGCAGAGAGACAGCTGAAGACTACGTAGATGAACCCCCGATCCAAACACTGGCACCTCCTGGACTACATTCTGGTGCGAGGAAGAGACAAACAAGATGTGCTCCACACCAGGGTCATGCCCAGTGCGGAATGCCACACTGACATGCCAATGCAATGGTCAAAACAACCTTTTATCCATGTTTTAGGTAATTTTACGGAACATTAAAATGGATCACATTGTTGACATTAACTGCATGATACAGTACAGAAGGAATTATTGAATAAAAATAGATTATTTTTCAAAGTTACATTAATATTTGAAAAGTTGAAGGAAGAATAAGACATAATCAATTTTTTTCATATTTTCAGCAACTAAAACTATTGAATTTCAGTTGAAATATATTTTCCTCTCTGATATCATACCCTGCAATTGACTTTAGAGTTTCCAGACTTGATTATTAATTTTATTATGTTCTCATGGTTGAAAATATCTCAAACTGGTTACTTCACATTTTATGTATTGACTTTCTATGAAATATCAGTGCTAGTATTAAACAGTTGTATGTTGCAACATTCGACATGTTCATACAACATTATTGTTACATGATGTATTAATTAAATTTAAATTTTGGAAACAATTACTGTCACTATGAAGAGCAGGATACATCATAAGATTGAAAAATGTCTTAAGTACTATATATGGTTTGAATTGAAGACAATCATACAGTGATCTAAATGATGACTCCAAAATTAACAAAAATTTAAATGCAACTGTAGAGCATGGAAGAGAATTGAGTATTTTTGTGGTTCAAATTCATTGTACTGTCTACTTTTTACCTACCCTTCCTCCCCCTTCTGTTTTATTGAGGAATTTTAGCTATCCTAGGAGTCACCAATTTGTGCCATCAGAATTGTGTTGCACAGCTTTTTCTGTTAGACACCTTGAGATTTAGTATAAAAAAACCTGCAGTGGGTTTTCATTAAACCCATCAAATCCATTTAAGTTACAAATCTGCAGTTTCCCCTCAATCGTGCAGCTCCCTCTCAACCATTATGCCCCCGAACTGCCAGAAGTTTTTTCTTCAATTTTCCAATCATTAAATTTGTTCGATCCTTTACCATCTGTATTAACTTGTGGTGCATTAACTCTTGGAAGATCAAGTTGAGTGGCATTTATGTGTATAATCGATAAAGAATTTCAAGAAATAAAATTAATACCATTGTGCCACATTCACCAATAATGTTCACATTGTATTCAGCCATGGTTTATTTATGACTATTTCAAAATGGAGAAGAAGCATTGAAATTCCATTAAGAGGCTTTAGTCTCGACAGAAATACACACAAGCTATGAATAATGGAAGGAGCATACTTCACAAACTGCCCATCTGCCCTTTGTGGCAAACATCATCTGTTCCACTATGGATCCACAGTTGGGGTATATTCCGTCCAGTTCCGGGGACTTAACTATCCAAATATTTTTAAGAAGATGCAGCACTTCCCCTTAACCTGGACATGCTCCAGCATGTTAGCCTTTTCTCCACTGACCTCACATTCACCAAAGTCCCTCTCCCTGGTTAACAATGAAGCAAAGTATTAACTTAAGACCTGTTACGACCTTGACTAGTAGCAATAGAAATTCACCAAGGCAATGGTATCTTCATAACAATATTTTTTTATTAATAATATAAAATCTTACTTTAAACTTAACCCCATTATGCGCAAGTGTGTGTGTGTGGCAAATCTCAAAACCATTACAGTTCAGGCATAATTGAAGAGATGATTTTAAAGTTCAATCTCAGAAATCTTTTTTTTTAAATTCAGAGTCTTCAAAACTGCCGTTCAGAAGTTCTCAAACTCTCAAATTCTTTGTAGATTTGTTTTCAGAGAATTGTTTCTTATGAATGATTTTCCACAAATACCCCTCTCTTGCATGGAGGTTTCAGGATCTGTATTTCACACAATTATTTCACAAACTCTGGTATGAGTCAAACAAAGTAACCATCATAATGGTTATGATCGAGAAACAAGAACGATCTTGCAGTGTAACAATTTTACCCAGAATTGGGTCGTCACAAGTGACCATTTAAAATGGACATGGTGGAAGTGCCCTCTTTTGACAAAGAGATAGTGAAGTGTCTTCTTTATTGCCACTGATTTTGTGCATCTCCCATGATGAAAAGAACACCACAATAGGAGAAGGTCCCTGGAATTCTGACATCAGATGAAATTAGTGCAATATTAAAAATGCTTCTTTGAAGTGTCTTTAATCACATGACATCACTCCTTAATTTTGTTTGAAGTTCCTCTCTTCCACAAGTTTACAAGCCAATGCCTCCAATCTGACTGCACAGGTCATTAAAACAAAAGCCTATTGGTTTGGACAGATTATACAGGTGTATTTCTGAGTAAACGACATTATCTTCAACATTTTGATGGACAATCCCCCCAGGTTTTATAGCAGCTTCCACTGAACAATGAATTAGAAAACATTGTGACTTTTAAAATGATTTCTGCACGTAAGAGTCTGTTTGTGTCTCCCTGTCTAGTCACAAAGCCTAAGAAATTATATAATTTTCATAAAGATTAATAATAACACAATTGCATCAAACCTCCTTCCAACAGAAGAAATTTCGAGCTTTTTAAAGATCAAAATGTTAAACTGCAATCTATCATTTATCTGGTAGATTTTGCAGAAACAACATGCAAATTCAACATCTTGAAATGTAATCACATTATCCTTGCCTTTAATATAAGTTATCATTAAATCATATTCTTGCCAAATAAAACTCGAATTTAATAATCATCTATTTTTATTTTTCATTTTACTCAAAAACACTAAAGGATTGTGATCAGTGTAAACCACAGTTGGTCCCGTAGCATTGCACATATAAACCTTGGATTGTTGCAAAGCCCATACATGGGACAATACCATTAATTCTTTTTCAATAGTAGAATAATTGTTTTGATGTTGATTGAATTTCTTAGATATGGAAGCTACTGGATGTTCAATATTGTCACAGTTTTTTTTTGTAATAGAAAAGCTCCTGTCACTTCACTAGCATCAACTGCTGAAGAAAATGGCTTTACAAAGTCAGGTGACTTAAGCACAGGTTTGTGACATAAAATTGATTTCATTTTGTCAAATGCTTCCTAACAAATGTTTGTCCAAATAAACTTTTAACTTTTTTTTAGAAGGTTGGTCAAAGGAATTGCGATCTCATCAAAGTTCTTATCATTTCTAAAAATCTCCTAATGGCTTTCTTACAGATAGGTATAGGAAATTCAGAAAGCATCCGAACTTTAGCTTGGCTAGGTGCCAATTTTCCTTGACCACCAACATAACCAAGATAAGTAAATGTAGCAAGACAAAATTCATTTTTAGCTAATTTAACAGTAAGGTTTGCTTCTGAAACAATTTCTCTAATGCAACTGTATGTGCTTCCCAGGTATCTTTCCTCATGACCAAATCATCAATATAAGCACCTGTGTGGTCTAAATTTTGAGTCACAGTGTTGATCTTCCTTTGAAATGTTCTTGGAGCATACTTTATTCCAAATGGTAGAACATTGAATTCAGGAAATCTGATGTTGTTACAAAAGGAGAATTAGCCTTTCCCCAATTAAGCATGTTCCTATTTTGTTGACTCTGATCCTCACCTACCAAAAGGTCTGTCACCTGACCAGATTCATTACCCAGTACCAGACACAGTGCGGCCTCTCCTCCAGTTGATGTACCCACACTGTGTCAGAATCCTCCTTGGACACACCAGAAAAATGTTGCCCCATTTGAATTTTTTTGTCTGAAGGAAGTGTTGGTCAATATTAAAGAAGTTGAAATCTCCCATCAAAACAACCTTGTTATTTTTGGATCATTCCAAAATCTGCCTACTTAACTGCTCCTAAGTGGCCTAGTGGCTATTTGGGACCTATTGATAACTTCCAGTAGAGTGATCACTTCCTTTCTGTTTCAGATTTCCACCCACACTAACTCATTTGATGATTTCTCCATAAAGTCCTCCCTTTCTGCAGCTGTAAGCCCACCAAGGAATTGGTGGTTTTGGATTGGGCGATGATTAGGGAATTAAAGGTGATGGAACTCTTAGGAAGTAGTGATCATAACATGATAGAGTTCAGTTTCAAATTTGAAAAGGAAAAGCTTTTCAGCGGAACAAGAGAATTACAATGGTATGAGAGAGGAACTGGGCCAAGTTGACTGGAAAAGTGAGCTAGATGGAGGGACGACAGATCAGAATTGGATGATATTTCATCAAGAAATAAAAAATGGCGCAGGATAGATATATTCCAAGAAAAAGAAAAATTATGAATGGAAAAATGGTACAAATGTATCTAACAAGAGAGGTTAAGGCTATAACAAAAGCAAAAGAGAGGGCATACAAGGAAGCATAACGTAATAGAAAAACAGAGGATTGGGAAAGTTTTTAAAACTTACAGAAAGAGACAAAGAAAGTCATTAGGAAAGACAAGTTGAATTATGAAAGGAAGTTGGCAAATAACATACAAAAAAGATGCTAAGATTTTTTAAAATATATAGAGTAAAAGAGAGACATGGGAAGATATAGGACAGTTTGATATTAATGCTGGATAAATTATAATAGGCAAAGGAACTAAATGAGTATTTTGCGTCAGTCTTAATTGAGGAAGGGAATAGCAATATATCTGATATTCCCTGAGACCTTGACTAGAATTAAGTACAGTCAGGATTACTTGAGAGATAGTGCTTAGTAAGCCGAATGGACTGAAGGTAGCTATATCTCTCAGACCGGATGAGGTGCACCCATGAGTTTAGAAGGAGGTGGCTTTGGAGATTGTGGAGGGATTTGAATTGATTTTCCAGAAATCAATAGACACTGGCATGGTTCCAGAGGTTTGGAAGGTCGCAAATGTAGTTCCAGTTTAAAAAGGAGGGAGGTAGAAAAAAGGAAATTGTAGGCCTATTAGTTTGACGTTGGTAGTTGGAAAGTTATTGGAGTTGATCATCAAGGTCGAGGCTATGAAATACCCTCGAGGTGCATGAAATGATGGTTGCAAGCCAGTATGGTTTCATGAAGGGAAGATCTTGAGTAAATCTCAAGTAGGATGGGCAAGGGAGAGGCTCTGTGGATGTTATGTATTTGAATTTTAAAAAGGCCTTTGGTAAGGTGCCGCATAAGAGGCTGCTTAATAAGATGAGAGCCCATGGAATTACAGGAAAGGTATTAGATTGGGTGGAGCTTTGGCTGACAGGTATAAAGGGATCCTGTTTTGGTTGGTTGCTGGCTACTAGAGGTGTTTTGCAGGGGTCACTGTTGGGGCCACTTCTTTTTACAATGTATATTGGTGGTTTAAATTATGGAGTGAATGGTTTTGTGGCCAAGTTTGCAGATGATACTGTTATGAGCCCAGAAGACCCATAAACCCAGCAGCAATATTCACCAAGACAAATGGTTACTTAAACAAAAGTTAAACAAAAGTTGCTTTTAATTATCTCTAAACATGAAAATAGAATCAAATTTTAACTTATCTCTATCGACTTACTTAACTTAACCCCCTCCTAATTTTAAGCACACATGTATGTAATGTGTGTAAATTCAGAAAAGTTATTTGGTTTACAGTCTAATCTCACTTCTCATTCCTCCAAGTTCATTGCTTGCAAGCAATTCTTATATTGTGCACAGAATTTAACATTTATAAAGTTCACCAGGCTCTGGTGCTTGAAAGGTAAATGGTTCTTGTTGATTTTCAGAGAGAGATTTGTTGTTCCAGGGAATCCACAACTGATGTACTTCCATCAGCTACTCCAGTGTCTTACTGATGAAACATGCCCCCTCAGGGTTCTTCAGATAATAACCTCTTTCTTTCAGGTCACCACAGAGTTCCATTTTGTTTCTTTTATTCCAAGTGAAAAATTAGACAGCCAGTCGTCTTCTCTTGCATGAACCACAAGGGCTTTGACCAGGCCGTCTTCCAAACGGACTTGCCAGCTTGTCCTGTTATAGTTCCAGCCCCAGCTACTTCTGCTGGCTGTAACACTCTCAAGTGTTCTCTGTGTGCGTGTCTCTCTCTCTCTAACAGAGAGAAAGCCTGTTTGATTCTCTCTGCTTGCAAAACCACATGACCCTCTTACAACAGCAAGCTCTCTTTCAGACAGCAGCGGCTCCAGCATGCTCTTTCATCTGTTGCCTTTTGTAAACAGCATCTATTAGTGAAGTCTCTTGAGCACTCTTCAAAGTTCTTGCAAAGACAGTGAGGCCCCCAACATGTCTAGCATTATCAGAGCTCCAGTATTTCAAATAAGATCTGTTTTAAAGTGTTTGTATGTGACCAACTATAACAAACCTTTATAACATAAAGGTTAACCGCCAGGTTGGATCAGCAGAAAAGAAAGTGTTGGCATTTGTTTCAAGGGGAATAGTGCATAAGAGTAAATGGGTGTTGATGAGGCTCTATAAGAGTACTGGTGAGACCTCATTTGGAGTACTGTACACAGTTTTGGGCCCCTTATCTTAGAAAGGGTGTAATAATATTCCAATAATATTGGAAAGAATACAGAGAAGATTTACTGGATGATTCCTGGAATACAAGGGCTAACATGAGGAATGCCTAGCAGCTTTTGGACTGTATTCATTGGAGTATGAGAGGGGAATATTGAAGAGTTTGGGGGGGGGGGGGGGAAAATCTCTTAGAAACATTTCAAATGCTGAAAAGATCAGATAGAGTAGATGTGAATAAGATACTTCCCTTGGGGAGTGAATCCAGGACAAGAGGACACAGTCTTAGAACTAGAAGGTACCCATTTAAAACAAAGATAAGGAGAATTTTTTTTAGCCAGCGGGTCATGGATTTGTGGAATTCATTGCCACATACAGCTGTGGAAACTAGATCGTTGGGGAGTTTAAGAGGAAGATTGATAGGTATCTAATTATTCAAGGTGTCAAGGGATATGGGGAAAAAGGCCAGAACTTGGAACGAGATGTGAGAACAGTTTGGATTTGTAGGGCAGACTCTATGGGCCAAATGGCCTACTTTTACTCCTTTTTCTTGTGATCTTGTAATACTACCCTGATTAGTTTTGCCACCCTCACTGCCCCCCCCCCCTTACCAATACTTGTTTGTTGTAATTTATTTCATTGTCAATTTCCAATTGACCAGAGCTGATTTTTGCCTTTATAGTTTTGTTTTATTGAGATTTGAGATTTATGATCCTGGTTGCAGATTGAACTAAATTATTTCCCAGTTTTATATAATTATATCATAGTTGATGTGTCTTAATACCCCTTATTTATCAATCCATCATTTTTAAAATGTATTACTTTTGTAATGTGTGATTATCTGGTTCTGAATCATCTAAATCCTGTGAATTTTTAACAGTATTAACCCATTGTCTGCAGCAGTGTACATGAACCTGCCAGAAAACATTGCAAAGCATACATGATGGAACACCAACACTGGTTCCCAAATTTCCATCCCACCGTACCTACTAGTCAGGGAAGTAAATCTAACACTCTCAGCCAATCCTCCTCATTACAACCTCTAAATGGGTTCCTTTGAAACCCAATCTTCAAATTAAACAGAAGTTGAAGTTGGAGGATAAAATATTCCTTTGTTGAGAAAGGAAATGAGCCATGTTCCTCAGAGGAAGCAATTTGCTGAATCTCATTTGATTGAAGAAACTCCATGCCTCCTTCCCAGTGATGTAGCAAAGGTGGATGGTAATTCCTTTTTCCTCACCCAATCTTTTTTTTCTTCTCCCATCCTCTTTCCCTCATAATTTCTGAGATTTAAATAGGCTGCCTTTCCCTTCCTCTTTAAATCCTCTTTCATATGCATCCTCTTTTTCTCACCTTCTGCTTTCTCAACTTGATGTCTCATCCACTCCTACCTCCCTTGTGTATCTTTCCTTCCATTTTTACCTGCATTTCTTTCCTTCCCCTCTCCTGCTTGATTTGTTTATCTTGTAAGCAGAAAGGTAGGAACATGAGTGGGTCATTCAGCTCCCTAAGTCTGCTCCAACATTTGATAAGTATGTGGCTGACATGATTACAGCTATAGTCTGCATTCTTGTCTAACCATAAGTACTTTTCTTCTGAAAGAGCATCTATCTACCTCTGTCTTTATGCATTTGAAGACATTACTTTATACAAAGACCCTGCATTATTATACATTAATTGCAACTGTGAATATTGATCTTTCCTTTTGTGTAAGATTTTTAAAATCTTGTGTGGTAATTTATTTATTGTTGGCTTATTTTGCATTCCTGTGTCGCTGCATTTGCTTCGTATTTGTATGACAATAAATTCTCATCTTATTTGCTCTCCTCAACATGCTGAACCTTAACTCTCAAAGACCCGTGACCCTGAGAGAGCCACTTCTTTGTCTTAAATGAGGTACACCTTTTAAAGCCTGGACTGAGCATACTGCTCACAACATCTTGCTAAACTCCAGAAACATACCTTTTTTTTTTCCTATTAACTATCCAATTTTAAATCCATGGCATTATGTTACCTCCTTTTGAAGAGCATTTATTTTTCACAATAACATTTGTAGAAATAAGTTTATACTTGCTTTTTTAATCTGCATTTCTTTTCCCTCTTCTGTTTGGTTTGTTTTTGTTATGAACATGGTTCTATATTGGTTAATGTGGGCTCAATTTTAACATTTAAGAAGAATTTGGACAGGTACATGGATAGCTATGGGCTGGGTGCAGGTCATTGGGAGTCGGCAAAAAGATAGTTCAGCACAGATCAGAGGGCCAAAATGGCCTGTTTCTGTGCTGTGATTGTTCTAGGTTTTATAAAAAGTAGGAGGACGAGCGGACCATTCATGAAAGAAGCATGATCTTGAAGATCTTTCTTAGAATTGTATAGTTTATGGTTAAATTATTTGTTGTGTATTAAATTCACGGTTAATTGCAATGTCCTTTGAAAATCACTAATTTTAAAAGAATTAGAATGGTCTTGACAGTTTATTTCATATGGAATAAATGGAGACAGTGCATTTTACTACATGCTTTAATGAACATAAATGATGAAATCTGATGTTTGATATTATCTGAAATATGAGTGAATATGGGTTTTTGGAAGTCACATTAATATAATAGACATAAATTTCAATAACCAATTAGTGTTTCCACAGTATTTTCCTACCAGATTTGTAAGTTATTTGGACATCACTGATTGTAGTTTCACAACCAGCTGCATGTAATTAAATTGCTTCCTATTTTACACTTTTGTTTAATTTGTCAAATTTCTCACTTGTCATTGGAAATCAGTAATTTTCAACACATTTAGTGATTTTTAAAGATATATGCATTCACTTAGTACAATTTAAAATTCGATTGTGATGGAGAATAAGATCTTTTTGCATAACTAACATTGAAGGAGTTGTGTTGAGGGCAAATATTTTGTACAAGTAAATTTTCACTGGTTGTGTGAATTGTAAAATGTTCTTGTGTTTATGGTATAATTACTGAATAGATTTCCCATGCATTTTGGTTGTAGTGAATTAACTTGAATTTAGAGCTGCAACATTCCAACTGACTGATCGATGTACTACATTCTTGAGAAAGTGATAAAACTCAATGTGAAGAACCCATAGCATTGCCATCTTTTTCAATTTTTTTTATTGGTTTTTATAATAAATACAGTACAGTGAAGAACAGTGCATACAGTAAATACAGTACACAAATACTATCACATGTATGTGTATATATTTTTAAAAAATCTTCAAACAGTATAAACTTGGTCCCCCCTCCACTGCTCTGGGTGAAGCCAGAAAATTCATCAAAAATACTTAATAAAAACATCTGATATGTGTATCCTGAGGGTTACATATATTTTGTAGCTTTTAATTCATACCGTGAATCAATAAACAAAGGTAAGACTACTTCTCATCTGGAAGAGTGAGTACATCTAATCATATTAAAAACATTTACATCAAATGAAAATAAGACATAAAAGGTCACCATGTATCTCCATATTTCACTGATTATCAAATACATGATAATAACATAACATAACAATTTACAGTACGGAAACAGGCCATTAGGCCCTTCTAGTCCGCACCAAACCAAACACCCCTCTCTAGTCCCACCTCCCTGCACAATGCCCATAACCCTCCATCTTCTTCTCATCCATATACCTGTCCAACCTTTTCTTAAATAATACAATTGACTCCGCCACCACTATTTCTCCCAGAAGCTCATTCCACACGTCTACCACTCTCTGAGTAAAGAAGTTCCCCCTCATGTTACCTCTAAACCTCTGCCCCTTAATTATTAACTCATGTCCTCTTGTTTTAATCTTTCCTCCTCTTAACGGAAATAGTCTATCCACATCCACTCTGTCTATCCCTTTCATAATCTTAAATACTTCTATCAAATCCCCTCTCAACCTTCTACGCTCCAAAGAATAAAGACCTAATCTGTCCAATCTCTCCCTATACTCTAGATGCTTAAACCCAGGTAACATTCTGGTAAACCTTCTCTGCACTCTCTCCACTCTGTTTATATCCTTCCTATAATTAGGCGACCAGAACTGCACACAGAACTCCAAATTAGGTCGCACCAATGTCTTATACAGTCTCAACATCACCTCCCAACTCCGATATTCCATGCAATGATTGATAAAGGCCAGCATACTAAAAACCTTCTTCACCACCCTATTCACGTGAGTTTCTACCTTCAGGGAATGATGTACCGTTACTCCTAAATCTTTCTGCTCTTCTGATTTCATCAATGCTCTCCCATTTACCACGTATGTCCTGTTCTGATTCTTCTTACCAAATGAAGCACCTCATACTTATCAGCATTAAATTCCATCTGCCATTTTTCAGCCCACTTTTCTAAGCAGCCCAAATCCCTCTGCAATCCTTGAAAACCTTCTTCATTATCCACTATTCCACCTATCTTAGTATCGTCTGCATATTTTTTCTGAACTTTAAACAGGACATAATATGAGAGAACCATTGAACACTATTGGAGGTCTAGAGTCTTCATTTGAATAAGATGGGTCTACTAGCTAACAATGTAGAGATGGCCACAACTCATTGCGCAGGTGCAGAAAAACTCCCTATGACCGGTTGAATAACCTCAAAAAGAGCAGTTATTGGATTGGGTCGTGGTTATACCTGAAATACAGTTGAAAAGATTTAAACATTTCTTTGCAATAGATTTCTAAGGATGGACAAGACAAAACATGTGTGTCAATGTAGCAATATCAGTTTGCCACAAGTAGGGTTAATATTAGAAAAGATACAAGCCATCTTTGGAAATGTGAACACGATACACCACTTTGAATTGGATTAATAAATGTCAGGAACATATTGAAGATGTATGCACCAGTTTAAGAATCTTGTCCCATAGATCCTCTGATAGCGGTCTTGCAAGTTCCAATTCCCAAGCCTTTTTAATCTTGTCATGAGTACTGTATGTAATTTCAATAATTTATCAAATATACAGTAATTCCAATTGATCATTTCTGAGAAGGATTTAATTGAAAAATATCAGCTAGATCAGATGGATATACAAATGAAAGTCCAGTAATATGGAATTTAAGAAATTTCTAATCTGTAAATATCCAAAAAAATGAATATTTGGTAAGTCATATTTACTTGCCAGCTTTTCAAAAGACATTAAACAACCTTCCTTAAATAAACTTAGGCAAGAGAAGTTATACCTTTGATTTTCCATGTAGATCAATTATTGATAGCACTAGATAAAACAATGTTTTTTAAATTTAAAAAATTCCTAAATTGGAACCAGCTTCACAGAATTTGTTTGAGTATTAGATTAGACACATCTTTATTGATCTTGAAAAAACTAAATAGAAGAGAGGTACACAATACAGAGATCACTGAATTTTGCTGTATAGATCTCAGTTCTTAATCTGTCCATAATGGATGATCCAATTTATCAGAATAAAAAATCCAAAAAGTTAGATAATGAATATTCAAAAGATCACAAGACAAAGGAACAGAAGCAGCCACTAGGCCCATCGAGTCTGTTCCGTAAATCTACACTAAGCTACTCTACACTAGTTCCAATTTCCAGCCTTTTCCCCATATCCCTTGCTGCCTTCACTAATGAGATGCTTGTCTTTTTCTTGTTTAAATACTCCCAGTGATCTGGCTTCCACTGCTGTATGCGCCAGTGAGTTCCACAGATCCACAACGAAAAGAAGTTCTTCCTAATCTCTGTTTTATAGGAATTTTCAGACTATGACCCCTTGTCCTCGATTCACCCACCAAGGGAAACATCTTACCCACATCCACACCATCTAAACCTTTCAAAATACAAAATGCCTCTATGAGATCTCCTCTCATTCTCCAAAACTCCAATTAATACAGCATAAGAGCTGCCAAACACTCCTATATGTTATCCCTTGCATTCCGGGAATCATCTCAGTAAATCTCTACATCCTCTCCAACAACATCACATCTTTCTAAGATGGGGGCCCAAAACTGGACACAGTACTCCAAATGAGGTCTCGTTAGTGCCCCATAGAGCCTCATCAACCCCTCTTTACTCTTGTACACTATTCCTCTTGAAATGAATGCCAACATACCAAGTTCACCTGGTCATTGACTTTTAGGTTAGGTTTCCCTGCACGAGGAGACCCAGGTCTCTTTGCACATCCGAGGTCAGAATTTTCACCCCATCCAAATAGTATTCTGCCTGTTTATTTCCACTGCCAAAATGTACAACTGTACACTTCTCTATGTTAAATCTCATCTGCCATAATTTTGCCCAGTCTCCTAATCTGTCTCTATCCTTCTGCAATTTTACGGTTTCTACTACACTTCCTACACCACCACCTATCTTGGTGTCATCTGCAAATTTGGCCGCAAAACCATTCATACCACAATCCAAATCATTAATATAAATTGTAAACAACAGCGCCCCCAATACCGACCCCTGTGGAACACCACTAGTTACAGGCAGCCATCCAGAACAGGAACCCTTAATTTCAACCCTTTGCTTTCTGCCTATCAGCCACTTTTCTATCCAGTTTAATAACTTCCCTGTAATTCCATGGACCTTCATCTTATTTAGCAGCCTAATATGCGGCACCTTATCAAAAGCCTTTGAAAATCTAAATAGATAACATCCACAGTCTCTCCTTTGTCTATCCTACTTGAGATTTATTCAAAAAACTCTAATGGGTTGGTCAGGCAGGATCTACCCTTCAAAAAACCATGCTGACTTGGACCTAACCTGTCATGCATCTCTAGGTATTTCATCACCTCATCTTTGAGGATCGACTCTAATATCTTCTCAACCACCGACGTCGAACTAATCGGCCTATAGTTTCATTTTTTCTGTCTTCCACCTTTCTTAAACACCGGAACCACATTTGCGACCTTCCAATCCTCTGGAATCTCTCCAGAGTCTATCCATTTCTGGAAGATTATCGCCAATGGATCTATAATCTACAAAGCCACCTCTTTCAAAACCCGTGAATGCACCTCAATCTTTAATCCGTTTAAATGTGCCTAGCACAATTTCTCTAGTAACCCTAACTGAATCTAACTCTACTCCCTGAAGCCTCTGACTGTCCGGGATATTACTAATGTTTTCCATGGTGAAGACAGATGCAAAATATTGATTAAGTTTCTCTGCCATCTCTTTATAACCCATTACAATTTCCCCAGCATCGTTTTCTATTGGTCCTATGTCAACACATGTCTTTCTTTTATTTCTTGTATATTTGAAAAAACTCTTAGCATTAACAGCCCAGTAATAAAATCTAAAATTAGGTGGGGCCATACCTCCATCTTTTTTCAATTTTTGTAAATTAAATTTGCTAATTCTAGAGTTTTTGTTCTTCCATATAAAGTAAGAAACTTTTGAGTCAATATTATCAAAAATAGACTTTGGGATGAAAAATAGATGTAGAGATGACCACAACTCATTGCGCAGGTGCAGAAAACACAGATGACATAGCAAGGATAGATCTTTCAGGATATGAAATATAAACTAAGAGGCCATCTGCATCGAAAGAAACATTATGAGTTACTCCATTTCTGACAATCCCTTAGAACCTCAGAGGTTTTCAAGCTTGATCAAATAGCAAGGGACTAAGGGGACATCTGCATGTCAAACTGCATGAGTTTTTCAAGTTTTGTTGGGACCAAGGAAAACTGCCTCAGGACCTTCGTGATGCCATCATCATCACCCTGTACAAAAACAAAGGCGAGAAATCAGACTGCTCTCCATTGCAGGCAAAATCTTCGCTAGGATTCTCCTAAATAGAATAATACCTAGTGTCGCCGAGAATGTTCTCCCAGAATCACAGTGCGGCTTTCGCGCAAACAGAGGAACTACTGACATGGTCTTTGCCCTCAGACAGCTCCAAGAAAAGTGCAGAGAACAAAACAAAGGACTCTACATCACCTTTGTTGACCTCACCAAAGCCTTCGACACCGTGAGCAGGAAAGGGCTTTGGCAAATACTAGAGCGCATCGGATGTCCCCCAAAGTTCCTCAACATGATTATCCAACTGCACGAAAACCAACAAGGTCGGGTCAGATACAGCAATGAACTCTCTGAACCCTTCTCCATTAACAATGGCGTGAAGCAAGGCTGTGTTCTCGCACCAACCCTCTTCAATCTTCTTCAGCACGATGCTGAACCAAGCCATGAAAAAACTCAAAACGGTCAACCAGTTTACCTATCTCGGCTGCACCATTTCATCAGATGCAAAGATCGACAACGAGATAGACAACAGACTCGCCAAGGCAAATAGCGCTTTTGGAAGACTACACAAAAAACTCTGGAAAAACAACCAACTGAAAAACCTCACAAAGATAAGCATATACAGAGCCGTTGTCATACCCACACTCCTGTTCGGCTCCCGAATCATGGGTCCTCTACCGGCATCACCTACGGCTCCTAGAACTCTTCCACCAGCATTGTCTCCGCTCCATCCTCAACATTCATTGGAGCGACTTCATCCCTAACATCGAAGTACTCGAGATGGCAGAGGCCGACAGCATCGAATCCACGCTGCTGAAGATCCAACTGCGCTGGGTAGGTCACGTCTCCAGAATGGAGGACCATCGCCTTCCCAAGATCGTGTTATATGGCGAGCTCTCCACTGGCCACCGTGTCAGAGGTGCACCAAAGAAGAAGTACAAGGACTGCCTAAAGAAATTTCTTGGTGCCTGCCACATTGACCACCACCAGTGGGCTGATATCGCCTCAAACCGTGCATCTCGGCGCCTCACAGTTCGGCGGGCAGCAACCTCCTTTGAAGAAGACCGCAGAGCCCACCTCACTGACAAAAGACAAAAGAGGAAAAACCCAACACCCAACCCCAACCAACCAATTTTCCCTTGCAACCGCTGCAACCGTGTCTGCCTGTCCCGCATCGGACTTGTCAGCCACAAACGAGCCTGCAGGTGACGTGGACATTTTACCCCCTCCATAAATCTTCGTCCGCGAAGCCAAGCCAAAGAAGGGGACATCCTGTCTAGTTCCTCTAAACAGCCTAAATAAGGAGGATTTGTTATTATTAGTTACCAGCATAGCTAAGGGGGTTCTATAAACAATTTAATCCATGATATAAAGCCGATACAAAAATTAAATCTCCTTAATATTTCAAATAAATAACTCAGATTGTGCCTGGTGGCTTCTTGAACATACCAGTCGGTACCTGAATTAAACTTTCCATCAAAATGCAGCAGGACTGCTGTGTATAAAGTCTCTGGTCTTGTTACAAAACTTTCGAGATATTGGAAAAGATGTCTTCTTCACTGATTTTGTGAATCTCATTTGAAATAGATATAAAAACTTAGGTTGCATTAATGCAGTTTAAATGATAATATTACCTATTAAAGATAATGGTAAAGGATACCATCTCGAAAAAGACAAGCTCACATACTCGAATAGAAGAGAAAAATTGAGTTTATATTAATCTTTAAATTGTTTAGTAATTTTAACCCCTAAGTATATGAAATTATATGCGACAATCTTAAATGGAACTTGAGTGTAGATAGGGACTTGGATATTAATCAGAAAAAGTTCACTTTTATGAAGGTTTAATTTATATCCAGAGAAAGCTGAATTGAGAAAACACAGATAACATAGCAAGGATAGATCTTTCAGGATCTGAAATATAAACTAAGAGGCCATCTGCATAGAAAGAAACCTTATGAGTTACTCCATTTCTGACAATCCCTTAGAACCTCAGAGGTTCTAAAGCTTGATCAAATAGCAAGGGACTAAGGGGACATCTGTCTAGTTCCTCTAAACAGCCTAAATAAGGAGGATTTGTTATTATTAGTAACCACCATAGCTAAGGGGGTTCTATAAACAATTTAATCCATGATATAAAGCCGATACAAAAATTAAATCTCTGTAATATTTCAAATAAATAATTCCACTCTGTCAGAGCCTTTTCAGCATCTAGAGAAACTACGCATTCCGGAATTAAATCTGAAGAGGAATAAATAATATTCAATAATCTATGGATGTTAAAATGTGAATAATCTTAAATAAATCCAGTCTGATCTTTTGATATAAAAGGATATTTTCCAGCCTAACAGCCAAAATCTTAGAAAGAACCTTAAAATCTACATTCACCAAAGAAGTTTGGCCTATAGGAAGTACATTCCAAGCTTGATCCAGAGTAGTAAACAATTTAGGAGGACCAATCTTAGGGAAAATCTTCAGATGCGCAGGGAAAGTAAGAGAAGGGTGAAGTTGTTTTTGATAAGAGTTTTTAAAATTTTATTCTTTCTGCCAAGATTTCAGGGGTGTAATCTTCCACAATAGAGATCACAAAATTTCAGCATACCTCATCTGCAAGCCTCACTGATTATGGCTTCCTTCATTTGAAAATAGTAAAGGCAGAGAATAACAGGTTGAGGTTTAACTTCAGGTGGTAGGTTTTGAACTCAGTGCACAATGTGCCCAATCCAAAATCAGAGGTTTACTCAGAGCTCCTTTAAACAACTCAAACAGCATGTTTGTAAAGAATTAATTGAGTCAGAAGCTTCAATACCTTCAGGAAGTTCAAAAATATGTAAATTCTGTCTCCTGTTTCTGCTATCTAGATCAATAGCTTTATGCTTATATTTTTGCAAATCGGCTGCAGTCTCTCAAAGCTATTCTGTAAGGGCATCAATTCTTTTTTCCAAAATGTTAATACACTCCAACTGATCTTGATAGTCCGTTGAAAGCTCATATATTGATTTCCTAAATCTTCAAAATGCCCTTAAAATTTTATAATTTTCTGATCCAGTGCTGTATAACACATTCATATTATCAATCTTGGTTTCTAATCGTGAGAATTTCTTCAACCGATTTTGAAACTTCTGATTTGGAACCTTCCATTTTTCCCTTGCATCGGTTCAGGAACGGTCCTTCCACTTCACAAGTTTGACATTTAAAGGGAGATTTTTTAAAAAATCCCCAAAAGAACAGCTTTTACAGATTAAAATAGCTGTTAGGTAGTGGGGGAAAAGATGGTTCTTCAGGAGCAACTTCAAAAATGTGTTACTTCATTGACAACCAGCTGGAGTCCATCTACTTCCCCACAGCATTTCCAAAAGTAATTTTTTTCCCATAAAACCTCAGCATTGATGGTAAAATATAAAGGGGGAGTTTCCACATTCACTGATAGCAACCCAGCCTTTAGTCTTTTTGTTTAAATCTATATTTCTCGATTACCAATGCCAGCCTCACAAATTATTCTTTCTGGTTGAACCAAATTGTTTTTAAATCTATGGTAAGCTATGCTTTTAAATTCTATGCAACTATGGTTTCTTCACTTCTATTTCCTACTTTTGCCTCTTGTTGTCTTCCCATCTCATTCACAGTTTTCTTACCTGAATATTATTCTCAAAACTTAATCCTTTATAGATTCCTCTTCCCTTTATCTCAACATTGGTTGTATAAATTTCATTACATCACAATAAACTTTAAAATTCATTCAAAATTATTCAAAGTATGAAAATTCTCTTGCTCTCTGATCTCTCATTTTCTACGATCTCTCTCTAACGCTTTCCAATTCTACCTCTCTGATTCTATTTCTCATTGTTTATTCAACATAAAAAATTAACATATTTTGTATTATTTTCATTAATCTTGAGTTTTAATCTTTTCTTTCTGAGTATGGTTAATTAGAATGAGTTTTTTTCAAGTAAGACCATTGTTCTGTGTTCTGCAAATGGATTTATGCAGAGAAAGTATGATGGCATTGTCATTATCAGTTATGTAGGAGTCCTGTGGCCAAACAAAAGGAGAGATTGTTCAGATTGTGCCTGGTGGCTTCTTGAACATACCAGTCGGTACCTGAATGAAACTTTCCATCAAAATGCAGCAGGACTGCTGTGTATAAAGTCTCTGGTCTTGTTACTAAACTTTCTAGATATTGGAAAAGATGTCTTCTTCACTGGTTTTGTGAATCTCATCTAAGAACCTGTCACATCCAAACCACATCATGATGGATGGCTCACCAAGAATGCAATACAAATCGTGGAAAATGAAGGACACATCTTATTCAATAGTACAGAACAATGGAGGTCTCAATGGAACATTGAACAAGGCAACAAAGACCTTAGCACCAACACTACTAAATCAGTATTTAGACTAATTCTTTCACACAATGAATGAAGGAAAAGTCTGTCCTTTTATATTGATTGAAATAAGTCATGAGAGCAGCAACAGAAGTCAAACAGTAGAACAGATCATCATGATCTTCTCCCTCTTTTCCAGTGCCTGTGGTTCACATTTAGCCAGCCATTCAAATGCTGTAACTTTATGCAAGCTGCTGCTACCACCATTCAATAAGTAATTGATGATTACACTGATTTCCTCTTCTCTTTTAATTAGAGTAAATAATTCAAATAAAATCCAAAAATCTGTTCTCTGATTGTTCAGAAACTACAAAGCTTTTGCACATGGCTCACTAGGGTCTCATTTCCCACGCTCTCGTTGAACTCCCCATTTTCTGTATTTCCTTTAAATGGGGCCTTGGTTCACTCATTTAATTTAAACTCTAAAGCCAGGTCTAGTTCTCACATTAAATTGAGCTGAGTTCACCAATACATTAATTGGGCCACATTTAAAAAGTGAATTAAAAGTTGTAAGTTCTGATGAAGAGTCTTTAACTGGAAATGTTAGCTCTGCTTCCCTGCTGGACCTATTAAATATTTCCAGCATTTTCTGTTTTTATTTTGAATTAAAAGTGTGTTTGGGTATACAGTGAACAGGACAATAATATACAATAAATCTGAAAATCCACCAATCTTGCAGCAGTAATGTCTCAAAGATGCCAGAATCTACTGTCATTGATGTTGTTTTACTGCTTGGGAGAGTTGAAAAGACTTTCAGATTAAGGGCAGGGCTCAGTTTGAAATAATTTTCTTCCTTTGAGAGGCAAGCCCCAGTCAATGCAGAAAGAAAATCTTCAGACAGAGGAAGGGATGATAAAAGGGGAATAACAAGTTTATTGATCACTGATGACACAAGTACAACCTGACGAAATAGCATTCTCTTGTTGGTGCCAAAAACATGCAAACATGTAACCAGACATAACACACATACAGATAAGCGATACATATGCAGATCAAAAATACATGCATAAAAATAGATAAATATTGTTTAATAAATAGTAGTCTTGGAGGGTTAGTATGAGCAGTTCAACAAAGTTTGAACATTAGTTCACAAAGAAACATTCCTTGATTATTCTTTCTGAACTCCAAGTGAAAATGAATTGAAATTTTTGTTGAATGGATGCACTTGCCTGAATTCTGGAATTTTATCAAGCTTTGTATTAGGATTTGAGTTTCATTTAATTAACATTCTACTTATATTTGTGAGAAATTGAGGGTACAGATGTTCCTCTACTTATGATTTGATTTACATTTTTTCAAAGTTACCATGGTATGATACACATTCGGTAGAATCTGTACTTCGAATTTTGAATTTCGATCTGTTCTTGCGATATGGGGTACAATACTCTCTCCCAATGCTGTGCGATGGCAACGAACCTCAGCATCCACTCAACCAAGCTCGCAGTCTCTATAGCAATCACGTAAATGAGCATAAACAATCGTAGGTGTAAACAATTGATACTGTGTTGAAAGTTTTTATTTTGACTTTGTGTTAGCTCAGTAGTTCTCAACCTTTTTCTTTCCACTTACATACCACTTTAAGTATTCCTTATGCCACAGGTGCTCTGTGATTAGTAAGGGATTTCTTAAGGTGGAATGTGGGTGGAAAGAAAAAGTTTGAAAGCCACTGTTTTAATCGTACCCAATTGACTCATTATGTGCATGATTTCATAACTCCAGGGGAAATGGGGCAACAATGACAATTTTTCTCAAGCAAAATATTTCAGTAACAATTGGGTCTAGAGAAGTGATTTTCAATTTCCCTTCCCACTCACATACCACCTTAAGCAATCCCTTACTAATCACAGAGCACTGATGGCATAGGGATTACTTAAAGTGGTATGAGAGTGAAAAGAAAAAGATTGAGATTCACTGTGTTAGATGACTTGGCCCAATTATAGGCCATGGTAAGTGTTCTGAGCATGTTTAAGGTAGGCTGCTTTATGATCTTCGGTAGGTGGGGTACAATATAATATCACTCATAGCAAAACAAAATGTTAGCGCAGCAACAAGGTTCATATGATTTACTGAAGAAGGAAATTCCAGTTTTTAATGGCAATCCATTACAATATCTGACGTTCATGAAATCTTTTGAACATCACATTGAAAGTAATACTAAAAACGCTAAAGATCATCTGTATTACCTGGAACAGTATACTGGAGGACAGGTGAAGGAATTAGTCAAAAGTTGCCAATTTCTGAATCCGGAACAAGGTTTTAAAAGGGCAAAAGAATTATTGCATCATCATTCTGGCGATGAACATAAAATCACAAGGGCCACATAGACAAGATTCTTTCTTGGTCAGCAATAAAATCAGAGGATGCAAAGGCTTTAAAAGCATATGTACTTTTTCTGAGAGGATGTAGTAATGCAGTGGGAAGTAGTGTAAATTTGCAAGAGCTGAATTTGCTTGCTAATTTGTTGATTATTGTAAATAAATTATAAGCTGAAGGACTTATGGAGAAACAAAGCTGCAGTGCTTAAAATGATTCCTGGAAGGGACACCACTTTTGAGGAAGTTATACAATTCTTGGAATGGTATGTATATATTTACACTATACCAGCATTTGGAAATATTATGGATACTTCAATAATTCCTAAAGATGTAAAGAAGTCTAAATCATCGTCTCAACAGAAACCAAAGGGAAGTACCTGCTGTGTCAGATACAAGCACAAGAAAGAACAAAAAAAACAAAGAAAAAAGATCAGACTGTTCGGGAAAGCTGTTTGTATTGGAAAGATAAGCATGCTTTAGAAAAATGTTCACGATTGGAGAAAAAGTCGTATGGTGAGAAATTAACCTTTTTAAAGAAGAATGGAATATGTTTTGGTTGCTTGTATAAAGGCCACATCAGCAAAACTTGTAATAAGCGATTCAGTTGCAATATATGCAGTTTAAAACATCCCAAGTTACTGCATACTCAACGAAGTAAAGTTGAGAAGGATGTCAAACAATCTAAATCTAACATGACAGTCATCGAAAATGCTTCAGCTTTGGTTCAGACAGTCTTACTGGGGCCAGTGACAAAGCTCTCTCAATAGTTCCTGTACAGGTTAAATCTAAAAAAGGGAACTTCATACTGAAGACTTGTGCATTTCTTGATCCAGGAAGTACTGTATCATTTTGTACGGTTGAATTAATGAATAAACTTAATCTTCATAGTAAAAGATCACAGATTTCGTTGAAGGTAATGAATGATGAAAAGAAAATTGAAGCTAATATAGTTTCAGGTTTACAGATTGCTGGATTGAATAGCAATGAATTTTCCGATCTTCCAAGTGTATATATGCAGAAGACAATGCCTATGAATAAGGAGAATATTCCCTTTCAGGATGACATCAAACAGTGGGATCATCTAAAAGATGTTTTCTTACCCAAGATTGATGCTAAAATCAAGATGTTAATTGGATTAGATGTACCAAAAGCTCTCGAACCTCTAGAAGTAATAAGGAGTCCAAATGATGGACCTTATTCTGTGAGAACGTTGCTTGGAACGACAATTAATGGATCATTAGGAGGAAAATTGAATGATGATTAGGAGTCGTAGAATGTAAATGTCAACTGAATTTCAGTTGTCAGATTTAAATGATCTGTGGGAACAACAGTTGAAAATGGATTTCCCTGACTGTCTCACAGATATTCAAGAACCTTTGAAGGAGGACAAGCAGTTTCTGGATTTAGTTTCAAATTCTGTTCCACGTGTTGATGGTCACTACGTTATAGCATTACCTTTGAAGAAAAGGGAAATTTGTATGGCAGATAATAAAAGAATTGCAGAACAGCAAAGGTTGAATTTGAAGAGAAAATTCAAGAGAAATTCTTTTCATTTGGAAGATACCAATGTTATGTTGGACATGATAACCAAGGGTTATGTAGAAAAGATATCAGAAGCTATCTTGGAACATAAAGATAGTAGAAAATGGTATTTACCTCATCAGTGAGTTATACATCCACAAAAGGAGAAACTAGGTTTAGTATTTGATTGTGGAGCATTATTTCAAGGAGTTTCATTGAATTCTCAACTTTTACAAGGTCCAAATTTAACCAGTACTTTAATAGGTGTTTTGATAAGATTTTGTAAAGAGCCTATTGTAATTGCTGCAGATATTGAAGCGATGTTTCATCAAGTGAAAGTACCATCAGAAGATCGTGATTTTCTATGATTGTTATGGTAGCCTAATGGCAATTACAGTAAAGATATGATTGAATCCAGAATGACAGTTCATTTATTTGGAGGATCTTCGTCACTGAGTTGTGCAAATTTTGCTCTCAGGAAATGTGCTGAAGATAATGAAGAGCAATTTAGTTCTCAAACTATAAACATCATCAGAAATAATTTCTATGTTGATAATTATCTTACTTCACTGCTTTCAGAAAAAGAAGCAATAGATGAGTTAAAAAAGGAAAGGTATAATAAAAGAGGTTTCTTCCTTAAAAAATGAATTAGCAACAGTCGAGATGTGATGGCTGTTATTTCTGAGGCAGAAAGAGCAAAGGAGATAAAACATCTTGATTTGGATTGTGACGTTCTACCTGTTGAAAGAATCCTAGGGGTGCAATCTGGTGTGTTCAATCTAATGTTTTCAAATTCAAAATTGTTTTGAAAGAACGGCCTTTAACAAGATCATAATCTCAATATACGATCCTTTGAGAATATTGGCACCAGTAGTGCAGAATAAAATTTGGATGGGGTGAAACTATACCAGATTCCATCACACAAGATTGGATGGATTGAAAGTCTTAAAATGTTAGAAAGTTTTGAAGTCAACAGATGTTTTAAACCAACAGATTTTGGAATTGCCACATTTGCTAAGTTACACCACTTTGCTGACGCAAGCAAGCGTGGTTTTGGTAGTGTCAGTTATTTAGTACTACAGAATAATCAAGAGCAACTACATTGTGCATTTGTAATGGGAAAAGCCAGAGTGGCTCCATTAAAGCCAGTCACCGTACCTCAAATGGAATTGACTGCCACTACTATGGCAAGCAAAATGGACACTGTGTTAAGAGAATTACAGATGAAGTTAGCAGATTCTATGTTTTGGACTGATAGTACATCAGTGCTTAAACACATTAATAACAAAACCATGAAGTTTTGTTTCTTTGTGACTAACAGAATTAATGAGATTGAGAAACGTTTGCATGCTAATCAATGGAGGTATGTTAAAACAGTGGATAATCCGGCTGATGTGGCTTCATAAGGATCAAAAGTTCAATTATTTCTGAAAAGAGCCAACACTTCAAGAAGAACAGCCTCAAAATCCAGAAGAGTTAAAAGAATTTTTAATGGAGGATACAGAAATTCAAAACCCTTATGAGGATACTATTCAAATATCTAATGAGAATGATCCGATCATTCAATTAATTTGCTAACATTCTTCATGGTTTTGTTTAAGAATAGCAGTACCGTGGATTCTTACATTAAAAACTATGCTTTTAAATCGTATCAAGAAAGAGAATCTAAAGTCTCGAAAGAGCTGTTACCTATTAGTTGAGGAGTTGGCAAATGCTGATTTGGAGATAATTTGTTTTTGTCAAAAAAAGGCGTTTGATAATGAGATCAAAATTGAAGAAGATTCTGAATGTTACAAAAGCAGTCGTGTTTACAAGCTAAATCCTATTTTTGTAAATTATGTGTTGAGAGTAGGAGGAAGATTGGAAGAAGCAATAATGCCAGAAGAAGTGAAACATCCAATTATATCAGCTAAGGAATTTCATATTTCTGAATGGATTGTTTGACATATACATTAAAAAAAATGTCATGGTGGTTGTACTCGTGTGTTAACAGAATTACGCCTGAAATATTGAATACTTGGTGCTTCAACATTGATCAAAAAAATTATTTCAAAATGTGTTAATTGTTGACATGCAAATGCTAAACCTGGACAACAACAAATGGCGAATTTACCTCAAGACAGAGTTTCACTTGATGAACCCCTATTTACATACATGGAAGTTGATTATCTTCGTCCTTTGGGAGTAAAACGAGGAAGAAGTGTTGAAAATTGATGCAGAGCTATTTTTACTTGTTTGACTACGAGAGCAATTCATATTGAAGTAATAACATCATTGCTTGATACAGACTCTTTTATCAATGTTCTTCAATGAACAATGAAGGAGACGTGAGCTCAAGATAATTTTCTTTGATTTTATATTTGTATATCTTTAAAGTTGAATATGGATATATTTTTAAATGCAGTATATGCTTTGTTTATTCATTGTTATGAAAAGCTTAATGCAAAGTTATCAAAAATGTTTATCTGTTTTATCAACAAATTAAAGCTACATGAAGCTGTGTCTACAAAGTTTGGTTTATTGGATTAATAAGATGATAATTCAAAATATCATCCTTGCGTTTCGTTGAGGATGACTCAGTTTTGAAATTAGGAAATACTAGAACCAAATTTAATAATCATGGATCAAACTGGATTTGTTAAAAAAACGAAAGTCAGCAGATAATGTGACTAGATTGATGAGTATCATGCATTTGGCATAGAAAAGAGGAGAGATATAAGTGTAGCAGTGGCTTTAGATGCAGAAAAAATGTTTGATAGATTAGAATGGGACTTTTTATTTAAAGTACAGTAAAACTTCATTAGAATGCAGTAGTTGGGGTCCAAGATTTCGTACCGTGTTATAGCCAAGTCACAGAACAGATGCATACATGTCAGGATTCAGGAAGCAGGAAAACAGAATACTGTGACTCAAACCCTATAATAAGACCTTTAAACTCCTCATATTAACATAAATTAGTCAAAAGAGTCCATTTTTGAGTTTGTGGCTATTAGCCTGGCCTCCTAAAATCAATGTTTGGGGTCCACAGACACCCGCACTATAAGCGATTCAGGGGATTAATGAATGGCGTTCTAATGAGGTTTCACTGTACTTGAAAATTTTAGACTGGGACAAACATTTATAAATTGGATTAAAGCATTAAAGATTAATGGAGCAAAAGCCAAAGCGGTAACAAATGGACAAGTTTATGATTTTTTTTCAATTAACTAGATCCAGTGGACAAGGGTGTCCATTGTCACCAGCTTTATTTATTTTAGCAATAGAACCATTGGCAGAATTGATTAGGTCCGACTCTGATATTAAAGGTTTTAGAGTTGGTAGAAAGGAACATAACATTAATCTGTTTGGCAGAACCAGAAAGTTCATTTTGTAAATGATATTCAAGATTAAAAGAATATGGAATAATATCTGGTTATAAAGTAAATTGGGACAAAAAATGAGATTATGCCTCTTTTGCACAGTGTAAAAGATACCCAATTTAAATGGCTAGTGAATGGAACAAAATATTTAGGGATATAAATAGGCAATAACTTAAAAATATATTTAAATTGAATTGCTTAAGAAAATTGATGAAGATTTTAAAAAATGAATGAAACTACCTATAACTTTATTGGGAAGAGTTAATTGTATAAAAATGAATATTTTTACTAGGTTACAATATCTTTTCAACCATTGCCTATATTTATTCCACAGAATTTTTTTCAGGAATTGAATATAAAAACATTTCTTTGGAAGGGCAATATGTTGAGGGTCTCATTAGAAAAAACTAACTTGTAAATTAGATTAGGGTGGTTTACAACTTCCAAATTTTAAAAATTATTATAAAGTGGCATAATTAAGATTTCTTTCTTCTGTCTTTGAAGAAGGAGAGCAACTAGCGTGGATTAAGATAGAGATGGATAAAATAGGGGAGATAATGCCTGAAAATTTAACCAGAGATAGGGATACTCCACTGTTGAAACATTTGATTAATATCTAGAATAAGATAAATGTTGAAATGGGAATGAGGAGTTATGAGATACCCAAAATGCCATTGATTTAAATTGTCATATTCCATTTACAATTAATAAATGACTTTTTAATATTTGGTCTACCAAAGGAATTAAGACAGTAGTGGATTATTTTGAAGGGGGAAGTTTAATGTCATTTGATCAATTAAAAAATAAATATGGACTACAAAATAATATAGTATCTTGTTATCATCAAATAAAGGCATATTTATGGGATAAATTGGGTCCAACAATGTTATTACCTGAAAGGAGTGAAATAGAAAGTTTGATTTGTCATAAAACTATTAAGATATTTATTTCAGCTATGTATACATTATTGCAAAAGGGAATACCACAAAGGTCTATAGATCTATGGGAAACTGATTTCAGTATTAATATTGAGGAGAAAAATTGGTTGGATTATGATAGTATCATAAATACAATAAATGTCAGATATTGATTGGTTCAATATAATTTTTTACATCAATTATATCTTACCCCACAGAAATTAAATAGACTGAAATCAGTTTTATCAGATAACTGTTGTTTTAGGTATAATCAAGAGATAGGTACCTTTTTACAATTCACATGGATATGTTCAAAATTGAGACTATTTTGGACAGAATTTGGTGCATTTTTAGAATGGGTTACTAAAGTTAAATTTCCTCAAGATCCAATGCTTTTCTTATTAAGTAATATTATCAGGCATAAGATCAAAACTGAAACTTAATATGTTTCAGAAGGAATTTGTGAAAATAGCATTAGCCATTGCAAGAACATGTATAGCAGTGACATGGAAACCAGACTCACATTTGGAAATGGACAAATGACATGCTAAAATACATAGAATATACTTACACTTGAGAAAATTACATATAATTAAGAAACAAATACAATACTGTTTTTAAAAATTGGTGCCCATATTTACACATTGTAAGTATTAGTTTATGAAAGGTATCCCCTGAACCTTGGAGAACCTTGGAATTAGTATATGATTAATAATTTAAAGGCAAGGCTTGACTGAATGTATTGAAATTTTAGTAACCAAACGTGTTTCTTTCTTTCTTTCTGTTTTTCTGGTCCTTGCGGGGTTATTATTTGGGGGGAGGGTTGGGGGTATATAACAGCATGTATTATTGATTTGAGATGTATGGGATATTTTTCTGTATTTGGACATTAATGCGTGTATGGAAATTTAAATAAAATATTCAAAAAAAGTAATGGGGAGGGTTTTGCCTGCAATGTTCTTGGCTGTGTCTACTGCTTTTTGGAGGGCTTTATATTCAAGGTTATTGGTGTTCCCATACCAGTCCATGATGCAGTCAGTCAGCACATTTTCCACCACACCTCTGTTGAAATTTGCCAGGGTTTCTCGTATCATACCAAATCTCTGCAAACTCCTGAGGAAGTAGAGGCGTTGACATGCTTTCTTCACGATGCCATTGGTGTGCTGGGTCCACGAAAGATCCTCTGAGATAGTGATTCCCAGGAACCTAAATTTGCTTACCCTCTCCACCTCTGAATCCCCAATGATCACTGGATTGTATACCTCTGGCTTTCCTTTCCTGAAGTCAGCTATCAGCTCCTTAGTTTTGGTAACATTGAGTGCAAGTGTTGGGGCACCATTCAGATAATGGTGAATCTGTATGACATATGGCAGACTAAAACAAATTCTGTGCAATATTGCACTGTTCATTATATGATAATAAAGGAATCTTGAATCTTAAAAATGCAGTTTCGAATTAGCATTGAATGGTACTGTAAATTCAGCCGATGAAGGTTATTGAGTAATTTATGTTACTGATTAAATTCTTTTCAGATTTTGACTGAATGAAATTTTTACACCTCAAAAGAGATTGGCATTGAATCTACCCAATTCTGCTTTTAAGATGACAGTGTGTTAAATGTAGTCACCATGTTGTTTTGAGATTCAGTTCAAATGGCCAGGTCTTGTATTATGAGGCAATTGGCCAGAAAGGTACATTATGGTCTTAGCTTTGACTTGTAAGTTACTATAAGGTTTTAAGAAATAATTCACTAGCTACTGATAGTCAGTAATGATAGGTAATGTATAACTGATGTACATTGTTCTTTATATAAAGGTATGAGCATTTGACAAGCAACAAAACACTGAAAGGATTGTATCTGGATTTGAATAAACGTGCTGCCTCCAGTTTGGAATATGGTACTTCCTAGTTTGACTACGCTACCAATCATGGTGATCCTGAGCTACCTGGCACAGTGCATTCAAGCAGATTGTGAGTAAAATAATTTAAATTATGAAACAAACCTTTTCCTTTAAGTTGCCTGGATATTTGTGAATTTATTTGAAAATAGAGAATTTGTAAATAGTATGAAAAGATTTAGATGAGAAAAGTCATGGCTATTCAATTTTAGAATTGTAAGACTACAAACTTAAACTCTATATTCTCATTCTTCAATAAGTTTAATTTTAAAACATTCATTGACCATTAGTGGAAGAATAACCTGAAAAACTGACTTTAGCATTACAGAATCAGTTGGAGTTTGGTTTCAGAATAAATCTGAAGTTCAACGTGTAGATGTGAAACTATAGACCATAAGACATTGGAGCAGAAATATGCCATTTAGCCCAGTTAATCCACTTTCCAACTCAGTGCCACTGTCTGCCCTAATCTCCACCCCCATAACCTTTGTTTACTTGGCTAATCAAAACCTATCTATTTCTGCCTTAAATACACCCAATGACCTGGCCTCCACAACTGCCTCTGGCAGCAAAGTCCACAGATTCACCACCCTCTGGCTAAATAAATTCCTTTGTTTTAAGAGAATGCCCTCCAATCCTGAAGTTGTGCCTTATCTTAAGCTCTCCAACATGCGAAACAACCTTTCTACATCTACTCTGTCCATATCTTTCAACATTTCAGATGTTTCATATCACACCCACCACTCCCCCCACCCCCACCATTCTCCTAAATACCAACGAGTACAGGCTAAGAGATGTTCCTCAAGTAATAATCCTTTCATTCTCGGAATCATCCATATGAACCTCCTGTGAACTCTCTTAACATCAGCACATCCTTTCTTAAATGAGGAGCCCAAAGCTGCTCACACTACTCCAAGTGAGGGCACACTAGTGCTTTATAAAGCCACGCCACCACATTCCTGCTCTTGTTTTTTATTCCTCTTGAAATGAGTGCAGCATTGCATATGCCTTCTTCACAATAGACTCAACCTGCATATTTACCTTCAGGATATCCTTCACGAGGACTTCCAGGTACCTTTGCATCTGGGAATTTTCAATTTTCTCCCCATTTAGAAAATAGTCTGCCAGTTTATTTCTTCGACCAAAGAATATGACAGTACAGTTTGTGATATTGTATTTCATTTCCAACTTCTGTGCCCATTCTCCTAAGCTGTTTAGTCATCCTGTTTCCTCAACACTTTTCCACCTGGAAATCAAAATGAAAGTTTTGAGAAAAGGAAATGCACAGATGATTAGGGAAGGCAAATATTAAAATTTAGTTAAAATACAAGGCAGACACAAACATCGTTGAAGTGCACATGCTGCAGAAAAAGTGATGATGGTCGCAGGGAAGGTTTCTGTATAAGTGAACAAAGGAAAGTTGGAAGGACTTGGTGGGTAGGCAGCATCCATGGAGAGAAGTGAACATTAATCATTTTTGGGTTGGGACCTTTGTATTTATTTCCAATTGAGGCTGTAATATGGTGTTACTCAATGAGATCTGATCCAACCAAAGTTACGATTAAAAGCTTCTATCTTCCCTGTAGCTAGGGGTGTTATGAAAAGTGTGGTGGAGGATGGGATACAGTTGGTGATTTTCTGATTTGATCAAAGATCTTTTGGGTGTTCTCCAAATAACAGTAAAGAAATGAAGGCACAAATCTGCAAGCATAATTTAGAAATGGGAAAAGAATAGAGTGATGAAGGTGAGAGATTTCATTTCTTCAATGAGTTCAAGAGAAGCAGTGTAAAATGGGAAATATTCCTGAAATGTGTGGAAGAGAGAATTTTGATCACCACATTTCCAGACCAATGAGAAAGGAAATTAGGTTCGACCCATTTCAAAGAAAATATATTGGTTTTGAAACTACTTGTGGGAAATTATTTGGGAACTAGTAACCATAGTATTATTAATGGATTAGTTTTAGAATGCAACAATGAACAATCAGGTGTGAAGATAATTCTCTTTTTTCATGTTAGTGATCTATACTAGGAAACACTGAAATTAGGACCAAGAACATTCTTTCACTCCTTTATGCCTGTGCTATTATTTAGTCATCTACCTCAAAACATATCCTTGCTCTCTCCTGGCACCCTTGGTGTCTTTTGTATCTGAAAAATTATCCTTATTACAGCTCTTTTGTGAGAAAATTATCATTTTTTAACTGTATTTTGGATGTGCTGCAGTCATTGTAGAGAAAGTACTCTGAGACTCATTGAGTAAGAATTACAATATTTAAGTGCAATGTATGAAAACTTAGAATGGGAATTGATTTCCCCAAGCCAGGTGCCCATGTCCATTTATGTCATAAAGTCATTGGTTTGGGAGATGCCTCTTGGCTAGTTGCTCCAGTGCATTCTCTTGAAAAAACACATCAACTTCACAAAAGCCTTTCAAGGAAGAAAAAATGCCATATTTACCTGATCTAGCCTTTTGGCCACTCTAACCCTATCAATCTCGAACCAGCCACCTCAATTCAAGGAGTGCTGACAATGGACAATAAATCCTATGAACAACCTAAGTGAACAAAAGAGTGTACACTGAAGCTAGTGCAGTGGTGATGGAAGGATGTTGAGATCATTGACTGGATCTCAATCAGTCAGGAAACTTTGTCCTCAATGGTGTCAAGCTCCTTGTTTGTTGTTAGGACTGTCTTCATCCAATGAAGAGTGCCAATGACACTTGGGGCTTCCGCAATGAAGTGCTTTGAGACATTGGTGAAAGAACAAATCAACTCTTGTCTCTGAAAGGACCTGGGTCCACTTCAATTCACCTATTGTCATAATAAATCAACACTAAAGCCATTTCACTGGCCCTTCACTGTATTCACTTGGACTACAAGGACACTACATTATTGATGACAGCTCGATATCATACCACAAAAAGTGATCAGACTAAATGATTTGAATTTTGTTTGTCCCTGTGCAATTGAATCCTTCACTTCCACATCAGTAGACCCTATTTTGTGGATTGGCAACATCACTTCCTGCACTCAAACTATCAACACAGCCCAAGGTTGCTTGTTTAGTTCCCTGCTCTATTCCTTGTACACTCAAGCTTGACACCAGCACAATCTGTAAATTTGCTAACAACACCACTGTTGTTGACTGAACAACAGGAAATGATAAGGCAGAATACAAAATGAAGATTGAGAATATGGTTAGATGGTGCCAGAACAGCAATCTTGCTCACAACTTCAACAAGACCAAAGAATTATTGTGGCCTTCAGGAAGGGGAGTTTGAGGGACCACTCACCTGTCCCCATTGATGTGATGAAGGTGAGTACCCTCAAGTTCCTAGGAGTCCACATATAAAACAATCATCCTAGGACCTAGGACATCAAGGCAACCATGAAGAAGGCATACCAACCTCTCTATTTTCTAAGAAGTCTGAGGAGAATTGGAATGTAGTCAGATATTTCTCAAACCTCTGAAGGTATACTTTGGAAACAAAACTGACTGGTTATATCACAGCCTGGTTTGGAAAGTTGATTTCACAGGAATGCAGAAGGGCCCATAGCCAAGTGCATCATAGGCTCTGACCTCATATCCATGTGAAGCACCACCTCTAGAAGGCAGCCAACACCGTCACAACCTCTTCTCACTGCTGAAAGGTGAATACATCTAAGTGAAGATGAAATGTTTTAATTAGTTGAGGCAATATGAAATAATACTTGAAATATCCTGAAGCTTTCAGGAGAATGTGGTTCACAGTTTTAAACAGATTTCTTGAGAAAAATAACAAATTGTTACTTCTGCTATGAAAATTGTTTATGTATTTAGACTTTGAGGCTATTACTTCCCCCACCTCCACATGCAGACATGCTGCGCCTATACAATATTGTATGTTGCCATTAAACTTGTTAAAATGGAGGTCATTATTGGCATCTTGAGCTAGATTTTGGGTTTCTGCTCCACTCCTGCTCCAGAGATAGAGCACAAAAATTGCCTGTACTCTCATCATGAATGTACTTTCATTAGAGGTGTCATCTGCCACCATGTCAGCTAAGCTGAATCTTCATCTACTCCTTCAGGAAGATGTATAAATTGTATGAACTTTATTCAAAGAACAGCAGGGGATGGGTCCTAACCAATGTTTGGCCCTCACTCAGCTCCATGAAAGCCAGATTATCTGTTCATTGTTCTCTTGTACATGAAAATTGGCAGCTGTATTTTCTGCATATTTCATGAGCTGTAAAGAGCTATGGCAGGTTTCTAGTGTTAGTATATGCACGTCTTTCCAATTGAAGATTGTAATTATTTAAGATAAAACGTAGATTAAATCAATAAAAAATGTAAATTTTTTTCATAGCTTGTGTTAAGATGATTGAATGATTTTTAAAAAAATAATTTTTGTTGTATATTAGTCAAAGGCTTGAGGTTCTACCCAGAGAATACTACAGGACAGAAACAGGTCCTTTGGCCCATCTTGTTTGTGCTGAACTATTTTTACACCCAGTCCCATAGCGCTCCATAATTTTTCTATCCATTTACCAATCCAATCTATACTTAACTGTTCTTTTCAAACCTCCATCCACCACTACTGCTGTCAGTTCATTCTGCATTCTCAACACTCTCTTGAGTGAAGACATTTCCCCTTAAACATTTCTCCTTTCACCCTAAATCCATGTCTTCTTGCTGTTGTCTCATACAACCTCAATGGAAAAGGTTTACTTCCATTTTCCATGTCTATTACCCTTCATAATTTTGTTTACTTTATCAAATCTCCCCTCATTTTCTGACACTTCATGGAATAAAATCCTTACCTATTCATCCTTTCCCTAAAATTTAGCTCCTCAGTCCTGGCAAAATCCTTGTAAAATATGTTTCACTAGTATGAACTGTAGATTTTGCATCACCAAGTCATTTTTTTTCCTGCAAGATTCTGTAATAATTCGTCTTGCTTCATTTTAATTGCACCTGACAAATTCTTATCCTTCCATTTCAAACCAGATAACTAACTCTTTTAAAAGTATATTTTTAATTGCACTCTATTTCAAAGAAAATATAAATTACTATGTAAAGAATAGTATTGTTGATTATAGTTATGGTGCTAGAGTCTGATGCATTAAAGGAGAGGTTATGAACTGTGAGATGGGGAGTGTGGTAGGTTTATATATATATATATATATATATATATTTGTGTGTGTGTGTGTGTGTGTATGTATGTGTGTGGCCCAACATTGTGGGCAGAAAGGCCTGCACTGTGCTGCAATGTTCTGTGTCGTAAATTGCTTTTGATTACATCTTGAAGTTGAACTGTTGTAAAGGCCACAGATTCTTTACTCCTTCGTTCCCCACTGTTTCTGGTATCTCCTTTTTAACTATTGTTCAATTAGCATTTGCCAGTCTTTTTCAGTGGTATGTATTGGAGCCAAGAGCCAACAGTATCAGTTTAAAGAAAATTATCCTTTATTGATTTGTACATTTAGGGTGATGAATTGATTTGAGTGTGTTGAATTATAAAGTCATTATGTAGTTTGCACGACTGTCTCTTGTTGGCTGCTTCTTCCAGTAATAACTTATGGAGTTGAATAGGTTCAGTATCATGTTACATCGAACACATCTCACTCACGTAGCTGTGGTATAGAACTAGTGTCAACAATGAATAGGAGACTGTTTTTCTTTCAAGGCTGATTTAATATTTCTCGATATTGTCCAAAAGGTGGAATAATTTTATGTTGATTTGATATGTATGACTTTATTTGAAAGACACTAATTTGCATTTACCCAAATCTCACAAAGAAATGGAATGATGATTACTGTAAAATCCTGCATTCAATCAACCAGAAACTCAAACAACCAGCAAAAAAAAGAGGAAATAATTACTGGAAAGGCAGCTAAAGTTCTCTCAGAAATTTAGAATTCCCTCAAATATTCCTTCTAAAAAATTGCAAACTTATAACCACATAACAGTTTATGGCATAGAAACAGGCCATTTCGGCCCTTCAAGTCCACGCCGCTCCGCTCAAACAACTCCGCTAGATCCCCCCTCCTATCCATGTATATATCCTGCCATCTCTTAAATGAAAGAATTGACTCTACCTCAACTATTTCCTCCAGAAGATTATTCCATTCGGCCACCACTCTCTGAGTGAAGAACCATCCTCTAATGTTTCTCCTAAAATTTTTCCCCCTTACCCTCAATTTGTGTCCTCTTGTTTCAACCTCTCCTGCTCTCAGGGGGAAGAGTCTACTTGCATCTAGTCTATCTATTGCTTTCATAATTTTTAACACCTCTATCAAATCCCCTCTCAACCGTCTACGTTCCAATAAATAAAGTCCTAACCTCTTCAATTTTTCTCTGTACTCTAGGTATTTTAAGCCAGGCAACATCCTTGTAAATCTTCTCTGCACCCTCTCCACCTTGGCAATTTTGGTCATTTTGAATGGTTACTGAGGTTTCACATTTCTACTCAATATATTATGAAGCAAAAGTTTACATTTCAAAACAGAAAATACTGGAAAAACTCAGCAGTTAAGGGAGCATTTATGGATAAAAGACCATCACCATGAGCAGCTCCGACAAAAGAGAAGGGGTGGATTGCCTACTCCTGCACCAATTATCTATGATTCCACAAAAGCTAAATAGCAGAAAGGTGGGGGAGTAAAATGGGGGAATGTAATAGGCTGAAATGATGTTGCTGTTAAATGGACACTTAAACTCCTTTGTGCTTGTAATGTTTTGAAGTCTGAATGATGTTGATTTTCAAAAGTCAATTGTTTGAGACAGTTTGACTTGCATTGACTCATTTCTGAATAGCATTATGTGAGTGGATGTCTCCACATCTAACCCCAGAATTATTTCAGGACAGTAGTTTTTAGATTCTGAAGTCGTCCCACTTAATTTGAAGTCCTTCCTGTATTGCAACTCCCCTCATCATGTGCCAGCCACTGGATGAAGATAATTTCCCAGGATGAAAATTGTTGGGAAACTTGTTCACTGTGAACAGAGAAGTTTATAGAATCACACAATCCTTGAATTGTTGTAGAATAGGAGGTGACCTTGTTGCCCCTTTTAGAAGAATCTTGAGTACCATTTGCCCAGTCTTTTCCCATAGATGTTAAAATAATTTGCCTGAAAGTTTCTACTTTGAAATATGAAGGAGTTTGGAGAAAAGGCATATTATGTTCTGTGAATGGAAAGTCATAACAGATCCAACGATCACAGGATAATCCGCATGGTTATAGAATGAACACTGAAATGAACAAAAGTGTTTGTTAATTATGTTGGATGACTTTCCATGTTCTTGCTCATAGTAGGTCAGTATAGAATGTTTTACAAAAGTGTTTAACTAGAATAGTTGTTGTGCCAATCTATATCAACCTACTCTGTGTCAATCTAACCCTTCTCTTGTGTAAGGTTGGAATGGGTGAGGTGAGTGAAGAAGTCAAGGTGATCAATGTCACCAGCAATTAGAATGGAAAAGGCCAAGAGAAAGTAAGGGCCCACAACAGGGTGTTCAAGTGGAACAGGAAATGTTGAAGTCATATAAAATATTGACCATCCTTTCAACTTTTCAAATACACCTTGACTCGCTGAGTTCTTCCATTCGTTTATCTTTTGTCAAGTCAAGTTTATTGTCATTTGATTGTATAAATACAATTTTGGATGGTTCATGTGAGCAGTTACTTTGGTCGTTCAGCATTCTCACTGCCCATGGGAAGAAGCTATTCCTTAGCGTGGTGGTGCTGGCTTTGATACTCCTGTATCTCTTCCCTGACGAGAGGAGCAGAAAGGTGCTGAGTGCAGGGTGGAGGGGATCCTCAATGATTTTGTGTGCCCTCTTCAGACAAAAATCCAGATAGATCACTTCACTTGGAGGAGGGGGGTGGAGTGAGGGGAGGGAGACTCCAGTGATCCTCTCTGCTGCTCTTATGATCCTGTGGATTGACCTCATACCATTTCTATGCAGCAATCGCACTATGATGCAGCTGGCCAGGATGCTCTCAATAGAGCTCCCATGGAAGGTTGACATAATGGCAGCTGGTAGGCTTGCCCATTTTAGTCTTCTCAGGAAGTGCGGTTGCTGTTGTGCCTTCCTGACAAATGAGAAGATGATTTTCTTCACGTTACCCCACATACAGCCTATTCTGTCTTTATTCTGCGATGATTAATTTGCTTAATGAGCTAATTTTCTTCTGCCTTTTAACCTGTTGGCTTCATGGTTATTTGGTTCTTTGTCAAGAGGTGTCCGTTCAGCTGTCTTTGCAGTTTACTTTGACTGCAACCATTTCCTGATTTTCCCTTATCTGATAACCTACTTTTAACTCAGTCCTTTTGCTTAAATTGAAATTTGTACCATTGTAGCCAAAGCAGTGTCTTCCTTTTCCTAGTGGCAGCAAAAATTTGTTGAAAATAGACTGAACAAATATTTAAGTTTGAATCTTAGTGTGGTCATAAGTAGGTTAAACAGAAAACTTTATCACACAAAACTGAATTTTCCATTTATCTGGAAACATGGAAACCAACCCGTATATTAATTGTAAACTCGGAAGTTCATAGAAAGGGACTCAGGATCGACAAAATTATTAGAATTCATCAAGCACTGAATAAGGTGCTTTGTGAGATTACTCCACTTATTTTATGCAAACATGAGTGTTAAAATTACTTTATTGCATGAATATTTTTTATGATCCCAGAAATTATATTTTTTTAATGAAACTAAAGATGAAAATCAGTAAGTCTCCAGTTTTTAAAAATTTTTTTTATTTTTCACACTATAAACCACATTGATCAAGATGCATACATTTTCCTTTTCAAATATATACAGTGTCATTTTCTCCCCCCACCTCTTCCCATCCCACCCTCCCTACCTCCCCTCCCATTCATTTAAAGTACAGAATCTAAGATGCATTAAACCCGTCAAACAATGTTGTCACTCAATAAAAATAAACAAGAAATTCCACTGAGTCAACTCTTTTCATTTCCTTCTCCTTCTGTCATTTTAGGTGGTAGATGTCCCCGGTAGGTTTTCTCTATTGTGTTTCATGTATGGCTCCCATATTTGTTCAAAAATTGTAATATTATTTCTTAAATTATATGTTATTTTTTTCTAATGGGATACATTTATTCATTTCTATATACCATTGTTGTATTCTCAAGTTATCTTCTAATTTCCAGGCTGACATAATACATTTTTTTGCTACAGCTAGGGCTATCCTAACAAATCTTTTTTGTGCACCATCCAAATCAAGTCCAAATTCTTTGTTTTTTATGTTACTTAGGAGGAAGATCTCTGGGTTTTTTTGGTATATTGCTTTCTGTGATTTTATTTAATATCTGGTTTAGATCTTCCCAAAATTTTTTCACTTTCTCACATGTCCAGATTGCATGAATTGTTGTTCCCATTTCCTTTTTACAGCGAAAACATCTGTCAGATACTGTTGGGTCCCATTTATTTAACTTTTGAGGTGTAATGTATAGCCTGTGTATCCAGTTATATTGTATCATACGTAACCTCGTGTTTATTGTATTTCTCATAGTTCCAGAGCATAACTTCTCCCATGTTTCCTTCTTTATCTTTATGTTTAAATCTTGTTCCCATTTTTGTTTAGTTTTACCATTTGTTTCCTCATTCTCCTTTTCTTGCAGTTTAATATACATATTTGTTATAAATTTTTTGATTATCATTGTGTCTGTAATCACATATTCAAAACTACTTCCCTCTGGTAACCTCAGACTGCTTCCCAATTTGTCCTTCAATTAGGATTTCAGTTGGTAGTATGCAAACACTGTTATCGTGAGTTATATTATATTTATCCTTCATTTGTTCAAAGGATAATAATTTATTTCCTGAAAAGCAATTTTCTATTCTTTTGATCCCTTTTTTCTCCCATTCTCTAAAGGAAAGGTTATCTATTGTAAAAGGGATTAGCTGATTTTGCGTCAGTATTAGTTTTGGTAATTGGTAATTTGTTTTATTCCTTTCTACATGAATCTTCTTCCAAATATTGAGCCGATGATGTAATACTGGAGAATTCCTACGTTGTATCAATTTTTCATCCCATTTATATAATATATGTTCAGGTATCTTCTCCCCTATTTTATCTAGTTCTAATCTAGTCCAATCTGGCTTTTCCTTTGTTTGATAAAAATCTGATAGGTATCTTAATTGTGCAGCTCTATAATAATTTTTAAAATTTGGCAGTTGTAAGCCTCCTTGTTTATACCATTCTGTTAATTTATCTAGTGCTATCCTCGGTTTCCCCCCTTTCCATAAAAATTTCCTTATTATTTTCTTTAACGCCTTGAAGAATTTCTCCGTCAAGTGTATTGGCAATGCCTGGAATAGGTATTGTATCCTTGGGAAAATGTTCATTTTAATACAGTTTATCCTTACTATTAGTGTTAGTGGTAAGTCTTTCCAATGCTCTAAGTCGTCCTGTAATTTTTTCATTAGTGGATAATAATTGAGTTAATATAGATGGCCGAGGTTTTTATTTATTTGTATATCTAGGTATCGTATTGCTTGCATTTGCCATCTGAATGGTGATTCTTTCTTAAATTTTGAGAAATCCGCATTATTCATTGGCATTGCTTCACTTTTATTTGCGTTAATCTTGTATCCCGACACTTCTCCATATTCCTTCAATTTCTTATGTAATTCTTTTATTGATATTTCTGGTTCTGTTAAGTATACTGTAATGTCATCTGCAAATAAACTGATTTTATATTCCTTGTCTTTTATTTTTATCCCTTTTATTTTATTTTCTGTTCTTATCAATTCTGCTAGTGGTCCTATAGCTAACGCGAACAATAAGGGCGATAGTGGGCATCCCTGCCTTGTTGATCTGCTTAAGTTAAATTGCTTTGATATATATCCATTTACTGTCACTTTCGCCAGTGGCCCCTTATATAATGCTTTAATCCAATTAATATATTTCTCTGGTAAACTGAATTTTTGTAGTACTTTGAATAAATAATTCCATTCTACTCTGTCAAAGGCCTTCTCTGAGTCTAAAGCAACCGCTACTGTTGGAGCTTTATTTCCTTCTACTGCATGAATTAAGTTAATAAATTTACAAATATTGTCTGTTGTTCGTCTTTTTTAAATAAATCCAGTTTGGTCTAGATTTACTATTTTTGGTACATGGTCGGCTAATCTGTTTGCTAATAGTTTAGCTATTATCTTATAATCTGTGTTAAGTAAAGATATTGGTCTATATGACGCTGGTGCGAGTGGATCTTTCCCTGTCTTTGGTATTACTGTAATTATTGCTGTTTTGCATGAATCTGGTAAGCTTTGTGTTTTATCAATCTAGTTGATTACTTCCAGGAGGGGAGGAATTAATAAATCTTTAAATGTTTTATAGAATTCTATTGGGAATCCATCCTCTCCTGGTGTTTTATTATTCGGTAGTTTTTTTATTATCTCTTGTATTTGTACTATTTCAAATGGTTTTGTTAATTTATTTTGTTCCTCTATTTGTAATTTTGGGAGTTCAATTTTAGTTAAAAATTCATCTATTTTGTCTTCTTTCCCTTCGTTTTCAGTTTGGTATAATTGTTCATAGAATTCTCTGAAGTTTTCATTAATCTCCGTTGGATTATATGTGATTTTGTCTTTTTTCCTTGATGCCAATACCATTCTCTTAGTTTGTTCTGTCTTAAGCTGCCATGCTAGAATTTTGTGCGTTTTTTCTCCTAGTTCATAATATTTCTGTTTTGTCTTCATTATGTTCTTCTCCACCTTATATGTTTGTAGTGTTCCATATTTTATTTTTTTATCTGCCAATTATCTTCTTTTAGTTGTGTCTTCCTTCATTGCTAATTCTTTTTATATATTTACTATTTCCCTTTCCAACTGCTCTGTTTCCTGATTGTAGTCCTTCTTCATCTTGGTTACATAACTTATTATTTGCCCTCTGATGAACGCTTTCATTGCGTCCCATAGTATAAACTTATCTTTCACTGATTCCGTATTTACTTCAAAGTACATTTTAATTTGTCTTTCAATTAATTCTCTAAAATCCTGCCTTTTAAGTAGCATGGAGTTTAATCTCCATTTATACATTCTTGGAGGGATGTCCTCTAACTCTATTGTCAATATCAGGGATGAGTGGTCCGATAATATTCTAGCTTAATATTCTGTTTTTCTTACTCTGTCTTGCATACGAGCTGATAACAGGAATAGGTCTACTCTTGAGTATGTTTTATGTCTACCCGAATAATATGAATATTCCTTTTCCTTTGGGTGTTGTTTCCTCCATATATCCAAAAGTTGCATTTCTTGCATCGATTTAATTATAAATTTGGTTACTTTGTTCTTTCTGTTAATTTTTTTCCCAGTTTTATCCATGTTTGAATCAAATTAAGATTGAAATCCCTTCCTATTAGTATGTTCCCTTGCGTGTCTGCTATCTTCAAAAAAATATCTTGCATAAATTTTTGATCTTCATTAGGTGAATATACATTGAGTACATTCCAAAACTCTGAATATATCTGACATTTTATCATTACATATCTCCCTGCTGGATCTATTATTTCCTCTTCTATTTTAATTGGTACATTTTTACTGATTAATATAGCTACTCCTCTAGCTTTTGAATTATACGACGCTGCTGTTACATGTCCTACCCAAGCTCTCTTTAATTTCTTGTGCTCCATTTCAGTTAAATGTGTTTCTTGCACAAATGCTATATCAATTTTAGCAGTTTCTTCCTTTTGATTTGGTTATGTATTCCGTTAATATTTAGTCACATAGTTCACCGTAGCCATTTCATACTTTGTTTATCTTTCCTTTCTGTTTCATCATCATCACCTTTCCTTCTTATCCATTTCTGCTTTCTTGTTTTGAACACTTTATAAGACGACATTTCTAAAACATCAAACATTTCCCTTATTCTCCTATCTAAAATTTCTTTACCCCCACTATCCCCTCCCCTTCCTGAGTTGCCCTTTATCCCTTGTCGGGCAACCACATCTCCCCTCTCCATTTGGATTTGCGAATTCACTCGCAAGGTTCAACTGATTTCGCAGTGACCGTAACTCCTCCCCACCCAGCCCCCCCCAGAAAAGATTTTAATTTTCATATATTACAAAGATCACTCTCTTAATTCCCTCCTTACTTCCTCTCTTCCCTTTCTTTCCCTTATTAATTCTTATCTATACTCTATATATTTTCATTTAAACACGGATACACTCATGTACACACATATATACATATACACACACACACACACATATATATATATATATATACCCATATACACACATGCATATAGTTCGTGGTCATTTTTACTCTCGTTACATGTCTTCATCTCTCTGTCTGTTTTGTAGTTGTTCTGCAAATTTTCGTGCTTCCTCCGGATCCGAGAATAGTCTGTTTTGGAATAATTATTTTAAGTACCGCTAGGTACTTTTTAGCATAAATTTATATCCTTTTTTCCATAGGATCGCTTTTGCTGTATTAAACTCCTTTCTCTTCTTCAGGTGTTCAAAACTTATGTCTGGATAGAAAAAAAATTTTTGACCTTTGTATTCCAGTGGCTTTTTGTCTTCTCTTATTTTCTTCATTGCTTTCTCCAATATATTTTCTCTTGTATATCTTAGGAATTTTACTAAAATGGATCTTGGTTTTTGTTGTGGCTGTGGTTTTGGGGCTAATGTTCTATGTGCCCTTTCTATTTCCATTTCTTCCTGTAATTCTGGTCTTCCTAGGACCCTGGGGATCCAATCTTTTATAAATTCTCTCATATTCTTGCCTTCTTCATCTTCCTTAAGGCCCACTATCTTTATAATATTGATTCTATTATAATTTTCCATTATATCTATCTTCTGAGCTAACAGCTCTTGTGTCTCTTTAACTTTTTTATTAGATTCTTCTAATTTCTTTTTTAAGTCCTCTACTTCCATTTCTACGGCTGTTTCTCGTTCTTCCACCTTGTCCACTCTTTTTCCTATATCTGACATGACCATGTCTAATCTATTCATTTTTTCTTCTGTACTTTTAATTCTTTTTTTTATTTCACTAAATTCTTGTGATTGCCATTCTTTTACTAAATCCATATATTCTTTAAAAAAATATATATCCATTGTCTTGCCTTTCCCTTCTTCTTCCATTTCTCTATGTTCTTCTTCTTCTTCCTCTGGGTTGGTCACCTGTTGTTTCCTTGTTTTCTTTTTACTCTTTCTTGTTCTCGTTGTTTTCTATGTTCTCTTCCTGTTGTTGTGTTGTAGCTGTCATTCTCAGCTGTGGAGATCGACTCCTCAGCCGGTCCCCCCTCCCGTGAGTATTTTTTTTGTCATGCGCATCGCGCATGCGTGACTCCTCGCGCATCGCGCATGCGTGACTCCTCGCGCATGCGCGGTTGCGCACTTTTACTTGGCTCTGTGAGCCATTTTTGTAGCCCCGAGCTTGGGACTTCAACTGACCTTAGGGAGCGGGCTTCTATCTCCGCGGCGGGCCTCCTCGGACAGGTGAGGCCTTCACCTTCTTCCGACGTTCTTTCTTCTTCTCTTCTTCCCGTTGCTTTCGACTTTTCTTTCTTCGCTGCCATTTTCTTCCCACCTTTACTTTCACTTTATTTTAATTTTTATGTTTGTGCCTTTGTGTTTTCTGTGGTTTTTTTTTAAACTTTTCCGGAGAGGGCTGGAGTTCCCCAACCGGCCACTACTCCATCACGTGACTCCTCAGTCTCCAGTTTTTGATAGAAAATAGGGATTTTGTGAGAATGAGTATCTCTTGGATCTATAGTGTGACCTACTGCCTAAACCCACTCTGATTTAGTACAGAAGCATGATGAATAAACATAACAGCAGCTGAAAGAGCTGCTGCAGGATATAAGCTAAGGCTGTTGAGCAATTAAAAAAAATAATTGGATGATTTTTAAAAACATAATGGAGTTAATCATGGATTTCATCACATTGCATAAGATATCAATGCTTTTAAATTGCCTAAAGGAAATTTCTTTGCCTTTAAATGTGTAACTATCAAATGTAAAATGATGCATGCTAATAACCTCCTGATCATTTGACTTAAAAGGCTCATTATGTCCAAATGCCTGAATGAGCTTGCCTTATCTCTGTCCTGTCCTATAACCCTCAGGTCTCAGCAGTTATCTATTTCAGTTTCTCCAATTTTCTTTTGCTCTGCATTGACCATGATCAGATAGCTTTGTTATACTCACTGCTAAGCTAACATAATAAAGTGTAGGATTTTGTTTGTAATGTCCTCGAGCAAGGAGAGAGGTGCAAGAATTGACATTTCAATGTCCAGGTCACATCCATTCCTCTCTCTCCAGATGCTCCATGTTTTCCTAAAATAACACTGTATACAGATAAATGAGGAGAAAATCAGCAGGTCAAGCAACATCCATAGGAAACAAAAGGCAACCAACATTTTGGGCCTGAGCCTTTCTTCAAGGTATGAACAAAAGTATCAGGCAGCTGGATAAAAGGGTGGGGGGAAGAGCACAGGCTAACAGGAAAGAGGTCATTTAGACATATAGCATGATAATAGTCCATTTCAGCCCACGAGTCCATGCTGCCCAATTTACACCCAATTAAGCTACACTCCCAGTACGTTTAAAATGGTGGAAGGAAACCAGAGTCCCCAAGGAGAATGTTCAAACTCCTTACAGATAGCGCACGATTTGAACAAGGGACCTGATCGCTGGTGTTGGCTATGCCAACCATGTCATTCCTCTTTTCTGTTTGTGGAAATGATCAGGACCTGGCCTATTTCAGATAAACTTATTTTTTCGGAGAACTGATCATTTAAAAAAAAACCAGCCCAGTAGCAACAGCAAATCTGCATGGTTGCCTTCAGTTATGGTGTACAAAGACACCATCTGTTCATCAACATTTCTCAAATTATAAATTTTGTTATATACAGGCTGTCGATATAACACTGCATCTGCCATCTATTTGTCCACTCATTCAGTTTGTCTAAATTGCTGACTCTTTGTATGTTGCAACTTTTAAGTCACCCAATTTTTGTCATCAGCAAACTTAGAAACATTGCAGTGAAACTAAAGTCTGCAGACACTGTGATTGCAGTAAAAACGCGCCGAAATGCTGGAGGAACTCAGCCGGTCTTTTCAGCGTCCATAAAAAGCGAAGATATATTGCTGATGTTTCGGGCCTGATCCCTTCTTCAAGGAATAAAAAGAATGAGCGAGAAGCAGGAAATCTCATTAAGTCTCAGAATTCAGACAATGTTGGCTAGGGGATGTGCAGGTAATGGAGGATATGCTTTTTGAGCACCTTGACTCTGTCCACTGTAATAGCGTGGATCTCCCAGTGATCACTTATTTCATTTCTCCATCCCATTCCTTTGTTGACATGATCTCACACATTGCCAGACTGAGACCACCCACAAATTGGAGGAGAAATACCTCATCTCCGACTGGGCACCCTCCAACCGGTTGACATTAATGATTAATATTGACTTCTCTGGGATTCATTAAACTCCCTTCCTTCCCCCCACCCCCCTCTAATTCTTCTCCTGTCGTCTTCCCCCAGCTCTGTCTCTCCCTTTTGCATAAACCTGATAAATTCTTACCTTGTCCCTTGTCGTATCAAATTAATGTCTTTTTTTGGGCTGGGTACCTTCCCCAGCCAGTATTGTCTGAATTCTGAAACTTTCTGAGATTTCCTACCTCTGGGTTATTCTATTTCTTCCTTGAAACTTCGGCAATATATCTTTGTTATTTGTGGACGCTGAAATGACTGGCTGAGTTCCTCAAACATTATGGAGTGTTTTTAATGGAAACATCATACTAGACTCTGTCATTCAAATCTGTGATGCATGTTGTAAAGAGCTGTAGCCCTCTGTTTCAAGCCTGTAAACCAGTTTTTAAATGCTTGACATTAAATTAACCCTTATGCTGTGTAAGTTAATTTGGCAAAAGAGATTGATGTCAGTTCAGGTTACACTGACATGTATGCCTGTTCAGATTTTGGCACTTGTCTTGGCTGCAGGATAAACCGGGAAGCTTCTGGCTTAGCAGTGAGAGTGCTTGGCATCTACTATAGCTGACACAGTGGCATTTAATTACTTTGTGTTAAAACTCTGCCCAAGTTGTGGAAAAGAGCAATTAAGTAGATAATCTATTTGATCTTGTCTAAAATAGCAGGGAGATTATCCTATCACATATTTCTGTCAGATTTTTATACTTCTCTTAGCAAGTAACATTCGTTTGACATCTTGCCTGAAAAAGAGTATCTCCAGTATTAAAGTGCCTGTACTACTTCGGTAATGCAATGTTTGAAAATCTGGATTTGGAGTGGTATGGATTTCAAGCTCAGTATTTGGGGAGCTGATGGATTATGATTTTAGTTGCAGGAAGTGGGGTGCGTGGAGGTGATTTCTCCATTGCATCCACTTTTTACTCCCAGACACGTGACAAAATGAAACAATGCTTCGAGTGGTAATTTTATCAAGTTGCCCAATCTTGATAAAGTGCCTCATGTTTCTCTTCTGAAAATTAAATCCATTCATTTGTAGAAAATAGCAGGAATCACATGCTGAGAAATTTCAGCACTTGAGTTTTCAGAAGAGGGTTTGGGAGAGGAAATGATGGGAACCAAAATAGATTATCCCAGCAGTTAAAACAAAACATAATTGAGACCTCCTCAGTGCAACACTGGGTGATTTTTGTTTTCCTTAATTTTGTTGAATCACAATGAACATAATTTAAAATGTTTTGGTTTGAATATATACACTTTACTGTATATCTGTGATTCTTTCAAGCCAGAAATCTGAGCAAATTTCAATGTCACTCTGCTGGTCAATACCTCTCCTTAATTTCTTATGTTTTTTTTTATTTTGGTGTTAATTTCCTTTGTTCTGCTACCTAATCAATTTTCAAATAACACTTGAAATGTTGAATGCAGCCATCATAATTTACCATTCTCAAGTAAGCAGTATTTTGGTACTGGGAAAAAGAAAGCATTGGAAAATCTAATCAGTGGAGTGGTAGAAAAAGGCTATTATATCAGGAAAGAAAGAGTATTTATACAGAGTCCCAGTGAGCCTTCATTTGGAATGGTTATTCGATTAGAGGAAATACAATGCAACAAAATTCAACATTTGATTCCTAGGATTGGGAAATTAATCCTCTTAAGCAAACAACTGGAACTATATTCTCAGGAGTTCCGGTGAATTTGAGGTGATCACATTCAGACATACAAAATTGCATGTCAGGATCGATATCGGTTATGGGGATGATAATTCGCCCGGTCTACCTGTCTTCGACCAGGGATTGCAGTCACAGAGTAAGCAAGCCAGTAATTCAGGACATTTGTTCATTCAAAGGGGAGTGAATTTCAATTCAAGAGTTGCAAAGCATTAATAGGTTTAGGCTGGAAAAAATATACAAGTTGTAAATGTATTTACCTAAGTGGATGAGCCAAATCTGTAATTTCCTGGAAAAAACATTAGATGTTATCGGACTCAGCTGTTGCCTTTAAAAGCCCTTTCACCAGCCAGCTGTGTTATTTACTCAATGGGATTAAGTTTTCAGTTGCTGAGAAGCTTTTATTTGTTATGCTAATTTGCAGCACTCAAAATAATCAAATTGTAAATGTTGACATCTTCCTTGGATTCAAATTTCCTTTGAGACTCTGGATTTCTACCATCATCTGCTCTGTAGTGGCATATGTTCTAATCCCATTATCCCATTAAAAGTAATTGATAAGAATGGTCTGCTGATCAGTATCTTTTGCAGCTGTATTTAGAAATATTGCTTGTTTTTGTTCCTCTCAAGCCTTTCTTTCTGAAAATTGCATGCACTTGACCCTAACATCTGCAGATTTTCTTGTTTAACTGCATTGAAAAGCAGATGTTTATTTTTACTTTTGTACAGGAGTTGTCAATGCTTCTGATTTAGATTATTTGTTACTGGCTGCAACTCAAAAATAAAGCTGGCTGAAAATTTTAAACCATTTAAAATGTACAGTACAAAAAGTCTAATTTCAGTATAAATGTGGAAGAGCACAGACAATATGAATTGGAAGCAATGTCTCCTCCTCTAGCCCACTGCTCTATTCATTATACACCCATGACTGTGTAGCCAGGCACAATTCCAATGCTATCCTCAAGTTTGCCAAACACATCACAGTTGTCAGCAGAATCACAAATGGCAATAAGGAAGCGTACAGGAGGGAGATAGATCTGGTTGTTGAATGATGTAATGACAAAACCTTGCGCTCAACATCAGCAGAACCAAGGAGATGATTGTGGACTTCAGGAGGAAGTCAGGAGAACATGACCCAGTCCTCATCGAAGGCTCAGTAGTGGAGAGGGACAAGAACTTCAAATTCCTGGGTGTCAACATCTCCGAGGATCTACCCTGGACCCTCCAAGTTGATGCAATCACGAAGAAGGCTTGGTGAGGTGTCGATATGTTGCTGAAGACTTCTACAGGTGGAGAGCATTCTGGCTGGTTGCATCACTACCTGGATTGAGGCACCAACTCACAGGACAAGAATAAACTCCGGAGGGTTGTAACTCGGCCTGCGACATCACAGGCACCAGACTTTACTCCATCGAGAACATCTACATGAGGCGGTATCTCAAGAAAGTATCCTCTATCTTCCTCATTACCCTCATTACTCTGCTGCCATTGGGAAAAAGGTACAGTGTAGTGGCTCACTGGAGGCTTAATCGAACCGTCTCGGGAGTTTCTGAGTGAGGTCATGACGTCACAATGTAATGACATCATTTGGAACGCGTGGGGTTTTAAAAAGCTGTGCGTGACTGAGTAAACGACTTTTACTGAACTGACTTGTCTACGTCTGATCATTTTCTCGTTCTTCATTTCACACTGCGACACAGTTGCGACAACAGTAGCTGAAAGATGAGCACAAAGACAGCTCCACTGCCATCAGATTCCTGAATAATCAATGAACCATTGACTTTTTGTGCATTATTATTTTAATTTTTTTTATATAGTTGTAAGATGTTTATAATATAAATGTTTGGTCTATGATGCTGCAGCAAAACATCGAATTTCATGACTTGCTCATGACAATAAATCCTGATTCTGACCTTTTGAAGTATATGAGCATTATCCATAGCAAACAGAGCATAATAGGACAGAGGCCCTTCAGCACATGATGTTGTTTCAACCTATACAAATTTACTCCACAACAATCTTACACTTCGCTACCACACGCCCATAGCCCTCTTTTTCTTATATCCATATGCCTATCTCAGAATCTTTTAAATATCCTTGTTGTACCAGACTCTACCACCATTCTTACCATTGTCTTTGTGTGGAAGAAAAATCTCCAACATCTCCCTTAAACTTTTGTCCACTCATCAAACAGATGTCCTATGGTTCTCTATCTGCGCTTCTCATAATCTTATGTACCTCTATTAAGTCTCTTCTCCTTTCCAAAGAGAAAAGCCTTGGCTCAATCAACCTTGTTTCATAAGGCATGATCTCCATTCAGATTTATTGTCAGAGTGCAGACATGACAGCAGCGCTGTCCGAGCTGCTGTAACGGCAGCGTTGCCGCTGGTGCGGACACACAGAGAACGAGGAGCGGAGATACAGCCCCCCTGTGAGCTCCAACTGCCCAGCCTGTTAAAGGAGCCAACAATAGTTTTATTTAAAATCCCATGACCATGAAGTCTGCACACAAGATGATGGCGCCTATAATTGGCAGCAGGCAGGAGGACTGACTCCAGGGAAGCGGAGGACTGGCGCAGGGCACCAGAAAATGGGGAGACCACCTTCATTTGAGAAGGAGAAGCAGAGGAGATGATCCACGGGATGGTGTCCAAGGTGGCGGACCAGTGAGGGGGCTCTCCTGCTGAAAGATCCATGCATGTGGTGGGCGGTTGGCGACTCGACGCAAAGAATGCATGGAAGCTGTGAACTGCTGGAAACAGCTGTCAGGGGACTTGCATCGGGGCTGCAGACTGCTGAAGACTGCCTTGAAATTTCCTGAATGGGTACCAGGTATAGGAACCGGGCTGAGAGGGGGTGCTGAAGGGTTCCTGATCATGTCATAGGTTCGGATCTGGATCTTGGATTGCAAATGGCTTAGACTATGTGGCTGCTGAAAAGCTGATGAATCTATGGACACTTGGTGATTCTAGTGGGGGAGGGAGGGAAATCTATTTTTTGCTTCTCATTCTCTGACTGAAAGAGGCACTTCAGACAATTTCTGCTTATGGCAAATCTGTATGCCTTTCATGTAATATGACACTGTTTTATTACATGACAATAAATTGAATCTTAAATTACATCACATACAAGAGATTGTTTTCCTGCAGGCAAGGCAGGATTACCACTTATTGGTAGTGCAAGAAAAAATTCCAGGCAACATCCTGGTAAATCTCTACACCCTCTCTAAAACTTCTTCCTGCAATGAAGCAATACTCCCTGTGTGGTCTGTCTGTCTTTCATTTTAAAAGCAAACAAATTATAAAACATATCCATAATTCATAGTCCAAATAATAACTATTTTTAAAAAAGAAAAGTAATAATAGAAAAAAAAGAAATAAAAAAAGAGAAAAAAGAAAAAGATGGACAAGAATAAAAGGAAAATAACACAAAAGGAGAGACAAAACAAAGAAAAAACTCAATACCCCTCCCTAACAGCATTGCCAGATGCAATATATAATTAACATTAAAGGAAAAACTAAGGGAGAAAACAAAAATGTGAAAAAGAACATGGAAACGATCTAGTCAGACAATTACATTGAAGTGAAATTATAAAATTTTTCTGAATTAGTGGACAGGGCAGCATCCTTCTATTTAAGTAAAATCACATGCCTTGCCAAAAAAGAGGCAAAAGAGGTAGCACAACTCTGAATCAGGGACAAAGAATAATCATTCCCTCCCATTGTACCGAAGAGAGCCACCGAAGGATTCTGCTCTAAATCTGTATTAAAATTGTAGACAAAGTACAGAAAAGCTCTCTCCAGTATTTTTCAGACTAGGACAAATCTGGAACATATGAATTAATGACGCTTCTCTGCTCTTACACCTGTCACCACAGGGACTCATCAGAGTAAAAACGAGACGATTTGACCTTAGACACGTGCTCTGCATACCACCTTAAATTGTAATAAACAATAACAAGTGCATAATGAAGAGTATTAACCAACTTAAGAATTGTGTCCAATTCACATCTGATATAGTCAAATTTAAATCCTGTTCACAAGCATTTCTAATTTTAACCAGTGAAGTCTGTTTTAAACATAACAATTTCTCCTAAATAGTAGATATTAAACCTTTACTAGAGACATTAAACTAAAAAAAAACTTATCTATGAAATTTAATTCAAACTCTAGGAAAATCAGAAAGCTGTGATTCAAGAAAATGTCGGATTTGCAAATATCTAATAAAATTGAGATTTGGGCAGGTTAAATTTAGTGAAAACTGCTCAAGTGATGCAAAATATCCATCAATGAAAAGATTTGGAGTCAGAGAGCCTATTTGCCACTTAACACATAAAAATCAACTCCAAAATGTGGCAAAATATTTGGCAACAAAATTTGTGGTGGTGTTAATCGTGAGAAGGATAGTCATTAACTACAGGATGATATTGATCAGTTGCTAAGGCAGAGTAATGTTAGATTGAATTTACCCCCAAGAAGTGTGAGTTGTTGAATTTTGAGAGGTCCAACAAGGATAGAAGGCAATAAATGTTAAGAAACAATAGATCTTTGAGCATGGCAATATTGATAGATAAGGTGCTGAAGAAGCTGTATTGGAACTTGCCTTAATTTGCTGAGGTATAGAATACGAAAGCAAGTAGGTCTACTTTATGAAACATTTGTAAGGCCATAGCCGATTGCTGCCCAGCAGGAAAGATGTGATGGTGCTGGAAAGGATACTGAGCTGATTCGCCAAGATGTTGCCTGATTTGGAGAATTTCAGTTACAAGGAGCGACTGGATTGCCTGGTTTGAGTGGAAGAGATTGAGGAGTGTCTTGTTAGAAGCAAAGAAAATTAGTATTAGGTGTATAGTAGGAAATATTTCCAATTACATTGTTCTCTAAAACTAGGAGATATAAGTTTAAAAGGGATCTGAGGAATTATTACTTTCTTTCATCCAGAGAGTAGTTTATACCTGGAACACCCTGCTTGAAGCAGATTTGAGCTCTGCATTTAAGAAAGCATGTGCTGACGATGGAGAGGGTTCAGAGGAGGTTACAAGGATGATTCTGAGAATGAAAGGGTTATCATATGAAGAACATTTAACAACTCTTGGCCTGTACTCTTTGAAATTTAGGAGAAAGAGGGGAAAAAATATTTTGAATGTTGAAAAGGCATGGATAGAGTAGATATAGAAAGGTTATTTCCCATGGTGGGAGAGTCTAGGATAAGAGGGGACAATTTCAGGATTGAAGGGAGATCGCTTAGAACAGATGTGGTGGAATCACCAAAGAGTGATGAATCTGTGGAATTTGTTGCCACAGGTGATTGTGGAGGCCAAAGCGTTGGATATATTTAAGGTAGATATTGATAGGTTCTTGATTAGCCAGGGCAATGAAGGATATGGGGAAAACGCCGGGGCAGCGGGCAGTGTGAAAATGAACCATCTCATGATTAAATGGTGTTGCAGACTTGATGGGCTGAATAGCTTATTTCTCCTCTTAATGTAACAATACTTATTATTTCTCAGCTCCAACCCCCCTCTTGCAATACCAATTCAATTGCCATTTGCCTTTTTGATTACTTGCTTCATCTAACTTGTGCTTGATGCAGAATCACCTAGATCCATCAGTTCAAATATGCTCATCTTGTTATGCCCTTTCATCTATTTTTGAGTCAAAGGCAGACTTGAATGTCCTGTACACTGCCCCTACCTCCCAGTCATCCATGGAAATAAATAACTGAGAGACAAAACTGACCTTGTAGAACTCAGCTAGTAATATGCTTTCAGTCTGAAAATTATCAATTTATTCTAACTCTCAATAATGCAATAATTAGTTTACAGTTCATACAAACACATTTCCTCTCGTACACTGAGCTCTTATATGCATCAGCCTTTCTTGTGGTACCTTGTCAAAAGACTACTATTGGCTCTGTTTGTTACAACCGTACACAGTGGTGAACACAGGGTCCTGGCTTCTGGTCCTAATGCCAACAGCTCTGTACAGACTTTAAATGGCCTGTTAAAGAAGCTTTATGGTGTTCTTTTTTAAATCCAACAACCACAGGGCCTGTGTGCAAGGTGGCCGTGCCTGTGCTGGGCAGCGTACTACAAGGGGTTGCAGACTCAATAGTGCTGAAGAAACTCAGCAAGTCACTCAGCATCTATTGAAAGTACTTTTCTGACATACAAGAATGGGACAACTGATATGAAAGGAGAAGACTGACAGTAAAGGAAGGGGACTTTTTATTTTATTTTTGATTACTTTGGATGCAATGTATTTTAATCTGATATGTAATGAGTCAATTTTGGAGTCAGCTCCCAATTAAATATTAAATGAGAAATATATTTTTATTTGATCATGAGAATCTTTAACCATTCAAATATTATCTGGTAAATTTGTCACAGGAATCTGTAAATTGTAGATTTCAATGCAATGATCTAGCATATTATAATTTACCTCTGAACTGATGAATGCCTGGATCTTTGCTATGAAATGGAACTGCAATGGCAAATAATTTAAAAAATCTCAGCCAAAATGTTGTTTGAACAGTAAAGCCCCCAGAATCCAGCACCTACGGGGATTTGTAGATGCCGGATAACTGAATTTTCCAGTTGCTTGAGATTAAGTGTTGCATGAATGGTGAATTAACCACTAGGAGGTGCCAATTTTAAACTTCCAAAATTTTTTACCTATTTATTTTGTGCCTCCCACCCTGACTCAGCAATGGTGGTACCACCGACCAATCGCAGAAAACTTCACTCAAGCATTTTCAAATTGCATTACAGTCTGAATAAACTCATCTTTATTATGTTGTTTTGAAATTGCTCCACAGCTGGTGCAATATTATTGGCTCTCTACTCAGCTTTGGGGTCACCTCAAAAAATGCAACTCATCCATACGGCTGCTCTTCATTGACTACAGCTCAGCCTTCAACACCATTATCCCTCAGTACTGGTCAAGAAGCTACAAACTCTGAGCCTCAGCACCCCCCCCCCCCCCATGCAACTGGATTCTTGATTTCCTCATCGGAAGACCACAAGTCAATACAAATTGGAAACAATGTCTCCTTCTCACTGGTTATCAACACAGGTGCACCTCAAGGATGTGTGCTTAGCTTTACTCATTATACACCCATGACTATGTGGCCAGGCACAATTCCAATGTTATCTACAAGTTTGCCAAACACATCACAGTTGTCAGCAGAATCACAAATGGCAATAAGGAAGCATACAGGAGGGAGCTAGATCTGGTTGTTGAATGGTGTAATGACAAGAACCTTGTGCTCAACATCAGCAGAACCAAGGAGATGATTGTGGACTTCAGGAGGAAGTCAGGAGAGCATGACTCAGTTCTCACTGAAGGCTCAGTAATGGAGAGGGACAGGAACTTCAAATTCCTGGGTGTCAGCATCTCCGAAGATCTGTCTTGGAGCCTCCATGTCAATGCAATCGTGAAGAAGGCTTACCAGTGGCTATACTTGTGAGGTGTTTTAGGAGATTCAGTATGTCACCAAAGACTCTTGAAAAGTTTGAGAGGTATACCGTGATGAGCATTCTGGCTGGTTGCATCACTGTCTGGTATGGAGGTGCCAACTCTCAGGACAAGAAAAATCTCCAGAGGGTTGTTAACTCGGCTTATGACATCAAAGGCACTATACTTCACTCAATCAAGGACATTACATGAGATGGTGTCTTAAAAAAGTAGCCTCAATCCTCAAAGACCCCCATTCTGCTACCATCAGGAAAAAGGTACAGGAGCCTAAAAACAAGCACTCAGCGGCACAAGAACAGCTTCTTCCCTGCTTACCATCAGATTCCTGAATAATCAATGAACCAAAGGCACTGCCTTACTTTTTTGTGCACTTTTTAAATTTATTGTTGTAAGGTGGTCTATATGAATGTTTGCACTATTATGCTGTTGAAAAACACCGATTTTCGTGACTTGTTCTTGACAATAAATTCTGAATCTGAAATTATTCATTCTACAAATTGTAATTTGTGATGATTCTACAAGATTCCATGGCATTGAAGTTTGTACATGTTTTGAGGTAAACCTGGGATGCTGAACTAATCTGCAACATCTTGATATTTTACAGCTTTGCCAACTTTTACCCGAATCCCTGTGGATCAGATTGGAATATCTGGAGGAGTGGCTTCATTTGTGTGCCAAGCTGTGGCAGAACCTAAACCACGTATCACCTGGTTGAAGAAAGGAAAGAAAGTCAGTTCTCAACGCTTTGAGGTAAAAATTCATGCTCTATTCTCTATCTCTATGACCCCTTTCTCTCTCTCTGTCCCCCTCTTTCTGTCCACCCCCCTCTCTCTCTGTCCCCTCTCTCTCTGTGTCCCCTTCTCTCTCTGTATTCCCCCCCTCTCTGTCCCCCCCTCTCTCTGTGTGTCTCCCCCTCTCTCTCTCTCTGTCCCTCTCTCTCTCTGCATCCCCCCCTCTCTCTCTCTGTTCCCCTCTCTTTCTGTCCCCCTCTCGCTCTCTCTGTCCCCCATCTCTCTGTTCCCCCACTCTCTTTCTCTGTCCTCCTCACTCTCTGGCTCTCCCCCCGTCTCTTTCTGTTTATTTCTCTCTCTTATCTCTCACTCTCTCTCGGTTCCCCCATCTCCTCTCTCGGTTCCCCCCCTCCACCTTCTCTCTCGGTTGACCTCCCTCTCTGTTTTTACCCCCCTCACTATCTGACCCTCTCTTGTTCTCTGTACCCCCCTCTCACTCTCTCTCACACCACCTTTCTCTTTCATCCTGTGCTCTCTTTCTTTCTCTCACCTCTCTCTGTCACCCCTTTCTCACCCCTCTCTCTCAACCCCCTTTTTCTTTCTCTTTCTCTCACTCTCACCTCTGTCTCCCCTTCACCCCCCCCCCTCTCCCTCCCCCCCCCCCCCCCTCCAACCTCACCCCCTCTCTCACTCCCCCCAACTTGCAAACAGTTTTTTGGTACAGAATCTGAAGGTAACTTGGGAATTATCCGTATAACAATCTATTTGAAGATTGTTTTTCCCTTTCATCTCATTAGTAGTTTTACACTTTACAGTTTAGTTACCTTTGGGTTCACAGCCAGTCTCAATCAACCTCCATCCACTTAACAGCAGATGGCAATTGCAAGCATGCAAGAGGGAGCGACATGGGGTACTGGAGCTCTGGATAAAAATTGTAAAGTCAACATGCTTTCATTTACTATCTTGTCAATTAAAGATATTTTTACCCAGAAATGGAAGAAATGATCTTTTATAGATTCTTGAAAAGGGGTTGTCTTATAATTAGTGAGAGAAACAGTTGCTTCTCATGCAAAAGTAACTTTTGTTGAAAATTGGTGATATGCAGGATTATTAATTCTGAAGAAAATACTCTTTATGAGCCTTTCCATGACTTCAGCATTTAATTAGATTTACATATATTTTTATTGATTTTCAGGTTATAGAATTTGATGATGGCACTGGTTCAGTGCTACGAATTCAACCATTAAGGGCACCACGAGATGAAGCAATTTATGAATGTACAGCAACAAATGGTATTGGGGAAATAACAACAAGTGCCAAGCTAACAGTGCTCTCAGGTAGTCAACTTGTGTTTTTCCTTGTGCTTTGGTTTTATGTACTTTGTTAATAGATGGAACGTTAAATCTTATTTTGTTATCATTGGACATGTCACTGAGTATAATTGTCAACTTAAAAAAGGATGTACGTTTTAATGAGTGCTCAGTTAGGATTTTTTTTTAAATTAATCACCGTGTAATAAAGATTTGTACAGAATTTCAAAGAAACAGGCTTTCACACAAATTCTGATCTTGAAAGCTACAGAACGTAACAGAAAAGGTTTTTTTTGCTTCATTTTCTGTGCTGAATGCTTCCAAAGGATTATATAATAGGCATTTATATTTATTTGGCTTTCTGTATAGCCTGTTCACCTATACCAGTGGTTCTCAGTCTTTTCCCTCCCCACTCTCATATGACCTTGAGTAATGCTTTACTAACCACAGAGAACTTATGCATTGCTTAGAATTTCATTTGGTCCTCTGTGTGGGGTCTAGCCAGGCCATTGTTTGTCTATTTCAAACTTTCTTCCCTCTGTCTTATTTAGGACATTTTTATGAGCCATGTAGATGAATTCCCAAGTTTTTTGGGCCTCCATTGTCACTTAATTTTCATAAACTACATTCTTTTTGATTACATTTTAATACCAAATACTGAATTCCAAGAACACAAGAAAATGTGAGCAGGAGCCAAGCCACTTGGCTACTCAATGAAATCTGATCTGCTAGTTTCAACTCGCCCTTTCAGTCAGATCCCTAATCTGTCTTTAAACACTTCCAGTCATCTAGACCATTCCCCCATTACCCCATCCAGTGTAGAGAATTTCAAAGATTCAACACCCATCATCCCCTCAAAACTAATCGGCAAACTCCAAGGCCTGGGCCTCAATACCCCACTGTGTAATTGGATGCTGGATTTCCTCACTTCCAGACTAATCAGTGCAGATTGGCAAGAACATTTCCATAATATCCATCAGCACTGGAGCACCGCAGAGCTACGTACTTAGCCCCCTGCCCTACTTGCTTTACACCTATGACTGTGGTTCGATATGACAACAACAATTTGCTGATACCATAGAATCAGGCTGTATATAAAAAAAGAGCGATGAGTCAGAATACAGGAGAGAGATTAAAAACTTGGTTGAATGATGTGTTTACAACAACCTCCTACTCAATGTCACCAAAACCAAGAAGCTGATTGTAGATTTTTGGAAGAGAAAACCTGAGGTGTATGATCCAGTGATCATTGGGGGATCAGAGGTGGAGAGGGTGACCAAATTTAAATTCCTGGAAGTCACCATCTTGGAGGTCCTTTCCTGGACTCAACATATTCATACCATCATGAAGAAAGCTCATCAGCACATCTACTTTCTCACGAGTTGGAAGAGGTTCAGAATAAATTTGGAAACATTAGCAAACTTTTGCAGATGTTTCATGATAAGCGTGCTGACTGGCTGCATCGTGGACTGGTATGAGGGAACCAATACCTCTCAGCAGAAAGCCTCTCAACCATAGCAAAAATCTACATGGAATGCTGCCATCGGAGAGCAGCAGCAATCATCAAATATCCAGACAACCCAAGATGTGCTCTGTTCTCGCTGCTACCATCAGGAAAGAAATATATGTGTTACAAGACCCATAACACCAGTTTAGGAACAGTTGCTACCCATCCACCATCAGACTCCTACTAAACAAAAGACTCAAATCAGAGACTGATTTGGACATTATTTACTATTAAATATTTATTTTTTCTGTATTGTATAGTTGTATACATTTCTTATTTTGTTTACATTTCTCTCTTTTGTAAATTTATCTTTTTCTTGAGTACAGTTTATAGTTACTGATAAGTAGAAACTCTTCTTTTTAATATATTTTTATTGAGTTTAACATAATAACCATACATAATAAAGGATGAATACAATGAATTATTTGTATACAAGCAAATACATACCAAAGGTAGAAAAAAAATGAATGTAATAACATGTGCATATGTAAATTAATAGTTACATGTAATAACTCAATCTTGTAATGAACTTAATGAATGCAACCATGTCAGGCCCATTATTAGACTGTGAAATTAAAATAATAAGGACAAAAAAGAAAAAACTAAGAGCTAAGCTGAACAAATCTAATCTCTCTCTAATCAAGGTTACCTTTTTTTGAGAAGTAAAAGAAATCAATAATGATATAGAATCACCGGTGACCCTCCCCCCCACCCCCACCTCTGGAGAACATACAAAGATTATTAGAACATATAATATATATTGACTCTTGCAGTTATTAAAAACATTCTAAGAATGGGCCAGTAACTTAACTTATAACCTGAAAACTGACTGAATTTATCAAAAATAATTAATATATTTGGAATTGAAATAAAGAGCAATAAATCATCTGCATAAAGTGATACTTCTAAGTTCAATTCCTCCTCAAATTATCCCATTAAATTCTCTACACTGTCAAAGAGCAACAGCTAAGCAAAGGACTTAAAGATTAACCCTTGTTCCCCTATGAGATTAAACTTAGCTGATTGCTGTAAATTGGAGTGGACCGACGCTTTTAGGACAATTTGCTTCTCGATAAAATCTAAAAATTCTCTGTCGGCATGTAGAATAGAATTAAATCTTCTGTGGCGGCACACGTGTATTGCCACATGGCGGGGCAGCCATTGGGAAATAATGTCGTCAAAGGTTTCTCTCTGGCTCCAGCGTCCCTTCCAGCGCACACCCTGGGCAGCGATTATGATGTCACAATGCAACAGGTGATTGAGCTCATGCTGCCCTTAAAGGGACATGCTGAATTTCAATAAAAACAGTAATTAACATCCCTCAATGTGATGGCTGTGTTTCTTCCACTGCTCACACCGCCACAGTGGTGACCCCGACAAGCCCAGATGTTTTTCTGGACTTAAAACAGCATGGATTCAGCAGAGGTTAACGCTGTCTCCATCAAGCTTCCCCCCTTTTGGACCCACCGACCGAGAACGTGGTTTGGGCAGGCGGAAGCACAATTTCAACTCCGCAACATCTCCTCAGATACCACGATGTTCTATCATGTCGTAAGCGCTCTGGACAGCACCAAGGGTGGATGACATCATCCATCACCCCCCTGGCTACGGGCAAGTACACCGCCCTCAAAGACCTGCTGCTTGGAACTTTCGGGCTAACTCCCCAGCAAGAAATAACTGTTCCTTGGTACTCAAACTATTTTTGATAAATTCAGTCAGCTTTCAGGTTATAAGTTAAATTTACACAAGAGTGAACTTTTGCCCTCAAAAGGTGCTTTTGAAGGATATTCTAATTTTCTGTTTAAAGTAGCAAAATAACATTTTCAATATTTAGGAATTACAATTATGAAAAATTTTAAAGATCTACTGAAAGAGAATTTCTGGATATTGTTTGATAGGATTAAACAATCATAATCAGGTTGGTCTCCCTTATCAGTGATGGGATGCATTAATTCAATTAAAATGAAAATTTTACCTAAATTCTTATATATTTTTTTCAAGCGTAACCAATTTTTATACCCAAATCCTTTTTCAGCTCACTGGATTCGGCTATATTTGCCATGGGGAAAAAAACGCATATAAATAAAGCCTATCTTCGAAAAATTACATTAAACGGAGGAATTTCACTTCCAGATTTAGGATTATACTATTGGGCAATTAATATAGGTTATTTACTTTTATTATTACATTTGGATATATCAGAGAATTGCCCTTCCTGACCAGAAATAGAATTACTGTTCACTTTAAAAAAAAACATCTTCAATGTTGGCAATTTTAGGATCCTTCTTACCATTTTCTTTTTCTTTTTCAAAATTGTAAAGTAATCCATTGAATAAGTTGAGAACTTTGTCTCAGTTTAGGATATTCTTTGGAATTAATGGTTTTTCACTGGCTAGTCCAATTATAGTTAACCATGTATTTCAACCATCTTTGCTAGAGCCAGGCATAGAAAAGATATTCAAAGTTTCAAGGATCATTTTATTCAAAATAATATTGCTTCTTTTGAATAATTATCAGCTAAATTTAATCTTTCCAATAGGCATTTTTCTTTAGATATTAACAAATCAGGCATTTTGTTCAGTCCAAGCTTTCGGATTTTCCACAAAATTCTAATTCTAAAATTCTTGATCTGCTTTTTAACATACAAATTTATTTTCATGGTGGATTAATAACGTATATTTATAATAATTTACTGGACAAATTCAGCCCCAATGGCTGGGATCAAAAGAGATTGGGAAACAGGCTTGGATATAACATTTTCACATGAAGATTGGTACTCTACTCTCAGCTTGATTAATGATTCCTATTTTTGTGCAAGATATTGTTTATTACAATTTAAGGTGGTGCACAGAATTCATAGGTCTAAACTTAAATTATCTCATTTTTATGCAGACATTCATCCTTTTTGTGAGAAATGAAAGATTTTTGAAGCCTCTCTGATTCATATGTTCTGGGAATGACCAAATTTAGAGAGATTCTAGAAAGAGATTTTTCAAACTCTTATCAATAATTTTCAAGAATAAATTGGAACTTTGTAAATTGTTCTGTTTGGTTTTTCTCATGACACAAATGAACCTCTTATCAGCATTTCAAGAAAAAGTTTTAGCTTTTACTACATTGATAGCCAGACAAGGTATTTTATTGAAATGGAAAGCAGATGCATCCCCAACTCGTATGCAGTGGTTATATGTTGTAATGTCCGATTTAAGTTTAGAGAAAATCACATTTTATATTAAATATAAGTAGAAACTCGGTCTGGCCTGCATGAAAAAGTCTCTCAGGATTGTATGTGATGTCATGTATGTATTCTGACAAATCAATTTGAACTTTGAAGTTTGATATTCACTACACTTTTGTGTGTCCTGTTAAATTATAATATCTTTAAAATTCAGAACATGACTTTTAAGGTTTTCTTTAAAGGTTTTTAGACTATACATGCAACCAAATTCAAAATTTTAAAAAATGAATACATAGATAGACAAATTTATGCTGCTGATGGATATAATCCAAACCCTCCAACCTTTCCTCACCCACCCAAAAGACCTCGAAAGAAATTGTGCGAAAAGAGGAAAAAAAAGAAAGATAGAGTGTGTATAAAAAAAAAGAAAGGTTGCTGGAAAGTGCTGTTCATTCCACGGATTTCAATTCATTATTTAGCTAGTCTTCTTCTTTGGAGAAGGTTAACGTGGACTTGAGGATTGGAAGAAACTCAACTGAAGATTTACACCTGAGATCTGTAAATATGGTCTCCATATTTGCAGAAATATGTCCAACTTACTTTTTAGGTTGTAAGTAATTTTCTCAAGGGGAACACAGCTTTGGATTTCTGCATTTTAAAGAGATATTAATAATTTAACAGGACACACAAAAGTGTAGTGAATATCAAACTTCAAAGTTCAAATTGATTTGTCAGAGTACATATGTGACATACCATACAATCCTGATATTCTTTTTCCTGCAGGTCAGGCAGAGTTTTTACTTGTATTTAATATTATATTGTCGCCACATGCTACTCGAATGAAAGACACACTCACGAGTGTAGTCACATTAAGCTCTCTGCTTTTATTGGGGCTCGAGTCTGACTTTTATGTCTCTCGTTCCCACCGTTTGCCCCAATTGATGACATAATGATCCGCTTAACAAAAGCAGGTTTCCCGCACGTGGATACCTTCTTGAATGACAATACCTTCTTCCCCACGCACTGTCCCTGTCTGTTGGTTGTGCAGCAGGGGCCAGCACCATTTTGTTCATTCGCTAGGACCAGTGCCGCTGCGCTGTGTGCTGGCTTCCAGGAACACTCTCCAACTGGAACACCGGTTTGATCACTGCGATGGTTGGCCGCCACATGAAATTACACACTCTCCAGAACCGGTGGTATTGTCCTTAGTGCCTGGAGGCAGAGTCTCTGCAGGCTTCGGTGGCCTGCCTCTTTTGCGTGGTGCTGACATCTCGACTGGGCACACCTGGTCCAGATGTGCCAGCTTTCGCTTATCTTTGGAGAAGACCTCGTCCTGCTTCCCACCTCCAGCTCAAATATGGCTCCATTGTGACTAACGAATCGGAACGGACCCCTGGATCGGCAGTGGAGCTCCATAGACGTGTTCGGCCAAAGAGGAGTTGAGGTCCTCCTTGAATGCCTTGTGGGCATTCAACAGTTCCCATTGAAACTTGTTTACCCAGTTAGATCCTTGAAGTCTGTTCATGAGCGCTGTCTTGAGGTGCCTGTGGAAACACTTCACCAGCCAATTTGACTGTGGGTGATAGGCCGTTGTGTGGTGCAACTTGGGGCCCCACAGGCTGGTGAGGTTGGACCACAGGCTGGAGGTGAACTGGGCCCATCTGTCCGATGGAATGTGGGATGGTAACTCGATCCGTGCCACCCAGGTGGAGATGAGACCCCTGGCACACAAGATTGTGGATGTGCCCTCCAGTGGGACTGCTTCCGGCCACCTGGTGAAACGGTCGACCATCATGAACAGGTAGCAGAACCCCCTAGGATACTGATAAGGGTCCTACTATATCCACGTGGACATGGTCGAACCTTAGCTCCGTGGGCTTGAAGTGCTGCACCTTGGCTGTTTGGCACTGCGTGCATGCCTTCGCCCACCCACTGACATGTTTCCGTAATCTGTGGTCCTGAAGGATGGAATCGAAAACCTGCCGTCTATATGGATCAGACAGGTTTTATAAAGAATAGATATGCCTCAGATAATATTCTGCGTGTGATCAGTTTGATTAATGGATTTCGACAATCTTTAGATCACCCGATGGTGATATATTTAGATGCAGAAAAAGCATTTGATAGAGTTGAGTGGAATTTTTTGTTTAAAGTTCTTGAGAAATTTAAGTTTGGTCCTTTCTTTATTGGTTGAATTAAGGCTTTATATAGTAAACCGGTAGCTAGAGTATTGACGAATGGCTTGATTTCGGAACCGTTTAAATTGACTCATTCAACTCGTCAAGGTTGTCCTTTATCACCAGTTTTGTTTGCGTTAGTGATCAAACCTTTGTCACAGTTGATAAGACAAAATACACAGATACAAGGTATGAAAGTTTTAGATGAGGAGTATAAAATTAATTTATTTGCCGATGATGTATTGGTGTTTTTAACAAATCCAGCTCAATCACTTTTGCACTTGAAGGAGTGTTTAATACAATATGGATGTCTTTCTGGATATAAAGTTAATTGGGAAAAAAATGAATTATTACCGGTAAATGAAGGAGATTATTCAGTTTATAAGAATATTATTAATTTGAAATGGACGATCAAATTAAATATTTGGGTATAAGTTTGAATGTTAATTATCAATCTTTATATAAATTAAATTATGTTCTGTTAATTAAAAAAATTAAAACTGATTTGATTAAATGGAAAGATTTACCTATTAATTTATTGGGTAGGATAAATACAATTAAGATGAATATTTTTCCACGTATGCAATATTTGTTTCAATCTATTCCATATTTACTTGATAATATTTTTTTTCGAGATTTGAATAAAATGGTTGGGGAGTTTTTATGGAGAGGTAAATTTTCAAGAGTAGCCTTGAATAAATTAACTTGGAAATATGAGTTAGGGGGATTACGTTTACCACATTTTCAAAATTATTATGAAGCAGCCCAACTTAAATTTATTAGTTCATTGATGGATTTGGAACGGCCCCCTAGTTGGGCCAAAATTGAGATGGCAAATATTTCTGAATTTGAAATACATATCAATTTTTGTTTAGATGGAATATAAATTTGTTACAGCAACATAATGTGCCTATATTAAAACATTTAATGAAGTTATGGATAAAGAAAAAGAAAATGACAGGCTCTTGGGGTGAATTATCGGCTTTGACTCCGTTGTATAATAATTAACTTATTTCTTTTTCAATACACAATCGAAATTTATTACATTGGAGATTTAAAGGTGTGGAAAATTTGGGAGATTGTTTTAAAGAAGGTAAATTTTTATCTTTTAATCAGATGAGGGACAGTTATGATATTGATAAGAACTCTTTGTTTTATTATCAAATTCGATCTTTGGTAAAACATATGTTTGGTTGAGATATGATTTTACTTGAAATAACTAAATTTGAGACTTTTCTTATGAAGGTATCAGAGAAGGGTTATATTTCATCTATGTATCAAATATTACAGGATGGTATGGATCAAAAGGGTTGGGATAAATCCAAAAGTAAATGGGAAGCGGATATTGGTTTTATTTTTTCCGAAGATGATTGGTTAGATATCTGTTATGATAGTGTAACTAGACTGATAAATGCACGTTATTCAATGATTAATTATAATTTTTTACATCAATTATACTTAACACCTGAAAAACTAAAAAAGTATGGTTTTCATGAATCAGATTTGTGTTTTAGATGCGGTAATTCTGTTGGAACTTTTTTTCATGCTGTCTGGTCATGTATTAGGGATAAATGTATTACAATCTTTTTGGAAGAAAAGTCAATTGTTTCTGGAATACCTGTATAAGATTAAAATACCTTTAGATCCGATAGTATTTTTATTGGGTAGTTTGCAACCTCTGGAAGGTTTTGGATTAGATAAATTTCAACTTGCTTTTGTATATTTAGCATTATCTGTAGCGAAAAAATGTATTGCTAATACGTGGAAAGATACAAATCTGATTGATATTAATAGATGGCATAACAAGATGAAATATTGTTTAATAATGGAAAAAATTACATATGTTTCGCGTGATAATTATAGTTTTTTTATTAACAAGTGGTTGTTATATTCAGAATATTTACATTTTGATTTACATTGATTAGATCTTAATATGTATGTTTAATTTTTCCTTAATTTTTTTTTCTTTCTTTATGGCTCTCCTTAGGAGAGTTGGCTGAAAGGGGGGGGTTCTTTTCTTTTCTTTTCTTTTTTTTTCTATAAAATATAACATTCATGTTTATGGTTAATTGTTGTATATGTTATTTACTATTTGCATTTTGAATGAATAAATAAAGTTTTAAAAAAAGAAAACCTGCAGTCTCCAAGTTGTCGGAACGATAGGTCTGACTTGGCCAGTGGCCACGTCACACAAAAGGGTGGTGTTACCTGTGCTGACTCGTTTGTCCTGGAGCTGCTGTCCTGATATGGCTGTCATGTACTGGGGCATCTCTATGTCCTTTTGCTGCTCCTCCGCCAACACCACGAAATCCACTCCTCTTGAGAGCACGTGGATACTCTTTCTGGACAGTGCGTCGGCCACCATATTGTCCTTGCTGGAGACATGCCTTACATCTGTGATGTACTCTGGTGACGTTGCTGGTGGGCTGATGAGGGGTCTGAGATGTTGGCCAAGGTGAAAATCAGGGGCTTGTGGACTATGAAGGCCGTAAAAGACCTGTCCTCGAGGAAGTACCTGGTGGCGGATAGCCAAGTATAGCACCAGTAGCTCTCTTGTCGAAAGCACTGTACTTCAACTCCGGAGGCCGCAGATGTTTGATGAAGAAAGCAACTCCCTTTGATCTGCTGCTCCAGAATTCAGTCGATTGCTGTTCCTGAAGCATCAATCGTCAGGGCCATTGGAGCTTCAGCCCTGGGGTGTGCCAAAAGAATGGCTCTTCCTCCCATGTGATGTCCTTTGCCTTGCCTGCCATCCGGGTGAACAAGGGCTGCATGATCCAGGCAGCCGAGGGGATGAACCTGTGGTAGAAGTTGATCATTCCCACGAACTCCTGTAGCCCCCTAGGCATAGGAAACTTCCGGATGGCCTCCACCTTGCTGGGTAGCGGCGTGGCCCCTTCCTTGGTTATCCTATGGTTCAGGATGCCGATGGTCTCTAATTCAAACTGGCGTTTTGCTGGGTTGATCATTAGTATGAACTCGCTCTGCTAGGTGTAGAGGTGCAGAAGTGCATCAAGTGTTCTTGCCAGTTCCTGCTTGCCATGAGGATGTCGGTTAAGTAGACGAAGGTGCCATCCAGCTCTCGGCCCACAGCGTTCTTCAACCCGAACAGCTTTCACAGGAATTCTAACAGGCCGAGTGGGGTGATGATGGCGGTCTTGGGGATATCATCAGGGTGAATCGGGATCTAATAATGTCCCTGCACGAGGTCCACTTTGGAAAAAGATCTTTGCCCCGTGCAGGTTATCCGCAAAGTCCTGGATGTGCGGCATGGGGTATTGATCAGGTGTTGTGTCCTCGTTGAGCCAACGGTAGTTGCCGCATGGGCACTAACCCCCAGTGGTCTTGGGCACCATAGGCAGGGGAGACACCCATGGGCTGTCTGAGCTCCTCAGACTGGAGCTCCTCCAGTTTCTTGAATTTCTCCTTTGCCAACTGGAGCTTCTCTGGTCTTCATCTTGCTAATACATGGAGCAGCAGGCCCTAGATAAGAATATGGTGTTCTACCCAATGCTGGGGCATCGCCATGGTGAATTGAGTGGTGAGCACTGTCAGGAACTCAGTCAGGACCTTGGCGTACTCATCGGTGGATCGCTGCACGGAGTCCAGGTGGAGGGCTGGAAGCTTGGCTTCTTTGAGGGGGAAGGTTTGGAAAGACTTTATGTGGATCAGCCTCTGGCCCATGAGGTGCACGAGCTGGCAATGGATGCGCAGGAAGTCTGCCCCAAGGAATGGCTGTTCCACTGCGGCCAGCATGAGCACCCATGAGAAAAGGCTGTCTCCCAACTGCGTGCTGTTGTTGACAGACCTCAGTTCTGACGGGGGCAGGACGCTGACCTCTGCCTCTGTGTCCACGAGGAATCGCCATCTCGACTGACGGTCTCACATGTACAGGTGGCTATCTTGTTGGCCAGCCATCATAGCCATTTGCAATGGCTGGTCCTGGCGTTTCCCTAGAATGTGTGTGGCGGTCTGCACTGGCAGGCACCGGAGCCCCATTGATGGTGGAGAAGTGCCACCAGTCGTTGGGATCGCCGCCTCTGTGGGGGTGCTGCTCCTTCAGCAGGTCTGGCTGCAGGGTTTAGTGACGAGCGTTTAGTGACGAGCCACATGGATGGCGACCATTCTCTTTTCTGCTTCCACAGGACGTCCACTCATGCTGTGACTTTCCGGGGGTCACTGAAATCAGTGTCTGCTAGGAGCAATTGGATGTCTTCAGGCAGTTGCTCCAGGAATGCCTTCTTGAACATGATGCAGTGCTCATGTTTGCCCAGGAGGGCCAGCATCTTGATCATGAGGGCTGACAGGGACCTGTCTCCTAGGCCGTCTAGATTGAGCAAATATGGCCCTCTCTCACGTCTCGATTAGCAAGTCCTTGAAGGTGGTTTGTGTGCCTTCCAATGGGGGATCCTGGATGAAGTTGGCCACCCTGCTTGCCTTGTCCTGGTCCAGAGCGTTCACCACGTGGTAGTAACGGGTGGATTCTGCTGTGATATGCTGTTTCTCAGCCTGATCAACCACACGGGTGGCTGATTGGTCCAGAAGGTCAGCAGCTTGAGATCGACTACGTGGACTGCTGCCAGCTCGCTCATCGTTGGTTTTAGATGCCGTCTAAATTCTCAGGATCACCAATTGTAGCCACACACTACTCACAAGTGTAGTTGGTTAAGCTGTCAGCTTTTATTGGGGTTCAAGCCTGACTTTTAAACCTCTTGCAATCCTGCTGTTTGCCCCAATTGCTAATATAATGGCCCACATAACAAAAGCAGGTTTCCTATGCGCGGGGACCTTCTTGCATGACAATACCTTCTTCCCCGCGCACTGTCCCTGTCAGTTGGCTGTGCAGCAGGGGCCAGCGTCACCAAGCTACCCTTGCCATTTGTCCACCGATTTGCTTGCTAGGGCCAGTACCACTGCGCAGTCTGCTGGCTTTTAGGTGCACTCGCTGCCAAGAGCACCGGTTTGATCGCTGTGACAGCGGGCCGCCTCATAATCTGATATTCTCTAAACTTAAATAGGACATTACATTATATAACCACTGCATACGAGTATGGGATGCATTCCTAGATGGAAGTCAGACTTCCAAGTAATTGTACTACACCTTTTGGCCACTGCCAATGCAATTTTAACAAATTCAACTTGACATTTCGATAATTTCAATTTTAGTCTTATCTGTTATATTTCCCAGTAAAAACAATTCTGGGTTTTGTGGAAATGGAATTCCAATATATCTGTTATAAAAATTTCCTAAATCCACTCAAAAAGGTCTCACTTTAGAACATGCCTAAGTCGAGTAAGAAAGTTCATATCTTTTCGCCACGTCTAAAACATTTATCTGATAAGTCCATCTTTAATTTATTTAATTTCTGTGGCATGAGATATAATTAATGCAAAAAATTGAACTGTACTAATCTATACTTTAGGTTTATTGTATTTGTCATACTGTTCTTACTGTCTAGACTTATGAACCCCCTGTTTAGGGGCTCCCATTTGAAGTAAGAAATACATTGCCAAAGTGTGTTTCCCTTTGGAATCAGAGTCTCCACATCACTAGACTTTGATTAAAAAAAACATTGTAAGCCCCAATTTTTCCCTTATGCTCTTAATTGAAAATAGCAGAAGATTGTGTTATTAAAGATTCCATATTTATTTTTTAATTGTTGAAATGACACAAGTTGCCCCTGCTCATAGCAATCATCAATGTATCTGATCCCTTTACGAGACCAAGTTGCTAAAATGTTATTACCCATTGTAAAAGGGATAAACCTGTTTTGAATCAGAGTTATTTTAGAATATAGACCCCCCCCCCTTTTGTTCCAATCTCATAATTACAAAATTATTTTATACCAAAATTAATTATATGTTTTAACAAGGGGGCTTCTTTCTCACCAGGTATTAATTTCACTTCCCATTTATATATAAAATTTTCTGCTATTCTCTCCTACTTTTTCCTGTTCTATTTCCAACCATGCAGGTTTGTCTCCTTGCTCAAAAAAGGAAGTAAGAAATCTCATCTGGGTCGCTTGGTAATAATTTTTTTAATTTGGGAGGTATAAACCTCCCAAATCATATTTCCATGTTAATTTATCTATGGAGACTCTGGGCATCTTACCCTTCCAAAGGAATTTTCTGACATTTATTTAACTTCTGAAAACACCTATTAGTTAATGGAGTGGGCAATGTTTGAAATAGGTACTGAACTCTTGGAAAATATTCATTTTGACACAATTAACTCTTCCAATTAATGTTATTGGTAAAGCTGTTCACCTGTTCAAGTCTTCTTCAATCTTTTTAAGCAAAGATGAGTAATTTAATTTATATAAATTCTTTAAATTGTTATCTGTACTTATTCCTAAATATTTTATCCCATTTAACGGCTACTTAAATTGGATGTTTCTTTGGCATTGAGTATAATCCCCTTCTGTAATTTTAGTGTTATCCCAATTTATTTTGTAACCCAATACTTTCCCATTATCTTCCAGTTTGAGTACAGTTTCTACAACAAAGTTAATGGATCTGTCAATACATCATCAGCAAATAAATTTATCTTTTATTCCTCTTGATTGACACTGAATCCCTTAATGTCTGGATCTTGCTGAATTGCTTCTGCAAACAGTTCTATAGCTAGAATGAAAAGAGCCAGAGATAGCAGACATCCTTGTTTATTAGATCTGGTCAACTGGAATGGTGCAGAGCCATGTCCATTTGTCACTACTTTGGCTTTAGGATCATTTAGGATCCCCTAGTGCTTTAATCTAATTTATAAAAAATTGCCTTAATCCAAATCTTTCCAGTACTTTAAATAGAAAGTTCCACTCCAGTCTATCAAATGTTTTTTCTGCATCCAAGGCCACAGCTATACTCAGATCACCTCTCTTTTGTGCCAGATGAATAATACTATGCAATCTACTTACATTATCAACAGATTGTCTCTTTTTCACAAAGCCTATTTATTAATTTGGCAAAACTTTCACTAATCTATATGCCAAGGCTTTGGCAATGATCTTATAATCTGAATTTTAAAATGCAATAGGTCTATAAGATGAGGGTTTTAATGGATCTCTATCTTATTTTGGTATTACTGTAATTATCGGCATTGAGGATCATTCACCTCCACAAAAAAAGGAATCAGCAAATCTTTATAAAATTTAGAGGGGAAACTATCTTCTCCCAGAGATTTATTGATTTGCAAAGAACCCAGCACCTCCTTCACCTCCATATAGGTAAAATGGCATTAAGTTCTACCTATTCTTCCTGATCTAACCTTGTAAGCCTAATTTGTGAGAGAAACTCTCACAATTAACATCTCCTTGAGATTCTGATAGGTATAACTTGGAGTAAAATTGCCTAAAAGCCACAATAATTTCTTGAGGCTTGAAACTGGTCATATTACCATCCGTTTTTATTGCATTGATCGTTCTCGAGACCTGTTGTGCTTTCAACTACCAAGAAAGTACTTTATGGATTCTTTCACCTAGTTTATATTATCTCTGTTTAGTTCTTGTTTTTGCTTTTTCCATTCTGTATGTTTGCAATGTGTTATACTGAAGTTTTTTATTAATAAGCTGTCTATGCTTCTCTTCAGAACCCCTCATTTGAAGGCCCTTTTCTAAACGAGGTATTTCTCTTTCCAGTTGCTCCTCCTCTCTTGTATATTCCTTCAGTGGATGTTGAGGGGATTGTTGCACAGTAAAGAAGAATGGAACTAATTAGACAGACTGGTTTCACAGACACTGAGCTGTTTCAGGAGGGGTCTTCTGAATCTACTTGTCAGATGAGTTAATTTTACAACACAGATTTGTACTGCTGCCTGAATTGCTGAACATTTCCAGGATTCTCCTCTATTTCAGATTTCCAGCAGATCCTTTAAACTGTATCTCACCATTCTTATCCTTTTCTGTCCTCTCTCTTTGCTGCCTTCATTCATCTCCTATTTGCAACACTTTCATACAGATTGTGAGTAGTTGACAAGCCACCACCTCCCTGCTCCAGCTCATACTGTCACCATTTTCATTGTGGCAGCACTGATTTACCCAGTTTACACACAATTAAAGAATACACTCACTCGTTTCTTTCAACAGAAAATGGAGTCGACTCTCTTTATTCCATTCAGACATAACATTGCATTCTTCATCTCCCCAAATACCACCCAGCCAAACCCCTCTGATCTTTTCAATGGTTCAGCACCACACAGGTGCTCTCACTCCTGCTACTAACCCATGCACGCATGAGTTGCCTCTGATACATCATCAGCAATAACAGGAAACTGCTCCCGACGCAAGTATGTGACCACGACAGCATCACAGTCTTTCTTGGTCTCCGCCCTATGACAGACGTTCCTTTATTATCCCCGCCTTTCCCCTTCTCTGCAATTTAAAACCTGCTTTTATTCTCTTTTATCTGTTGAATTTATCCAGTGAAGCTTTACTCATTTTCATTAACTGGGGGGAAAGGTTCAAACTTCATGAGTCAAGTTTTGTCTCAGCCTATTCATTTTTCTTGTTGACATAGTTTATGGCAGTTTTGAATCTCATTTCTTTAACTTCATTGTGTTTATTATTTTAAACAACCAAAATGTAAAACAGACATTTGAATCGAGGTCCAAAATACAGCAGATAGATGAACAGTCGGCAAATATTTCAGTTTTGAAGCATCCTCAACTCAGTTTCTCCGTGGGAATCATGGGAATATTTTAAGTCTTCCAAACTCAAGGCAGCTTTATCATTTTAAGATGTTTGTTTTGCTGTCCAGAGAAGGGAGGAAGATTGTGAACAAAAATAACCCATTCAGCCGATGTAGATCAGGAATGATGTAAGTAAATGGCGGTGTGGCTGCAGGTGTGGACCCAGAGAGTGGGGAGCAGAGACACAGTGCTCCTCTACAGTGTTCTGTTGCCTGGTCTAATGCTACAGCCCTGCTTTTTTTAAAAAAAATCTTGAAAACCATAAAGGTCTATGCCAAAGATGGACAGGCCCATGCTTGGCAGCTGACTACAAGGGATTGCAATGGTTTTGTGTGAAAACAAGTGTGTCAAGGATAATACAGTCTTGACTCAGATGTTTTGTCAAATTTATGCAGGATTTCAAGAAAAAAAATACACCCCACGTGCATGTCTTTGCAGGCACAGCAAGAAAAAATATTGCGTGTCACCACCCAATATACCAACATGCTCATGTCATTGAAATAATTATCAGACCAGATCTGATTGAATGCGATTAATTCTATTTGACTGGAGCGGAGGCAGTGTTTATTCTTCCAAAGTTGTGCACTGTTGCTTGTGAATAATATTTAACAGCTTAATCAATTCACCTGCTGTTACACAAATTGAAAATATGCTCCAAGAGATTACCCTGATAAAATGTTTTTACTGAGGTACAGATTGAATCTGTACAATTTTCAGAAACCAGAAGGTTTGTAGGTCAAAACACAGTATTGGAGAAACTCAGCAGATCACACACAGCATTCTTTAGATATTAAATATAATGATACATAACCAATGTTTCAGGCCTGAGCCCTTCATTGAGGTATGAGCGAAATGTGGGCAGGCACCTGAATAAAATGCGGGGGGGAAGAGCACAGGCTTATAGGCTAGAAATAATGAATGGATAAGGGAGGCAGGGCACAATACAAAACAGGGGAGGGGGTTAGCCCTGTGAATGGAGATGGAAGGGGTGAAGAGCTGGAAGAAGGGAGACAGAGGTATGGGGGAGAATGGGAAGTGGTCTAGCAGAAACCAGAGAAGTCGATGCTATCCGGTTGGAGAGTGCCCAGACGGAATATCAAGTGTTGCTCCTCCAATTTATGGGTGATCATGGCAGTGCATGTCTATGGACAGACATGTTGGCGCATGAATGGGGTGCAGAATTGAAATGATTGGCCATTAGAAACTCCTCTTCATTGATACAGACAGAGTGAAGGTGCTCAGCAAGTTTTGGAGGTAAAAGTCTTTAACCTCATATTGATTGTTGAAGCATGAAAATTTATTGGTTGAGGAAGGTTTAGAAAATTGAATGTTTCTACATTTGGGGCTTGCAGCTATTTGGACTGTGCGATTTATGTGTTACCTTCCAGTATTTTATCAGAGAAGTCAGAGGCTTTCATTGAGACACAATGAAAAGAGAAAATACTTACTGTATGCCAGGGACAAGGCCTACCATTCAAAATTCAATATGAAAGGAACTATGTCATGCAGAAAATGGTTACTATGGCAAAGTGATGAATGCTAATAATGTACCACTTGTCAACAAGACTCAACAGTGGTTCAAAAGCAGTTTTCCCATCAAATGTATCTTTGAAGTTTCATCTGCAGACATTAGCAGCAATGCTGTGAGATACATGTTGTATTGTTGATTCAATAATTCAGAGCATCTGTACCAGAAAATAATTTCATCGGCAGAGACAGCTAAATAGGTCCTTTCCACCCAGTAATCACCTTCATCGCTCATTTATGTAGAATAACATGAAAATCAATTTCTCTACATTAATCCCAGGTTTCATATTGAGATTAATGTTTTCTGTAAAACATTATGATTAGCATTTGAAGCAATCAGTTTCCAGTAGATCTAACCTGTTTTGCATTATTATATACTGTAGTTCTAATGAAGAATAGAATTTATATTTTATGAATCTTGTTCCAATAATATTTTGGGCATGAGATATTCTTGATTTCAAATTTATCATGATATACGCCTGGCATATACATGGAAGCAGTTATACTGCTGGTTTGTGATCTGGAAGATTGAACTAAAGATCTGAAGGTATGAATTTACATCCCAAGCAACAGCTGAGGGATTTTTCAGTTATTCTGAAAGTAAACAGACATTTTAAAAAAAGGTATTATTATTGTTATAAAGCTTATCCAGTAAGGATATCAACTTTCCCTTCTTGGCCTTGCTTAAAATTAATTCCAGATCCATAGCATTGTGGATTACTCTTACAAACCTTTGAAATGTTTCACTGGTTGAACCAAACTACAATGACAATGAAAAATGTTTTGCCATCATCCCTTAAACCCAATCAGTTAAATGTTCTCTCGACTAAGAAAAACTACAAATACATCCTGAAGTAATGCATAAACTGTTTAAAATATTTTGTTCATCTTTTAATCAATGTGAATAATCAGATGGATGGTTCAACCATTGCATCCCTTCTGTAGATTGGAAAGTGGGAATGAACCACAGGAAAATAGAAGAGGCTGCTTGACCTCTTGTAACTCCAGTCACTTTAAAAATATCAACCATGCAGGATAGTTGGACTATATGAATCTGCAACCATGAGTATGATAGGGCAGTTGTTTTCAAACTTTTTCTTTCCACTTACATACCACCTTAAGTAATCCGTATGCCATAGGTGCTCTGTGATTAGTAAGGGCTAACTTAAAGTGGTATGTGAATAGGGGAGAAAAGGTTGAGAACCATGCTCTAGACCCAATTTTTACTGAAATATTTTGCATGAGAAAAGTTGTCTCTTACTGGCTGGTTTCCTTTGGAGTTATGAAACCTTGCACATAAGGAGTCAATCGGTACAATTAAAACAGTGGGTTTTTTTAACTTTTTCTTTCCACTCACAAAGCACCTTATGAATCACTGAACACCTATGGCATGGGGATTAGTTAAAGTGGTATGTGAGTGGAAAGAAAAAGTTTGAAAACCACTGTGGTAGGTAAACAGAGAAATTGTTTAATATAAATATTTAGTGATAATTGTAGTTGGAATGTCAGTGAATCCATACTATTCCTTTAAGAATTGCTCCATTCTCATGAATTTAAATGACTAATTTTGATAGATCTGTCTACATTTTGACCATTAAGTAAACCACCAATTCAAGTGGCTGAGTTTATGTACAGTGCATGATTATAAATAATTAACTGAAAAAGTTTGGGTTATTTCTTGTCAATTCTCTACTTAAAGAAACAATATCTGTTTCCTCATTTGAAATTTTCATCTTAACACAACAAATTGTAGGCTGATAGCTCTGTAAAATGTCATTGTGGGAGTGTTTAAGCGAAACAGAGTGTCTGTGTTTTATGCCACAATTAAATGTAGTGTAATGTATACCCTATAGAAACTAAATATTTGGATTGTGAAACCAAGTGAGTGTCTGTCTAACATTGTGATTCATCATCCACCCTTTGGACATCAATATTTAGAGAATTTGAATCAAGGAATGTAATAAGAGTACGTTGCTTTTTTTGTAGATATACTTGTTTCAGTTGACAGCAAAAATCTTCCCATCATTTTTCACTTTTCTGCCCAAAATCTGTGTTTTATTTTCACCTGGGTAATTTATTTATTTTTAATTGTTTATAATACATGCTTCTAAAGAAAAAAAGTCCATTGCGTGCCATTGATTTCAAATAAATTTGTACATTAGGCCCTTTTAAACTTTTTAATAATAGGCTTTAATCCTACTCCTCAAGGCACTACTTCTATGAATCATGCAATGTTTTCTACAGTTTTGGTAAATGTATGTTGCATGATTCACAGAATAGATATCTTATTCATTCCACACCCAGGTGGACTCTTTGAATAAATCCTACACATGAAAATTATGCTCTCTTGTTTTGTTGGAGTATAATTCCATAGAAACTAGGGACCCTCCTGATTTTGTTTATTGGATACTATCATCCAATTCAGCAAGCTGACCATGAGTGTCACAACCAATATTTACATAAGATTAAACAAGAAAGTCTGCAGATGCTGGGGCTGAGTACAATGCACAAATGTGTTGGAGAAACTCAGCATCCATTAGAAGTAAAGGGTAACCAATATTTCGTGCCTGGACCCTTCTTCGAGGTATAAACAAAAGCAGGCAGGTGCCTAAATAAAAAGGTGGGGGGGTGGTGAGTGTATATTGATGGTGGGGGGACTCAGTCATAGTAATTTCATTCATTGTTAAATGTAAGTATCGGTAATTATAGACACTCTCTCATTTGAGGTGGTCATTATTTAAATTGAAATTTATTTTAGCTAAGTCAATTGCCACGGTAAAACAAAACAGTCTCCAAAAAGACACAGTTTATCCTGTCAAGTCACTTTTCATGCACCTTTCATTCTTTGGAACAGACTAAAACTATCTAGCCCGTCTTAATGTGATAACTCCTTCATTCGTGGAGTTAGTCTGGCGAATCTCCTCTCAACTATATTTTTAGGCAACGGACCTAAATTCTGCCTCAGTAACACCTGGTATAACTGTACCAAAACCCCCCTTTTTAAACTCCAACCCCTTTGTAATAAAGACCCATAAGATGCTTGCCATCTTAACTGGTTACTAGATCTACCAGCTTATTTTTGTGATTTGTGCACTAGAACATCTCAAATCCCTTTGCCCTTCAATCATTTGGATAATAGTCCATCTTTTGATTTCTCTTACTGGTGCATGACCTCACATATTCCCATAAAATGATATTTTTTCCCCCAATCACTCAAATCACAGAATCACAAAGTCTGCATCACACCACTTTCCACCTTGCTTTGTATCATTGACAAACATGGAAACCTTACAATTTGTTCCCTCCAATCATTTATGTAAATAGTTTAGGTCCAGCTGATTGCTTGGATTCTCTATTAGTTATCCTTCTAATTTGAAAAGAACCTATTTATTCCAACCTTTTCTGTTTTCTGTGAACAGCTAGTTTTTAATTCATGCCAAGACAATTTTTTCCAATATTTTGGGTTCTTGCATGTCACCTTTTTGAAATCTAAATACATTGCAACAATGTATTCCTCCATCAACCCTCCCTGTCACATCATTAATGAATTAGAGTATTTCATACATCATAAAACCATGTTAACTAGGTTGAATTACATTCAGTTTTCCCAAATGATTAATTACTTCCTCTTTGATTATTGACTTGAGTTAAAAGAAAACAGAATTTTTAATCTGGTCCCCCCCCTCCCAGCAGTGATAGCATTAAAGCTGGAACTAGAAGTACTGATAAAGGATCTTAAAATTGAAACATCATCTTAATTTCTCTTTCCACAGTTTCTGTTTCACCAATTGACTGTTCCTAAAATTTTCTCTTTTTAATTGATATTTCTGACATCTATAGTTTATTAATTTTTATTTATTGTTGGAAGTGGAAGAGGTCTGTAAGATGCTTATTTGGTAGTTTGAGTCAGATGCTTCTAGATAGATTATTTGTAATTTGCATTTTGTGGATGTTTGGCATCTTTCAACAGAACTCCTCAGCAAAAGAAGCAGCCTGTGTCTCTGTGCAGAAGGATATTGACCACATTCTGGCATGGGCATAAAAAGGACAAGTTACATTGACTTTTCTAGCTTTAGATATCCCCATCTGATTCTTTACCTACTCCTGTACTTAACTTTAGTTTTCTCTCTCCAACTTTTCCTTCACCATTCCCATTCCTAATAGTTTCTCCCTCTACCTGTCTCTTCATCTCCCATGTCTTCTGTCCGATAATCTTATAATCTTGAGGCTCCTCCCCTCACTTCTTTCCATCTTTATGTATGTAATTTCACTTATTCCATCTTAACCTTGATAAAAGGCTCAGATGCAAAAAAGTTGGCTATCTATTTCTACCCATGAATGCAGTCTGACATGCTGACACAAAATTCCAGCTTATGCAGCTTTTGCCTTCCTCAATAAAAAAAACAAGTAGGAGTAAACAGGCCAATGTCACATTGGGAGTTGGTGACCAGGGAGTTGCTACAAGAATTGTTGCTGGGTACTGGCTGTTTACAGTGCATGAGGGAATCATGTATAATCAACAGTGAAACCCCAATTATCTGGCATCTTTAGGACTTTGGTGCCAGACCAGCTAAATTTATGTACCATGTTATGGAACATCCCAACATGTTCTTGTTTCACCTTTGTTACATGTGACACAGTTGTATAATATATTTTCAGTCAATCCAGAGAGTTTCTGTATTTTACAACGTGCCAGACCTTAGTTCTATCTGCAAAATACCTACAGTGTCCTCCGTAATGTTTGGGACATTTCTTTCCTTTATTTACCCCGGGTGTGCCATAGTTTTAAATTTGTGATCAAATTTGTGATTAAAGTACACATTCCAGATTTTAATCAAGGTTATTTGTATACATTTTGGTTTGACGTGTAGAAATTACAGCACCTTTTATACACAGTTCCCCCATTTCAGGGCACCATAATGTGTGGGACATTTGGCTTTACAGGTGTTTGTGATTACCCAAGTATTTTTATTTGATTCATTGGGGCAGGTATAAGAGCTAGACTTGCTTCTAAGTCTTTGATCACCTTTGGAGTCTGCAGTTGCCATTTTTCAACATTAGGTCCAGAGTTATGCCATTGAAAGTCAAAGAAGCCATCATGAGGCTGAAAATAAAGAATAAAATAGACATTGCCCAAATCTTAGGATTACCAAAATCATCTGTTTGGAACATTATTAAGAAAGAGTGCACTGGTGTGAATGTGTCAATGAATGCTTTCTGCAGAAGACTTCATGAACAGAAATACAGAGGCTACACTGCAACCTGCAAACTAGCACGCCACAGAAACAGGATGATGGAATACAGTTTGTCAAGAAGTATTTAAAAGATCTTGCAGAATTCTGGAAAAAGGTCATGTGAACAGATGAAACCAAGATTAACCTGTATCAGACTGATGGCAAGAGCAAAGTATGAAGGCATAAAGGAACTGCCCAATATCCAAAACATACCACCTCATCTGTGAAATGTGGTGCTGGGGGTGTTAAGGCTTGGGGATGTATGGCTGCCAGGTACTTGCGCACTTATCTTCATTAATGATGTAACTGCTGATAGCAGTAGCAAAATAATTTCTTAGTGAAAAGAAACATCTTATCAGCCCAAGTTTGAACAAATGCCTTCATCCTACATCAAGATAATGATCCTAAACATACTGCTAAAGCAACAAAGGAGTTTTTCGAAACTAAAAACTGGACAATTCTTGAATGGCAAGTCAGTCACCCGATCCAAATCCAACTGAGCATTCCTTCCAATGTGCTGAAGAGAAAATGTCAGGGGACAAGCCCCCGAAACAAGTGGGAACTGAAGATGCCTGGCAGGCAGAGCATCATCAGAGAAGGTACTTGGCACTTGGTGAAGTCTATGAATCACAGACTTCAAGCAGTTATTGCATGCAAGGAACATGCAACCAAGTACTAAACATGACTACTTTAATATATATTTTGTACATATACACACCATTGCTATGTCCCAAATATTATGGTGCCCTGAAATGACGGAACTGTGTATAAAAAGTGCTGCAATGAAAAAATGTCTTTGTCCCAAACATTATGGAGGGCACTGTATGTTCTGGTGTGCATGATCCTGGCCCTGGCTCCAATCTGGATCCTCATCAACGATCTAGACCAAGGCTTTGCCTGTACACACAGCCTCCAGTAGAGATGTTCCAGCTCCAGTTGCACATCCTGATCACACTTGCAAGTTCTTGGCTCACACCCGGCACTAGCATCTGAGTCAGATGCTGAGCCATCATGATTTCTGAGCAGTTGGGCACTAGAATCATGGAGTTTTACAGCACGGAAACAGACCCTTCAGTCCAACTGTCAAACACTGACCAACCTAGTTCCATTTGCCAGTATTTGTCCCATATCTTCTTTCTCTCCATTATTTTCATACCTATTTCCCATGGCACCTCATTTTAAATACCCACCACCCTGGTATTTTGAATGAGAAAAAGTGCCCATTGGTAAATCTTTCTCTTCTCACTTTCAATCTGTGCTCTAGTTTTGGATTCCTCTACCTTGGATCTCTCGTGGCAGAATCTTTTTACCATAAAAACCCCTGTTATCCACCGTTCAAGCAACTGGCAACCTGAAGCAATCAGCCAAAAAAAAGGAGGAAAATAAATCAAAAATTTGAAATAAATAAAAACTTACATTAAAATTTGAGTTGTTAAAGTAAGTGTTCTCTGAAATAACACATAAGCCTTCAGTGAAAATGGGAGCAAATATTCAGCCAACGAAATACTTTGGTCATGCTTTTCTCTTATCAGCTGTTTGAATAAAATGGGGTTGCCCAGGATGGTTGATGCTGCTCACCATTGGGGTGATACTCTTAACGCGTCTCCTTAGCCTTTATCTTTATTGGTTCGACGAAAACAACCAGGAAATCCAGGAGCTGCTGGCAAAGAAGCGATCTGCCCACCAGGCTCACCTTGCAAAGCCGTCCTGGCCAGAGAAGAATTGAGCCTTCCGTCGCGCATGCAGCCATCTTCAGCGCAAACTCCGGGAGATCCAAAATGAGTGGTGGACTAGCCTCGCCAAACGAACCCAGCTCAGCGCGGACATTGGCGACTTCAGGGGTTTTTACGAGGCTCTAAAGGCTGTGTACGGCCCCTCACCCTAAGTCCAAAGCCCGCTGCGCAGCTCATACGGCAAAGTCCTCCTCTGCGACAAGATCTCCATCCTCAACAGATGGTCAGAACACTTCCAATCTCTTTTCAGTGCCAACTGCTCAGTCCAACAATCCGCCCTGCTCCAGCTCCCTCAACAGCCCTTAAGGCTAGAGCTGGATGAGGTCATATAAGGCAATTGAACAACTAAAAAGTGGCAAAGCAGCAGGTATGGATGGAATCCCCCCTCCCCCCAGAGGTCTGGAAAGCTGGCGGCAAAACTCTGCATGCTAAACCGCATAAGTTTTTCAAGCTCTGCTGGAACCAAGGAAAGCTGCCTCAGGACCTTCGTGATGCCATCATCATCACCCTGTACAAAAACAAAGGCGAGAAATCAGACTGCTCAAACTACAGGGGAATCACGCTGCTCTCCATTGCAGGCAAAATCTTCGCTAGGATTCTCCTAAATAGACTAATACTTAGTGTCGCCGAAAATGTTCTCCCAGAATCACAGTGGGACTTTTGCGCAAACAGAGGAACTACTGACATGGTCTTTGCCCTCAGACAGCTCCAAGAAAAGTGCAGAGAACAAAACAAAGGACTCTACATCACCTTTGTTGACCTCACCAAAGCCTTCGACACCATGAGCAGGAAAGGGCTTTGGCAAATACTAGAGCGTCTCGGATGCCCCCCAAAGTTCCTCAACGTGGTTATCCAACTGCACGAAAACCAACAAGGTCGGGTCAGATACAGCAATGAGCTCTCTGAACCCTTCTCCATTAACAATGGCGTGAAGCAAGGCTGTGTTCTCGCACCAACCTTTTCAATCTTCTTCAGCATGATGCTGAAACAAGCCATGAAAGGCCTCAACAACAAAGATGCTGTTTACATCCGGTACCGCACGGATGGCAGTCTCTTCAATCTGAGGCGCCTGCAAGCTCACACCAAGACACAAGAGCAACTTGTCCGTGAACTACTCTGCAGACGATGCTGCTTTAGTTGCCCATTCAGAGCCAGCTCTTCAGCGCTTGACGTCCTGTTTTGTGGAAACTGCCAAAATGTTTGGCCTGGAAGTCAGCCTGAAGAAAACTGAGGTCCTCCATCAGCCAGCTCCCCACCATGACTACCAGCCTCCCCACATCTCCATCGGGCACACAAAACTCAAAACGGTCAACCAGTTTACCTATCTCGGCTGCACCATTTCATCAGATGCAAGGATCGACAACAGACTCGCCAAGGCAAATAGCGCCTTTGGAAAACTACACAAAAGAGTCTGGAAAAACAACCAACTGAAAAACCTCACAAAGATAAGCGTATACAGAGCCGTTGTCATAACCACACTCCTGTTCGGCTCCGAATCATGGGTCCTCTACCGGCATCACCTACGGCTCCTAGAACGCTTCCACCAGCGTTGTCTCCGCTCCATCCTGAACATTCATTGGAGCGACTTCATCACCAACATCGAAGTACTCGAGATGGCAGAGGCCGACAGCATCGAATCCACGCTGCTGAAGATCCAACTGCGTTGGGTAGGTCACGTCTCCAGAATGGAGGACCATCGCCTTCCCAAGATCGTGTTATATGGCAAGCTCTCCACTGGTCACCGAGACAGAGGTGCACCAAAGAAGAGGTACAAGGACTGCCTAAAGAAATCTCTTGGTGCCTGCCACATTGACCACCGCCAGAGGGCTGATATCGCCTCAAACCGTGCATCTTGGCGCCTCACAGTTCGGTGGGCAGCAACATCCTTTGAAGAAGACCGCAGAGCCCATCTCACTGACAAAAGGCAAAGGAGGAAAAACCCAACACTCAACCCCAACCAACCAATTTTCCCTTGCAACCGCTGCAATCGTGTCTGCCTGTCCCGCATCGGACTTGTCAGCCACAAACGAGCCTGCAGCTAACGTGGACATTACACCTCCATTAATCTTCGTCGGCGAAGTCAAGCCAAAGAAAGAAGAATATTATTAATTATATCAGTAAAGCTTTATCTGTGATCTTAAGGGGGGGGCGGGGGGACGAGGTGATAATTAAAAATAGTTATTGTTTGTTTTTGGGTGGCTCTTTGGAGGGAGAGGAACCTGCAGATGCAGCAATGGTTAAATCTTTTCAAAGAATGCTTTAAGATTCATATATTCATGCAAGTGAATTTTATTCAGTGTATGGGCAGTGTAGCATTTTTGTCTTTGAAACTTTATTTTTAATGCAGGTGTATTAGTTAGGCATTGTCAGGGTTTAATACTTTTAATTCCCTAGAGGCTGGTGGAGAAGCTGTTCTCGCTGGGACTCAACACCCCTCTCTGTTACTGAATCCTGGACTTCCCAATGGAAAGACCACAGTCTCTTCGTGTTAGTAGCAGAGCATCGAGCACTGTCCTGCTGAGCACCATGGGGCTGTGTGCTCAGCCTGCTCCTGTACATGCTCCTGTACATGATCCATGACTGTATCACCAGATCCAGCTCCAACAGTGCCATTAAGGTTGCAGATGACACAAGTATTTGGATGGACAAGTATATCGTTTCAGAACATGCACTGAATAAAAAGCACGGAACTGGAATGGGAGTGCCATTCCAGTCCCATCTTTTTTTCACCTGGACCCCTAGTAATTTTCCTGAAACACCTGCAATGTTTAAGCATGCAATTTTCAAAGCTGAATCCAGCAGGCAGTCATTAATCAGCATCTGACGACCACGATGTCTGGCTACTGGAGCGATTCTGAGATCCACAAGCACCCCACCAACCATCCAGAGAACTAAATAAACCACCACATAATGGGCACGGTGAAGGATGGACCAGTATAAGATCATGTAGTATTAAGATTGAGAGAAAATGGGTTTAATTGTGACAGGTTCCAAGTGATTATCCAGCTTAAAAGCCTGCATAAGAAATACCACCAGGTAGACCACATGGTAGGGGCTGATTGGATTGACCCTATTTTTATGTTTGTTATACCATCTGGGGCACTAGCCATTCAGCACACCCAGTAGCACAAAGAAGCAACATTGAAGACCCATCATCCCCTGATGTGGTTCCTGATCCTTCTACATCCTCAAGCAGCATTCCTGATGCTGTTAGCCAGAGTGGCATGGAAACTGATGCAAGCAATACAGATCCTGTGCCTCGAGAGCAACCAGGTAAAAACCTATTTCTTCTTGTGATCAACAAATTTTATCATGTGTTATATAAGTGCGTCTGCCCATAAAGAGCTGTCTTTCTAATGTAGCTTGTGTTCCATTGCTTTCCAAGGTGCTAACCACCTAAGAAGAGACCAAGTCCTACGAAGCCACAGGCAGTGTCCCAGGAAAAGAGGGAGATGCTGCACTCACTGGTCCATGAGAATGTTGAGAATGTAATTACCAGGTGGTCTCAAGGGCCCATGAGGAAAGAATGAAGACAGAGGCACAGGAGGCGGAGATGTCCACGCATGAGGTGGACAGATATACCAGGGCAGAAGTGATGGCAGGGTTTGGGCAAATATTTCCAGCAGGAAATGCAAAACCAGAGCTCAATCATGAATGATATGATGACTCTAATTTCATTCTCTGCTCAACTGCAGCAACCTCCTGTGCCACTGCCACAAACTCCCATCTGGAGATAGATACCACACTCATCATCCCCATAGCTAGTATTTCTATCAAACACTGCAGTGTGGTGAACTCAGAGGCAAATAGTCTTTGTAATCTCCTTCTTCCCCATTCCTCCCCCACTTGATGCAGTAATTAGACTTTTTAAAATGGTCATCGATGAATGGTTTTAATGAACAGTTGTAAATAGTTAAATGCAGTTGAGTTAAGATTCGTTATTTGCACAGTTGTAAAAAGTTAACTGCAGTTGAAGTGTTTTTATTTCAATTTAGATTTTTCCTGTTCTCTACTATTCTTTTCAAGTGTACCAGATATATCTACTAAATGCAGTCATATATTAGTTTAATTTCTTACAGAAGGACAAGTGTACTAGATGGAAGTATTCCAACTATTCTTTTACAAGTGTACCAGATAAAGCTACTAAAAACAGTCATTCACTGGTTTAATTTCTTACAGAACGGACATAATTTTCTCATGGTTCGCTGTGAAACTGTGTGCTTGCACACTCTGATAGGCAACCCGCTCAGGCTCCTTAGGGAGATCAGGTAGATAATTGTTCCACTCAGGCAAGAAGTGTTCCTTGTTGAACTCACATATATTGTGTAGAACACAACATGCAATAACTACATCTGATATAAAAGTGGCATTAATATCAAGTTGCTTGACCAGGCAACTCCAAATACATTTTCCACTACAATCTTTACAGAGTTCAAATGGTTGTCGTAGCTATGCTGCTGTTCATTGAGTGTATTGTTGTTAGTGTGAGATAATGTATAGGAGACACTTAGATATCCTTAGAATATTAGAATCCTTCGAAATTTTTTAGTGTTTATGTTCATTGTCTAAGAAGAGGTGAAAGGTTAGAAGCTGTATAGTGTTCTGGGGCCACTCACTGACTGGTACTAATTGAAACAATCTTGTGGTGCTTAAGGAGGGAGTCAATGCTGAAAGTGTAAGAATGTGTGAAGAGATATGGGAAGATAAGGGGTCCTGATGCTTTCGGAGTCTGAACACTTTGTTCTAAACAGTCTGTTTCTCAACTACAGTTGAAGAAGAGAGGAAAGGGGAAGGGAGTTTCTGATTCTCCTACAGGTAATGCTTTTCTTTTAGATCATGTGAGTTTGAGACTGATGTAACCTTTTTTCTAACTTGCTTGAATGTATAAAGCAAGTTGATCCAAACCTTTGTTGAGCGGAGACCCTACGAGACTGCTTCAAGTGTGACAGCAGTAGAGGATTCTTCCAGGTAGCTACCTAATAAAGAGTTAACCTTAGATTTCTGTGTGCTGTGTCTATTTTATCTGGGAATGAAAAAAACTGCAACCACAAGTGAACCCCTTCATCAGACACTTCCTGAGTGGGTAAGCTGGGTCTCTGATTAAATGCACATGGATCTCTACTCCATTAATAATTTTTGATTTCTGTAGGCATAACAATGTACATGTATAAATAGCTTATGCACCCTCAGAGAATAACACACAAATAACTTTACAGTGGGGTACATTAACTTATTTTATGTGGGAAGAGGTACCCTCCTTCTTCCTCAACCTTTCTGTAGATGGGCGAGTTGAATAGAACTTGAGCATCATGGATGCACCCAAGCCAACCTACTTACACATCTATGAAGCTAGAACAAGAAGTCGAATCACTTCAATTTATAAAATGCGAACTTAGGGCATGATTCTTACCAGTAGTTGTGGTCTACAACCGCCTGCACAACAATCGAGTGCCATCCTTTCCTATTGTAGTAGGCTAGGGGGGTCTTCATGGGTGGCTCTAATGGGAATATGTGTACCATCAATGGCACCAGCACTCCTTGGATATGCAAATGCATCCATTGTCTCCTGCATTTGTGCATCACTTGGCAGGTCAACAAAACATTTAAATAAGGCCCTCTTTAATGTTCCAGTTACTTGGCATACCAACACACAGACAGTGATCACACCTACACCAGAAATACAACTTATGGATCAATATTCACACGGGGTAGCATACCACCACAAAGCAACGCGAGTCTAAGCTAAGGTTCCAGAGGTGGTCACCAGTTTGTTGTCTTCTGCCTCAAATGTGGCTCAATGGGTCCCAATACAAAGTCAGAAGTTTCCTGAGACATACGGAAATTAGTCCTCCACTCATCATCATCAAAATTGTTTAGGACATTAAACTAAACACGGGCCTGTGTGCTATCTCTCTCTCTCTCTCTCTCTCTCTCTCTCTCTCTCTCTCTCTCTCTCTCTCTCTCTCTCTCTCTCTCTCAACATCTCCATCAGCAGTGTCTAAGGTCCACTTGCATTTCTGCTTCAAACTGTTCCCTGCTTCTCTTAAAATCCTCCTACAATATATAATGTATCACATCAATTTGCTGCTCACATGGATTCTGCGCATCATGAAGTCAGGCATGATGTGCAGGAAATTAGCTTGCACTTGAAGAGTGTTATACATGTCTACTGCAAGCATCATCATAACCATCTCCAGATCTACAGCCATTTTGTTCTGGTTGGAAAGATGTCAATCGCATATGTTAAACATCACAGTCGACATCAACACAGTGGTACTGCATGTCACACGTATGTTATATGTCACAGTCAACGCAGTGACGTTGCACGTCCTGTCTCTAGATACTGCAATGCCAGTATGCTGTATAAAGATCTGGACTCACTGCAATTCTCCAATTGTCACAATTGCTCCATGGCAGATGCAGTATCACTGGCTCTCCACTCAGCTCTTGATCACCTTAAAAACAGCTCTTCATTGGCTACAGCTGGGCCTTCAATAATATTATTCCCTCAGTGCTGGTCAAGAAGCTACAAACTCTAGACCTCTGTACCCCACTCTGCAAATGGATCCTTCACTTTCTCATTTAAGACCACAGTCAATGCAGATTGGAAACAACGTCTCCTCCTCACTGATCATGATGCGTCCTTAGCCCACTGCTCTATTCATTATACACCCACAACTGTATGGCCAGACATAATTCCAGTGCCATCTACAAGTTTGCTGATGACACTACAGTTGTTGAAAGAATCACAAACGGCAATGATGATAGATCAGCTCGAAGACTCAGGATTTATTGTCATGAACAAGTCATGAAATTCGGTGTTTTGCGGCATCTTATGTCATTACTGTAAAAACAAAAACAATAATCGTGTATGAAAAGTAAGTCAGTTCATTGATTATTCAGGAATCTGATGGCAGCAAGGAAAAAGCTATCTTCATGCTGCTAAGTGCTCATTTTTAGACTCCTGTCCTTTTTCTCCAATGGTAGGGTGAAAAGGGCATAGCCTGGGTGGTGGTGGTGGTCTTTGAGGATAGAGGTTTTTTTAAGATGCTGTCTCATGAAGATGTCCTCGATGGAGTGAAGTCTGGTGCCTAGGATGTCACAGGTCAAGTTAATAACCCTCCAAAGTTTATTCTTGATTGAGAGTTATACCAAACGGTAATGCAACCAGCCAGAATGCTCTCCATTATACACCTGTAGAAGCTTACGAGAGTTCTTCGGTGGCATACTGAATCTCCTCAGACACATTACAAAGTCTATGCGCGGCGAGCCTTCTTGTTGATTGCATCAACATGAAGGCTCCAGGATACATCCTTCGTGATGTTTACACCCAAGAATTTGAAGTTCTTGACCCTCTACTACTGAGTGCGAAAGCTGTGTAAAAATAAAAGGGACGGATTAGAGGTAGTCAGCATTTCTTTTTGCCCGTCTAAATTCAAGAGAATATGGATACTTTCTACTTAATCTCTTTTTATTGGATAATAACTAAACTTTCAAAGAAACAATCTTTTGGACTTTCCTTGTAGTCCTTCAGTTGCTGATGCATCTGTTGTTGGTGAGGGAATATGGACTTAAGACTATATTTTACCTGGACCATAATTATATTGCCTTTTGCAATGAAGGCCACCACTTGTCCCACCTGCCTACGTTTGATCCACATTTCTCTAAACATATCCAATCTAGTAATTTGTATGGAAGAATAACCGAGCGTAGCCAAACTTTGGTCAGTAGCTACATTCATCATCAACATGAAACAGAGGGCTTGTGACATTTCTTTGTCCTATATTAAAGATGACCAGTATTCCCAGCAGCAGTTAAGATTTTGCATACAGCCTTTATTTATCTTAATTTGCTAAGTTCAACAGTTTAGTGATTGTGTGGCTGGGTTAGGGGATGGGTGGTTTTGGATAGAGAAAGTGGTTAGAGATTGATTGGAGAAAAAAATGGGTTCATTAAAATCTTGCCAGATTGTCCAAAGCTTTAAATACTGAGTGATGAATGGCACTGTACTTGGACACAGCAATAGCTTTGGGGTGTTAGCTAAGATAGTTAAGTGAGGTAAAAAAAATCATCAGTTTTATAGATAACTGAAGCCTGGCATGTTTTACCATGGAGTCAATCGCTTTTGCTTTTTAACATAAATGTGCATTCCAGGTGTTTTCCAATTACAGCGCACACATGATTCTGAATGAAATTGAGAAAAGTGCACAAAGGCACAGACTTAAGAAAACTTTTGAAGATGACAAAATATGTCATGAGATTTAATTGGGGCCTGGAAATTAGTTGAGTGGCATTGAAGAAAGAAGTGTAACAAGTTGGGACTGGTTTGTCAGGCCAGAGTGCAGAAAGAAATATCAGGTTGAGATGACTTTGGGTTATGAAAGAGCTAAGTCTCAAATTAATTTCTTATTTACTTATCATCCTTTATCTGGAATGTTTCTGTTCTTACTCAAAATTTTAAACAGAACAATAAATGAATGACAAAAATTCCAAAGTGCTATTATTGCCAAATTAATATATTGAGGAAAATACACCAAAGCACTTAATAAGCACAAATTTGTAGATTTGAGATGGCTATGACTTTTTTTTTGTGTATTTACCATTAAGATAAAATAGTTGCAAATCAGTAATGCAGCAGATATTGGAAAGATGAAATAAAAAAGAAAACGGTGAAATATCTTTCAGACTGAGCTGTAGCTGTGGAAAGAAAAAACAATGTTAACATTCTAAGTTGAAGTCTTTCTACAAAGGTTTGTTTTAAATTGCAGAGAGTGCAGGGGAGAGATAGATTATTCAATGGGAATATAGCTATATTATTATTATTACATAATAATTCATTTCCTGAGAATTTTACTGAAGCTAATTTCTTCACAAATTAGAAATGTCCATTTTCTATAATAGCCCATGTTATTTATTGTTGTACATGCACTTCTTTCATTTCATCAAATAATCACCCATAATTAAACTACACTGCATTTAAACATTAGTGAACACAGAACGTTACAACACAGTCGAGGCTTTTTGGCCCACGATGTTGTGCTGATCTATATAAACCTACTCAAAAAATTATACCTTCCTTACCTCACAAACCCTATTTTTCTTTCATCCATGTTCCTATCTAAGTGTCTCTAAAATATCCCTCGTGTACGAGTCTCTACCACCACTCCTGACAATGCATTCCAGGCACCCACAACTCTTAAAAAAAAATATACCCTATTTCTTTCCTAAACTTTCCTTCCCTCACTTTGCATAAAAGTCCTCTGGTGTTTGTTACTCTCGTCCCAGGAAAAAGATGCTGGCTGTCGACCCTATCTTTGCCACCCTATCTTGTAGACGTCTATTAAGTCACCTCTCATCCTTCACTCCAAAGAGAAAGGTTCTAGCTCTAATAATCTTGCTGCACAAAACACATTCTCTAATTCAGACAATGTCCTGCTAACTCTCCTCAACACCCTCTCCATAGCTTCCACATCCTTCCTGTAATGAGGTGACCAGAAATGAATGCAAAATTCCAAGTGTGGCCTAACCAGAGTTTTATAGAGCTGCGATATTACATCTCGACTCTTGAACTTAATCCCCTGACTAATGAAGGGCAACATACCCCAAGCCAACTAAATTACCCTATCAACCGGTGTGGCATCCTTGACAGATATATGGATTTAAACCACAATATCCCCCTGTTCTTCCACACTGTTGAGAATCTTGCCATTAACCATGTGCTCTGCCTTCAAGTTTGACCTTCCATAATGCAGCATATGTTCATACTTATCCAGATTGAACTTTATTTGCCTCTTTTCAGCCCAAATCTGCGACCTCTCTCTATCCTATTGTAGCTTGCACAACATCTCCAACCTTAGTGTCAGCTGCAGACTTACTGACCCATCCCTCCACTTCTTCGTACAGGTCATTTATAAAAATCATGAAGAGCAGGACTCCCAGAACAGATCCCTGCGGAACTCCACTAATCACTGCCCTCCAGGTAGATACGTTTCATCCTCTACAATCATCTGATTTCTGCAGGTGCCAGTTCTGAACCCACACAGCCAAAGCTCCATGGGAGCAAAGCCTCTAAATTTTCTGAATGAGTCTGCCATGGGTGACTTGTTAAATGCCTTACTAAAATCGATATCAATTTCTTTTATCATTTCTTCATAAATCTCAATTAGGCTCTTAAGGCATGATCTGCCCCTCAGAAAACCATGACTATCCCTGAGAAGACTATGCTTCTCTAAATGCTCGTAAATCCTTTCCCTAAGAACTTTCTCCAATAGTTTGCCCACGACTGATGCAAGACTCTCTTGTCTCTAATTCCCAGGATTCTCCCTATTACCCTTTTTAAACTAGCGAACAACATTTTGCCATTCTGCTATATTCCATTATTTTCCTGCATCCAGGAAGGACGCAAAGATCATTGCCAGTGCCCCAGCAATCTCTTCCCTTGCTTCCTATGGGAACCTGGGGTATATCTTGTTTGGTCCTGGGGACTTGTCAATCCTAATGATTTTAAGAAGATCCAGTACTTCCTCTTTCCTTATCTCACATGCTCCAGCATGTACGCTTGTTCTATTCAGAACTTACCTCACCTTGACCAAGATCCCTCTCTCTAGTGAACACTGAAGCAAAGTATTCATTTATGACCTCCCCCACCAGGCATATGTTGCCTCCTTTATCCTGAAGTGGTCCTACCTTCACTTTTCATTCTTCTGCTCACATATGCATGGAATGCCTGGGTTTTTCCTAAATCTTACTTGCCTATGCTTTCTGTAGTCCCTTCTAGCTCTCAAGTCCTTTCTTGTTCCTTTCTGGCTACATTATAATTCTCATGAGCCTTTTCTCTCCTTTGCTTCCTAAATCTTGTGCATACTTCCTTCTTCCTCTTAACTAACTGCCTCACCTGCTTTGGCAACCATAGTTCCTACCATCTTTTCCCTGCCTCAGAGGGACAAACCTATCCAAAACACTGCGCAAGTGGTCCATCACAATCCTTCCGTAGCAGATGCATTATCACTCACTCCACTCAGCTCTGGGTCACCTCAAAAACAGTAACTCATATATATGGCTGTTCTTCAACGATTATAGCTCAGCCTTCAACACCATTATTCCCTTAGTGCTGGTCAAGAAACTCAAAATCCAAGGGCTCTGCATGCCTCTCTGCAACTGGATGCTTGACTTCCTCATTGGTAAACCACAACCAGTACGAATTGGAATCAATGTCTCCTCACTGATAATCAACACAAGTGCACCTCAAAGATGCGTGCTTAGCCCACTGCTTTACTCACTATGCACCCATCACTGTGTGGCCAGACATAATTCCAATGTTATCTACCGCTGACACCACGGTTGTTGGCAGAATCAAAAATGGCAATGAGGAAACATACTGGAGGGAGATAGATCAGCTTGTTGAATGGTGTCACACCAACAACCTTGCACCCAACATTAGCAAAACCAAGGAGGTGATTGTGGACTTCGGGAGAACATGAACCAGTCTTCATCAAGGACTCAGTAGTGGAGAGAGTCAAGAACTTCAAATTCTTATTATAGTCTGGGCGAATTGTGAATGCTGGACTTTAAAAAAAATATATTATTGGGCAGCCCAGTCGAGATACATTGCCTCCCTCTTTGAGGCGGAAGGTGCATCCTGGCACAAATTGAACTGCACATGATATAAATGGAACACTAAATTGCTATCAGAAAAGAAAGGCTGCACTGTATTAAAACAGATAATCCTCATTTGGCACAAAATTAACCAATATGTAGGAACCAAAATGGGGCTGTCTCTAAAAACACCCCCAGCTCCAAATAGAATAATACCCTTGATGGTGGATAACAAGATCCTGGATGCCTGGCACCATAATTACGTCATGTGAATAGAGGACTGTTATAAGCAGGGGCTGCTAATGTCGTTTGAGCAGTTTAGGAATAAATATAATTTATCAAATAAGATGTTTCACTGCTACCTTCAGATAAGATCTTTTCTAAACAACAAATTATGACATACAGACCATGATTCGAAAGGCGAGCCCACAGAAGTTCATTTTGGGAATGTATTTCTTACTCTAAACGCAAGGCCCCAAACCTGGCCTTGACAAGTCGAGACAAAGGTGGGAGTTGGACTTAGGAATAATGATTGATGAACAGTGCTAGTCAGATTTGTGTTAGATCAGTATGACTGCAGTTATCAATGCATGGTACAGGCAGGTGCAATAGAATTTTCTGCTCCAGTTGTACCTGACGCCACAAAAATTGAAAGATTTGAACCTGAATTATCAGACTAATGTTTTAGATGTGCCATTGCAACGGTCTTTTGTGCATGCAACCTTGACATGTGCCAAGAGGAGATTTTTTGGGTGGGATTGGGCCAAGCCCTGGAAAAAAAATCACACCCAAAGAATTCCCATAGGAGCCAGAGCTCTTCCTGTTGGAAAACTTAATGGATGCAAGACTTACAATTTCAAATTCAATTTGTCATGATTGCATTGGCGGTGGCCAGGAAGTGCATAGTAGTTGCCAGGAAGTCCGACTCCTACTTGAGTATTGAACATTGGAACACAGAAATGCAGAGCTGTGCACGCCTGGACAAAATGACCTACAACCTAAGGAAACAATACAGTACTTTTTTGAAGGTCTGGCAGCCCTACTTGTACTACACAGGAGAGCAATTGTAGTGTTGGACCACCCTGCCCTATCCTCCTAATATGCCCCTCCATTGGTGAGGAGCTCCATCCTATTCTAACCAGGGAAAGCTGTGGGAAAAGTAGGCAGCCTTTGCACTGGCTGCCGTGAAGCGACAAGCCCATAGGTCCCCAAATATAAATTTCATAACTTTGTTGTGAGTTTTTTGGTTATTGTGTGTAAGTGTAATTAATTGTGTGTTGCGGGGGAGGAAAGGGGATGAAAAGAATCATTTAAACTCCATGAGAAGATTGTATGAATTAACAGATACGAAATGTAAATAACGTTGATATTGTTGTTAATGATATTAATGATATTGACAATTGTTGGAGTTTGAATGGAAAATTATAAATAAAATATTTTTTTAAAAACCTTCAAATTCCTGGGTGTCAACATCTCCGAGAATCTGTCCAAGAGTCTCGGTGTCAATACAACCATGAGGAAGGCTTGCCAGTGGCTGTACTTTGTGAGGTGTTTGAGGAGATTCAGTATGTCACCAAAGACTCTCGAAAATTTCTACAGGTGGACTGTGAAGAGCATTCTGAATGGTTGCATCACTGTCTGGTATGGAGATGCCAACACTCAGGACAAGAAAAAGCTCCAGAAGATTATTAACTCGGCTTATGACATCGCAGGCATCAGTCTTCACTCCATTAAGGCCATCTACAAGAGGCAATGTCTTAAGAAAGCGCCCTCTATCCTCATGGTTACCCACCACCAAGGCCACATCCTCTTCACTCTGCTACCATTGGGGACAAAGGTACAGGAGCCTGAAGATGAGCACTCAGTGGCACAAGAACAGCTTCTTCCCCGCTGCAATCAGATTCTGTCCTTATAGAATTTCTCAGCCCACCCAATGATCCAGAGTTCATCCAGCTCCATTATTATTACTGATTGAAAAATGTATATGGGACAAAAATTTGCAGAAAGTCAGATTTCCAGAAGTTAGAACATTCATAATCAGCTTGTTGAATGGTGTCACACCAACAACCTTGCACCCAACATTAGCAAAACCAAGGAGATGATTGTGGACTTCGGGAGAACATGAACCAGTCTTCATCAAGGACTCAGTAGTGGAGAGAGTCAAGAACTTCAAATTCTTATTATAGTCTGGGCGAATTGTGAATGCTGGACTTTAAAAAAAATATATTATTGGGCAGCCCAGTCGAGACACTACCTCACTTTGACTATTCGTGCACTATTTTAATTTATTTTTTGTAAGGTGGTTTATATAAATATTTCCACTGTGATGCTGCTGTAAAACAACGAATTTCATGACTTGTTCGTGAAAATAGATTCGGATTCTGATTCTAAACCTCTTCACATTTCTTCTGTGCTTTTCCCCGAGAACACCTTTTCCCAATTTATTTACACTCCTTGGTTCTTGCCAAATCCTATCATAATTAAACAGTTTACTACTTTGCTCTGATCCTTGACCCACACCTATGCTAAAGGTCAGGGAGTTGTGGTCTCTATCACCGAACTGCTCCCCTTCTGAGAGATCTGTCACCTGACAGGTTCATTACCCTGTACTAAATCCAGTATGGCCTCTTCTCTCGTCAGCTGGACCACATACTGTGTCAGGAATCCTTTTTGGACACACCTGACAAATTCTTCCCCATCTATCCCTCTTGCAGTAATGAGGTGCCAGTCAATATTAAGGAAGTTGAAGTCTCCCATAACAACAACCTGGTTATTTCTGCATCTTTTCAAAACCTGCCTACCCATCTGCTCCTCTGTGGCCCAAGGGCTATTTGTGAGCCTCTACAGTGATTGTTCCCTTCCTATTTCGGACTTCAACCCACACTGACTCAGTAGAAACTCCCTCCACGTTAAACATTGGAACCTGTCCTTACATCAACCAAATCTCTAATGACTATAACACAGTCGGTGTTGTGGTTAGCGCAATACCTTTACAGCACCAGCGATCAGGATTTTGGTTCCAATTCCGTGCTGTCCATAAGGAGTTTGTACCTTGTGCATGCATTTTCCCTGGGGGCTCTGGTTTCCTCCCATTGTACGAAATGTACCAGAGGTGTAGGTTAGTTGGGTGTAAATGGCACAGCATTGTGGGCCAAAATGGCTTGTTATCGTGCTGTATCTCTAAATTTAAAAAAATATATAATTCCATATACTGATCCATGCTCTTAAATTCTTCTCCCATTTTCACAATACTTCTTCCATTGAAATAAACACATTTCAAATCCTCCAATGGACTACATTTATGCTCCCTCCACTGCCTGTCCTTCCTCGCAAACTCACAACACATTGCATCAACCTTTCCACCATCTGTTTACTTCTCTGCTTTCACATTCTGCTCTCCTATCCTTATGCCAAACTAAACCATCCCAACAACTCTTCCAAAACCTGCCCACCAGGATACTGGTACCCCCCTATTTCAGGAATAACCTGTCCTTTAATAGAGATTCCAATGATCCAAAAATCTGAACCCCCTTCCTATTGCACCAACGCTTCAACCACGCATACCACTTTCTATTCCTACCCTCGCTGACATATGGCACAGGCAGAAATTCTGAGATTACAAAACTTTCCTGCTTTTTAGCTTCCTTAACTCCCTGTATTTCCTCTTAAAAGCCTCATCCCTTTTCCTATCTATTTATTGATACCAACATAGACCACAACATTTGGCTGCTCACCCTTGAACTTGAGTATGCAGTGTTCTTGATCTGAAACATCCCTGACCCTGGTGACATATCACTCAGGAGTCTTAATCTTGTTCGCAGAGCCTCCTGTTTGTCCCTCTAACTATTGAATCACCAATCACTTAAGCTGTCCTCTCCTCCCTTCCCTTCTGAGCCAAAGGACTAGTCACTGAGCCAGAGACCTTACCACTATGACATCCCTGGTAGATCATTCCTCCCAGCAGTATCCAAAACAGGATACTTGTTTTTGAGGGGAATGGCCACATGGGTGTCTGCACTTACTGCTTTATTCCCCTTCCCTCTTCTAACAGTCACTCAGCTACTTGCCTTTTGTGTGTGTCTGTCTCCTTATAGCTCTGTCCATCACCCTGTCAGCCAACCAATGATCCAGAGTTCACCCAGCTCCATTATTACTGATTGAAAAATGTATATGGGACAATTTGCATCGTCAGATTTCCAGAAGTCCGAACATTCATAACCAGTATCTCTAATTACATGAGACCATGGTTGCCATGGGTATAAATTGTAGATGTCATCTAATCATTGGAGTGATGGACAGATGGGAAGAGAATAAATTGGGGAAAAAAAACAATGAGAACATTTAAAGAGCTAGAATACTAACAAAGGAATGTGTAAAGATACAACATGTTGATCAATGGGACATGCCCACCAGTTTAGACTGCATTGGAGAGAGAAAATTGAGAGAGCACTGATACAACTGCAACAGAAATGGCCAGTTCTAATACAGACAAAGTATGTTATCTGAAATTGTAGAATTCAGCATCAAGTCTGGAAGGCTATGGTTTGTGACTTTGCCCTAAAGCTTAGAATATTCCCTTAATTGTTGAAGTATTTGTATTCTTCCACAGTTCACATGAACATGAAAAGACTCCAGTGCTGATATTCGTCCCTTAAGGACAATCCACAGCGACTTAATAATTTCCATGTTTGAACAAGAAACCAGACATTGTCTTGAGTTTATTAACAAAATTGAGAAAATTGTCAGTGGCTATCTCTTGAAACAACAAAGTAGTAACTCCTGGAACTGTGGCTGCTGAAATCAGAGGAGGAGCATTTGGGAGGATCAAGAACCTCATGGACATGCATTAGGAACACCGTGAATTCCTGGTTAAATTTTAAATTTATTTTAATTTATTTTTGTTTTAAATTTAGACATACAGCATGGTAACAGCCCCTTTTGGCTCATGAGCCCATGCCACCCAATGACACCTAATTGACCGAGAAGGATTAAAATTACCTATCATCTAACCCAGCTTTGGAAGGTGTGCAGTTCCAACAGTGATCCTATTAGTTGCCGCAAAAGTATGGCACATTGGTACAGATCATAGGGATGTTGCCTTGCCCGCACCAGTGACCGTGGCTCAGTCCTAACTTCTGGTGTTGTTTTTTCTGAGCTTGCACTTTCTATCACCACATATATTTCATCCAGGTGCATCACTGTCCTCCCACTTTCAAAACGTGAGATAATTGCTATAGCATGTGAATGTAGGTGGACGGTAGAACCTGGGTCATATAATGAGAACGTGGGGAAAATGAAAAGAATTAGTATTGGATTGTTGCAAATGCGTGCTCAATGGTTGGCACTGACTTGGTGAGCCGAAAGACCCCTTTCAGAGTTGCATGACTCTGTGTCTTTTTGAGAGCCCAGAAAACTGGAGTAGGTGATACTCCAAACAAAAGGAATTCAAAGAAGAACACCTGTTTAATCCAGTTTGTCTCTTGATTGCATTAAATACTCATCATGTCTAATCACAGAGCAGATGTATTCTCTCTCTCTCCCATTGTGCTTTACCTAAAGGCTCATTTGTAATCTTTAATTTTGCTTTATTCCTTTCTTACAAATGTTCACTTTTTAACTCTTGGCATTGCAGTTGATTTCTGCTTTCTCTGGATACTTCACCGCCTCTTAAACCTGGAACGAAATAATTGACAATGAGTCTTTTGAAGAACACCAAAAAATGAGGTTTCTTTCACTGGTTCTACATTCTGATGAAGAAAAGACCAACGTACAAACTATGTTAGTATTAATTAGTTTAGAAGATAACTCAGCCACCTCCAATGACAGTTACAGGTAAAATTTAAAAGTGTTAATGCAAGGAGTACATTCCTAATCTGCATTGCAATTGTTTGCTGTAGGTTTTCCAGAAGTAGGTAGGATATTATGCATGTCTCGTGTCAGTGATCATCAATTGTTAAAGTAGACTTATTTCTTTTTTTTAAATTGATTTCTAATACAGAACTTATTCAGTAAAATTATATGGATAATTATACAAAATTGATAAAACATTCAGTATAACAAAAACATAACATCTATAATTCGTATTCAAGGTATATATAAAAACAACTAATAACAAAAAAGAGAAAAGAATATAGTAAAAAGGAGAAAAACTCCAAACCCCTGCCTAACAGCATTGCCCAGATGCTATCTGTGATTAATATTAAAAGAAAAATGAAAGTTTAAAAAAAATGTGAAAAAATTGGAAAAGATACGAGTCAGACAATTTAATTACATTGAAATGAAATTATAAAGTTAGAAAGTGAGTCATGAATGGCCCCCATGACGTCTGAAATCTTATATCTGAATTATTAACTGAAAAACAAATCTTTTCCATATTCAAACAGGATATGATGTCACGCAACCATTGACCATGAGTAGGCAGGGCAGCATCCTTTTATTTAAGTAAAAATCACATGCCTCACCAAAAGAGAGGCAAAAGAGATAGCACGACTCTGAACCAAAGACAAAGAAGAAGCATTCCCTTCCATTGTATTGAAGAGGGCTGCCAAGGAATTCAGTAATAAAAAAAATTTTGACCAAGCCTAAACCGGGGCAAAAACCATGTTTAGTGGTTATACACCCAAATCACTATCAAACAAAAGAACTGCTGATTCATGAAGCCTGTCAGAAAGGTATACTGCAATATCAAGGCAAACAATTTACAATTGTTGAAGATTACTCTCCCGAAGTTGTAAACCAGCAGGCAGTCTACAGAGAAGTTATGTTGGAGCTGTTCAAGCATGGGTGCAAGCTTTCACTGCTGTTTCCAGCAAGACTTCACATCTCTCTTCCAAACAGGGGAAAGAAATGGTTTAGTTCAGTGGAGGAAGCTTGGGAGTATACTCATAACCTTCCCGCTTCAGTTACCGAATGACACATTTTTCTGTTGGATGGCTGTTTTGAACCGATGATTGAATTTTAACATGTTAAAAATCCAGTCATTTGTTTTTTTAAGGTTTTCACAGGGAAAACATTGTTATTGAGAATTGATTGAATTTGGAGTGGTTGAAGGAAAAGAATTTGACACACTTTGATTGTATATACAGTAAAGATTGTCTTACTAAAACCTAATCTCAATTGGAAGATAATAGGATTTGTTGAAATAATTTGTGTGCTATTGGCCTATTCGACACCCTTAGGGGGGTGGGACTGGAGAAGAACTGAGGTGAGTCAACGAGTGTTGTTCATTGCCATGGTACTTTATTATTGTTAAGGTTTTTTGGTTCCATCTTAAGAAGTCAAACTAGGCTTCTTTTGTGGGTGGCTTGGATTTAATTGCTGGTACCAGGTTTGTTAGCAAAATAGTGATGAAAGATGAGGACTGGAGGATAATTAGCTTTTATGGTGAAGCTTGTGACCTAACCATTCCTGTCATATAATTCAAGGGAACTGTCCACTGGTATCCACAAGTGTCCTGGCTTTGAACTCCCTGTATTCATATTTTCTGCCAAGGGCATACATTTGGTTGAATGTATACTTTAATTTATAAAGTAGCTACATCATCTACATAATAACCCCTTTCACATTGGCAAACCGCTAAACTGGCAGTTGAACAAACTGTTTTAAAATACCAGTAGGGCCGTTCACACTGGACCAATGTAAACCGGTTCTTTGTGCCCATTCACACTCACCAGCCGACATTGCAGAGTAAAGGGGCCTCTATCCTCCAGCAGTGAAGTTCTGCATATTCCCTGTCTCGTTCACTCTGGGCGAACCAGTATGCCAATTCAAAACAAATTGGCGATGATACTACCTCCCTAGGCAGTTCATCCCCAGGACGATTTGGCCCCTATGTGCTGGATCATGGGCTTTCACACTGGCATGCTAACCATTAAATTGGCAGTTATTTACTGGGTTAAAGTGCCAGCATGAAAGGGGCTTAAGTTTCACGCATTGATCTACATTTGAAATTCAGATATTTGGTGTAAAGTAGGTTAACTGGGTGTTGTGGTAAATCCATAAAAGGTAGTCATGGTAACATAAATAATAGGAGCAAATTATAAAGGCTTTAGACTGAACATTGTTTTGTTTCTTGTTTTTCCTCATTTAATGGCTCTGATAATATCGGAATATTCAATTTATTTATGCAAGAGCTGGGTACTTAAAATTTTGATATTACATCTATATTCAAGGTCATGTCTACATAGTTTTAGTTTCATTGACTATATAATCTTCAGTATACTGGACACCATTAACTGATTATTAGCAAGACCTGTTCATTCCAAATCAAAATATTGTTTTGCCATTTTCTTTGAAATACTGCAATGGTACTCATAATTATGTATTCATTGTTGCAAACTATTTTTATTGTGTTACTTGAAAGATTCCATCACAACTGTCTTAATAACTAAGAACAGACATCTTGTAATATAAGCCAATGATCCAGGATTCCCCAGACCAATATCATGGTTGTGCACAATTTGCAATGCATCAGCTTCGAGATTTCAGCCTTTTTTAAGACAGCATATTCTGAAAAACAGGCATGATTCTGGATTAAACAGAACTGATCTGATCAAGTTTTGCAATGGTTGTGAGTGAACAAACAGATTCGATGGGTCTCAAAAGCAGACTCTGAACACAGTCTGACAGTAAATGACTTTATACGCAGAAGATTCATGTGGATGAGGGACACATGACAATGAACAAGAGTATCATATTTTCACTCATATGTGCACATGCAAAAAATCATAAATTGTGCAAAAGTAGTTTTGTGCAACACGCAGGTGTAGAATTCCATATACTGATTGGCAAAAGCAATTTGCATTTAAATGGAACATGAGACAAAGCACTGCAATCTCCTGCAATTAACACCCAGTCAACTTCCCCCAGAGTGTCAATCGCCCATTATATAGATAATATCCTGCTGCAACACATTAACAAGCTTTGGAGAGGGAATCAGTTAAATATATCGAAAACAGGTTTCAGAGTTAAACAGGATTTTAATTCTAATGTCTCAAATCCAAGACAGTTGATATGTTAATCTCCTCCCTCAGGGATGGGTCTGAGCAATTACCATTGATAAGGAGCAGTGCCCTAGAGAATGGCCTGTTTATTGGAATACCAGGGCATTCAGTACCAAGAGATATTCCCAAAATCAAAATTTCCCATTCCCGCTATAAATTGTGCCCATTCTTTCATTGCTACTATTGCATTTTCATACTCACTATAATATTCCCATGCTCACTATAAATTGCCAGTGTGTCTTTCCCACAGCCACTATTAATTGTGTGCATTATTTCAATGCCGCTAATATATTCCCATGCTCACTAATATTTCCACCTCGCTATAAATTGCCGGTTCTACTTTCCCACACCTGCTATTAATTGTGTGTGTCTTTCAACATAAAAATTTTCTCGTATAGTGACACATGCATTTAATGCAGTGGAGGATAATCACCCCTTGACCTCATGTAGTCATGGCTCTATGTTACTCAGGACACTAACTAAGACACTCCCAACCCTTTACCAGTGCACAGCTTACCAAACAATTTCTCCATTGCCATTCCACGGAACCTGGCCTGGAGTGAAGCAGGGCAGTCCCACGGAGATGGCAAAGTGGAAGAGGAAAGTGCACATGGCACCCTTTATAGTAGTGAGGGCTGGGGAGTCTAACCCAGGTAATTGACAGGGAACCAATGGCTCAGTGCGAGCTAGGTCTAATTGATTACAAAGGCCAATGGCCCAAGACCAAGTACAAGGGTACTTAAAGGAGACAATGGTCAGGTGTGTACTGATGGGTGGAGTGGAGCCAAAGCTTGATTGGTAGGGGGTGTGTGTTCTGACCAGGTAATGGGCAGTGGTGTTATGTGACAGCCACAACCCTCCACAATACAGCCATTCAAACAGACATCAAGATTCATTCCAGAAGATGTACATCTTGTGCAACTATTTTAGATTTTTTCATAAATGTACACCATCTGAATTTCAAGCATCATGAGGCTCTCAAGGATCATTTCCTTCTTTATGACTATGTCTAATGTGGAAAAACTGAATAGCAGGTAATGCATATCCACCTCAGCAATTACCAGCACTTGAAGGTTCCCCTCAAAATTACTTGTGAATATAACACCTTTTCTTCATTTTTGCTTCTTCCTAATTCTGAAACTCCTTGCCCAACAACATTATGAGAATACCATCAATAGAGGGTTGCAACTTTTCAAGAAAGTGGTCCAAGGCATCCCTTGCAATTTCACCCATATGCAAAAACTTAATAACTAAGTGAAAAGCTGTTGTTTTATATCTAAAAGAGTCAAATGCAAAAGAAAAATATTCCTTAAAAAGAATGAATCAATTTAATTGTTGTAGAATATAATGATCATTATGAAATTATGCTTTCAGAAATTATTATTATTGCAATGCCTTTTCCAACCCTGATTTTTAATTTCCTGCAATTTTCATAGCACCTGTTGTGCATATAATGAAGTTATTTTGAAATATTCATTGACTCTAAAAGTAACTGAACTAATTGTAAAATGAATACATTCATATTTGTATTCTTTATCTTAAAGATTGAAGATGGCTGGGAGTTTTCTTTTTTAGAGCAAAACCTCCAGAAAATGGGATAGTTGAGAAAATGAACAGTTATGTGAATATTCTGGAGTAAAGCTAGCCAAACATTTGGTGGCTGAAGATACCTTTACATGAAATTAAGGACAGAAAAAGACATTGTAAAGTGTGGTTAAACAGGGAAGTATGCAGACGCTAAAATTGTAGTGCAATACTCAAAAGTACTGGAGAAACTCAGCAGGTCACCTAGTAGGCAGGCACAGAGACCATGCTACATGGATGGATGCTCCAATCCACGTGCCGTTTCATTGAAAGTGAGGGCAATAAGAGGTTATGTAGAAAGGATTTCCTTGAGATGAAGCTGTTTCCAGGCGAATTGCAGAGAGAATCTGAGAAAATGTTCACCTGACAATCCACAGGATTCATAGGGTGTGCGCAAGTGGAATGATTTGATTGGTGTGATTGGTCTACTTGGGCAAGCTCAGATAATAAGAGGGAGAAGAGGTTAGAGCAATTGAACGGTGACTTGTATTATTTTAGAGAGCACCCAGAAAAGTTTAAAGGAAAGTTATTCAGTGACTTACTAAGAATGAAATACCAACAGAGTAATAAGCTAGAAGGTGGCAGAGCAGTGATGAATAGGGAGGAGAAAGCACAATATTTGAGAAGGGAAGAGGCAGAGTTTAAGAGTAATATTCGTGATTAATATATGCACAGGATGCATGGAGACAGAAACAGTACTTAAAAGACAGATACTTCAATGAGCAAGATGTAAGGAAATATTTTATTAAAGCAGGCAAGTAGGATTCGCATGGATAGACATGCAGTGGGCCTTGTTCTTAGAGCCTTATTCTGTGCTGTATAGCTCAATGACTCTAGGATGGGAAAAAAAAGGCGACGTTGCAAAAAAAAAATCGCCTTTCATTGGTTCCTGAAATTAACCTTAATGTAGAATGTCACTTGTATTTTAACAGAGGAACAGCTGCCTCATGGATTCCCCACTATCGATATGGGCCCACAGCTTAAGGTGGTGGAGCGGACCCGGACAGCTACTATGCTCTGTGCTGCCAGTGGAAACCCAGATCCAGAAATAACATGGTTCAAGGACTTCTTACCAGTGGACACAAGTAATAGCAATGGACGAATTAAGCAGCTCAGATCAGGTAGGTTTTTTTTATTATCAGATCTCTGTTATGCAGTTTGGTCATTTGGAGGTTAGTGTTTTATCAACTGCTGCATTGGCATATTATTTCCAATAAATATGTTTAATATTCAAATCATTAGTATATTATGATTTTAAAAAGAGGTAATAACCATTGTTACAGCCCATAGGACTTGACTGTTTTACCGGGCAGACTGTTTAAACATATACAATGTTGCATTCATTTGATTTCTTGTACATTGGAATTGTGAATTTTGTTTGTCTCCTGTCTAGCTGATGCATGGTGGTAAGAGTAGTGAATTAATTGAGTCTGTTTATCCATTTGGTATTTATATGTATTTTGCAAATTATGCAGCTTTACTATATCAATAGAAAGTGGAAGGTAACAGATGAATCAAGTCTTGTGTTCAATTTTGGGAATCAATGGGAAATTCTAACATATTTAAATTCATATGCAAGTTGCTGAGAAATCTATGCCCATGTAATGAGTAAGCTCTCTCCATGTTGGAATTTAGACACTTCACTGTCTAAATGCCCCTAATAGGGAGAATATGTGTATAGGTTGACATGGCCAAGACTTTGAGATTGCACAATTCCTAGCATGACATAGTGTACATGAGGGTATGTATTTTTATCAATAAAAGCTGCAATTTACTGGTAAGCAGTCCATAATATTTTTGTGAATTTTGTAGAATAATACAGGCTTTAGAAAGGACATAAGAGTAAGCTACCTGAAGTAATATTGTAAGAGAGAACTGTAAAAAAGCAATGTAAAGTAATTTGGAAAATGACATTGAGTGACATTGTGAAAAGCCCAGCTGGTTTTTGTCAGCATCTATGGTCCACACAATTGTCCTTCTGCCATACTTCACAATCCTATCAACATATCCTTCTGTTCTAGCCTTCATCAAATGCCTGTCTCAGGCTTCCCTTAAATGCTGCTTCACTATTTGCCTTAGCTACTCCTTGTGATAGAGCAGTTCCAATTCTTGCTTCAATAGGTGTTTTTTCCTGACTTGGTGTATTGGATTTGTTAGTAATTGTCCTTATATTTATGACCTCAATTTCTCTACATTGATCAAATGATGTCAGATTTTGATAGTGTCACTCTCAATTACATAAATCCCTCAACCGTCTCTTTTCTAGAGAAAGGATCATCAGTCTTTCCAGATATATCCACTCAGTTTCAGTGTTATCCTTTTGAATCTTTTTTGTACCTTCTCCAATGCTCCTGTTTCCTTTCCATAATACAGGCTAGAATTGTGTATGGTTCTTTGCTTGGTTTCATAGAAGTTTTACCCAGCTTCTGATATTCAGTTTGATTCAAAGTTTCCAAACTATATGGCATGAATCCAATCTTAAAAAATTAATTAACCTTCAAAATTGATAAATTCTTTAGAAAATAAGTAGAATTAAAAAGACATGGAGTCTAATGGCAACATTGAAGGTCAGGAGACATTAAAGTATACAAAACGGGGTTAAAGAGGTAAATACTAAGTTTAAAATGTAGCAGTAAAGTATTTGATAAATTCATAAAAAAGACAAGAATTAAATATGGGATGATACCTCATAGGAAAGGAATTTCATTTATCTTTTCCTTATAAATATGTGCTTGAGATCTGAAAGCAGCTACTGTTATGTCCATTTTCAAGAAGAGGAACAAAATAATGGTAGTCATTTCAGCATCTTTAATTATTGCTGAAATTAATAAATAGAGAGTGATGGAGAAATTATTTAGAAACACCCAGTACACCAGACTTGACATATCTGATAAAAATATAAAAACAATGGATATTAGTAAAGCATGAATATCAGATGTATTGATGTTCACAAAGTCATGAATAGATATAAAATTTTATTAGGGAGAATAAAAGAAAATTAGATGAAAAATGGAAGTTGAATTATTTTGAAAAGAGGATAATCTGAATTGAATTGAGTATCATTTGGCAGATTGATTGGAAATTGAAAAGAGCATTCTAAATTTTGCCTACATCTGTCCACTGCACATGTAAATACTTTGATTAAAGCCGGGATAAATTTTTAATTTCAAGGAAATTAGATGTTCAAAATGGTAACAGACCTTTCCAGCTCATGAGCACATGCTGCCCAAATACAGCAATCAACCTACAACTCTTGCACATTTTGAAGGGTGGGAGGATACCTGGCGAGAACACGCACAGACATGGGGAGAACACACAAACTCCTTTCAGACAACACTGGATTCAAATCCGGGTCACGGACACTGTAATAGCATTTTCCGCTAACCACTACGCTGACCGTGCCACCCCATATTTGGGAAATGATTTAAATTACTTTACTTCATGTCCATTAGTGTTTAGATTACAGTTGTGCAAGTGATTATCTAGACATCTTGTAAATGCAGTGAGAGTCTGATCCTTCATTTTTTTAAATGTTGTACTCTTGGGGTGAATTTCTTTTTTCTGAGTTCCACTTGAATCCATTATTCAATCAACAGCATAAGACTATTTCCTAATTATTGACCTCTACTCCTCGGGAAATAAATCCTTCTTATTCACCTTGTCGAGATCTTTCATCATTGTAATAATCTTAGTTAAGCCCCTTTTGTTGCAAACAAAAAACAATTCAGCCTAATCTCTCTTCCTCTCTACAATACTTCAGACCTGACACATTGTTATAGATTTATGGACCCTCTCAACTGTTGTTCCTAAATTCTTGTGGTATGTTGACTGATACAATTTAGCTGTTGCCTATCCATTGTGCTCTATAACTATGGTATTTTTTCTCTTAATCTTGCCTGAGCTCAAAATAGCTTCATAACTACCTTCTCTATTTATCCAGTTACCTTCAAGGAAAGACATTCATTGCTAACTTGAGATGTCCTGTTCCTTTTCTAAAGATTTAAAATTCATTGTGAATTTCCTGGCATTGTTTTGCCTCTCCCAAAGCCAATAAAAAATCACCAGCTATCAACATAAAGAAACATGAAAAAGGGTGATTTTTGTATGAAAAAATATGATTGTACTAATTCAATAATATTTAAAATTATGAAGGCTTGGTGGAGTAGATTTATAGCCCCTTTCACACTTGCCAGTGATCCCAGGAATCAAACACCAATCGGCAAGTGTGAAAGCAAAATCTGCTCAATGTCTGTGTCAGATGATCTCATCTCACACCGGGGATTGCCAGCCTCTACCCCTAGTACAATCCCCAGCGTCTGCAGACGCCAGTGTTGAGATCAAGCAAGTGTGAAACTGAAATTGCATGGCAGGTTCTTCCTATTAAAGGTAGAACAGACCAAACGCCGGGGATAAACCCTTGCAAGTGTGAAAGCGTTCAGTGTCCCAGTTTGGAGTAGTCTTGTGTGAAACGCCAAACCCCCAATCCTATCCCGGGGCACTGAATGGCCAATTTACTGGGATGCAAGTGTGAAAGGGGCTAAAAATATTTTACAGAGATTGCAGGGATCAAACAGACAAACTGAGATTTGTATCCTTGAGCAAGTAAAATCTTTGTATTCACATAGTTACAAGGAAATGAGGTGTAGAGGCTCTAAAGCAGCAACCAATACTGGAGGCTTCCTACTAGGGTCATCTATTCCATTGCTGATAGTGTGGAGGAAACTGCTGATATGCATGTAAAGGAAATAGGAATAAAAATATGTGAGAATAACACCATTGTTCAGCCCAACCAAAAGTTGCAAAACCAACCCCGAGCAAAAAAAAACATTTCAAATTGTACAAGAAACCTAGAATAGTGGAACTTCAGTTTGAAAATGTACCTATCATTATCTTATTGAAAGGTCTAAATCTACAAAAGGATAACTACTAGATATTTAGTATTTTGATGTGAATTTAGGCCTTTGCAAGCAAAGTGATAACTGCATTTGAAGTTTATAGAAGCATGCTGTCAATTGTACATAAATCTGAGGTATGATACCTGAGTATTTGGTATATCGCTCCAAAGAGTTAAATAGAAAAGCTGCTGAAGAACAGTTCAGTTTTCTCTGAAGGAAGTTTTTGAAGCAGTCCTAATTTGAAAGTTTGTGTTTCAAGATTAGTTGTTGCTGTTTTCTTGAGAGGAAGATGTTCTTACCCAATTGCACGAACAGACTTTGAGCATCCTTGTAAATGCCAGAGATTGGAACTAAAGTAAGTAGTGTGATTGATGTTAATAGTTCTACTTACTTTCAAAATATTTGTCATATTGCTATCACTATATTTTGTATTGCAGATTGTAAGCTTGAGAGTAAATTGTAACAGTTATATTTTGTATATTGGAAAAATAATTAAAATTAATTTATGTGCTCATTATGAAAGTCAGTTATTGTAGAAAAATAGAAAATGAAATCTGATATCCTGTGTCTGAGCAGTCATTATTTATGAACTGAAGGAATAACATCACTGATAGCAAAGTATGCAATCTTAAATTCCATAGATTAAATTGTTAATGAGATTCATCTGACAGTTCAAATTCTAGCATCGTTTTGCTGTTCCTATAAGCCATGCTTTGAAATGTGATTGCCTGACATAATTGCTTTTCAAGGACCAGGAGGGAAATTTACATTGGAATTCACCATTGGCAAAGAAACATATAACATCTGCAATTGTGACACTGGGCACTCATCTAAAATTTTAAATGCTAATATTTCATGAAATTTTAGAGAAACCAATAGAGCAACATCATAAACAAGTTAAACAAGCTGTCATTTTCATTTCATTGCTGATAATATCTTACAATTTGTTTTGAAATTTGAATAGCAGAAAATAATTGATTTACAGTACATATTCTTTCTTTGGCTTGGCTTCGCGGACGAAGATTTATGGAGGGGGTAAAAAAGTCCACGTCAGGTGCAGGCTCGTTTGTGGCTGACAAGTCCGATGCGGGACAGGCAGACACGATTGCAGCGGTTGCAGGGGAAAATTGGTGGGTTGGGGTTGGGTGTTGGGTTTTTCCTCCTTTGCCTTTTGTCAGTGAGGTGGGCTCTGCGGTCTTCTTCAAAGGAGGTTGCTGCCCGCCAAACTGTGAGGCGCCAAGATGCACGGTTTGAGGCGTTATCAGCCCACTGGCGGTGGTCAATGTGGCAGGCACCAAGAGATTTCTTTAGGCAGTCCTTGTACCTTTTCTTTGGTGCACCTCTGTCACGGTGGCCAGTGGAGAGCTCGCCATATAACACGATCTTGGGAAGGCGATGGTCCTCCATTCTGGAGACGTGACCCATCCAGCGCAGCTGGATCTTCAGCAGCGTGGACTCGATGCTGTCGACCTCTGCCATCTCGAGTACTTCGACGTTAGGGATGTAAGCGCTCCAATGGATGTTGAGGATGGAGCGGAGACAACGCTCCTTTGGAAGACTACACAAAAGAGTCTGGAAAAACAACCAACTGAAAAACCTCACAAAGATTAGCGTATACAGAGCCGTTGTCATACCCACACTCCTGTTCGGCTCCGAATCATGGGTCCTCTACCGGCACCACCTACGGCTCCTAGAACGCTTCCACCACAGTACATATTAGTCAGCATTTAAAATGCTGTTACAGGGTAAATGTGTGTGGTACCATTTATAACGAGTTGAACCAAAGGGCTGTTTCCTTGCTATAACTCTTGTCAGAACTCAAAAGGTCAATGCTTCATGTGTATTGGCTCATTTTATCTCCTGAAATTACTTGAAAGCAAAATATTCAATTTGCTTTGGGATTGGAACTAGATCATAAATAAGTAGTGGTAAGATTTTGTTCATCTCCTTGAAGCTTTAAATAAATTATTTGTTGATAGCTGTACTTTATAGATTGGTGAGTAAGAATTGAAAATAAAAATGGTAATGCCTTGCAAGTGGTTGTGTCTCAAAAGCCCTTCATGTACCAAGTATGCATCCACACAAATGTATATGTGGTTCTCGTGCTTTATTTGGATCAGATGTTTGCATGTGTGCAGTGCCCATGATATTCACCATAATTATGCTTTGCAACCAAGTTAATGGTTCCATTTTCACTGGTCAAGTAAAACAGCTGTGAAATTCATTACCCAGAACTGGCCAGCAGATGAAAATTGCATTAACATGGTGTTAACAAATTTTGCTAATGTTATATGCAAGTTAACATGAATTAAGAAGGACAAACTTTTATTTTGACACATTCAGCCCCCTATCCTTGTTTTCCCGGTGTCCATGTCGCCCAAAGGATTCAGTGATGTAGTATTACATTGGTCTGAAATCACTGGTACTGATCACTCACAGAAAGTGTTGAAGCTCAAATGGAATTATTTAAAAGATTAGGAATTTTGTTTTGGAAGGCAGAGGCAGAGCATTACATCACTCTCTGACAAACAAATTTCAGGTATCTGTACAACAATCCAGACTGGGATCCAGTTACCACACATGGATAGTTTCAACAAGGTACTTCTCAAAAAGAAGTTTCCAAGAAGTTGCCCATAAAGGCACAAGTACCTTCTATTAATTCCAGCACTTATCAAACTATGCATTGTAATCAAAACCTTTTGTCAAAAAAGAAGTTCCCAATTTTGCTTGTAAAACTATTCTTGACTTCCGCATTATAAAGTGTTAAATCTCAGCAGAAACAACCTGATCTCAGGTTTCTGAAATTGGCATTGTGAGTAGTGCAGGCACTTGAGTTTGTTTGTTAGGTAAACCTCAAATTCAAACAAGTACCTCTGTAGCTCTCAATGTCAATGATAAAAAAAACTTGTAATACAATCTAGTGATCATAGGCAATGATTACTCTCAGAAATCTCTTACTCCACTTCCAGGTATTGTGGCATCTGCAAAATTTGAAATTCCACCCTAGATTTTTCCTTCTAATACTTGACCTTACAAAATTTATGCAAAAACTCTGAATATTTGCTTTCTGTATCATGGCTAATGACTGTCAGATTGAGACACCTTGTAAGACTCCATTCCCTTTGTAAAGCTTTTGCAAATTGGAATGATAATACATTTTTTAAAAATATTGAGCAGGTCAGGCAGCATCTGTGCATAGAAAGAGAGTTACCGTTTCAGGCTGAAGATACTTCATCTGAACTGGAAAACTGATGAACCAAGGTAGTTTTAAGTTGCAGAGAGTGTGGTAATGGAGCATTGGAGTGGGTAAGTTTATGAATTTGTCACAAAATACATAGTGCAATGAAAGGTATTCTTCTGAGAACAGACTAACTGATTATTAGAAACATTTTGTATAGCTGTGTAAAGAGTATAATTTACAGAGTAAATTTGGGCAGCACGGTTGAAGTAGTGGTTAGCTCAATGCCGTTACAGCACCAGTGATCGGAACCAGGGTTCGAATCTCGTGCTGTCTGTAAGAAGTTTGTACATTCTCCCTGTGTCTGTATGGGCTTTCCCCAGGGGCTCCAGTTTCCTCCCACCATTCAAAACGTACCGGGGGTCTTAATTAATAGGGTGTAATTGGATGGCACGTACTCAAGGGCCGCAATGGCCTATTACCGTTCTGTATGTCTAATTTTTTTTTTAAGTATATGATTACAATGAAAGGAAGATGAATTAATACCAGGCAAGGCCAGCTTGATAACACTGTTGAGGCATTTATTCAGGCCCCTGATGGCTGCCAGAAAAAATAGTCTTTCAGCCAGTTAGAGCATGACCACACACTCTTAAACCTTTTCCCCAATGGGAGGAAGGAGAAAAACATGATTCTGGGGTGTGTTGGGTCTTTTTAGAAATTGTGCCCAGCTCGCAGGAAAAATAATCATTATGTGATGTGATATATGTACTCTAACAATAAATTTGCTCTCCTTCAGTATTTTGGTTGCCTTTCTTGGGAAATATATATATATATATATAGAGCCCACAGAGGGAAGAGAAGATTGTGTTATGTTGTTATCATCTGCAGCCGTTTCTGATCTTGATAAGAGCATCTCCCATTGTTGTGTATAAGCCTGCCCTGCTGTACATCTTGATGCCCACGTCATGATGTCACCCCTCTTATATATATATATATATATATATATATATATATATATATATCGCTCTGTATGTCAGTAGCCATGTTAGTCTGATGGTATTAAAGAATGAGAAAAGCACCACGTCTCTGAGTCCTCATTGTGCAAGTGCCTACACAACAAGGATGCTGAGGATCAAAATGAATCCTATGCGTGCTCCATGCACCAACCGGGCGGGGAAAGGAAGCAAAAGGATAAAGGTAAAAGTTGACTCCATAACGAGCTCCACATTCCCGCCAAAAAAAATCAAAGCAAAAGCGCGCCAAGATGGCGGAGTGAACATTCGGAGAGTTCAACAAAGCAGATGAAAATTGGGTTAATTACGTAGAGTGGTTTAACCACTACTGCATAGCCCATATTATTGAAGCCATGTTAAACCAAAAACGTACCCTATTCCTCAGTACTGGTATAATGGGCAGAAAAACATTCGATCTCCTTAAAACTTTGCTGTCCCCGGAAGACCCAGGGATGAAGACATACATTGAGTTATACATAGCACTGGGGTGACCACTTAAGCCCTAGTCCACCGGTTATGGCAGAAAGACAACGATTCTATGAAAGGAAACAAATGCCAGAGGAGACAGTAAGTGGATACCTGGCAGCGTTGCGTAAACTGTCCAAGCACTGTCACTTCGAGCAGTTTCTGACCCAAGCACTTTGAGACCGATTGGTGATGAGGTTGGCAGATCATCAGGCAAAGCAGAAATTACTGGCAATGGATAACAAGGAAACTCTTGAGATCGCTTATAGAACTGCCTGCAGCTCGGAAATGGCAGAAAAAATTTAGATGTGGGCCAACAAGACCTTCTAGTCAGGAGGTTTTATCGCCAAGTCTTCCGTTGTAGGAAATACAACCATCACCCAGAAAACTGTTTCTTCAAAAATTCCAAATGCCATTGTTCCAAGAAAAAGGGAGATATCAAAGCGAGATGTCCAATTAAAGCAACAGTGAAATGCAGATGGACTCAAAATTGTGATAAGCACTCAGCCGAGATCAAAGTGCTAGCAGAAAGAGAGATAGCAACCTTAACAATGACCACAGCAACAGCTCTGAAGACTACAAAACAACAGCTGCAATCTTACCTATCGGAAAGGTAAACGAAGAAAGCACAGCAATTTATATTCCGCTGAAAATAAACAACAAACCTCTGAAAATGAATCTCAACACAGGAGCTGCAGTGTCTCTAATGCCATTACATTTAAAACCATGTTTGCTATCACACCTTTCGGTGAAAACACCTGAAGTAATATTGAGATCTATTACAGTGGACAAAATCAAAGAGTTTGGGAAATGTAAGGTCAAGGTACAATACAAGCAACAACAACCAAAAGCACTCTCTGTCTCCATCGTACATACTCAGGGACCAGCACTTTTTGGAAGAAACTGGCAACAACACACTCCCCTAGACTGGCTGGAAATTGGTTCAATACTGAATGTAAACCATGAAGACAACACCCAGCCAGAACTCAGCCTGATTCTCAATGACCATGCCGTGGTTTTCTAACAAGGGTTGGGAAAGATCAAAGGGGTTCAAGCCAAACTGCAATTAAAAGAGAATGTGGAACCAAAGTTCATCAAAGCCAGAAATGAAAGGGAACATTGAAGCTGAGTTAAATAGATTAAAAGATAAAGGCATATTAGAACCAGTAGAATTCAGTGATTGGGCAGCGCCATTCGTACCTGTATGGAAAGCAAATGGTGAGATTCACATTTGCGGCCATTATAAAGTCACCATCAACCAAGCTCTAAAAGTACCAGAACACCCCATGCCCAAAGCAGAAGAACTATTCCAAGCACTAAATGGAGGGCAAAAGTTCACAAAATTAGATTTGTCACAGGCATTCCAACAAAGAGAAAATATGTAACAATCAATCCCCACCTGGGCCTGTTCACCTACACACAGGCCAGACAGAATTTCAGCAACACCTGCGATTTTTCAAGCTACAGTGGATAAATTACTACACGGAATAGCAGTGGGATGTTACATCATCGTGGGCCGAAATGACAAGGAACACTTACAAAACCTTGAAAATGTCCTAAACAGACTATAACAGGCCAACATACGATTATGACAGAATAAATGTGTCTTCATGCTGCCCTCAGTGACATATTTGGGATTTACAATCGACAAGGAGGGGGTACAAATGGATCTGGCAGCCACAGAAGCCATTCGCAAAGCCCCATATCCAACCAACAAGTTGGAATTACAATCCTTTCTAGGGCTCATAAATCACTGTCGGAAACATATCCCTAACATGTCTTCACTATGCAGCCCCCTAAACGACTTATTCAAGAAAGATCAAAAATGGTACTGGAATACAGAAACTAGAAACACAGTTGATCGACTAAAGGAAATATTAACATCAACAAATGAGGTTCTAATCCACTATGACCCAGACAAGGAAGTGACTAGCCATTGATGCTTCACCAGTAGGACTGGGAGCAGTATTGTTCCAAATCGCAGAGAGGGGTGAGCAACCAGTGGCATCTGCTTCGTGCACATTAACTGCAAGCGAATGCAATTACGCACAACTGGAAATAGAAGGATTATCAATTTTTGGTGTAAAGAGATTCCATCAATATATCTACAGAAGAACTTTCACCCTAATCACTGACAACAAGCCTCTAAGTTTGATTCTGGGACCCACAAAGGGATACAAATATTAGCTGCAGCCAGAATTCAAAGATCGGCCATGCAACTAGCCACAAACAACTACAAAGTAAAATATAAACCAGGAATATTCAACAGCCATGCGGATGCCTTATCACGCTTACCACTACCCGAAATGAATAAAAAGAAAAAAATCATTAAATGGACAGCAGAAGCAGCTGCTGTCAACCAAGAACAACTACTACAACTGCCCATTACAGTTCAAATGATCGGCAAAGAAACCCGAAAGGAAGCAACGTTTAGCAACTTCTACTTCACCCTTAATGGATGGCCAAAATCTGAGGTCATACCAGAAGACCTGAAAACCTGAAGGATGTTTACTTTGGGGTACCCGTACAATTATCCCGGCCAAAAGGCAAAACACCGTATTATCAGAGCTGCACCACAACCATCCAGCAATGGTACGAATGAAAGCGCTGGCCCGAATACATTTTTGGTGGCCATCAATAGACAGAGACATTGAAACAACAGTGAGAGAATGTAAAATATGTCAGTCAAAGCAGCCAAAAATGCCGCAGTCCGAGGCCAACCCATGGATTGGATTCACATAGACTTCGCAGGACCATTCCTTATAGCAGTGGATGCATATTCCAATGGCCAGTAGTTTCGTATATGAAAAACACCAAAGCTGATTCCACAATTGAAAGTCTGCGGGCCATGTTTGCCACATATGGATTACCTCACAAATTGGTCAGGGACAATGGACCCCAATTAACATCAGAACCTTCTAAGAAATTTATGTGTGACAATATCAGGCATATTTTGTCAGCATCCTATCACCCAAGTACTAAAGGGGGAGCAGAACGCTTTGTGTAAACATTCAAAAAGGTGATGAAAATCAAGAAACCTAAATGCCTCCTGGACTCTCAAAATTGCAGATTTCCTATTGGGGTACAGAAACATACTGCATTCTACCACAAAATGCACCCCAGCAGAATTTGATTTTGGCCACAACCTACGGACAAGACTGTCCACAGTTCACTCGGATCTGGGCCTCCATTTAGAAAAGTCCACGTTGTCACAAACTTTACCTAGAGCATTAGAGGTGGGTGAGAGAGTACTGGCACAAGATTACAGACAATACAAAGACTCATAGGTGGTAGAGATGATCCGACAAAAATGGAACCTGTGCTCATTCTCTGTTCTATTGGGAGACAGACTGTGGAAACAACACATTGACCAATTTCAATCATTGTTTAATGCTAAACTCCATGAACTCCTGGAGGAGGTAAAACCAAACCTAATCCAACCCCTTGGGCCGAGTGAAAGAGGGGCTGAGTCGGATAGCCCAGTAACTGTGGCAAGCAGCCCAGCATGTAGAACCCCAGAGGCCAGCAAAGGCCGGCAGTCACCGTCGACACGACTATCTATGGGTCCCACTCAGAGCAGCCCAAGCGAATACCAGTCCAGCATGCCACGGCGAAGCAGTCCAAGAGAGAAGGAAGACCACCCGAGCTCTTTAAGGAATATGTTTAATGATTATTATTAGGTTCCTTTCCATATTATCTTTCTTTGGCTTGGCTTCGCGGACGAAGATTTATGGAGGGGGTAAAAAGTCCACGTCAGCTGCAGGCTCGTTTGTGGCTGACCAGTCCGATGCGGGACAGGCAGACACGATTGCAGCGGTTGCAAGGGAAAATTGGTTGGTTGGGGTTGGGTGTTGGGTTTTTCCTCCTTTGCCTTTTGTCAGTGAGGTGGGCTCTGCGGTCTTCTTCAAAGGAGGCTGCTGCCCGCCAAACTGTGAGGCGCCAAGATGCACGGTTTGAGGCGTTATCAGCCCACTGGCGGTGGTCAATGTGGCAGGCACCAAGAGATTTCTTTAGGCAGTCCTTGTACCTTTTCTTTGGTGCACCTCTGTCACGGTGGCCAGTGGAGAGCTCGCCATATAATACGATCTTGGGAAGGCGATGGTCCTCCATTCTGGAGACGTGACCCATCCAGCGCAGCTGGATCTTCAGCAGCGTGGACTCGATGCTGTCGACCTCTGCCATCTCGAGTACCTCGACGTTAGGGGTGTGAGCGCTCCAATGGATGTTGAGGATGGAGCGGAGACAACGCTGGTGGAAGCGTTCTAGGAGCCGTAGGTGGTGCCGGTAGAGGACCCATGATTCGGAGCCGAACAGGAGTGTGGGTATGACAACGGCTCTGTATACGCTTATCTTTGTGAGGTTTTTCAGTTGGTTGTTTTTCCAGACTCTTTTGTGTAGTCTTCCAAAGGCGCTATTTGCCTTGGCGAGTCTGTTGTCTATCTCATTGTCGATCCTTGCATCTGATGAAATGGTGCAGCCGAGATAGGTAAACTGGTTGACCGTTTTGAGTTTTGTGTGCCCGATGGAGATGTGGGGGGGCTGGTAGTCATGGTGGGGAGCTGGCTGATGGAGGACCTCAGTTTTCTTCAGGCTGACTTCCAGGCCAAACATTTTGGCAGTTTCCGCAAAGCAGGACGTCAAGCGCTGAAGAGCTGGCTCTGAATGGGCAACTAAAGCGGCATCATCTGCAAAGAGTAGTTCACGGACAAGTTTCTCTTGTGTCTTGGTGTGAGCTTGCAGGCGCCTCAGATTGAAGAGACTGCCATCCGTGCGGTACCGGATGTAAACAACGAAGTTCCATATTATAATCACTCAGTATATGTACCCTGATTCTCACTAATAGTCATGGGCCCGATATCGAAATGGTAGTTAGAGGGGACCAATTCAACATTTATTGCACGGTGGGGGGGAAGAGTATTGTGTATAAGCCTGCTCTACTGTACATCATGACGCCCATGTCATGATGTCACCCCTCCACAGATATATAGATATATATATATATATCTATATATCTGTATGTCAGTAGCCATGTTAGTCTGATCGTAATAAAGAATGAGAAAAGCACCACGTCTCCAAGTCCTAATTGTGTAATTGCATACACAACACCCATATCACACTATACTGTATTCAGCAAGAATGCTATCGATAGTGCACCTGTAGTTAAGGGACAAGGGGGTACATGTCAAACTTCCTTAGTCTCCTTGGAAAATAGAAAAAGTGTAGTGGGGTGAGCAACTGCGCAAGTAAACGGGCCAAATCTCTGCAACATGCAGCCGGTCCGAGATGGTGCAGGCTCCCCTTTACTGCCAAGAAGGAGCCTGCACCTAGCGCCATTTGTGGGCTGAGGAGCCCTCCACTTCTACATAGTGGCCCACCGGCCTGAGAGTGACACCACGACACAATAACGTCACTTCCAGAAGCCGGCGGGTACTTCACCGAAAGAGGGTGGGCCAGCATGGAGACACAGTAAATTCAAATCAATGAAGTCATTCTTTGATTCCCCCTCATGCAGTGTGGACATCTCTTTACTTGATAACGCTACCGCAGCAGTTGCTACAGTGATGACCCTGACAGTTCCAGTGTTTTGGAACCAGCATCAATTACACGAGAATGCAGCAACCGGCTGAATCCACAGTCGCAGTGCCTGCGATCAATGCAGTAGGTGTACATCTCTTGGCGTTCTGGGCAATCCCGCCCAGGATCTGGCTGAGTCACAGTTCTACTTCAGGTGAATTGTTTCAGAGGACACCAAGTTCTGGCATCTCGCCAGCGCCATGGACGCCGCCACAGCTGTCAAAGTAAGCTCCTTCATAGAAAATCCACTGATGGAGCGCGAGTATGAGCAGTTCCAACGTTTCCTCCTCAGCACCCTAGAGCTCAGCCGGCAAGAGCGTGCCATCAGAATCCTCAACATGCAGGGCTTGAGCAAAAGAAACCCCTCCAAGCTCATGCATGAGATGGTGACCCTGGCAGACGGGCAAACAGACTGTTTCCTGTTCGAGGCCCTATTACTCTTGAAACTACCAGTACACCTATCCTTGGCAGTTTCGGACATGGTTTTCAGTGCCCCGCACCTCGTAGCCAAGGAGGCAGACAGGTTGTTCCGCACATCACAGCAGAGCTCCCTCCACATGCAACCACGCAATAGGTTCCGCCTCCCCGTTCCTTCCACCAGAAACACCAGTGGTAGCTGCAGCTCAGTAGCAACGTGAACGGCGTGCGAAGAAAACAGTGAGCATTTTTTCTACCACTGCCAATGGGGCAAGAACGCCCAGCAGTGCACATCCCCCCCCCCCCCCCACACCGTGCTCATACCCCACCGCCAAAATCAACACGGCGATGGGAAATGGGCAGGATGGCCGCCATTAGTGGCCTCGGTGGTTGACACACAGAAAGTCTTACTCTACCTTGGAGATCTGAGGATCAAGAAGAACTTCCTCATCGACCTATCATGGAGATTAGCCTCATCCTGCCCACGTACTTTGAATGAAACACAACACAAAAGGCTTTCCCCTGCAGCAGCCAATGGGTCCTCCATTCCCAGCTACAGGACCTCCCTGGTCACCATCCACGTTGCAGCCGCTGTTTTCCTGTGGGAGTGCACCATTCCGGCCATGGGACAGGCACTACTCAGAGTGGATTTCTCCGGGCTCACAAACTGCTGGTAGACATGACAAGATGCCAGTTAGTAACTTTCCAGTCTTTCCCCCTCATCCCACAGAGGCACTCTTTTACCCCCCCCCCCCCCCACGCCTCCGGTGCATGCACAAGCCTGGCGCCTCCCACTAGACAAGCTCCAAAAAACCAAGGTCTAGTTCGTCGCCGCTTGGTGCAGAAGAGCTCCAGCAGTTGCATCCATGTAGCGACTACCGATGTCTAAATGAGGCGATAGTCCCGGACAGGTATCCCATCCCATCCCACACGTCCAGGATTTCGTCATGATGCTACAGGGCTGCAGGGTATTCTCCAAGGTGGACCTCGTAAAGGGGTACCACCAAATCTCAGTACACCCCAGAGACTTCCAGAAGATGGCTATTATTACACTCTTAAACGCAGCCCAGACATTCCAGCAGCTAATGGACATAGTCGGCAGGGACCTCAACTTCATCTTCATTTATCCAGACGACATCCTCATCGCCAGCCCTGATGCCAGCATCCACAGGATGCACCTCACCCTCCTGTTCGACAATCTGTAGCAGTTCAGGCTCACAGAGAACCCGGCCAATGCCAGTTCAGCCTGCAAATAGTAGACATCCTAGGCCATCACATCACCCCAGAGGGTGCCACGCCACTACCCAACAAGATGGAGGCCATCCAGAACTTCCCTAAGCTGAAAAAGACCAAAGGACTACAGGAGTTCCTGGGGATGGTCAACTTCCACCATCGCTTCATCCCGGAAGCAGCCACTTTCATGCAGCCCCTGTTCGGCCCTGTCAATTCAGCGACAAGACGCCGCAATGGATGTCAGAGGCCATGGGCGCTTTCCACACCACCAAGTCAGCTCTGATGAAGGCCACGGTACTGGCACACTTGGATCCCACCTCCCCTTGGCCTTCACAATGGATGCTTCAGACAGAGGGGTGGGCTCAATGCTAGAGCAATGGATCAATGAGCACTGGCGACCTCTCACCTTCTTCAGTAAGCACCTCCGAACACCAGAGTTCACATACAGCGCATTCGATCATGAACTGCTGGCCTTGTATCTGGCAATACTGCACTTTCACTACATGCTGGAGGGGAGAATGTTCACCATCTACACAGACCACAAACCGTTGACCTACACGCTAAGCAAGGTCTCGGACCTGTGGACGGCAAGACAACAACAGCACCTCTCCTATGTATCAGAATTCACCATGGGTATCCGCCACTTCGCCGGCAAGGCCAACATAGTAGCTGACGCGCTGTCTCAGCCTGCTGTTGCCGCAACCTGCGGAAGGCTCGACATCGCCCAGCTCACCAAGAACCAGAGGGAGGAAGAGACGTCCAGGCATACCGGATGGCCATTACCAGCCTGAAGGTCAGAGATTTCTGCCCGCAACAGGAGAACCGACCCTGCTATGCGATATTTCCACTGGGTCCCCAAGGCCGATCCTACCTGCAACCTGGCAACAGCAGGTTTTCGGCCAGATCCACAGCTTATTGCACCACTCTTCCATAAAGTCCATAGTCTGCCTGTTCTTGGACAATTTAATGTGGCATGGACTCTGCTGAGATATTACCCTATGGGCTCAAACCTGCATTGGCACACCAAAGCCCCCCTACAGACTTTCAAGCCAGCGCAATGCAGGTTCGATCATGCCCACGTTGAAATCGTCGGCCCCCTTCCAGTGAGCCAAGATATGAGATACCTGTTCACCTGCTGGCCAGAGGCGATACCCATGGCTGCATGCGACACAGAGACGTCTGCCCGGGCTTTCCTCACCACCAGGGTCGCGCATTTCGGATTCCTGACCCACATCACATCGGACCAAGGAGCACAGTTCACCTCCTCCCTCTGGTCCAACCTGGCGAAATTCTGCAGCAGCCAGATCCACCATACAATGGCCTACCATCTACAATCAAACGGACTGGTCTAACAGTTGCATTACCACCTGAAGGCTGCTTTGAAAGCTTGACTGACCAGGCTGAATTGGATGGACGAGCTCCTGTGGGTACAGCTTGGGATCCACACGGCTCCTCCGAAGGAGGACCTGCCAACATCATCGGCAGAAATGGTGTATGGCACACCGCTCTCCATCCTGGGGGCCCTACATTTCAACCTCCCCCGCCCATAGACCAGCGCATTAGACGTCCTGCACAGGTTGAGAGGCAGACAACCCCACCACCACGCCACCGTCCAGACACGGCTTGCCACCCAGCCACAATCCAGCGGATTGCAGTCCACCCACTACGTTTTTGTATGCAGAGGACAGCAAGGGACCCCCCCTACAGTGCCTGTATGAAGGCCTCTTCAAGGTACTGCGGAGAGATGGCGTGGTGTTCACATTGGACATTGGTGGCCTACGGGACAGATTTACAGTCACTCACCTGGACACCAACCTGCCGGACCCAGACCCCCAGGTCAAACACAGAGGTAGACTGCCAAAAGACTAAGTCATACCTCTCAGAGAGCGGGAGCGGGTTCTGGGGGGTGGGGGGATGTAATGGGCTGAGCGACCGCACGAGTAAACAGGCCAAAATGCTGCAACACGCGGCCGGTCCAAGATGGCGTGAGGTCCCCTTTACTGCTGAGAAGGAGCCTGCACCTAGCGCCATGTGAGAGCTAAGGAACCTTCCGCTCCCGCGATGGCGTCACTTCCGGAAGCCACCGGGTATGTCATTGGAAGTTGGCGGGCCAGCGCAGAAATGCGGAAAATTCAAACCAATAAAGTCATTTTTTGGTTCACCCTCATGCAGAGTGGATGTCTCTTTACTTGGTAGTGTTGCCACAGCAGTCACTACAATAGTGCTCTTGACCATTGCATCAATGTGCTTGTCCCAGGTCAAGTCATTGAAAATTGTTATTCTAAGAATTTGGAGACCTGATCTTTCTCATCGGGTGAAGCAAGGGTCGTCATATTGATAGCCTGTTCACAAAGTGATAGTAATTTGAAAGAGAAAACTAACCAAGACGATCAAAACTGAAATGCAGGTCAGACATTTCAGAAGTGATAAAACCATGGATGTAGAAGAAGTCATAACTCATTAATAATAAAGACATTTTTACAATAAAAGTACCAATGCTTGATGAAACAGAAAAAAAATCTGAAATTGTTGAATTCATTTAAGTCTTTTTCTGCGTGTGGCCCAATATAAGCTTGAGGAACTGCACCTCATCTTCCTTTTGGTCACTTTGAAGTTCTTGGGACTGAAGTTAAGATTATCCTTGGTGCATGCACTGCAATCTATTCCATCTTCAGAAAGGGAACATATATGATTGCAGTGAATATAGGAGTGCGTCCCTTCTTTTTCTGAGAAAGTTGTGTGGAATGACCAAAATGCTGCTACCCAAATTGCAGTGTGAATTCTGTCCATGATTACTCCAGAAAAATTCAGGGAGCAACATTATCCTCCAAATATATGTATTTATAGCCTTTTTTAGACAGCTATGTGCCACCGACAACAACGAGGCACATGTGGAAAGGGATCAAGACCACAACGGATCTCAAGTCAACCTTGCAAGTTAAAGATGACAATGCCTCCCTTCCAGGCAGACTGAATATCTTCTATGCACAGTTCAATAAGAAGAACAGACTGATGCTGAAGGAAACTCCATGCCCCCCCCCGCCCCCCCCCCCCCCGATGAATAGCTCCCTGAATAATTGCGGCTGATGTGACAGAATACACATATGTTTTGGGGAGATAAATTAGGGCAGGTTTGTTAGTGTAGGTCACATACAAACACTTTAAAATAAATCTTATTTAAAATACTGGAGTTCTGCTAATGCTAGACCTATTGGGGCCAACGGTCTTTGCTAAAGCTTTGGAGAATGCCCAAGAGACTTTACTAATGGATTGTTGTTTACAAAAAGGCAACAGATAAAAGAGCTTGTCGGAGCCGCATTCTGTTTGGAGTGGAAATTGCTGTTCTAGGAGGGTCCTGTGGTTTTGCAAGCAGAGAGAGTAAAACAGGCTTGTGTGTGTGTGTGTGTGTGTGTGTGTGTGTGTGTGTGTGTGTGTGTGTGTGTGTGTGTGTGTGTGTGTGTGTGTGTGTGTGGTCTGTGTGTTGTGTGTGTGTGAGAGAGAGAGAGATCAGTTTTACAGTCAGCAGCAGCAACTAGAACTGGAACAGGACAAGCTGGCAAGCTTGTGGAAAACCCCATTTGAAAGATGGGTTATGAGTGCTTAGTTCAGCCTGGACAAAACTCTTGTGGTTCATGCAATAGGACAGGACTGGCTGCCTAATGTTTCACTTGAAATAGGAGAAACAAAAAGGCACACGGTGGTGACCTGAAAGAAAGAGGTTATCATCTGGAGAACCCTGAGGGGGCCGGTTTCGTCAACAAGACACTGAAGTGGCTGATAGAACTAAATCAGTTGTGGGTGTCTAGGAACAACAAATTTCTCTCTGAAAACCGACAAGAACCTTCCTGAGCGGTAACCATTTACCTTTCAAGCACCAAAGCCTGGTGAACATTATAAATGTTAAATTTTGTACACAATATAAGAATTGCCTGCAACCAATGAACTTGTGAGATTGGTCTATGAACCAAAAAACTTTTATGAACTTACACACACATTACATTCACATGTGCTTAGAATTTGAAGGGGGTTAAGTTAGGTTAGTTAAGTCAATAGTGATAAGTTAAAGTGTGATTCTGTTGTAATGTTTAAAGATAATTAAAAGCAACTTTTGTTTAAGAAACCATTTGTCTTGGTGAATATCTATTGCTACTGGGTTTTGGGGTCCTCTGGGCTCGTAACACTGAGGAGAGGAGAACCCTATCCAAGGTGATCCCACACAAGGCAGCAGGACCAGACAACTTACTGAAGGCCTGTGCAGACCAACTGATCAACATCCTTAATGCATATCTTCAACACGTAACTGATGAACTGCCCACATTAACTCTCCCAGACTCTGCTGTTTATTAAACAATTAAATAATATTTATATATTTGGTTTCATATGCATTGCTGGTCTTTATGAATGTTATGCCTGGTTGTGTGTTTGCATGTTTTTGCATCGAGGACCGGAGAACGCTCTTTCGCTGGTTTGTACTTGTGTAATCGGATGATAAATAAACTTGAACTTATTTGATCTTTCAAAAACTTTTGACTCCATCAGAGATGTAGTGAATTTTTCTCAAATGTGGTAGTGCTAGAAATGCATCTGTATGTCTGTCATATATTGATATGCAAGCTGAAATTGTAATCAATGTGATACAGACAATGTGATCCAGAGGGAAAACACAGGAGACTGCAGATGCTGTAATCTAAAGCCATACATAATCTGTGGTAAACATTCAGCAGTCAAGCAGCATCAATGGGAGATAAAAGAATTCAGGTAGACCACTTTTTCATATCTCAGGAACTATCTCTTGATGAAAGTAGGCAGGCTGTCTGTAGAAATGTGTTCAAAAGTCACTAACTCAACAAGACATAAAGTTGGTGATCTACTGGAGGGTCGGGATCCCTGATTTCTTGTGTATTTCAGAGGTACAAACTACCTACAGCAATCACCTCAAAGAAATGGAGAAGTATGAACAATGATGCTTCTGTAGGGGTTAATACCTTGCAATCATTGCAATTTTAAATATAATAAGTATTGATTCTGTACAACATATAATTACATGGATGGAAAATGTTAAATAAAATATTTTTTTTAAATTATTCTTCTGTAAAAATCCTGCAGTTTTTAAGTGAATCATCATCCTCCTCCCCAGTATCAAGGCTCTCATTACATTCAGCCTGATTCAGTAGGGGATCACATCACTCTCATGGCCAACACCAGATTCCTACAATAGGAACTTTGTTCTGAGTTCCATCATGCCAAGAGAGTATGGTCAGGACTTAAGAAATGCTTAAAGAATGCTTCGAAGGCCTTGTTGTGGAACAAAAAGTCACCATCTTGCTAACTCTTGGGAATCCCTGGCCCGTATACTCAAAATGGAGGAGCATCCAGGATCATGCATGAGCAGCTGTGCTCCTCCTCCTATCTCATCCAACTACATCAAGTACCTTCCTGTGGCAGAATTTGTAGATTTCATTTTGGTCCCATCAGCCACCTCAGAACCCACATCCATGATTTTCTTTGGCTGGACTGAAGTGCAAGCAAATATTAAAGAATGGTTTAATTTTGTGCTGGGAAGAATTTGATTAATAATATTTTTTAGTAAATACTAAAGTGATGCAATTGACTTTGGTGGTAAAAATATCTTCCATAAAGGTCACTCCCAGATGCATCTAGCTAATATGTAAAGATAGACAAAATATGATAAAAATAATTGCTCATCCTTTCCCCAATTTCTTTGAGATTGCTTGTTGCTTTATATTTTTAAAATAAAATAAAGAATTCAAGATCAGATAAAATAAATGTAAACAGCAATATGTGAAACTACACTGGACGCAAAATTTATTTTTTAATTTTTTTTTTGCTGGGAATTTTTGCTTAGATAATGCATTAAAGATGTTTTTTGGTTTTCACCAAATTATTCATGAATTGGGACATCCTTGTTTTACGAAATCAGTGGCACAATTTGTAGTTTAAAAGACATTCAACCCCAACCTGCATATTTTATAGAATTTGCTTGGCTTGTACCTGGAGTTTGCATGCTGACCCATAGAAAGCAGTTCAGTGTTGATAAAGATCTTTCTCTATGGCAGCTACAAAGATTGTCATGGAAATAAGGAGAAGAGTGGGAGAAGGGGATTGAAGCGGGAGAGTGTGAACTCAAAATAAAAAGGGTAGAGGAGCAGGGTTTGTTTCAATAGCTTTTTATTTGAGCTGAGAATAGGCCAGTACCAAGGGGGGCATTTGCAGGCATTATCCCACCAAATGAGGTATTGTGACATGCCCCCCCCCCCCCCACAGCACTAGCATCACTAGTCTCCCCCCAATATAAGCCAGCCTATTTGTTATGTCGGAGGGAGGGGGAAATGTGACAGCGGCAGCACACGGAGAAAGTTCATGGTAGGCACCACCACCACCCCACCTCGCTGAGTGAGTTTTCAAACATCAGATTGTGCCCCCCGTGTTTACCCAATGCCCCTTGATTCGATTTGTTCTGACACCGATCCTAACATTCACAATCATCAGAGGGCCAAGACCTGGGATGGGGGCAATTACCTGAGACAATAGGGTGAATTGTGCAAGAACCCAGTTCGACTTCCTGCTGTATCAAATTTTACCAAGAAATTTCTGTAACCACTGCAAAATGTGCCAAAGATCCTGTGCTAAGTGCTATTAGTCCCTGAAAAATACCACATGGATTTTCTTTCATTCAATTTCCAAGCATTTGATTTTTCTTTCAGTTTTGTATTTTTATTTTGGTGGATTGTTTTCTTATCTACTGTGATTAAAGAGGTGTAACCAGATTACAATATTTTATAAAGTTGCAACATCTGGATGAAAATGAAAGACTAAAAGCACCTTCGACGTACTTGTTTTCTGAGTTTGCGGTATAGCATTGTTATCAACATTTACTCTAAGCAGTGAATATTAGCAAGCTGTTCTACCATGGAAGGATCATAAACTTGCTCCATTTCCCCTTCAAGTCTTGAGATTACACATTAGCAAATGGGTACAGAGTGAGTACAGTTTGGGAATTAACTTACTTCTGGAAATTTAAAAAAGGGACATGGTAAAAATAATACATGCCTTTACATTCTTTACGATAGTGTTCTTAGAAATGAAAACATGCAAAGAAAGAATTGTTGAAAATGCTAATAATTAAGCTTTGTAAAATTATTTCATATTATTTGTGCATTATAGGAGAAAAAATTAGAAATTGGTGGATTGTGAACTGCACTTAAAGTGCTGCACTTATCCTTTTAAGTTTATTAAGATCTTTCCAGGTAACTGTACTTTTGCAAGATGCCATTTCCTTGGTATAGGCCACATGATTATGTGCTTGTTAACTTTAAGATCATTTGTTTAAGAAAAAGGGCTTTTGACCATTCATTGTGCCAACTCAATTCATACAGATGAGTTGTAATCCAAACATTTGATATTAATTTATGAACAACTTGTGTTAAATCCTTATCTATTAATAGCTTTAAAGGCTCACTTGGCACGGTGTGTCCTATTTAACTCTGTTTTCTGTCTCTCAGTTGAACTTCTCAGAATCCTTTGGTAAGTGCTTGGTGTTCAGAATGTAGTTTGCATAAAAGCAGTGGTGCATGGTGTTCTACTAACTGAGCCATACACATTCCCCACCATGTTTCATAACAAGTTCCTTGTAATAACACAAAAAATCATCTTATGAGCCCTGATCAAATGATGCATTCCTCTTGCTATACAGAAAAAGGTTTATAATTTGATGCAATGGTTGAAGTGCTTTGATTTTAAAAAGAGGATGATAGAACATGAACCTTTTTCCTTAATAGTGCAGTACAATACTGTTTATATGAGTTAACCAGCAGAAGAGTGATTGTTAATTGAGAACATGGACAAGTCCAGGCACTTACGTGGATGCTGCACTGCTGAGAACAGCTTTACTAACCTTCCTAAGAAATTGCTCTGACTTGTTATTTTGCATCAACCTTTTCTGTCGCTGAGAAAGAAATATATATATATATATATAGAAACTATATATAATAAAAATCTTATTCTTTCCTGTTTCTTTTGGTTTTCTTTTTTTTCTCTCCTCTGTACTAATAATTCTCTTTAATCTTATTTGCATTCAAATTACCTCACCAGGTGGTACACCAATCAGAGGTAAGAATGCTGAACGTGTTCAGAATCATCTTCAATACTCCATTTCCTCTCTTCCTCCAATGTTCTCATTTCCTTGCATTCTTTTGGCCCAAACACTGCTTTTTGCCCATCCTTCCCCTTCTCTCATTCCTAAAGCCTTAGCCCATCTGTTTAAACTTCAGTGTACAGTGATTTTTGTTCTCTGTTGTTTTTATAATATTACCTTTTACACAAAATGGACACAAATTATCATTTGTCAGAACAATTTAATCACCTGAATAAATTATGATGAACATATATTTTTAATTTGGAGATGTGCCTGAAGCTGTTCTTTTGTGTGGGAACTTTTAATGTCTCCAGGAGGACTGGCCTTTATGAGAGAAAAGTTGATATTTATCACAACGACTGCAATATTTTATGTCTTGGGTACACTAGTTTAAAACATCTGTCAAGGCCTTGCATTCTCATAGGCTTACATACTAATTCCATACTGACGTGTCATTAATAATCACTTGTGCGACAATACACAGTTTATTTTTATTTTCACTTTTTAGTGATAAATGTTCAGGGTATAGGAAGCGTGCATCCACATATTTTAAATTCAAATATTAAAATTGGTTCATTTGCCAGTGTTAATGTGCAAATAAAATTCTGAACTAAATTAATCTGCAATCTGAAATAAGAGCATATTTTTGCACTCAGATGTGATCTTAAGGAAAAACAAAGACAAGATCTGCTGCTTGGACCCTGATGGTGACTTTTTTCTGGATTCTTAATTTGTAACGCTTGCCTTCTCACATACTCCACGAATTTAAAAGTAGATGCAAGGCCATGGTCAGTTTTTAAAAAAAAAATTGACAACAATAAACCCTCACCAAATTATGACCAATTTGAGACTAATAGGATGGCTCCCCGGGAATTAACGTAGACTCACTTGAATGAATGGCCTTCTATCTGGTATACGTTAAAAATAAAGTAAGATAATAACATATTATTTAATCTGATGGCAAATTTACATTATTTCTCTCAGTGGGACATGATAACCTCAAAGTTATAGAAACTGAATAATGTACATTGCATAAAAATATTTCTGATGGTTATAAATTTGAAAACTTTATCAGAGGAATAATTGAAGAGATCAGGAGATTTTTTTCAGGGCTACTGGAATTCTCTTTTGCAAGCAGTTTGAGTAATATGTTATGCCTCACTCACAACCAAGATATAAATATACTGGATAATAAATACCTTTTACATTGTCAGTTAATAGTTGAACAATAAGAATTATGAAAAAATAGGAGAAATATATTAAGTAGACAATCCATTCAGAGAGCTAACTGTGGGACAAATGGCTTCCATTTCTACTTTTGGTTTCTAAAATAATTTTCTCCCTCTCCCCTACCCCCGCTTAAATTGTTCGATGTAGGTCCTGTTTAAATTAAACAAGCCCTGCTTTAAATTAACACATGCATTTTCCACTAATTCCTGGATCCATTTTAAGTTTTTTCTTAAAGAACACCTTGCTTAAAGCAAAAATTTGCTTTCCCATCCCAAATATATGTAAGCTTTGTCATATATTGTTAAAAAAGGAAGTCTTTATATTCTTGATGTACCAAATTGAAGCATAGATTTCTCATTTCCAGCAACTACATGCGTTTACAAGACAAAATTACATGTGTAATCTCTGAAGAAGTTGTAATTTGTACCAATCTCCTGGTGACATTAAAGTATCTAGGCATTGAAGTCATTCAGCCATCATTTGCATATCATTAATAAAACATTACCAATTAAATCATTCATTTCATTAAAGCATTAAAACATGAACTTTAATAAGTTGAGATATATATGATATGAATGAAAAGAGTAGATCTGTTTAAATTAAGCGGAAATAATTTTTAAAGGAAATGTACTGATGGAATTGTCATAATATTAGCCCTAGATTATGACTGTGCTATCAAGTATGTTATTTAAAACTAAATACAATTACAATGTCCTTAACAATAAAACCCAAATTATGGATGACAAATAATCTCCAGTATTATAATTAGAAGGCACTTTAACAATGTTTTAACATGACTAATGGTCATTAGAGTTTTTTAGAAGTTGCAGTGTCTTCATGTGGTAACCCTATGCTTCCCATAAATGTTAAATTGCAAAAAAAATGTGGATTGTATCTCAGAAGTTGGATAATACAGTATTACATGAGCAATTATGTTTTGAAAATACTTCATTTGTTTAAATGATATTCATTGACTTGAGAAATTACATATCTAGAAATATATAATCATGTGAGGCTTCAGTTAACCTTATAAATTTGAAACCAGAAATAATAGTTTTAGATATTACCATAAAAATTCATTATTTCATGCTTATTTTATCTGTAGACAATTAATTAAAATTTCCTGTTCATGAGGAAAGGTAGGGTGAAGTTTTCAATTCCAATTTATTTTAGTCATGATGCAATTCCTGGACATAATTGCTTTTACCTTGTTAACTCTTGCATGTGCACTTGACCATTGAGCTCAAAACTTTTAAACAAGAATGAATGTCAGCATTTAATTTATCTTCCAGTACAGAGTAGGTTAAACTTAAATGGGAAGCAATATGGGAGAGGGAGGCAGCTGATAATTCAATTCCTATTGAATTCTTTCATTTTTAGTATTTAATTTTAAATCATCCAGCATGATATGATGAAAGCACCCCCTCATTGCTGGCCTCAAAGTCCTCTGTAAAATAATTTGCGATCCAGGTCAAGGTTGTTGCATTTGTGTCTCAAAAATTGTTATGACAACCTATGAATATAAAATGGCTAATTAGGGAAATACAGATATTTCATTGATGCTACTTTATGATTTTTTTACACTTCAACCAGTTTTTTTTTAACCAAAGTTATTGAACCTGGCTGCATATGGAAAATACTCTTTACTTTGCTTGATATCACTTGATAACCATGAAATAGTTCATTAAGCAGAAATACTTAATTTACTATGATCTCACAAGTATTGTCTAATGCTGAAACATCATTTTCGACGTACATCTAAAGATGCAGAATACATGGATATTTTAATGATTTTGAACAATGTAACATGCATTAGATGTTTGGGGATTATATAAACGTTACATAAAGTCTCATCCACACGTTCCCAGAGAGAATCTATAATAGTTATGTTATGGACAGACTATTCATGCTTTTGTTCATACTTAAAGTTTGTTTCCCTGATTTGGCCATTGTGACTTTTTTTTCTGGAAGGCTATTTTGTAGGATGCTACTTTAAGATACTGCAACTTATTCCAAAATATGCTTAATTTTAAGTATTTAGAAATTTATATTTGTAAGTCTCAGATTGGAATTTTAATGATGAACTTGTCCTGAATATGTTTAAATATATTTCAGTATTAATTCCGAGATGTTGCCCTGGTTCTGACCGGCTAAATTTCTGTCCTTTTGAAATCACCTGCATTTTGTTTTAATTTATGTTCTGTACTGGAGCATTTCTTCAACATTCTATTGGGCAGCATCTTTGCCAATTTAGACCTTATGAAATGTTGTATCTTACTCTAGTGGAAAAATATGTTTGATGGCAGTGACCTGTACTATTTTGCTTGTTCAAATTACAAGAATTGTGAAATTGGATTCTCCAAATGATTATGATTTGCTAAGTCAAAATGGCATAATGATTAGGGTTCATTAAGATTTTCTTATATTCCCACATTAATCTCACAGGTGTGCAATATTTGGGTGTATTTTATCTCCCACAACTGCATATTCTTTTTTGTTGCATTTTCTTTCTTTTTAAAAATATTTTTATTGAGTTTAACATTTGTGCTTACATAATAAATGATGATGACATAAAAAATCAATTGTATACAAATATATACAAAAGCAAAAAAAAAGTAGATAATAAATTATGCTTAACTACATTTATAGTTGCTTGTAATAACTCAAACTAGTTATAAACAATGGATGGAACCATGTGAAGCCCATTTATTGGACTGTTATATTAAAATAAATAAGAATTTTAAAAAAAACTAAAGAACTAAGTTTGACCTAATACATTCCCTCCCTCTAATTTTAATGAGAAAAAAAATCAACAATGATCTGGAATCGTTGGCAGCCCCTGGAGAACAGACACAGATTTACCAGAATTTGTAATAAACATCGATTCTTCCAGTTATAAAAAAGTCATAACTTGATACAATTGAAACTTTCCATCTTTAATATTGTATCTGATTTTCTCTAAACCTGAAGAGGATATTACATCATTGTTGCATTTTAAAATCTAAGTAGGAGCAGTAATTGACAGTTACTAACATTTATAAAGTATTCTGCATTGCTTTTAACAGGATAAATTTGTGGTTTATGAACTCATAACCTGCACACATTATTTTTGTTTCTTAATGTGCTCTACACAGAATCCAAAGAATTGCTGTTTCCATTTATCACCGGCCTAATATTTAAATGGTTAAGATCTATATTTATTCAATAGCATGTTACAAGACAACTTATATTTCAATTTGTGCAACATCCTTTGTGTTCTAATTTGATACGTTTATGATTACACTGGACAACATTTTTTTCCAAAAGGTCTGCTTCCTGAAAATAATTGGGGATTATGATAGAGAACTTCATACTGACACAAAGATAATTTCAGGTGTGCGGTATCACGTAGGAAGTTGGAGAAATATTAAATGAGCTTATATTGAATTTAGCATGTTTAATCGCATAAAGATACAGTCACATTGCATTAGTTCAATTGACCTAAAAATGTTTTGCCCTTGATTTTCATTTGTTCTCAGTATTTGATGCTTCAGTGTCGGTGTCCAACCATAGTCACCAGCATTGATGGATTCCAATTTCCCTGATACTGCTTTTCCACGGTCGCAATATTCTGGTGAAACCTTTCACCAGGTTCATCACTGACTGTGCCAAGATCAAGATCAGCAGGGAAGAAGTCCAAGTGCAAATGCAGAATGACTGTGTGGTCTTGTATGCTTGAAGCAAATTGTAGTTTGGAGCTTTGTAGTTGCCAAAAAACTTAGGAAAGACTTAAAATAGGACCGGAAATCACAACATTAGATTATATCTCAACAAACAGTACATGATAGGAAAACTTTAAGGTGATTTTTATGATCAGCAGCCCAAAATCTATAAAGTACACCCCAAAGTGTTCAGGAAGCAAAATCTTTGTTGTCCAGTATTATCAACATCAGAAAATTTCAAAAAGGAGGGCAGCAAACAACCTGAAGACAGGCTATATTCCAAGTTCTGATTTCACTTGTCTCTCCAGCAAAACAAATCCTTTTTTACTGTGCTTTCTTTTTTTTGCACATTCTTCTCTTTCCCAACCTTTGAGGTAAGTTACATGACCAAATCCAAATCCTAAAAAATAATTGGTTTGCAACAAGTCAGAAACTAGGATCAGATTTAAAATACATCTTCAAAAAGGATTGTGCAGCTGAAATAATGATCATTTCAAAACATTATAAGATAAGATGTGAGCTGTAGCAGCCAGGAAATATACATTATCAAAGATAAGTTACCCTAAGATCTTTTGGGCCATCAGAGATTTCCCTTGCTGGATTTATAAAATATCTTGAATCATACATGATATGGAAAAATTCTTGCTCTGCTTGTCTGTAAAAATGTAATGAAACTGCAAAATAGTGACTGCTTTTGTTTGTGGTAGCATAGTTTGATCACAGGATTATAACATTAATCTTCCATAGAGCCAACAGCTGATTAAATGTCTGGACCATCCCCAGGGGTTGATCTATCCAAATTTCTAACACTTAATTCAGTATTTGATTTATTATACTCTTGGGCTACATTTTCTTAGACATTTCAAAGAATTAAAGAATCTCTTTCAGCAAAGTGACCCCCATCATCTTGTGAAACAACTTGTTTGTATCTGTTTCATATTTTGCTGTTTTCATTTTCTTTTCTGGGAAACAACACTGTAGCCACCCAGGAGCAGTTAAAAATTTATCCACATTTTGACAGGAAAATGTGTTGAATTAGTCGATATCAAGTTTTATTCACTATATTTTCTGTCACGCTAAGGACAATGGCAATTATAACATTTTTTTTTAATTGTGTGATCAAAATCTAATAATATATTGAACACTAACTGATCATTTTCCAGTGCTGGTTATGACAAAAGAACAATTAATCATATAAGTTTTGTCGTTCACTGATTAAGGAGTAGAGTGTCATGAAACTTCATAAAATCTTTTGTTCTTCATGTATGGGTTGAAGTATCAGCTGCATCATGTGCTGTTTATGTGAAGAGTAAGATTTGTAGCACAAGGCATGATATGTTAATAAAACTCATTCATGTTTATCCAGTCAGATAAGAACCATTCCAGTGTGGAATTGTGAAGCTGGCTGTGGGTTAATGGGGAGAGTAGAGTCCTATTTCAAGGTCAGTTCAGTTTCATGAATGGAAAAAAATAACTTTTAAAGGGATATGATCATTTTTTTAAAAATCAATCCTTAAAAGACTTTCCTCTTCATTTCAGATGGTGAAATCATTGTGGGTTCAAACTGTTTTAAAACTGAAGATATTAGCCCAAGGGTGCAATAAAATATTGATATACTTCATTTCATTTCTTTCACATTCTTTTGGGAAGGCACAAAAATGAGACCTGAAGCTTTGTATTTGAAGAACACTTTTTCACATTGTATTATATTTGCCTCAACTTTGGATAGCCATCTTTCCACAAGTTACCACAACTTTCTGTTGTTATACAGGTGCCTTGCAGATTGAAAACAGTGAGGAGTCTGACCAGGGCAAATATGAATGTGTAACAACCAACAGTGCTGGAACACGTTACTCTGCTCCTGCCAATTTGTACGTCAGAGGTAGGAAGTTACTTTTTTAATTTCTCCTGCATTTTAGCATGCCCCTATAATTGTATAGCTTAGTGAGACATTTAATAGGCTGGAATGCTTTTATACTCAGTAAAGATATTAATCAAGATTTAAATTGTGCATTTTGAGGAATAAAATTCCAATATTTCAAAATCTTAGATGATGCTCTGTCGACAAGCTTTGTTGTAACGGGTTCTCTGTTCCAAGCAACTTGAATATTAAATACATAAATTGAGGGTCCTGTGTTGTTGCTTTTGTGCTTTTGTTATTATTCTTTGTAGGATTTTTTCTTTCTTTCCTGAGGTCTGGATTGATGATTATGAGAGTTTATGGTCATACACATGAATACAATGTACAAATTCACGGAAATTCTTGCTTGCTGCAGCGTCACAAATATGGAAAATGTTCTTCAAGTAAGCATCAGATTTAGGTTACCCTAACCTATAAACAATAATTAAACTACATTACCACAAGAGAAAAAAAGATAAATGTAAAGTGATATCTAAATATTCAGTTGCACTTAATGCAAAAATGTAAAGTTGAAATAGTGCAGAAAGATCTTTGGTGGTCCTCAAGTAGTTTAAGGCCTGAGAAAATGCTGTTCTTCAATCCACAAGTGCTGTACTTCAGGCGTCTGTGTCTGCTGTCTGAAAGTTGCAGAAAACAGACCAAAACCAAGGAGTTGGGGATTTTTTTTATGATATTGGGTGCCTTCTTGTGGCAGAGCCTTATGTAGATGTCTTCAGTGGATGGGAGGCCAGTGTCAATGATGAACCTGGCTGGTTAGCCACTTTCAGCATCCTAAGCACTCAAGTTTCCAAATCGGTCCATGATGTAACTCTTCCATATATTTTCCACAGTGCACTTGTCGAAGATCAGTGACATGCATAACCTCCTCAGAGTTCTCAGAAAGTAAAGGCTTCACCTATGCTAGCTCAGGAGAGATACTCCTAAATGGATGCCAAGGAACCTGAAACTACTGGCCCTCTTCACTGCCTGTCTTGCCAATGAAGATAGATGAATAGTTCTTCAGCCTCTCCTTCCGAAAGTCCACAATAAGATTCTTGGTCTTGGCAACATTGATAGTGAGATTGTTATTCTGGCATCACCCCCAGATTCTCGATCTCCAATCTACATTCTGATTCATCATTACCCATTATTCAGTCAACAATGATGGTGTCATCAAGTTTGATCAATGAGAAAATTTGAATGGACACTTTGTTAGGATACCAGCATATGAAGGTCTTAAAACTTTTGTTGATATCATAAATAGATTCCATTTAAAGACCAACCCTTTCAAAGTGTGACTTTGTCATTTTTATAAGTGATCTTTCCTAATTCAACATTGCTACATTACCAGTTATGTTTTTAATTCTTCTTGATATAGGTAGAACCTAATAAATTTGCATCAAATAAATCTCATTGCATTTCATTGTAACATGCAATTCTAGAAACAGTCAGAAACCTAATATTCAACAACGTGAGATAATGCCACAGGGAAGTCAATGGCATTGATTTTGGTCTCCTTACAGATTTACAAATGAAAATAAGGCATTTATGGACTGTGTGCTCCATTTTCCTCCCACCCTTCAAAAATTACAGGGTTGGAAGATTAATTGGGTGCATTTGGATGACAAAGGATTTGATTGTTGAAATCGGTTTCTACCATGTTTTAAATATATTTTTGAAAAATGTAATTTAACAGTAAATAACAGTCTTGTTCCACTTGTATAATCGTATTTATTACCACCAGGAGCCTCAGCAGTAATATCCAGAAGTACTGTCATAAAGTGTTAGCCTTGTGTTATGTAATTGTTCCTCAATCTTCTGACTCACAGGCAAAATTGGATCCTGTGAATCCAGACTGCCACTAAGCCTTGAGAGTTAACAATTAATGATGTAAAAATGTAAAAATTCCATGTGTGTGAGAGCGTGCTCACGCGTGCTTCCTTCTCCTTGATTGTAATTCATAAATCCTTTTGAGCTTTTTTCTGATGCTTGGTGTCTCCTATCTCAATGGAGTAAAGTGGTTAATATATAAAAAACAGAAGCTGCCAGAACTACCCAGGTCATCCAGCTTCTATGGTATGAAAAATTTTGAATAAAAAAGAAAATAAAGGTAAGAATGTGATTGGATGAAGATCAGAGGAGATTAAATGATGGCAGCACAGTTAGTGTAGTGGTTAGTGCAATGCTGTTACAGCAGTAGCGACCAGGGTTCAAATACATGTGCTGTCTGAAAGGAGTTTGTGCTTTCTGCATGGGTTTGCTCTGGGTGCTCCGGTTTCCTCCGACCTTCCAAAGATTTACCAGAGTTGTAGGTCAATTGGCTATAATTGGTTGACACCGTCTCTTGGGCCGAAAGGGCCCGTTATTGTACTGAATGTCTAAACTTAAGTTTTGAGATTCCAGTGGGAAAAAAAGGTCGTAAAAGTACGTATGGTTATCTAAAGTTGTTAGTCCCGAATTGCCTTGAAGGAAGATATGGTGCTGACCCTTGAGCTTGTGTTGAACTTTGTTGGAACAATGTTAGAGACCAAAGACTGGTTACAATAGCAATAGGATGACGAATTGAAACGACAGGCTCAGGGTAACCCTGCAGACTAAAGAGAAATAGTCCATGAAATTATCACCCAATCTGTACTTGGCTTCCCAAGATTCAACAAAATAAGGATGATGCTTGATATCAAAGATAATCTGATTTATTTTCTCCATGAGAAATTATCCTTTTTAATTGATGATTGTTTCACTTTTAACCAGACACAACAAATATCAGGAGCATCGAGATTTAGATGATCTTATAGGTTCCTTTGCTATTTATTTAATTTCATGTGCTAGTTAAAATTGTAAATGTTTCCAGATGCTGTCCTCCCTTGCTTTCAAAATCGCAATCATTATTAATTTTCAAAAATCTTCATTTTCCATCCTCATTTTTCTATAGTTTTGAATGTCATTTGCCTTGCAAATGAAATTTCAGATTTATTATCAGATACATACATGACATCACATTCAACCCTGAGATTCCTTTTTCCTGCAGGTGTGGCAGAATTATTACTAATTGGTCATGCAAAAAATAGACTGTACACAGTGTAAACATGTAAACAGAATAACTATAAACAGATAATGAATGTGAACAAACTTATCGTGCAATACAGAATGAACAAAAGAAAATCAATAAAGTGCACAAGTAACAATCCTTAAATGAGTTTCTGACTGGCTTTGAAATTGAGGAGTCTGATGGTGGAGGGGGTAGCAGCTGTTCTTGAACCTGGTGGTGCGAGTCTTGTGGCACCTACATCTCTTTCCTGATGACAGCAGAGAGAATAGCGTGTTCTGGGTGTCACTGGTCTTTGATGATTGCTGCTACCCTCCGACAGCAGCGTTCCCTGTAGATGAGTGGGCCAGCAGGGAATGGAGTGGGCCGGCAAGGAGCAGAGGTGGGGCAGGAGCAATGGCCATCCTTCTTACCCATAATCCCCACAGGGCTGGAACCACTCTGGCTTTCCAGCAGCATGGAGGATTATGGGTAAGGAAGACCGCCATTGCACGCAAGCACAGACGTCATTTTCTACCCAGGTAGCCATCGATCACTTACAAATTGACCAGCAGCTGCTGGTACACGGGTAGACAATCCACCTCGGAGGTGGATTGTTTTACTACCCGTGCAGTTTTTTAAAAATTCTGCCCACCAATTGGCCTGTACACAGGTAGATAACCTGCCAAATTGGCAGATTAAACTCGGGATGTTACAATCCAATTTGTAAACCCATACTGAGTGCAAGGTTGTTGCTGGTGCACCATTCAGCAATGTTTTCAATTTCCATCCTGTATGCTGGCTCATCCCCTTCCTTTATACAACCCACTACCGCAATATCGTCGGCAAATTTGTAGATGGTATTACAGGTACTCCTCGACTATGTGACTTACGTACATCCGCACATACGAGTGAATTTTTTTTTTAAATTAAAATATAAAACTTAAGCAATTACGGTGAAAATTTGGCCTATCTATGGTGGCACCATATTGGCTGGTAGCCAACCTCTCGCGTGAGCTGGCCTTGGTGGCTGCAATGTTGGCTGGTGTCCCAGCTCTCGCAAGAGCTGGCCTTATTGGCCACCATGTTGAGATATTTCACTGCATTTTAACTCCTTGTGTCCCATTTATTCTGATTCCATTGCTCAATATGCTGGACGTCAGTCAGATTTTAGAGGCCAGTAGAGTCCACAGGATGCTCGGGGTCCGCAGCACAGAGAGAATGAGAAGGATTGGGAGATAAATGACGGAAGGAAATGGATCATTTCACTCTTCAGTATCACAGGGAGTGCAATTCCCGGACATATGTCCATTCCGAGATACGACCAGTCATCCAGAACGGAACACAGACATATGTCAGGGAGTACATGTATTGACGTACTGAGCTGCACAGTTGTAGGTGTAAAGTAAGTAGAGCAGGACCTAAGAACACAGCCCTGTGGTGCTCCAGTACTGATGGAGATTGTGGAGAAATTCTTACCAATCCTCATTGATTGTGGTCTGGATGTGAGGAAATCCATGATCCAGTTACAGAGTGGGTTGTTAATTCCCAGGTCTTGGAGTTTGTTAATCAGTTTTGAGGGAATAATGGTGTTAAATGCCGAACTGTCATCGATAAAGAGTATCCTGATATATACATCTTTGCTATTCAGGTGTTTCAGGGCTTTTGTGTAGAGCCAGTGAGATAGCATCTGCTGTAGACTTGTTTCTATGATAGGTGAGCCACCTTCAATTGTAATTACAGCTGCAGGATTAACTCTGTTGAGTTTGTTCCTTAATTTTCACCGTGCTAAGAGAACCCTAATCAAAGGCATAAACTGCAGCGTCTTCTGTGGATATTCTTCTTCTTCTCAAACTATTGACAGTAACTTACAATATCCCATTCTATCCTAATCCGTAGAGTAGAAGTCCAAAAATTCAGACTGCTCAGGGATTGGGTTGGTCCAGGTTTTCAGCTTTTCCAGATTCTCAGGTAGTACTTTTAAAATTAAAATTAAAAAAGAGGAATAAAGAAGAGATGAACAGATAAATGTTGATAATTTATTCATTAGCAAAAACAGCATGCTTCATTGATCAAAAAAAGTTTTAAAGAAAAATAAAGTGCTTGCTTGTTAGCGCTGTGCATCTGTGACACTTACGAATGCACACACGCACACAAAGGCCCACATAATTTAGAGTTGGAGAGTTTTTGAAAAGTCAAGATTCTCAGGTGGTTTGGATTTCTGGCTTCCAAATTTTTGGAATGGTATCATCTATGGTGAAAAATGAATTGCCATCAGTTGTATTGAAAACCTGAATAGTGATTTTGATTAATAACAAAAAAGCAGAATCCATTGTGTTTTTTACCATAGCCATAATAAAAAAATTACAATTTCCTTTATTTCTTTATTTTTAAAATAATTTTATTAATATTTAAAGTATAAACAATTGAATAGTACAATTATACAATGTGCAAAATAATTAAAATAAAAGGATTTTCCCCCCAAATATGAACATAATTTAAAAATCCAGAGCACATTGCTAATAGTATATTAAAGCATAATATAGAAATAAAAACCCAACCCAAAGGAGAAAAACGATGATATATTCTTTTCAAGAAAGCTATAACATTTCTTTTTATAAAAAGTTACAATTCTCTTTCTTTCTCTTCTATAATAATTTTATCAATGTTTGCATTATTCACAATTGAACAAAACAGTTATCTATTATATTATCAAAATCAAAAGAAAGGAAAAAAAGGAAAAAAAGTCATTTATTCCTAATCATATTTGTGCTATGGCTGGGACCTACATACTCAGAGCCATTTACAAGATCAGCTTGCCTTTGAATCAGTGCATAAGTCCTGAAAACTGGCCAGTTCATCGTTCCTCTATTACAGCCTCACCTGAGGATACAATGCTGATCAATCTTCCCTCACCGCAGTGCCAACATTGCTAAGAGATCTAAATTTTCAGGTAAAACCTATCATTCGTAGCTATATTTGTAAATTTCCCTTTGTAGACTCCAAAATTACATCAATGGGCTGCTAAGGTCAGCAGGATAGCAGTAAGTACATTTTAGTCTAAAAAGAAGTGCTCCTGAAAGGCCTGAGGCTTGCATCTGGAGCTCGCGTTGCTAATGGATTGAACTGGAATCTGTGTAGCTGCAGGTGCTGCAGGAGCACTGGAGGTGAATCCACGGACATTGACCCTGAAGGGACATTCTTTTAGTTTTTCATTTCTCCTATTGTTAGGGGCACCAGGCAATGCTTGTGGTGACTCTTTATTTGCCTTATGATAGATAAAAGTTGAAGTAGATTATGTATATTACGTTTGTAACATATTATGACATGACCAAAGGTTCCTTTGAGATATGAGAAGAACAAATGAGGCATTAAATGTTATTTGGTGCAGAAGAGCAGAGAACCCTCCAAAATTAAATCCACATATTTCTGAAATCAGCAGTAGATAATGCAGTTAATAAGACAAGCAGAATGTTTTTATTTATAAAATTATCAAAAATAAATACAGAGAATAAGTGTGATTTACAAATTAGACATCAATTAGATACTGCTCTCTGTCTTAATATAGGAAGAGTGTGTTTGCATGAAAGAGAATTGAGAAATGTATTTTGGCAGAACTGGTGAAACTAAATCTATAATGAAGTATTGGACAGTTTTTCTTTATTGCCGTAAAAACCGAGATTTGCTTGGATAGAGTGGATATGTAAAGTCCATTTCTCTTAACATCATCAACCAAGTGCAGTGATTTATATAAGTTACCAATGTTGAAGCATACCACCAATGACAGGAAAACTGACGACTGATGTTCAAAAGCACTCCATTAAGGCAGTCGTCCTTTTAGGTTATGGAAAATGGAGTCTGCAAACAAAAGTAGCTTTGCCTTAATGCTTTAAATATCTATACGATTAATGCTGAACTATTTCAATCTTTCTGTTAGTCGAAATCAAGTCCAAAATGAATTGTGAATCATGCTGTTGAATGAATGCTGAAATATTTATTTCATTGAAAATTATACATTTTTTCCTTTTGAACTTTCAGAATTTTAAAATAATTGTCATCTGACTGGAAATTACGGTAACCCTGTTCCAAGAAACAGGATGCATTGCGTTTGTATATTGTCACTAATTTGTCTGTTGTTAACATTATTTCTATTCCATATTGTTCAATCAGAACACAAAAACAATGTGCTGAGCACGCTGACTACATTGTCCTATTCCTTTATTTTACTCCTTAAGTATTGAAAATTTATGAAGGGCTGGGAAGTGAAGCAGAGAGCAAAACAAAACATATTGGGATGACTGTAATACATCAAAATACCAAAACTTGATATATGTTCCAAGTACAATTGCTGCAATAATTTTCTAATGCCTGTAATGTTTACTCCTGGTTTATTGGGGGGGGGGGTGGGTGTGGGGAAAGAAGGACCAAATCAATTAAAGATCTGTTAAAATAACTACTTAAAGCAAGGAGGGGTAACAATATAAGTTTGAAAGATCTGTGTATGCGTTAGTCTGATTTTGTGCTGTAGATAAATTCCACTTGAAATAGTTTCCCTTTGATTTTTTTAACTGTTAAGGTTTACATGGCACTTCCCAGCCCAGAATTAATGGAATTATCTGCTATTTTATTTATTTCATCACAATTTTTCTTCACGGCAAGTGTGCTGTAATGGAAATGTTAAGTATACTCATGCACACAATGGGGAATTTTTAGGTGTGTGACACATGGTACCATTATTACAGGATAGGATGTGTGTGTGTGTATGTGCGCGCGCAAATAGGTGTGAAGTTGTGAAACCACCATGCTATTGTCTTGTCTTGTTTTTTCAGTGCTGAGAGAATTGATGAAGCCTGGCCTGTTTTTACTCTCTGTGTTTTTCCTTGTCTTTTTATTCCCTCCTCATCCTCATTGCACTCAACCATCAAACCCTTCATCTCTCAGATCAGCGAGAAGGTTGGTCTCTTTCACTTCTTATCCATCTACGCCATGCCAAATGGATTGTCCTGTAGTGAAACAGTGGAGAGCTGGGGATTCTGGCACCTTGCCAGTCATGGCCTAGCCCTACCTGTTGGAATCTAATAACTTCCTGCTTAAATGTCTCTTTAAAATCTTATGGAAGTGTCAGCGTGCTGCATGTTAATGTTGGTTTCTGTTCTCAATCACTGGCTTTGCTCTGCGCCATGAAGAGAATCTTAACTGCTCTCTGGTTCTTTCTCAGTTGGTAGCTGCATGAGCATTATTTTGAGGCACTAATTCTAGAATTCCAGTTTCAAAGTCAACTTCTTTAAAAAAAATTTGTCAGGTTTTGTCTGATCATCATGTCTCATGGTAATATTTCAGACATAACAGATTACTCATTTGAAATTTTGATCTGCTTGAAAATATATAGTTTATCCTTCTGTAATGCTCAAAAATTCTGTTGTTTTTAGCACAAACAAATCTTTTTTTCTGGAGAAGTATGCTGCCACATTCAGATGACTATAACTGTGGGGAGAAAAACAATTAAACTGCATTTGCAATATTTCCTTTAAGTATATTAACCACACTGTCCAGATTGGAGATTTTACTTATACAACATCTACTGTTAGTTAGTAGACAAAATATGATTTAAAGTCCTTCTCTAAACATACCATTCAGCATATTTTTTCCAAGAGTTTTTTTTTAAATGTGGGGTTTTTTTTACAAATGTACAAGTTTCTGAATCTGACTTCATTTGCACAATAATGTTTTATCTTTTATAAAACAGTCAACACTAGCTGTGACTCCAATATTTACTGGTCCAATAATACAGAATAGTTTGGCTGTTCACTGAGCCTCAAAATATCAAATCTATAAAAGACTATAGATCTATAAAAGATTAAAGATCTTGGCTCATTTGAGTAGCATTTTCTGTATGAAATTGACTAAAGAGATTTACCTGTGAGGACCCCTTGAAAGGCATCTTTGGGAGAATTGGACTGTCAACATTACAGGTCAGGATCCATTTTCTTGAAAAAGAGTCCCAGCCCAAAAGTCAATTTCTCTCCTGGATACTGCCTGTCCTATTAAGTCCCTCCAGCTTCTCAATGTCTGCACAAGATTCCATCATATGCAGTTCTTGCATTACTCTATATAATACAAGGTGAATCTTTCAGAAAGTCTGCAGCTGGGCATTGTCTAGTGTATTGTATTTTTGCAGATTCTTCTTCACATATTTGACTGAACTGCTTTTTGAATTAGCTTGGCGATCCATTCAGTTACATCAGCTCTAGCCTGTTCACTAAATTTGAAAAGTAGGAACAGGGAGAACCTAATCCAGGAAAAAACGGACAAAACATTTATCTTCCTAGTTTCAGCCAGTTTTTCAAGCTATTGCCTCTAATGACAATAATGTCCAGTGATGCTGATGGGCCCTTATTCTTGCTTCTGAATAATTCTGATTCTAATACCTCTCATTATGACCGGGGCATTTCTCCATATCTTTTTTCCTCTTCCAGCATGACTATCGGGGGAGGCAACAAAAAAGGTTTTGTAGGATGTGTATCTTCCCTAGTTCACCTGCAAGCTTTCAGGAAAAATCAAAGGAAATCTTTCAGATTAGCATGAGCTTAAAACAATTAATAAACAAGTACCATTGTAAAATATATTAAAACCTGCAGTATCTGGCACCTATGGGGATTACAGATGCCAGGTATGCGAATTTTCTGGATGCCTGAGACCCACTCTTACAATGTCTAACTAATACACCTGCATTAAGAATAAAAGCCAGTGCAAAATGTAAAGTAATGAAAAAACCAGTATTGTAGTCCTGAATTATGTAAAGTTCACTTTCATCAGGTGATTCCAGTCACTTACAAAGTTTAAATTTACATTCGAGCCTGAGTTGTTGGCCTGTTGGTGTCATCGTCACACTAACTTCACTGCCGTTACTAATGCAAGCATACACTGTACAATATAGTTAATATGGTCCAAGCAAGGTTACTGCCGTGGAAAACCACATTGTTCAAAGCATTATTTCAATACACTTTAATGTATAGTACAACTCTGGTTATCCAAAATGCTTGGGATCGTGCTTATTTCAGATAAACAGTTTTTTTTTCCGGAGAACTGGTCTTTTTTTTTAAATAGCCCCATAGCAACAGCAAATCACTTGTGACAGTGTATAAACAACAACAAACAACAAGGGAAGGCTTTTTAAGCATTAAAATTGTTTAATTCTCACCAAAAAAATGCTGGCCACCACCAATCACCAACATCTCCCCACCAAGGCCCCACTGCTGCCCAGAGCTCGAAGTTCCCGCTCTTGTTGCTGGGAGCACGAGGTCTGTGCTCCTGCCGGGAGGCCGACGTCCCCGCTGCTGCCGGGAGCCCAACATCCCACCTGCCACCAACAGCCCAAGGTCCCCAGTCAGTTCGGCTCTTAAAATTTTTGGATAAATGAGGATTTCTGATTTGTTTTGGATATCACCATTTATCCAAATTTTTTTTTTAATTTTTGGATAATTGAGGGTTTCGGAGAATCCAATTTCAGAAAATCAGAGTTGTGATGTAATGCGTTCTAATCCTATAAAGGGGAAAAATATAAAACTGATCTTTATTAGCAATAAGTGAACATCGTTTATTTAAGAAAATATTTGTCTAATGTAGATTTGTGTCAAATCACTCATTTGAGACTTTCACAAACGTTAGATCGGTACCACCGCAGAATAGTGCAGGGAGCCCAATCACAGCGGGGTCAGCAATAACTTTCAACATAGTCACTTAGCTCTCTCTATTCCACAGCTCAGCGCGTATATTTCAAATATTATAAACTAGAGTCTTGCAAAGGATTATAAGGTTGTTTAAGTATCAACAATAATACTTTAACGTTGCAAATTTAAAACTGCGGGTCAGAAATTTCAAACCATGTTATATCAAAATCCGCACTTTTCAAACCATGTTATACAGGGTATGCCTGCATACCTAATACTGTACGAATAAAGATGAAAATTCTTAATAGGCAAGGATAGGGAGACACTTTGGGAGAGACACCACATCGGTCGGCTCTTCATCGTGGCCATTTTATTCAAACACAATTTTATTCAAACAGCTGCTATGGGCAGGGCACCTGGGACTCCATTGGCTGAATGTTTCCTCCCATCTTCACCAACAGTTTGTGTGTTGCTTCAGAGAACATTTATATTTATAATTTTAAACTTTAATTTATTTCATTATCTGAAAGTATTTTCCCCTTTTTAAGGGGAATTTCTTACCATAGGGATTGTTAATCTTTACAGGCAGCCATTTTTCTTTTTTTTTCTCTTTTTCAACTTTTTTATTAATTGGTGAACAATACATGAGGTGAATAGGAGTACATAATCAAAAATAGAAGAAAAAATATTACTATATGACAACATATGATATAACATATTGCATTACACCACAATTAATTAATATATTCTCATCTCAAACTGAAATTAAAAAAAATTATTATATAAAACCCCACCTAATTTAAGGAAAAAAAGAGAAAAAGACTGGGCAGCCTTTCCTTAGAACTTATGAATAAATATCATCATCTGGTCTTTACCAACAAAGAGAATGAAAATAACATTAAGTATAGTGTGGAAGGGAAAATAATTATATTAACTAAGTCATGTGGAAATTATTTATAAATGGTCACCAAATCTCTTCAAATTTAACAAAAATATCAAATGTACAACTTCTACCTTTCTCTAAACTTAAACATGATGTAATTTGAGAGAATCATTGAATCTAGTAGGTGGATTAGAATCTTTCCATTTAAATAAGATAACTCTTCTAGCCAATAATGTAGAAGAGACTACAACCCGATATGTGGAAGTGGGAACTCATCCCACTTCTGGAACTATACATCCAAAAAGAGCAGTCAATGGGTTAGGCTGCAAACTGATATCCAGTATAGTTGACAAAGTCTTAAAAATATATATCCAATACCTCTCCAATATAGGGCATGACCAAAACATATGAGTTAGAGAAGCCACTTCTGATTTACATCTATCACAAATAGGACTAACTTTAGAAAAAATAGAGGCCAATTTTTCTTTTGACATATGAGCCCGATGTACCACTTTAAACTGAATTAAAGAATGACAAGCACATATTGAAGAGGTATTAACAAATCCTAAGATCTTCTCCCATGATTCCTCTGGAAGATGTAACTGAAGTTCCTCTTCCCAGGCCCTTTTAATTTTGCCATTAGAATTTGATTGCAAACTTAAGTAACTTATTATAAATGTTACCTATTAAACCCTTATGAGAAGAGTTCAAATGAAAAAAAGTATCACTAAATCCGGTTGGTACGATGTTGGAAAGTTACGCAGTAAAGTATTCATAAAATTTCTAATTTGGAAGTACACCTGTATCTAAAAAAATGTGACTTTGGTATATTATATTAATTTTTTAGTTAAATGGCATTGATCAGTCACCAGTTATTCTTGCTCATTGGAGGTCATTACTGTGTTATATAAAACTGAGAAAATACAAATTGTAACATCAGTTTTAGAGCATCATAGAAATACCACGGCTAAAATTCAAACTTAATTATTTTCTACATTTTTATTGAACTTCCATTTATTTAGGAATTTGATGTTTGGGTAGTTTTTCCTTTATAGCATTTTCTTTTTTTCTCATTGGGGAATGTAAAAATTAAGGAGAAACACTTGTCCTCATAACTGGGTCATGTCAGTGTCTTTCACCTCTGAAGTCATCATGAACAATAGCTTTTGGATCTCATTCCTTGCAAATAAGATCTTTTTTTTGGTAAAGAGTATTTACTTCATTTTTTCAATCATCTGTTAATTGACAGTATTATTTAATTGGTTGAGGACTGTAGGAACAGTCGTGGCTTAAAGCAAGCCATTGAAACAATACCAGCTACCAGCTTGAAAGTGACAGAGAAATTAATACATGTTCAGTATTAATGATATGTTAATGTCAGAGCATATTGAATTATTATTTTCCCTCTTTTTTCCCTCTGAGTTTGCATTTAACATGTACTGTACATGCTTGCATGAAAAGAGTTTGGGGTTTAACCCATATCATTGTGGCTTGCATTTCATTTTGTAAAACATCTAACAAGTTAAAGCATCACAGCTGCAGTCTCCATTCAGGAATGTTCTTAAGGGACCGATGTCTGGTTATTATTACTACCAGTACTTGTATTTGAAATCTTCAAATTATATGTCACAGGGTTCACTAAAACCAGAAAACAGAAATGTGAAGGATTTGGAAATAAAGTACCTCAGCAACTTAGCAATGATAAAGTTGTCAATTATAGTTCAAATATAATCTGATTTGTTATGAGTTTTAGGGGAAGTACTTAAAATTTACAAGCAAATTTTAGCAATTTAACTCCATAGTAATCTCCATAGTATTAACTCAGTGCTGACATCAGTATCAGTTGAACTCTGATTTCAAATGGGACTGGAATGGGTGCAATAATAATTCTAATACCTGTACTGAATCTGAATTGGAATTGATAGTATGTGCAATAATTTGAACAAAATGTTAGCAGATTAAACATGTGGGTACAATTCTAAAAATCTTGCTCTAACTAGATTAAACTTCCATATCAGGTCCAAAGTAACAACATATTTGGCCATGAGACATTTTGAATGGTGATGAGTTAATCTTTGTAAATTTACTTTTTTTTAAATTATGCACTACATTTCTCCATTTTCCCCTACTGAATTCATACTGGCATTTATAAGCAACTATTCTCCCATATTTTGGGAACTGATTTTCTGTAACTGGATGCAAGCTTATTTATTAAGACTAGAACCTTTGTAACCTGGTCTTATTTTAGCCGCAGGCTAGATGAGCAGTTACTGTCAAATTAGAGGCTAAAGTTCTATCTAAAAACTGGGAGATAAGAATAGTTAGTATTTTGTTTTTTGTTTGTTCATTTTTATCTGGTGGGGATAAATCCTTTTTTTCCATCACATTTGTAGTGATCAGAGATGAGATTGGTTGTTTCAAGCATTCTAACTCTAAAATTGGGTATTATAAATTCTGTGTTGCTTTTTTTTTGCAGTTAAATTATGTTTCTTTTGATTGCTTAGCTCTGGTGGTGGAAATTCAGATAATTTTCTTAGATCATCCTCAAATATTGTGATTGGGAAAGTGACTACAAAGCTGGTCCACAAATAGAATGTTACAGAAGAATAATTTGTCAATGTTATCAGTGTAGATATGATTATGCCGAGTTCTGTCAAAAGACTAGCAAAAATTCAGCATTATCATGGAAAATATATCAATTCTACATGGTGGGTCTGGTAAGATTTAATTTGGTCTGCAATATTTTGGGAGTTTAAATTTAGGAAAAGGTGTAGCATAAAATAAGAAAGGGTAATTGCAATTACTTGTGCAGTTGGAGATGCAGAATCATTTTGGGTGGAAATATAATTTTGACCACCATCTCAATTCTGATACTTAAATTGTAGTCTTAATCGCAATGCAGTTCCATCATAAATGTCTGATGTGCACCCGTGAAATCCTCTGAAATCCTGTAGTGCATGGTGTTTGTTTTTTGTGTGTAGAATTTTGTGGAAACCATTTTACTTTAAGATTTAACTGCATTCGCTCTTTGGTCCCTCCTACTCTGATTTGTAACTTCTTGCATTAAACTGCATGGGAACTGCTAAGCCTCTAATGCACGATGATTGAATGTAAGCACACTGCATTTTTAGCTTATGGCAAACTTATGTAATTTGGTCACTGCACCTTTACAGTGCAGTAGAAATGAACTCCCCATTATCAATAGTTTATCCAAACGTTATTATTCAAAAGCAATTTTTCATTTTCGTAAAACATGACTGCAGTGATCAGCATTTAATAGTCTGGAGATGTTCAGTTTGATAAATCGCCATCATGTGAAACCATTTCCATTTCCATGAATAATGGCGGGGTTATTCTCCATAACTACCTGCGCATTAAATAGGAGCAGGAGCAAAACATCCAGTTTGGAGAAGAACAGACAAACTTCATAACACTGCAGCTAATCTAAGCCAGACACTACTCTCAGTTAAAACAGCATTGATGATACCTACTCATGATTCAGGTCATGGAACTGTACTCGAACAAAACAATGTTGATGTGTACCATCGATAGTGAATAATATTTTAATGGTAATGAAGTTTTCTTGTTGCATACTTACTATTATATTGGGTGTGAAGAATCGTGGGTTACCTGAAATGTTGATATTTGTAGAAAATAAGTTATTGAAAGAATTCCAAATTGCAAAATTGGTAGCTGCAATCACACCACATTTTTTAAAGGAGTATTTTATATCATGTTTGATTTTTCTCTTTTTGTAGCTTACAGCAAATGATGATCTGGACTGGGTGATTAATTCCCAACTTAGGAATAGACACAATTATTTCTCCCATACTGAGGCACAAGGAAGACCACTAAAACACTCCTAGACAAAACTTAATCACATGAAGCCATCTGAGCTGAGCATCTTCAGTGATGAATATTTCTGTAACTCAAACCAAATATGTCTAGCAATTAAATACGGTAGTTCTGGTACTTGCAGCCTAATTGCTGATCAAGTTCAGCACTCAGTCTCTATTCCACTGCTGATGAATGACTATATGCCAAATAAAATGGAGGATTTTTTTTTCTCCAAGAATATCTGTAATGACATTTAACAGGTTCAAAATTATGCAAGGGCATTCATTGTACATATTTATAACACAAACTGCAAAATCCATAAAGTGAAACCATTCAAAACTAATCATAAATTACAGTTGAACAAAGATGAGTTACCCTTCTGAGCTATCATTTTCCTGTTAATAAGTTAAAATATAAGCACAACACATCTGGCCTACATTGCTGGTTCTACAATAGTTATCGTGACTAACTTCACTTGTGAGGTTTTTCAAAACATTTTGTTATGCATTAATGCACTTTCTACAGGTGACTAACTTTTTATCCAGAATTCCAAAAACCAACAACCTCCAAAAGCCAGCACTTTTTTTGGTAAATGACATCTGCTCATCAAACATGGAATTTGGCATGAAGCCATGTGCTTCAGTTTCTTTTGGATTTATGCATGTTAATGTCAAGAGCAGGAGGGAATTTAAAGTGATTTTCAAATTTCTATTCAATTTCAATTTATATATTTTAAAGACTTAATTGGGAAATCTGTATTTGTTCAAAATAATTTATCAACTATTTAATTTGATTTTAATAACTATGGTTATGCCTTTCCAAATGCTTTACAAATTTAATTTTGTTTCAGAAGTTGAAAATAAAATATGGTGTTGCGCAGTCTACCATTCTTGTACAATTGGTAAAACACAGGATTCTGTTGACACTGTGGTAAAGTGAAAAAAACACACAAAAGGTGGAGAAACTCAGCAGGTCAAACAGTGCCTTTATATAGCAAAATTGAAGATACATCACCAACATTTCGGGCCGGAGCCCTTCATCAAGGTGTGGGAGAATCGTTGATGAAGAACTCCAGCCCGAAACATTGATGATGTCGCTTCACTTTTGCTATATAAAGACACTGTATGACCTGCTGAGTTTCTCCAGCATTTGTTTTCTTGTACAATTGTTCAGCCCACTCACTATAAGCATATACTGTATTTTGTTGGAAACTTCAGTCACAACATTTTAAATTATACCTTTGTTTTAAGAAAGTGAATGATGCATCTTTTAGTTTCAAGCTTTCCATATTTTAAATTCTCAAAAGAGTATAACACATGTAAGATTGTAAACAGTCATTCTTGATTGTGATGTTCGGGGAACCTCACCAATATTTTGAATGTTAGAACAAAACAAAAGGAGTGCAAATATGGAAATCTGTGTTTTATCCTGCAAGAACCAAGGTGTTCTCTATTCTGGATTTGGAGAAATGATTCTTTATTGCATTGTAATTGCATGCTTTTTGCAATTAGTAATGTTTTGCCTATTTAGAAAACATTGTAGGTGAAGATAATTGAGGAATTAATTCACTGCTGTGCTTATGATATGGTAGGGCCCATTGTTCCTGTCGATCGCTTCATAGGAGTTATTAAAAGTTAGTTTTGCTACAGAAAGCATATTGCATTCCTATAGAAAAACTAAATTTGTGCGATTTCACTGGTATTTCCTGATTGCTTGTGCACTCCCTCTCTTTGTACGGCATTGACCTGGAAAATTGAGAATTGGAATTAGCTCATGAAACGATTTGCTAATTATGCCTGGTAGCAAAAACAGAACCCTGCGTTAAATTTCCAAATATCTGCTGCATACAAAATTACCAAGACTCTCTTGAAATTTAATACTGCTTTTTAATTCAAATATATATTGAAATGAAAACAATTCTACATTCAGATCTATTTAATTTACAAATACAACTTGTGATTAAAATGTGAGGTACCTGTATATTTCTTTCACTCAATTACATATGCAAGTGGAGTACAAGTCTTCTGTTGTTCATTCATGTTTAATTTACAGAAGTCATCAAACACTGATGCTTGGTGCTTGCATTATTCAGGTATTGGCTAGATACTGCAATTCAGATTCCCAATGAAGCAATTAGTCTTTACCAAAAAACCGTGCGGTAATGGGTGGATGAGGATTGTAATATTTCAAACTTGCTGTTCTGTGTTACTACCAGAAATATCTTCCTTTTCAGTGCGCCGTGTCCCTCCGCGGTTCTCTATCCCACCCACTAGCCATGAAGTGATGCCAGGGGGCAGCATCAACCTCACTTGTGTAGCAGTGGGGTCACCCATGCCCTATGTGAAATGGGTGACTGGAGCAGTAGAATTGACACCCGAAGAGGATATGCCTGTTGGGCGGAATGTTCTGGAACTGGTTAATATTAAGGAATCTCGGAGCTACACGTGTGTTGCCATGTCTTCACTGGGTGTCATTGAGGCTACAGCACAAATAACTGTTAAAGGTAAATTAAAAATTATGATGATTAAATTCATATTGTCTGCCTTTGTTATCGAAGTGTCCTATCATTTTAACTTTTCCTTTCTGGTTTTCACCTTTCCCTACCAAAAAGCAGAGTGTGTAACTGCTGTTCGTTTATTCCCTCCTGATAAAATAACTTCCTTGTTGGTGTGACAAAATTATAAGAATAAGAGTGCATGGATTTCTTTCTAAGTTGGTTTCATTGACTTGGATATTAGTTTGTGGTGGAGCCAATAGAGCTATTGCCTCACAGCTCAAGCACCCTGGGTTCAATCTTGACCTCTTGTGGTTTTTGGATTGAGTTAACATGTTCCTTCTGTAACCACATAGGTTTTCTCGGTGCTCCACTTTCCTTCCACATTCCAAAGACTTGGTTAATTGGCTTTTGTAAATTTCCACTAGTGGGTAGGGTGTGGCAGAATCTGGGAAGAATTGATGGGAAAGAGGGGAGAATAAAATTGGATGCAAGTGCTGGAATCTGAAGCCAAACATAATGTGTTGAGGAGCAGGTCAAGCATGACCTTCTTCAAGACCGGGGAAAATGGGATTGGTATAAATGAGTGCTTGATGAGAGCATGGATTTAGTGAACTGAAAGCCCTACTTTGTCCCTAATGAAATGTAACATCTTTGTGGTGATTTTGCAGCAAATTTTGACAACTGTTTACAGTTTAGTTTATATTTGAGTCTACAATTTTTGTATCTAATCCTTTGTATTGTGAAAGTGACTTGGGTTTAAAATTTAATGGTCATACATTGAGTAATTGAAATCACGCTTTGTTGCATGGTTTACTAATCAAAATATTTATTTTGCATCTTTAAATGACAAATAAATATAACTGTTTGTGCATTCTAGCTTTACCAAAGCCACCAACAATGTCAAGCGTTACAGAGACAACAGCTACCAGTGTTACATTAACTTGGGAATCAGGAAATATGGAAATGATACCATTCTATGTGATTCAGTATAAACCAAAATCCTCTGATGGATCCTTCCAAGAGATAGATGGAGTTGCTACCACACGATATAGCATCGGGGGTCTCAGCCCATACTCAGAATATGAATTCCGAATTATTGCAGTAAACAATATTGGCAGAGGACCTCCTAGTGAAATTATTGAAACCCGGACAGGTGAACAGGCTCCATCAAGCCCACCTTTAAAAGTTCAGGCACGTATGCTTAGTGCCAGTACCATGTTAATCCAGTGGCAGGAGCCAGAAGAGCCCAATGGACAGATTCGGGGTTATCGGGTATACTACACAACTGACTCCAAGTTGTCTTTGAATATGTGGTATAAACATAATTTGGATGATAGTCGTTTAACAACCATCAGTAGCTTAACAACGGGCACTACATACAGCATTCGGGTACTGGCATTCACTTCAATGGGGGATGGACCGCCATCTGAAATGATTCAAGTTAAAACCCAACAAGGAGGTGAGTCACATAATTTTTCTTCCTATGTCTGTTTAACATTTCATTTCTAAACCTGGATAAATGGAGGACAAATCCTTTGAAAGGGGAAATGCACAGGTTCTTGTCACAGTATTAAAAGTCCTAGCTGCCTCCTATGAAGAGGATGATGACTCGTATACAAAATATTTTCAAAGCTGTTAGCAGTCTGCAATTCCCCCACATAAGTCACTCCTTTTGATTGGTAGATTGAGTTAGTGGACTGATTTATTCGTAAAGTCCAAGCATCCTGCAAGGGTGGTTAAGCTACTGAACCAGAATCCATTGACTTTGGACAGTTGATTTCAAGATTTGAATTCCAGTAGAAAGGTAGAGAATTTAAATTCAAGTCATTAAATCAAAAGTTTAAAAGCCATCATCAATAATCATCAAAGGGCTGGGTGGTCATTAAAACAACATTTAGTATGCCAGTGTCCTTCCTTCATTAGGAAATGTGCTGTTCTCCAGAGACACAATGATGTGAGGTAAAATAGCCGAGCAAGTCACTCAGTTAACAAATAATTGCAGTTGGGTAGTAAATAAACCATAATCAGTGAATTAAAAACCTTCATTTCTCATCGTATCAGCAAAAAGCTAACAATATTGAGTGCAACTGTAACTTTCCCTTTGTCACCCCTGCTAGGTTCAACTGATTTATATTTGACAAAATCTTTTTGCAGTCTACTATACATAGTAATTACGTGGAAAGCCATTCCATCTTTTTCAGTTGTTATAGTGCTATTGAGTAAGCAAATGAAGTGATATATTTATGATTACTGGCCTTTATTCAGTTCATACAGATGTGAATCTTGGCCTAGTATAATGAGCCTGAAGGCATTCCACCAGGATTACACTTCGTTATTGCTTTCCAGTGACAACTGGGAAAGCCAAGAATGGTTGTTATCTGAGGACATGATTAAATTTAACTGTGAAGTTTCCAAGCCGAAATAGTCTGCCAACATTTGCTGTGCATGCTCAGCACTAGTTCTAGTGTTTCTGGATTAATTCATGTTGTTACATGCTCCTTCTTAGTTAAAATTGTTTGGTATGGACTAACATGGTCCAAGAACTATTGATACTGAATTTAAAAAAATACATGAAAGATTCTTTTAAAGGTTAAGTAACATGGGCCTTGCATCAGCAAGTAAGTTTTGTGACCAATGTAGTATCCAAATATAAAAGACTAAACTTATGAAAATGTGACTGTTGTATTACTTATGGCAAAAACATGCTTGCTTTCCTATATGCACCTTCAGGTATCCAAACGGAAGTGAAGAAAATAGGTTGCTGTCACCTGCCCTTGATCTGCTCTGTTTCTTCCAGCACTGATGTAGATATCTTCTAGGAGGTCAACTCTCAGCTGAATCAACAGGCTTAGTGCAAGTGGCTGGCTGCACTCCCAGATTGGCTTTGACAGCTGGGAAGTCTGGAGGCTATGCTAACTGGCTGTCAAAACTGTCACTGAGACTGAATGTGAATGTCAGTGAAATACTCGTAAACTAATTGAATACTTTAAGAAAGCTGAGTTACTGAAGTCCTGACAGCTGTTTCTTCCCATTAATTTCAATTGGATTTTACCACTTGTGCCAGGCTCACCTGCCAATAGTTTAGCAGACACATTTCTGAACCTAAAAGCAAGAGAATTTGAGGAGTTTGCACTGCTCTATTAATTCAGTGAGGAGTACAGAATCAGAGTGCAGATGTCCAAGGGCTGTCACTTTATCATTGAAAACAGGGCTTCAGCCTGTTCTCAAGACATCCAAACAACTGCCTGGTTCAGCTTGAAATCAGGAGATGTTTGATTTTCTAAGCTAATAACAGCAGTTACCAAGCTGAATTATTTTTGAAAATAATAATTGATAAAACTCAGGACTTTTATTTTGATAGAGGACTACTTGTTTGGAGTTTGTGCTAAATGCCAAAGCAAAATAGTTTTAATAGAATTGCTGCCAGAAAAATTAATTGAGAAATTTAAACCATGTGAAGTTTAGGTATAAAAGGGAATGTATTTAAAAAGATTGTTCTCTTTACTTCCATTTTCATCCTTTTACAGTACCTGCTCAACCAGCTGAGTTCCGAGCTGAAGCAGAGTCTGATACCAGTATTGCACTCTCCTGGGTGTTGCGTCAACAAGAAAAAATACTCAAATATGAACTGGTGTATACTGAGGAGATCGATGGTAAAGAGGTATGAGATCCACATCCATAGTGACGGGAAAAATAAAGGGAAGTGCAAGGATCTCGCTGTTATTCAGTGAAAGCCGTGCCCTTTTCTATTAGTTTTCGAGGTAACTTAGCGAAGAAGGTTGAATGAAATGCCACCCCTTGTTCATATTATTTTCCACCACATTCCCTTCTGCCAGACTGATTTTTCTTAACTGAAGTGCGATTATTAATGGGGCTTTCTTCAAAATATGAGTTTGAGCAGTGAATAGTTCGCTGCTAAATGCAAACAAATTTTTCATATTCTTTGAAGCTCAATTATCCATTTCAGCATAAACTAGGATTTGAAACACTACAAATGAAAATGGAGGCAGAAACTGGATACAGCAGTTTTTAAAAAAATCTTTAAGCTCGCTGAATTTGATAAAGACTGGAAAATAAGAAACATTTCTTTCTTACCTTAAAAAGCTCTGCAGTTGTGAAGTTGTACATTGTTACTGATAACCAATGTAATGAGAATCATGGAAGTATTTTTAAAAAGGAAAACTGCAAAGGTACATAGTTAACATAGAATTACTGGTAACTCGGAAATAATGTATTGGTGTGCACTTAAACTTCAAAGCAACTTTTAACTGTTTTGCTTTTTAGTGAATAACAATGCAAAAAATAGCTGATTGCATACTGTGTTGTGTAAGTATGTGAATTAAAATTGACTTAGAAATACAAAATTCAACTTGAACTAGGTTTGGCATTTATTTCATATTTTTCCAAAAATCCGAGATTTAAATTTGGTGCTATATAATTTATGTAACTTGCTATTTAGATTGTTGTTCAAAAGCATTATGCAAATAGGTCTCATCCACTTATCAGGCTAAAGATCTAATGTAACTTAAATTCTTACTCTAAATTATACTTCACAGTTTCAGTCTAGCATTCAAAGAAAAAGACAGGTAAGAATTTTTTTTACAATTAATAATTCCAGGACTTGCTGAATTTGCTTTACAGAAGCATGTCATCTTTGACCCTAAATCTTCATACACTGTGGAAGACCTAAAGCCAGACAAAACATACTATTTCCGTTTAGCAGCACGCTCGGAATATGGTTTAGGAGCATACACACAAATAATTTCTGCAAGAACCATGCAATCCAGTAAGTATTAAAATCTCTGTTTTCCTCTGTACAAGTGGCAGATAGAAGTCAAGAGAACGTGCTCAAGCTTGGTTGATGGTACAGTTGCATTTGTTTATTTGATTTTAGTCCGTTCCTTAGAATGTACTTATTTCTACATAATAACTTTTTCACAATAATTTCAATATAATCTGATTGTAGCTAAATTATATAATTACAATGGAAAATGATCTGTTTGAAAATAGTTGCAATCAGGGGTGCAGTGCTGCCGGAGCTCACTGGAGTGCCACTCCGGCACCTCAGGGAGCAGCTCCTGCGCCTCCTTGTCGCTGTTTTTGGTGAGCTCCAGCACCTAAAAAATTAGCACTGTACCCCTGCGAAAGCTACAACATAATGTGCACTTAATGAAGTCTTAAACTCATTTGTTGAAATCAACACTAAATGAGCTGATTTGAATGTGTTTAATCTTTAGTCTTGTTATTTGAAATTGGATTTCCAAGTAATTAACTTTTGTGAGACTTTAACTCATCACAATTATTGTCAAAAAATGATTAACATTAGGAGTGTGTGTAGCAGAAGACATTAAAATGCTGTTTCTCTTTCAAGGAGTGCATTTTGGAGTTTGCTAAATATCTTTATGATCTTGAGTTATCCCAAAATGCTTAACAGCAATCAGGTAATGTTATGAATTAAAATTGCAACAGCCAGTTACTGCACAAATTCTCAAAGGAAGATTAAATCTACTTCACTTGATGATCTAAAAACACTGCTGATCAGCTCTGCTCATTTTCAATTTTGAATTCCAAGTGACATGACAAACCATCCAAAAGACAGAGTACTGGCCTTTATTTTCTTTTATGCTTTTTACACAGCCACTTTGTTCCAGGTCATTATTCCCTTTTTTCCAGACCGCATGCTGAGTGAAAAGCATGGAACCGGAATGGGGGTGCCACTCCAGTCCTGGTTTTTTTTTAACCAAGGCAACTAGTAAAATTTCCAAACCGCCTGCAGTGTAAACTGCACTGCAGACATTTCTGGACCAGCTTGACCAATGAATATGATGTTTGATGACGCGTAATACACATGACATTTCAGTGTAAGATTTGAAAATTTGAAACAGACACTCAGTTATCAGCATCCGATAACCACTATGTCTGCCAGCTAGAGTGATTCTGAGATCTGCAAGCTTCTCACCATCCGTGCAGAGAACGAAATCAACCACCACATAATGAGCACGGTGAAGGATGGACCAATATTAGATTGTGTGGCATTAAAAATTAGGGAAAAGGGGTTTAATTGTGACAAGTCCCAAGTGTTTAGCAAGCTTAAAAGTATCACTAGGTTAATGACTGTAAAGCTTGGAGTGGTAGGGGGTAATTGAATTGGCCCTATTTTAATCTTTGTAATACCACCTGGGGCACAAGCCATTCAACACACCCAGGAGCACTAAGGAGCAACACTGAAGATCCATCAACCCCAGATGTGGTTCCAGATGCTTCTCCCTCCTCAAACAGCATTCCTGATACTGGAGTCCAGAGTGGCATGGAAACTGAGGCGAGCAACGTAGCTCCTGCGCCACGATGAGCAACCAGGTAAAAACCTATTTCTTATTGTGATCAACAAATTTTATCATGTGTTATGTAAGTGCGTCTTCCCATAAAGAGCAGTCTTGCTAATGTAGCTTGTGTTTCATTGCTTTCCAGGGTGCCAGCCACCTAGGAAGAGACCGAGACCTACAAAGGCACAAGTGGTGTCCCAGGAAATGTGGGAGATGCTGCAGTCAGTGGACCATGAAGATGCCCAAGAGGGAGCATATTCGCCAGGAAGTCCAGAGGCTTCCAGAGGAGCCAATGAAGACAGAAGCACAGGAGGCGGAGATGGCCACATGTGTACCTGCGCATAGGAGATGGCAGGGTTTCAAAGATTTCAAGCAAAAAATGTAAAACCAAGCCTCAATCATGAGGGACATGATGAATCTAATTTCATCCTCTGCACATCAGCATCAACCACCAGTGCCAGTGGCACAAACACCCATTCAGCAGTATCACCCTCATCAACCCTATCGGACACCACAGCGTAGTGACCTCATGAAGCATACGAGTCTTTTCAATCACCCTCTTCCTCATCCCTCCTCCACTTACTGCAGTAATGTGACTTTTTAAAGTAGTCATCGATGAATGGTTTTATTGCACAGTTGTAAAAAGTTAAATGCAGTTGAAATTTTTATTTCAATTTAGAGTGTATCAGATATATCTACTAAATGCAGTCATATATTAGTTTAATTTCTTACAGAAAGACAAGTGTACCAGATGGAAGTGTTCCATCTATTCTTTTACAATGTATCAGTCATTCACTGGTTTAATTTCTTACAGAACGGACATAATTTTCTCACGGTTCGCTGTGAAACTGTGTGCGTGCACACTCTGATAGGCAACCCGCTCAGGCTCCTCAGGGAGATCAGGTAGATAATTGTTCCACTCAGGCAAGAAGTGTTTCTTGTTGAACTCACATATATTGTGTAGAACACAACATGTAACAACTACATCTGATATAAAAGTGGCATTAATATCAAGTTGCTTGACAAAGCAACTCCAGCGACCTTTGAGACGACCAAAAGCATTTTCCACCACGATCCTTGCCCATTTCAAATTGAAGTTGTAGTTACACTGCCGTTGATCAAACGCGGTGTGGTTAGTGAACCACTTCCTGAGTTAGTAAGCTGTGTCTCCTATTAGATGCACAGGGATCTCCACTCCATTAACAGTTTTTGATTTCTGAGGACATAACCACGTAGATGTATAAGTGGCTTATGCACCCTCTGAGAGTGACACATAAATCACTGTACCGTGGGGTACATTAACTTACTTCATGTGGGAAGAGATGCCCTCCTTGTTCCTTGGCCTTTTAATGGATGGGTGAGTTGGCTAAAACTCGAGCATCATAGGTGCACCCAGGCCAACCCACATACACATCTATGAAGCTGGAACAACAAGAAGTCTGTGTTTAAAAAGACATAAGAATCGCTTTATAAAGCTCAAACTCAGGGCATGATCCTTTCCAGTATTTGTGGTCTACAACTGCCTGTAGAATAATCAAGTGCCAGCCTTTCCTGTTGTAATAAGCTAAGAGGTCCTCATGGGAGGATTGGATGGGAATATGTCGGCCATCAATGGCACCATCACACATTGGATACTCCCATTCTGCAAATGTGTCCATTGTGTCCTAGAGTCATGCACCACTTGGCAGGTCAACAAAACATTTAAATAGGGCCCTCTTCAATGCTCCATTTACTTGGCATACCATCACACAGATAGTGGCCACACCGACACCATAAATACAACTTATTAACCTCACCAGTGACAGATGTAATCCCTGACACATATGTTTTGGTCCTGCCCTTCCCTGAAAAATATTGAAAAGATATTTTTGATATTCAGCAGTTTTGATCATTGACCTACAACCTCATCCTATTACTGCACTTTTTGAACAACCAGTTTTGGACTCAGACCACTTATCTGCATCAGCTTGTCGTGTGATTGATTGCATTTGTTACTTTAATAACCAGGAGATCCATTCTACTCAGATGGAAAGACACTAAACCACTTACTACATTTCAATGGTTTTCCCAAAATATACCATGTTTAAATTTAGAAAAAATTAAGAAGTGGTACTGTTGACCCTTCACTTAAATTTGAAGAAACATGGAGGCCATTTTATTCAACATTTTCATATGATGTAAGTCGATCCTTTCTGAATCCTTTTCAATTTTTTTTTGTGAATACAGAGGAGTGGAATTAACCACAAAATAATTGTTTAACCACTGAAACATGGTAGCCCACCTTTTGTTTTCTTTTTTGTTTTATTTCTTAGTTATGGGGATTTTTTAAAAATAAAATTTGATTTCTTTTCATATATGGTCTTTAAGATTTTGGGAGGATCGATTTACATATGTTGCTTAATGTCTGTGTTTGTATATGTTAACCGTTGTTAATGCAATCCTGATCCCTTTATATCATTCTTATGTTTATTAATCTGAAACTTAATAAAAAGATTGAAAAAGACAAAATTACAACTTATGGATTGATATTCACATGGGGTAGCACACCACCACAAAGCAACGACGAGTCTAAGCCGAGGTTCCAGAGGTTGTCACCAGTTTGTTGCCTTGCACCTTAAATGTGGCTCAATGAGTCTCAATACAAAGTTAAAAGTGTCGTGAGACATACGGAAATGATCCCTCCATTCATCTTTATCAAAACTGTTCAGAACATTAGACTAGAGCACGGGGCCGTGTGGTCTCTCTCTCCTCCACATTTTTCTATCCGACAGTAGTGCGATTGACTCACAAGAAGGAACCTTTTCTGTCAGTGGCTTCTCGTGTTTTTGCTTCAAACTGCCTCCTGCTTCTCTTCAAATTCTCCTGCAATGTATTTCTTATCCCACAAATTCATTGCTCGCATCGATTCTGCATCCATCTGCGCATCATGAAGTCATGCAGGAAATTAGTTTGCGCTCAAAGTGTGCTATACATATTCATTGCGAGCATCATCAGGATATCCAGATCTACAGTAATTTTGTTCTGTTTTGAAGGATATGTCAGACGCGCATGTTGTATGTCATGCCAACGTCGACACAATGAAGTTGCATGTCCGCCTCTTTCGATACTGCAATGCCAGTATGCCATATAAAAAGGTGGACTGATACAGAAGATTTCAGGTTTTAGCATATTGGAGGCTCTTCATAACGGAAAAATCATGCAAATTCCATGTCAAAAAACCTATTTGTGTATTTGAAAATAGCTTTTGGAGAGTATGTTATCATTTGAGCTATGGCTGGCATTGAAAGGGTTGAATGGCTTAAGAAAAGCTTACATAATATTTGCTCTTGTTGATCCTGAAAAATGGGGGACTGTTTAAAGAGGTACTTGTCAATTACAGCAAATTCTAATGTATAATATGATGCAGGGGTAACTGAAAAAAAACAAGATAATGTTGTATGTTTGTTGCTCTCTGAGATGAAGTTCTACAGACTAAAATTATCATATATCACTTGCAAATAATTCAGATTGAAATTGCTTCATTTCAGGCAGATATTTTTTGTTTTGTCTCATAAAATTTGACACATTTGCATCTCATTCATTTCAGAAATTACAAATTTAGTTATTAGTTTTAACAAAATATTTTAGTTAATCTTGTGATACAGTTAGGTGGTCAAATATGCATCTCTAGTTGAAATCACAAATCTGATTCTGAAACCTATATAAATAATTCATTGTTCATTCTCTTTGCTTTATAAATAAAATAAAAGATAATTGATGGGAAATAATTGAAATAATTGGAACATAGAGACATATAGAATGTCATGTTTCCCCCTTTTTTGAAGAATGGCCTTCATAAAGATGCTAATAAATAGTTGCTGCCTCTGAGATACTATACAACAAAGGGCCATAACTTAAAATTGGCGTTAGGCTTTCAGGATTGATATCAGATAGTCCTTCACATATAGAACAGTTGGAAAAGTCTACATCTCCTGCCATAAAAGACTGGGGAGCGGAGGAGTCACGTGATGGAGTAGTGGCCGGACGGTGAACTCCAGCCCTCTCCAGAAAAGTCGGGAAAAACAAAGGAAAACACAAAGGCACAGAAATAAAAGTTAAAGAAAAGTGAGTATAAAGGTGGAAAGAAGATGGCGACAAAAAAAGAAAAATCGAAAGCAATGGTAAGAAGAGAGGAAGAGAAGACAACGGAGGAAGAAGGTGAAGGCCTTACCTGTTCGAAGAGGCCCGCGGTGGAGAGAGAAACCCGCTCCCTCAGGTCGGTAGATAGTGGACTACAAAAATGGCTCGCTGAGCCGAGTAAAAGTGCGCAACCGCGCATGCGCGAGGAGTCGATCATGCGCGATGCGCATGAAAAAAAACACACCGACGGGAGGGGGGACCAGCTGGGGAGTCGATCTCCACAGCCGGCAATGACAGCTGCAGAACACCTGCAGCAAGAAGAGAACACAGAAGACAATGGAAACAAGAAAGAAGAGAAGAAAAGGGCAACAAAGAAACAACAGATGGCCAACCCAGAGGAAGAAGAAGATGAAGAGTACAGTGAAATAGAAGAAGAAGAGAAAGGCAAGATAAAGGTTGTACTTTCTCTTATTAAAGGATACATGGAGTCATTTAAAGAATGGCAAACACAGGAATTTAATGATTTAAGAAAAAGAATAAACAACACAGAAGAGAAAATGAATAAAATAGATATGACCTTAACAGAAATGGGAAAGAAAATGGACAAGATGGAAGAGCGGGCAGTAGCAGCAGAAATGGAGGTAGAAGACTTAAAAAAGAAATTGGAGGAATCTAATAAAAAAGCGATAGAGACACAAGAACTGTTAGCTCAAAAAATAGATATAATGGAAAATTATAACAGAAGAAATAACATAAAGATAGTGGGCCTTAAGGAAGATGAAGAAGGCAAGAATATGAGGGAGTTTATAAAAGATTGGATCCCTAAGACCCTAGGATGTCCAGAACTACAGCAAGAAATGGAAATAGAAAGGGCACATAGAGCATTGGCCTCTAAACCACAACCACAACAAAAACCAAGATCTATTGTAGTAAAATTCCTAAGATATACTACAAGAGAAAAGGTACTAGAGAAGACAATGGAAAAAGTAAGAGAGGGCAACAAACCACTGGAGTATAAAGGGCAAAAAAATCTCCATTTATCCAGATATAAGTTTTGAACTCCTAAAGAAGAGAAAGGTGTTCAATACAGCAAAAGCGATTTTATGGAAGAAAGGGTATAAATTTATACTAAAGCATCCAGCGGTATTGAAAATATTTATACCAGGACAACAAAACAGACTATTCTCGGACCCAGAAGAAGCACGAAAATTTGCAGAACAATTACAAAAATAGACTGAGGGATGAAGACGGGTAATGAGAGTAAAAATGATCACGATTGATATGTATGTGGGTAAAGAGGTATAAGAGTGAATAGATATAATGTGCATACGTGAATGTATCTGTACTTAGAGGAAAATATAGATAGTATAGACAAGAATTAATAAGGGAAGGTAATGGAATAGAGAGAATAAGGAGGGAATTAAAAGAGTGACCTTTGTTACATATGAAAAGTGAAATCTTTTCTGGGGGGTGCTGGGTGGGGGGAAATAGCGGTCACTGCAAAATCAGTTGACGCTTGCGAGTGGATTCGCAAACCCAAATGGAGAGGGGAGATATGGTTGTCCAACAAGGGATAAAGGACAACTCAGGAGGGGAAGGGGAGATTGGGGATAAAGAAGATATAAATAGGAGAATAAGGAAAATGTTGGATGTTGTAGGAATGTTGTCTTATAAAGAGTTGAAAATAAGAAAACAAATGGAAAAGGAGGAAAGGTAATGATGGAAAAACGGAAAGAGAAGATAAACAAAGTATAAAATGGCTACGCTGAACTATATGACTTTAAATATTAATGGAATACATAACCAAATTAAAAGGAAGAAACTACTAAATTTACTGAAAAAGGAAAAAATTGATATAGCATTTGTCTAAGAAACACACTTAACTGAATTGGAGCACAAGAAATTAAAGAGAGATTGGGTAGGACATGTAACAGCAGCATCGTATAATTCAAAAGCAAGAGGAGTGGCTATATTAATTAGTAAAAATGTGCCATTTAAAATAGAAGAGGAAATAATAGATCCAGCAGGGAGATATGTTATGATAAAATGTCAGATATATTCGGAGTTTTGGAATCTACTTAATGTATATTCACCTAACGAAGAAGATCAAAAGTTTATGCAAGATATCTTTTTGAAGGTAGCTAATACGCAAGGGAACATACTAATAGGAGGGGATTTCAACCTGAATTTGGATCCAAATATGGATAAAACGGGGAAAAAAATTAACAGAAAGAACAAAGTAACCAAATTTATAATTAAATCAATGCAAGAAATGAAACTTTTGGATATATGGAGGAAACAAAACCCAAAAGAAAAGGAATACTCATACTACTCGGCCAGGCATAAAACATACTCAAGAATAGACCTATTTTTGTTATCAGCTAGTATGCAGGATAGAGTAAGAAAAACAGAATATAAAGCGAGAATACTATCGGACCATTCACCCTTAATATTGACAGTAAAGCTAGAGGACATCCCTCCAAGAATGTATAGATGGAGATTAAACCCCATGCTACTTAAAAGACAGGATTTTAGAGAATTTATTGAAAAACAATTAAAAATGTATTTTGAAGTAAATACGGAATCAGTGGAAGATAAGTTTATACTATGGGATGCAATGAAAGCATTCATTAGAGGGCAAATAATAAGTTATGTAACCAAGATGAAGAAGGACTATAATCAGGAAACAGAGCAGTTGGAAAGGGAAATAGTAAACATAGAAAAAAAATTAGCAATGAAGGAAGATACAACTAAAAGAAGAGAATTGGAGGATAAAAAAATAAAATATGAAACATTACAAACATATAAGGTAGAGAAGAATATAATGAAGACAAAACAGAAATATTATGAACTAGGTGAAAAAACGCACAAAATCCTAGCATGGCAGCTTAAGACAGAACAATCTAAGAAAATGGTATTGGCATCAAGGAAAAAAGACAAACAAATTACATATAATCCAAAAGAAATTAAGGAAAACTTTAGAGAATTCTATGAACAATTATACCGAACTGAAAATGAAGGGAAAGAAGGGAAAATAGATGAATTTTTGACTAAAATTGAACTACCAAAACTACAAATAGAGGAACAAAATAAATTAACAGAACCATTTGGAACAGTAGAAATACAAGAGATAATTTAAAAAAATTACCAAATAATAAGACACCAGGAGAGGATGGATTTCCAATAGAATTCTACAAAACATTTAGAGACTTATTAATTCCGCCCCTCCTGGATGTAATCAACCAGATTGATGAAACACAAAGCTTACCAGATTCATGTAAAACAGCAATAATTACAGTAATACTAAAACAAGGGAAAGATCCACTCTCACCAGCGTCATTGTGATAGTACAGATCTATCACCAATGTACATAGTGTATATAGTTACTGTATCTAGACTGTGCTTACAGCGATTGGCTGAGAGCTAAGCCACACCTATTGTTTGGGCCTTAAAGGGTTGTGTCCCTAGCCAGGTCGGATCATTCCGGACTGGTCGGCCACCTGTGAAGAGCTCCGGTCTTTTGCTAATAAAAGCCTTGGTTTGGATCAACAAGTCTTTGGTTCTTTCGACGAACTCTACAGTCATATAGACCAATATCTTTGCTAAACACAGATTATAAGATAATAGCTAAACTATTAGTAAACAGATTAGCAGAACAGGTACCGAAAATGGTAAATTTAGACCAAACTGGATTTATCAAAAAAAGACGCACAACAGACAATATTTGTAAATTTATTAATTTAATTCATGCAGTAGAAGGAAATAAAGCACCTGCAGTAGCAGTTGCTTTAGACGCAGAGAAGGCCTTCGACAGAGTAGAATGGAATTATTTGTTCAAAGTATTGCAAAAATTCAGTTTACTGGAGAAGTATATTAATTGGATTAAAGCATTATATAAGGAACCATTAGCGAAAGTGACAGTAAATGGACATGTATCAAAGCAATTTAACTTAAGCAGGTCAACGCGGCAGGGATGCCCACTATCACCTTTATTGTTTGCGCTAGCTATAGAACCACTAGCAGAACTGATAAGAATAGATAATAATATAAAAGGAATAAAAATAAAAGATAGGGAATATAAAATCAGTCTATTTGCGGATGATGTTATTGTGTACTTAACAGAACCAGAACTATCAATAAAAGAATTATATAAGAAATTGAAGGAATATGGAGAAGTGTCGGGTTACAAGATAAACGTAAATAAAAGTGAAGCAATGCCTATGAATAATGCAGATTTCTCAAAATTTAAGAAGGAATCTCCATTCAGATGGCAAATGCAGGCAATAAGATACCTAGGTGTACAAATAAACAAAAATCTAGGCCAATTATATAAACTCAATTATAATCCACTAATGAAAAAATTACAGGACGATTTAGAGCATTGGAAAGATCTACCACTAACACTGATAGGAAGGATAAACTGTATTAAAATGAACATTTTTCCAAGGATATTATACTTATTTCAGGCATTGCCAATACAACTGACAAAAAAATTCTTCAAAGAGTTAAAGAAAATAATAAGGAAATTTTTATGGAGAGGGGGGAAACCGAGGATAGCACTAGATAAATTAACAGAATGGTATAAACAAGGAGGCTTACAATTGCCAAACTTTAAAAATTATGATAGAGCCGCACAATTAAGATACCTATCAGATTTTTATCAAACAAGGGAAAAACCAGACTGGACGAGATTAGAATTAGATAAAATAGGGGAAAAAATACCTGAACACATATTATATAAATGGGATGAAAAATTGGTACAACATAGAACTTCTCCAGTATTACATCATCTCCTCAATATTTGGAAGAAGATTCATGTAGAAAGAAATAAAACAAATTATCAATTACCAAAACTAATATTGACGCAAAATAAGCTACTCCCTTTTACAATAGATAACCTTTCCTTTAGAGAATGGGAAAAAAAGGGATTAAAAGAATAGAAAATTGTTTTTCAGGAAGTAGATTCTTATCCTTTGAACAAATGAGAGATAAGTACAATATAACTGGAGATACAGCGCTGGCATATTACCAACTGAGATCCTACTTGAAGGATAAATTAGGAAGCAATTTGAGTTTACCAGAGGGAAGTAACCTTGAATATGTGATTACAGATACAATGTTAATCAAAAGATTTATAACAAATATGTATATTAAACTGCAAGAAAAGGAGAATGAGGAAACAAATGGTAAAACTAAACAAAAATGGGAACAAGATTTAAATATAAAGATAAAAAAGGCAACATGGGAGAAATTATGTTCTGGAACGATGAGAAATACAATAAATACAAGGCTATGTATGATACAATATAATTGGTTACACAGACTATACATTACACCGCAAAAGTTAAATAAATGGGACCCAACAGTATCTGATAGATGTTTTCGATGTAAAAAAGAAATGGGAACAACAATTCATGCAATCTGGACATGTGAGAAAGTAGAAAAATTTTGGGATGATCTCAATCAGATATTAAATAAAATAACAGAAAACAATATACCAAAGAATCCAGAGATCTTTCTCCTAAGTAACATAAAAAACAAAGAATTTGGTATTGATTTGGAGGATGCACAAAAAAGATTTGTTAAGATAGCCCTAGCCGTAGCAAAAAAAATGTATTATGTCAACCTGGAAATTGGAAGATAATTTGAAAATACATCAATGGTATATAGAAATGAATAAATGTATTCCATTAGAAAAAATAACATATAGTTTAAGAAATAATATTGAAATATTCGAACAAATATGGGAGCCTTACATTAAATCTTTGGCTTGGCTTCGCGGACGAAGATTTATGGAGGGGGTAAAAAGTCCACGTCAGCTGCAGGCTCGTTTGTGGCTGACAAGTCCGATGCGGGACAGGCAGACACGATTGCAGCGGTTGCAAGGGAAAATTGGTTGGTTGGGGTTGGGTGTTGGGTTTTTCCTCCTTTGCCTTTTGTCAGTGAGGTGGGCTCTGCGGTCTTCTTCAAAGGAGGTTGCTGCCCGCCAAACTGTGAGGCGCCAAGATGCACGGTTTGAGGCGTTATCAGCCCACTGGCGGTGGTCAATGTGGCAGGCACCAAGAGATTTCTTTAGGCAGTCCTTGTACCTTTTCTTTGGTGCACCTCTGTCACGGTGGCCAGTGGAGAGCTCGCCATATAACACGATCTTGGGAAGGCGATGGTCCTCCATTCTGGAGACGTGACCCATCCAGCGCAGCTAGATCTTCAGCAGCGTGGACTCGATGCTGTCGACCTCTGCCATCTCGAGTACTTCGACGTTAGGGATGTAAGCGCTCCAATGGATGTTGAGGATGGAGCGGAGACAACGCTGGTGGAAGTGTTCTAGGAGCCGTAGGTGGTGCCGGTAGAGGACCCATGATTCGGAGCCGAACAGGAGTGTGGGTATGACAACGGCTCTGTATACGCTTATCTTTGTGAGGTTTTTCAGTTGGTTGTTTTTCCAGACTCTTTTGTGTGGTCTTCCAAAGGCGCTATTTGCCTTGGCGAGTCTGTTGTCTATCTCATTGTCGATCCTTGCATCTGATGAAATGGTGCAGCCGAGATAGGTAAACTGGTTGACTGTTTTGAGTTTTGTGTGCCCGATGGAGATGTGGGGGTGCTGGTAGTCATTAAATACAATAGCGAAAACCTACCAGGGACAAACATTACCTAAGTTGATGGAAGGAGAAGGAAAGAAAAGAATGGACTCAGTAGAATTTCTGGTGTATTTTTGTTGAATGACAACATTGTCTGACTGGTTTAATGCAACCTAGATTGTATACCTAAAATGGATGAGAGGGGGGGGGTTGGGGGGTGGCTTGGGAGGAGGGAGGGGGAGGGAGAAAAAGTCACTGTATATGTGTGAAAAAGAAAAAGTGTATATCATGGCTAATGTGATTTATGGTGTTAAAAAAAAAAATAAAAAAAAAGAGAAGCACTGCAATAAACAATTCAATTCATACCAAAAAAAAAGACTGGGGAGCTCAGGTTAATTTTGACATTGTCAAATTTTGGTGGGGTAAAAGAATCAAGAGGTGATAGGACTAAGGTGAATAAATGGATTTGAGCAAAAAGTGAAACAGAATCTGCTGGAATCATTCAGCAGTTCGGGAAGCATCTGAGCAAAAAACAAGAGTATTCAAAAGTCTTCCTGGTTCCTTTGTTGTCATGTGAATAAATACACAAAATTTGTCCACTAGCCTGGCACCCCCACCAATAAGAGAAAGACAAGCAAAATAGAGTTCCTTCTGAGATACCCAATGTCTGTGGATTTCCCTCTTTCACTCATGTCTATGGATTCACCTTCAGTACAAATTGTTTGTGGATTCGCCTCCCATGCTCCCACAACATCTGCAGCCACACGCCCTCCTGTTTGTTCTAACGATGATCCCAAATTCCTAATTCTGTTTCACTGATGCAATTCAGGAAATTGCTAACACCCAAGGACTTTTGCAAGCCCTTCTTACCATTGACACTTCATGAATCACAATCCCAGTATCTGATTCGACAAGTTGTTATCCAGCAGTCCACAGCTTGATATAAAAGGTTAGCTCTTTCCCCACATTCTTCATGATCTATTTTGTGTGTCCAGCATTTTCCTTTTTTTAATTTCAGTTTTCCAGCATTTGCCCATTTTTTCATTTTCCGTTGAAGATGGACATACAAACTTGCAAATTGGTAGCAGAATAGGCCTCATATGACATGAAATAAAATCATAACTGATATTATTGTAACCTCAACTCGAAATTGCCATTTATTTGCATCATCCTTCCACCTCTTGCTAATCAAGAATCTATCTCTATTAAATAAAAACGCAGTGATGAACAAACTCAGCAGGTCCAACGGTGTACTTTAGATACCAAAAATAAAGATACATAACCAACATTTTGGGCTTGAGGCCTTCATCAAGGTATGATGAACCTTGATGAAGGCCTCAAGCCCAAAACATCAGTTATGTATCTTTATTTTTGTTATATAAGGTGCACTATTTGACCTGCTGAGTTTTCTCCAGTATTGTGTTTTTTACTTCAATCACGGGGTCTGCAGACTTTCGTGTTTTACATCTATCTATATTAACAAACTAATGTGATTTTCTGCCAATTGGATCATTGTCTTTCATAGCTATTATCTTTATTTCCACAAATGACCAATCTGTTAATTATATTTTCTCTGGTTATCATGGTAATTCTTTGGATCAGTGATTTCCAAGTGGGTTCAACAGGTTTACTTCAACTAGATCATTTTAGTGCTGTGTCTGCAACTTTGGATTCTAAGGGTGAAAATCTTTTTTCTCTTAGGGTTCAGAGTTAAAAGAAAGGTGCATTTGCAGTTAATTTAGTTTGTTTCAATATGCAATGAAAATCAAACCAATCTGAGTGATCTGATGGAAAGTCTGAATCTTTCTTTTTGAAAAGTAAGCATGTGGCAGAGAATAAGTGAATGCTGAGTCAGGATGTTGTGCACCTACTGCAGCTTGTGGCTCCAGATCAACACATTTTACACCAAAGTGTACTGCTCGTTGGGGTGATGAAATGGGGAGAAGCAGTGCAAATTATTCACATGGTCTGTTTCCTGGGCAGAACTGAGGCTGCATTCATTGCCAGCCATAAGGTGCATTGTAAATTTACCAAGGTTTCTTTAGTTGCACCTCTCAATCAAGCCATCTATTAAAAACAATAAAAAGTTGGCAGGGCGCAACAGGTTAAGCAGCAACAATAGAGTGAAATGGGCAGTCAAAGTTTTGAGTTGGGATGCTTTTATGAGGGATGCTGCTTTCATGCCTGTTTGATGAGTGAAAACCTGTGTTTTATTTGGTTAAATGTTTCATTTTGACATTTGGGAATTTCAGGTAAAATGACATTTTTAAATGCTTCAGAAAGCATTTTAAGAGAGCTCTGTGAATAACTTTTTTATGTAAGCATTTCCATTATAAATGTAAACTTGGAAATCTATAATGGTAATAAAAGTTAGCTTCAAATTTCAAATGAAATATTCTGAGGACTTATTCTGAGATTCATGATTCCATTCTATTTGTGTGTTTATCTTGTGTATGGGATGTGTGCCCACCCCTAGTGTTTTGACAGTGAGTCACCTCAAAGTACTGCAACATTGTAAACACATATACTGATTGAGTGGTGATTGTTTAAAGATTAGTGTATTTTGATTTACTAATGGTGAATAAATGGCAACATTTTTGAGACAGGGTGATGTGCGACTTGACGTAGAAAATTCAGTTAACTATTTACATTTGCTCCCACATCCTACGTGATAGAAATGGTTGCAGGTTTGCAGTATCCTGTTTATGGGCTGAAGGGCCTCCTTGTGTGTAACAGGATCTTGAAGCAGGGTTCGAACTGTAGCTGATTTGCCTGGAGTACCATGATAATCACTGGGCTAATTTGAACCAGAGAGAAGATTTAAAGGAAAGGCTGGTAATAAGGTGAAAAGAGGAGAACTTGTTATTTGGCTGACTGAAGGGTCACAGAAAAAAAGCTCAGGAAAGTAGCAAATAGGAAAAGAACAATATGCAAGGTTAGTCATCAAGTTTACATTTTGTGTCCCCAATGTAGAGATTAGTGCATTATCAAAACTGATGTGTACCAAATTGAAAGATATTGAAACAAATCCTTGAAATAACATTTATGGCTCTAGTCAGTAGGAACAGAGTGGGCTTCATGGACCATTCTTGCAATCACAAGGTCCTTCTGCACTCACCCTAAAGTTTCCACATCTTTCCTAAATGAAGTGACCAAAACTGAACACAGCAGTCTAAGTATAGTCTAACCAAAATTTTACAGAACTGCAACATTACATTGCAGATCTTGACCTCAATGCCTTGTCTAATAAAAGCCAAGGCAGCTTCTTAACCCCCCCATCAATTTGTGCAGCAAGTTGGGGGATCTTTGGACTTGGGCACCAAGATACCTCTGTTCCTGTGCTAAGAATTCTGTCATTAATTTTGCACTCGGGACTTCCAGAACATTTCTATTCAAAAGAAGGCTCTGAGAGATTGGGAAATTAAGATAGAGCAGATAAGATTACCAACAGTCTTAAATATAATTAGGTTCTGATGATTTGAGATAAATTCTAATCTAATGAGATGCACAGAAATGTGTCATAGACTTGGCTTTTGGTTTCCACAAAGTGGAGATAAAAACAGAAAATGCCCGAGACATTCAACGAATCATTCAGCATCAGTGGAAAAGTTAATGCTTATGTCATCAAAAAGTAGAGATTGCTGTTCTAAAGAGTGTTTGTGACAGTGAACAGATTTAAAGATAATGTTTAGGATGGACATTATTAAACAAAATGCTGCAACTCTAAAGGGAGAAAGGAGCAATGAAAAAAATGTACATTTTCAGTTTAATGAGTTGTATTCACTAGCAATAACACAGTCACTTTTGCATTGGTGTTCACTTTGTGGAATTCCTGTGGTCTAACTGAAAGTATTACCCCGAGTTTCTTGTCAACTGCCATTCAGTTCTCCATCACACTTCCCTCTACCCTCCATTCTGAGCCCTTGACATCGTTGCAACAAACTTCAAAGAAAACCAGATGAGGAGGACTGCATCTCTTGATGAGGCAAACAGCAGCCTTCTACAATCAATAATGATTTCAACTATTTCATGCAATGATTCTGCAACTTGTTTTTTTCCTCTTCTTAACCCACCATTTGTTCAAATTAAAAAACTGCAAATGCTGGAAATCTAAATTGAAAACAAAATTCTGGAAATACACAACAGATAAACTGGTAGCTCTTCCAAACTTTTGGTGTTTATTTGGCCCTTTATGATACCCTTTATCACCTCTTTAATTTTTTTTTTAATCTCTCCTGTATTCTATCCTGTCGCATATTTAACCTTTTTATTTTCCCACTTTCTTCATATTTTAAACCATGTTATGCCCAAAACATCTGATGGAAGGTTATCATCCTGAACCACTATTTAATTTCTAATTGTCAGATCCGCCAGACCATTTTTTTGATTCTTATTTTGGATTTCTAGCATCTGGCTTTTACTTCTCAAATATTAATAATGTGCCAGTTTGTTGGAATAATAGAGAATTGTTTCTGTGGTTTGTCTTAGATGGGTATGTGATAGCTTTAAATATGCAGGCTTTGCTTTGATATGATGCCTCCTGCATGGATCCAATTAAAAATGTTGCTCTACTGTTCACTTACAAGGGTATAAGGTTGGATATCACAAAGTACCAATTTTTTGCAAAAATGTTGCTCTGCTTTCACTTGTAAGGGTATCAAAGAGTACTACATTTTTGCAAAGAAACAATTAAAGTGCCAAATTATGCCACTTTACCTGAAAAAAAGCTCTGTATAATTAATGCTACATTTTATATACCAAGGTAGGTGATTTGCATGATTGTCCAGCATTTATTTTTATATTCTTTACCCTACCATATGGTTATTTTACTATATTTGTGCATGACTGAATGCAATTAGCAGTTAGTAAATTTAAAAATTGAAAACTGTTTGAAAAGAGCTTTAACATTAATTTGCTTGTTCTCTGCATGCAATTTTAATTTTGGTATGTGCTCTCTTATTAGTCTTTTATCATCTTATTGCATTCATTACTTTTCACCCCTCCATTTATTCATTAGCCCCCTCTGCCCCACCTCAAGATGTCCACGGTCTCTCCATCAGCTCCACCAGCATTCGGGTAAGTTGGCGTCCACCACCAGCAAACAGTCGTAATGGAGTCATTACCAAATACTCCATTATATATCAAGCGGTGGATAGTGAGGACAAGAAGAAACGTGTTTTGGACAACATTGAGGCAGACACAACCAGCTCGCTAGTAGAGGGCCTCGAGAAGTGGACTGAATATCAGGTGTGGGTAATGGCTCACACGAATGTTGGACCAGGTCCGAAGAGTACCCCTGTGATTATCCGCACAGATGAGGATGGTAGGTCATTTGAAAATAAATTTAAATGTATTTAATATTGTGGTACTCCTTTCAACCAATTTTCAAAGGCAAAAATTCCACCTTGCATTTAATGGAACAAAGTTCAATCTGGAATCATTTCCGTAATCGTGCTTTTTAATTCAAATATATAAAATTGTACAGTCAAGATTGGTTGATATAAAAGTTAATGTACAATCCTTTAATTGCAGCTTGTTTTTGATGAATTTAGATTATGTTTTCTACTTTTATTGCCTGAAACTAAAAGCTACTAATCTCAGGCCATAATAAATCTTTGCTTACTGGTATGTGGACTTTATGCAAGATATAGTCAAAATTAATTTCTGTAACTATTTATAAGCCATGAGCAAACAGGTTCTGCACTTCCTACCTTATAAATTGCAAAGTTCATTTGTTCAATAAACATTTATGTCTGAATAATCTATTGAAAGCATTATTCAGCTTTTGAGATGGGCCATATGTCTGGACTCATAGCAATAAGCATTCAATTAATAATGTTTAAAGGCCAGGAGGAACCAGGAGTTCTCTTTATAAGAGCAACATAATTTCTCAAAAAATGTCAAGGCGAATACATAAAATCAGTCTCAGTTCATAAGCAGTGCAGTCATCAGGCTTGGATGACAAGGAATTACCCCAATCATTTTCACTCTATCTGAACGTAGTGTATAAACAGCCTATATTTTTTTTTATCTTATGAATGATGTTCACACCATATTGAATTGCTAGATTGAGCAGAAAGGAATTAGAACAGATGGCAAAGACTAAGTCAGATCTGTCTTGATTATTGCTTTAGAATAGAATTGAAGCTGTAAAAATCAAAACAAAGTCAAATGTTGTGAGATAAAATTGAACATTAAGGCAGGTAAAATTGCCATAATTTACTGATGGGTTTACTGTTTTTTCAGGGATTTAGGATATATATAGTCAGACGAGCAATGCTGAATGATGTGGTAGAGAATAGGACTGGATGGTGTGGCCTCAGAATAAAAGGGCATCCCTTTAGTACAGAGATGAGAAATTTCTTCAGAGAGTTGTTGATCCGTGGAATTCATTGCCATATGGCTGCAGAATCTAAGTCATTGGGTATATTAAGAACAGTGATTGACAAGTTCTTCATTAATAAGGCTGTCATAGGTTATGGGGAGAAGGCATGAAAATGGAGTTGCAAGGAAAAATACATAAGCCATAATTTGCATGGCAAAGCAGACTCGATTCCATGAATTCTGCTTTGAAATCTTGTGATCTTATTAGCGACTGATATTTCTGTGGAAAATGGAGCCCCAGTATTTTTTTTCCAATTGAAGATTATTGAAATTGGAGCCAATTGGAAACAATGGAGGAATGAAAAACTAAAGGCTCCACAGGAGTGGAGTCAAATCAATATCAGAATGGAAATAGAAGATATTGCTTCATCGGGATGATAAATCTTGATAGAGGACCATCAGACTAAAAATGAATTAGCAGTCCAGATATCAGACATACAATGCGAACAGGTGCTGATGAACATATTCTGAATTTCTAAAAGAATGGAAAAATGGTCTTCTGTGAGGAATTTCTTGCCAGAACACTCTCAGCAGCAGCGAAGAAATCAACAGGTTTCTGAAGTACGATCGGTAGTGAGAAGGTATTAGAAGTAGAAGTGGAATGAATGAGATGTAAGCTAGAAAACTCATGAAACTGTCACCTAAATCTCTCTATATTCTCAGAAATCTTTGACAATTTTGTTTTTTCTTGCTCAGCTTCCATTAACAAATTTTAGATACATTTCATTCACAAGGTTTGCTGACAAATTTCTGGCTCATGTTCAGAAATGTTTCTTTACCTTCATATTTCACAAAAGGAAAAGAATGGAAGACATTGAAATTATTTTTACTTCTTGTACTCATGCTATTTCAACTTTAAATATTTTGATGAATTGAAGAGATTGTATAAATCCCAATCGTTAATACTTTTAAGTTGTAGCTGGTGGAAATGACAAGGAATGATGTGTTGGATGCAGGACTCATGAAGTGAAAGATTAAGGAGATTAATGTTAATTGGCAACCATGATATAATTGTATTGTGAAAGTGGCGGCACGGTTAACGTAGCAGTTAGCGCAATGCTGTTACTGTGACAATGGTCGGGATGGGGTTTGAATCCCACGCTGTCTGTAAGGAGTTTGTATTTTCTCCCCGTATCTGAGTGGGTTTTCCCAGGCGGCTCTGGTTTCCTCCCACCTTTCAAAAATGTACTGGGGTTGGAGATCAATAGGATATAATTGGGCAGCACAGATTTATGGGCCAAAAATAGCCTGTAACCATGCTGTATGTATATTTTTTTTAATTTAAATTTTAAAATTGCAGAATATCTGTATTGAGAAAATATATCATCCACCCTTCAAAAATTATTGAGAAAATATAACTTACCTATCTCAATTATTCATTACTAGATCATGCTGTCTCTGTTCTTTTGTTGCAATGGCAAGAAACATAATAGTTGGTCCAGGTGTCCTGAAAAAAGTTTGAGAAGAAAAGAAAGCCCATCAAATTAATTGCAAATGAAAACTGCTGGAAGGAAACCTATGTGAATGTCAAGTGAGGATAACAATTAAATTCAGAGGGATGGCCATTAATTAATGATCTTCCAATATTCCCTCAGTCTTCATCTTAGATGAAGCAGGAGAAGCTTCATAAAATGCACATAAATTAGAGAAAATGCTTAAATGCAGCTTTAAGGCATTAATTCTACTTTTCTTCCCTCTGCACTGTGATCATGAAAACCAGGTTGTCATTTTAGTGGATTCATCGATCAATTTGTAACATTTCCATTTCTCATAGGTTTTTTTCTCAAGAGCTACCCATTATAGGAATTGTTATTTCTAGTTGTTCTCTCCATATAAAGTGCAAAGGGGCCACTGGATTAAGAAAACTGGAACTGGGTGTTATCTCTTTTTCTTCAAAGTAATTATGAGATTGACTTTCTGGGTTTTTTTCTGAAAGCAATTAGCAAATATGTTCAATGAATTCCAGTTTTCCTTTCAATTTAATTATAAATCTCCAGTCAAAAGTTCTATATTTTTGATGCCCAGTTTCAAAAGAGCTTGCCTGTTTAAATATGATGAGGCCTTCCATAAGACTGTTATTTCTTTTATAGTGGAGGATAGAAGGAAGTCTTTTTTATTAAATATGACTGTGCATTAGGATTTCTAAAATCATGAAAAATTAATAACTTCATTTTTTACTGTAGTGCCTAGTGCGCCTCCGCGGAAAGTGGAAGCAGACTCTGTCAACTCAACAACCATCAAAGTCACTTGGAAACCACCAGTATCCAACAAGCACCACGGACAGATCCGTGGATACCAAGTCACATACGTGCGCTTGGAGAAAGGAGAACCACAAGGGTATCCTGTCATTAAAGATGTGATGTTAGCAGAAGAGCAGGTAAGAAGTTATTTGTGACATCAAGAAAGGAATGATTATATGTATTTATGAAGTACTCGGTTAAAGAAAAAAGTAAGATTTTTCTCACCTAGAAAGCCTCATTTCTATTCCTGTTGACTTTTTAAAATGTGCTTTTGAGAAAATGATTATATTTTGTGAATAAATAAATGCTCTGAACAAACTAAGCCTAATGAAAATTCATGATATAAATTCTATGTTTAACCCCCTCCCCCCCCCCCATAAATGGTGTTTAACTATTCTACAACTTTTTAAAAATCTGCATCAGATTTCAGTTTGGAAAAGACTGGAAACTTTATCTTGTTTAGAAGTCAAAGCTAATTTTATAAAACAGCAAAAGCAAAATGTGAAGATGTGTATTTGTTAACCTGCGTTGCAGGTGATATATTATTAAAGCATTTTACATTTCTATGATTTATATCAATCTATTTTTATGATATATTTGACTTATTTGCGTCTCAGTTCAGGTATTTAAATCATTTTATTATTGGGAAAAACAATCGTTGCCTGATTTTTTTTTGTTAAACCTATTTTCACTTCTACAGAAACCAATTTTAATCAAAGTGGGCAGCATGGTTAACGTAGTGGTTAGCATGAGGCCAGTACTGCACCAGCAACCAGTCTGTAAGGAGTTTGGATGTTCTCCCTGTGACTGTGTGGTTTTCCTTTGGGTTCTCTGGTTTCATCTCACCCTCCAAAACATAGAGGTTTTGTAGGTTAAATAGTGTGTTTGTTGTAAATAGTTCAATGGTGTATTTGGGTGGCACAGACTTGTTTAAAAAATATTAAAACTGATGATCACACAAAATCAAGACTTAATTTTCAAATACTCAGTGATTGATGAATACCTTTGTGTTGGAATGTTATCCAGTTTTTATTAGCATTTAGTCGTTGTATTGGTAGATATCAGACAATTCCATTTTTGTAAACATTTTTTTAAAAATTTTAGACTTTTTAAATAACCTTGTCAACACATGTTGTGAACTTAGAAATTGTATACCCATTGCAAAAATTAAATCATTTTGAGAAACACTGTCCACCTTGCCTTGCATAATGTTATACACTGCTGTCAGATCATTCATCAGCCACTAAATCTCAAGAGAAAATATTGTAAGTTGTCCAAACTTTAGTTGATTATCATTATTATTATTATTAGTTAATACTCTCTAATCCAGACAACATGCTGATGAACCCCTTCTGCACCCACTCCAAAACTTTCACATCCTTCATGTAATGTGCTGACTGAAAGAACTGCACAGAGTACTCTAATGAGGCCTAACCAAAATTTTATCCACTGCAATATGCCTTCTTTACCATGCTATCTTTGACTACACACTATGGACCTGTTCTCCAAGATCCTTCGTTATGTCAATGCCCATGTACAGGCCCTTCAGCCCATAATGTTGTGCCAACCTATATAAATTTACTTCACAACAATCAAATCCTACCCTATTCCACACCCTAATTATCTTACACATGTGCCTATTGAAGAGTCTTTTGAATGACCCTATTGTACCACCCCTGGCAAAGCACTTCAGGCACCCATCATTCTCTGGTTACAAAAAAAAATGACCTCTGATTTCTCCCCTAACTTTTCTTCCACTTGCCTCAAACAGATATTCTGGTATTGCTATTGTATATCTCTATTGTAATTTCATCTTTTGCCACTTCAAAGAGAAAACCTTGCTCCATAAGACATCTTCTCCAAACCAGGAAGCATCCTGGTAAATATCCTCTACATCCTCTCCAAAGCATCCACATTCTTCCGGCATTGAGGCAATCAGAACTGAACACAGTATTGCATGGAGTGAAACACAAAGGTCTGCAGATGCTGTGATTGTAGTCAAAATGCAGAAATGCTGGAGGAACTTGGCCGGTCTTGTAGCGTCTATAGGAGGTAAAGCTCTATTACAAAGAGTTTGGCTTGAGCCCTTCCTCAAGGTATGAGTGAAAAAACAAAGGCAAAATTAAAGGCTGGGGAAAGAAATGGGGAAGAATGGGAGGGGGAGGAGTACAAACCAACTGACAAAAGGTGTTAATTGGGTATGATTTTCCCTCTGTGAAAAGAGACAGAGGGAAAAGAGGAGAAAGAGAGAGACAGAGGTAGAGGAAAGGAGACAGGGTAAAGAAGATTGGGGGGTGGGGGTGATTTCAATGGAAACTGTAGAAGTCAGTGTTAATGCTATCAGGTTGGAAGGTGCTCAGATGGGCGCTGAGCTATTGTTCCACAAATTTGTGGGTGGTCTCTGTCTCGCAATGCATGAGACCATGGACAGACATGTCAGCAAGGAAATTGAAATGGGTGGCCACTAGGAAATCCACGCTATTTCAGTGGAGAGAGCCAAGATGCTCAATGAAGCAATCTCCCAGTCTGCGCCCAGTCTCTCAGATGCAGAGGAGACTACAATGGAAGCACCGGATGCAGTAGATGACCCATGCAGATTCACAAGTGAAATGTTGCTTCACTTGGAAGGACTGTTTGGGGCCCCGAATGGTGGTGAGGGAAGAGGTGTGGGCACAAGTGGAGCACTCCTGCTGTCACAGGGGTAGGTGCTAAGGGGACATTTGGTGGGGAGGGAGGATTGAACGAGGAAGTCGTGGTGGGAGCTGTTCCTGCGGAAGACAGGGGAAGAGAGGGGAATATGTGACTGGTGGTGGGAGCACATATTATGTGGCGCAAATGGCGGGAGGCAGAGGTAGGTGACTCGTTAGGTCACTCATCTGAGTGCTACTGGTACAATGTAACCCCTACTCACCTAAATCCATTCATGTACACGCTGTTCCTTTCTGAGGAGTGGGGTATCTTAATATCATACCCAACAAACTGACTGAAAAGAACAATCATCATCCTATGGAATGAATGGCAAAAAGAAAACAAAGGTGAGGACAAAGGGCATCCTATCCTTGTTGCTTGTGGCAGTGGAGGAGTCCAGGTCAGATGTGAGGGTAATGAAGGATATGCGTGTGAGGACTGAGTTGATGTTGATAGAGGAGAAGCTATGTTGTGTGAATAAGGGGGACATTTCTATTGATCTGGCATGGAAGATCTCAATCTGGGAGCAGATGCAATGGAAACAGAACAACTGAGAGAAAGGAATGGGGTCCTGCCAGGGGACAGGGTGTGAAGAGGTGCAGTCGAGGTAGCTGTAGGAGTTGTTGGGTTTGGAGACAGAGAGATTGAGAAAAGGGGGAGTGTTGCTAGAGATGGATCAAATGAGTTTGAGGTCAAGGTGTAAATTGGCAACAAAGTGGATAATTTTCAGTTCCCTGCCCTATTCCCTTACAGACAGTCCATGGCTTCATGCACTGCCAGACTGAGACCAGCGCAAATTGGAGGAACAGCTTCTCATCCTCCATCTGGGCACCCTCCAAATTTATGGCATTAATATTGACCTCTAGTTTATGTTAAAACAATGCACCCACCCCCATCTTCTTCCCCGTCTTCTTTCCTCTAGCTCTTTCTTGCTCTCTCTCTCTCTCTTTCTCTCTCTCTCTCTCTCTCTCTCTCTCTCTCTCTATCTCCCCCAGCCCCCACCCCACCGGAGATTTTTACACAGAAATCCCACGATATTGCTATAAGGAAGATCCGGCATTAAGATGCCTTTGGTCGTTTACACAGAACCGAACAACTCCGGGATATTTGTGGGTCAGTGTGTCTTTTTACACTGCAAGCCCTCAATCTGAGTGCAAAAGAGGCTGAGCGTGTCACAAAACAGCATCAGCATCGCCATCTAGTGTCACATATCGTATTTGACAGTAGGTGAGACCTACTTTTTACCCCCAAACAAAATGCCGGATTGCTCTTTTACACAGACGGCGTTCCGGGGCTGTACTGACTATGCTGGCAAAATAAAGCCGGACCTGGAATGACCCCACCATTCTGCCATTCCGTGTCTCTGCTTTTTAGACAAAAAGCAGAGCGTTAAAAGAAGCCACAAATATCCCGGAAAGAAGTGGCTGTGTAAAAGTCTCTCTCTCTCTCTCTCTCTCTCTCTCTCTCTCTCTCTCTCTCTCTCTCTCTCTCTCTCTCTCTCTCTCTCTCCCTCTCTCTCTCTCTCTCTCTCTCTCTCTCTTCCCCCTTTTCCCTCTGTCTCGCTTCTCAGAGCCAAACTCAATTCTCACCTGTCCTCTTATCGTATCCAATTAACATCTTTTGTCTGTTGGTTTGTACACCTCCCCCTCTCATTCTTCCCCCTTTCTTTACCCAGCCTTCAATTCTGCCTGTTTTTTTACATATACCTTGAGGAAGGGCTCAGGCCCAAAACTTCAGTAATATATCTTTATCTCCTATGGACGCTGTGAGACCAGGTGAGTTCCTCCAGCATTTCTGTTTTGCAATCCTGCGTGGTCTAATCAGGGTTTTATAGAGCTCCAACATGACCTTGCGACTCTTGACCTCAATCCCTCTACTTATGAAGGCCAGCACACCATACTCCTTCTTAATTACCCTGTCAACTTACACGGCAACCTTGAAGGATGTGTGGACCTGGACCCCAAGATCCCTCTGTTCTTCCACATTATAAGAATCCTGCTATTAACTGAGTACTCTGCCTTCAGGTTCGATCTTCCATTTCACAGTTATCCTGATTGAACTCCATCTGCCACTTTTCTGCCCATCTCTGTATCCTGTCTTTATCCTGTTTTAATCTTACGATAGCCTTCTACACTATGCATCATCTGCAAACTTACTGACCCACCCCTCCACTTCTTCATCCCTCATTTATAAAAATCCCAGAGCAGGGTCCAAGAACGATCACTGTAGAATGCCACTAGTCACTAACCACAAGGCAGAGTATGTTCCATCTACTAATACCCCTCTGTTTTTCTCAGGTAAGCCAGTTTTGAATCCAAGCACCCAAGGTTCCATTGATTCCATGATTCATGACATTCTGAATAAGCCAACATTGGGGTACCTTGTCAAATGTCTTACTAAAATCCATATATACCACATGCACCACCTTACCTTCATCCATTTATTTTGTCCTTTCATCAAACAACTTTGTTAGGCTTGTGAGGCATCACCTTCCCCTCATAAAGCCATCCCAACAGACTGTTCCTCTAAATGCTTGTAAATCCTGTCACTATGAATCCTCTTCAATAGTGTGTCCACCACTGACATAACACTCACTCGTCTATAATTGTCAGGATTTCTCCTTTTATCTTTTTATTGTGGGCGGTGCTGTTGGCGTAGCAGATACCACAATGCTGTTACAACACCAGTAAATGGGACAAGGGTTCGAATCCTGTGCTGTCTGTAAGGAGTTGGCACATTCTCACTATTCCTGTTTGGGGTTCCTCTGGGAGCTCCGGTTTCCTCCCACCGTTCAAAACATACCAGGGATGTAGGTTAATTAGGTGTAATTGCGTTGTACAGGCCAAAATGGCCTGTAACCATGCTGTATGTCTAAATAAATAAATAGAATGAGTGAATCAATAGACAGGGCTCTACGTTTGCCATTCTCCAATCTTCCAGCACCTTTTCTGTGGCTAGGGACACAACAATCATTGCCAACTCCTCAGCAGTCTCTTCCCTTGTTTTCTTTTATAACCTGAGGCTTATCTCATCTGGTCCCAGGGACTTTTTGGAATAATTTTAAGAAGATCCAATACTTCCTCTTTCTTACCTCGACATGCTTTAGGACATTATCCTGTAATATATTGACTTCACATTCACCAAGATCCTTCTCCCTGTTAAACACTGAAGTATTAATTTAGGACCTCCTCTCTCTCCTCTGGCTCCAGGCACATGTTTCTCCCCCTGCTCCCTTTATCCATAATCATTCCTTCCCTTGCTCTCATCACTCTTTTGTTCTTCATGTACATGTAACATGCGGTAGGATTTTCCATAATCCTACTTGCTAAGGTCTTCTCATACCCCCTTCTTGTTCTATTAAGTCATTTTGTAAGATCCTTCCTGACTACCATATAAATCTCATGAGCCCTTCCTGGCTTTTGTTTCCTGAACCTTGCATGTGCTTCCTTCCTCTTGCCAAGCTACATCTCTTGTCAACCATGGCTTCTTTACCCGAGTATCTTTTCCTCGCCTCAGTGGGACAAATCTATCCAGTGCAACTGGTCCTTGAACATCTTCCATATTTCTACTGTCTTTGTTTGAGAACATTTGTTCCAAATTTATTCTCCCTAATTCATGCCTAATCCCATCATAATTCATCCTTTCTCGATTAAACACTTTCCTATTTTGCCTATTATAGCCGTGCTATAATAGTCACTGTCTCCAAAATGCTCACTATATACTTTCCTCTTGAATTTGACCATCCAAAGTGCAACAACATATCCTTTGTCAACCTTCCTCACTATCCATAACTCCATCATTTTTTGCAAACTTACTTATCAATCCACGTACAATCTCTTCTAAATCATTTGTGTATATTCACAAACAACTCTGATCCCAGTGGAACACATTGGTCACATACTCCAGTCAAAATAACATCTGTCCATCACTATCCTCTGGCCTCTCTGTCCAAGCTGATTTTGAATCTAATCTTCCAAGTATCCATGGATCCCATGTGTCTTTACCTTGTGGATTAGCCTATCATGATGGACCTTGCTAATCATCTTCACCTCAAAAACTCCAATCAGATTTTACTTTTGAAATACTGTGTTGAGTCTGGTTCATTGCATTATAATTTTTATTGCTACTTTTTCTGAAGTAATAGATTATAGCATTTTATCAGCATTAAGCTAATGATGTTACAGTTTCATTTTTCTTCCAGTCTGTTGAGACCCATCCAGAGGGTGGTGAATTGCCTCCCATTCTTTATTTCAATTACACCAGTTAATACTGTCCATTCTACTTTTCTGTAAAAGCCCACTGAATGAACTTTATCATAGGTATTTTTTGAATATGCATAAGCATTCACCACATAGTGGTCACTTGTTATTACTTCATATGCCCAAAATCTGTTTCAGTGATATTGGGTGATTTTTTTTCAACCTTGTTAATGTCTTCAAATGAAAGAGATAAACAACCATTTCTTTCATTGTTTGGTGCATCAGATCAGCATTTAAATTAAGCTTGCAGCCAAATAACAATTCCTCACTAGGCTTTGTTAATTATTGGCCAAAAGTATCTTTTGTTTTTCATTTCTTTTTCTCAAAGTTTCCTTTTATTGTCACGTAATAAAACATTAAAAATGTAACATACAAGATTTACTTCAACTTTTGTCTGCTGTAAGGCAAAGAGTCGTCATGAGCATTGCCTGCTACCCTAAACAAAAGAAGAAAGAGAAGCAAAAGAAAGCCCCTTCAAAGAGATTGTCCGTGGATTCGCCTCCGGTGCTCCCGCACGCTCTGCACACACTCCAGTCTGTTTCTGTAAAATTATTAAACGATGTAACTCTTCAATATGAAGAAGCTTTCTATAATTAACTTGAGAAATACATGGTGTCATATATTCAGTATGTATTTTGTGTAGCCAACTGATGTAAAAAGTATTGTTGAACAATTTGGGATGATTAAGTTTGCTGACCTTATTAGAACTGAACAACCTAATGGTAGGTTTAATGACAGATTTCATCTTTAGACTGCCAATGTTCTTGGTATGACTTGTCCCAGTACTGAATTGTAAATTTGGCATTTTGCAAGAAAACATTGATCCAAATACTGAAAAACTTATTTTAACACACATGAGAGGAACAGATTATGTGAACACACTGAGTATTTTGCTAAAAGTAAGGATTCAGTAACCAGATGGCATATGTTTAAGGTGAGCGGGGCGAGATTTAATAAGAACCTGAGGGGAAACTTTTTTGTAAACACAAAAGGTGGTGAGTGTATGGAACAGGCTGCTAGAGGAGGTGGTTAAAAAAATTTTGGCTGAATAAAGGGGATAGGATTGGTTTAGAGGGATATGGGCCAAGTGCAAGCAGATGGAACTAGTATGGGTGAGATATTTTGGTTGGTGTGGGCAAGTTGGGCTAAAGACTCTATATTGCAAATAAATGAGTGTAATCCTTGTTCTTGATGAAAATGTTGTGGTGTTAGAATGGAAATTAATCAGTTGATTAACTATATTTATTATTTTTTTCATTTTATCATTTTAAACAAGATTTTTGTATTGGTGAAGTTTTTGAACAAATTACACAGAGGTAATGGTTGAAAATCAATGTAAAACACAAATAATATAAACAATAATGGAAGGTGACTGTAATATTGTGAATGTATTGAGCTCCTGATCTTATAGTCAATATTACGTTTTGTGTGTGTGAGTGGTGGGGGGGGGGGGGTGTTGTGTGTGTAATATTCAGACTATTTCTAGATCATACTTCCGATTTCTGATAGCTTGAAGCTAGAATGAAATAAATGGCTCATTAATTTGATTGAAGGCTATGCAAAACATGAGGTAAAACAAGGGTAAGCAAAATGTATTACTAAGAACAAGTCACAAACACTACCACTGTAAATGCCAATCATTGCATCTTGTTCTGGTTTGGAAGATGAACCTGCTCATCAAACCAAGCTAAAATTTATCATTTAAAATGTGTTGGTTTTTTAAAATTTCATTTATAGTTATCATGTATCCTTACTAATCTAGTCAGAATTGTCTTTCCTCTAATCCCTTCTTTCTGATTGTCTTTCTTTTCTCCAAAACATTTAGTGGGAGTCTGAGGACACCCAGGACGATGTGAGTAATAAACATGCAATTCTGGGCGTGGGCCTTCTATCACAAGTCATTAGAGGGATGTCAAAGATGAATATAACAAAGCAGCTTTAAATATGAAAGAAACACATGGGGTATTCATATCTTCAATTCAGTATACCATTTACATTTAATTACGCTTGCTGTATTGAGGGAAGTCTGTCTTCCATCCCATGACTCAAATTTAAAATTGCTTTGCACTGAACTGAATAATGACACTGACCACATTTATTATGCCTTGTAGCAAGCATGGTGTTGCTAGGTTTAAACCAACATCTGAGCCAGTGATTAGAGGCCAGATGAAACAGGGTTTTTCGTGTAACTAATCCACAATATAAATCAACAAACTTTTTTTTCTGTTCCTGTTTGATGTCAATATTCTGGAATTCATTGTACATAAATAAAGGCAACTTTTTCTCCCTCAGCCCCAACAAAAAAAATTGGATTTTGTCCTTTGCTTCATTCTTCTCCATTTACTAAAATGTAAAACCAATGCAAATAGAGCAAAGGTTTCAGACATATTCTTATCAATGGTGAACTAGCTAGGCAGCTGCAAATGCTTGCAAAACTCATTGGAAACTATTTATTTATAATCCAACACTGGAAAGAGAGATTTGCAATACAGCAATCCAAAGGATTTCGGACTACCTTCCATTAATAGAGCTGCGATCTGCAGAAGAAATCCTGCTACATCACAACACTTTTCTTCACAGAGAAAATGTAACAGCACTACAGAGAGGTGCCAGAGGCCAGGAGAGAATCCAGGTCCCAAATCTTTGTGCTCTCAAAACCTTGAAAAAGTCTCACCAGCTCCAGCAATTTGTTGGAATCTCTGGCCTATAACACTCAAAGTAGAGAAGGAATATTCAGCTCTGTGTTGAGAACCTTAATGCAGAACTCCTACAGAAAAAACACATTACCTTACAAAATACTCACAGCTCAACTCTAAACCATCTTGTAACAAGATAAAAGGAAACCACTTATCGTGAATCTCAAGGAGCAATCCCTTTTCCCCTGTCCTGGATGCAACTTATTTCTCATGGACATGTTCATCCTTTCTTTAGTTTTTGATGTTACTAACTTAAATCAAGGAATAATTTAAGGTAGCTAATCGACACCAGCATGCCTCTGAGATGTTGGATGAAACCAAAACACCCAGGGTAAATTACATGATCACGGAAAGTATGTACAAGCTCATCAAAGAGAATTCCCAAGGTCAGGACAGGGCCTGGTCCCTCAAGCTGTGAAGCAGCGGACCAACTGATGTGCTGCTAATGCTGCTCACTTGAATGCTGCTTAAGGTTTTACTAAAAATCAAAATTGTCTTGATTTCTTTCTTTAAATTTAAATCTGCAAAATTAAATTGCTGAATTCCCATAAAATTACCAAATTTATCTTCAACACATGTTAAAGTCCTGTTTCCCTCTCATTAATTGCAGTAAAAATTAATATACTGATATGAATCTGCATAGCAGTGCAACGTTGGGCATTATTGATAAGATGAAAGGAACAATAGAGGTATTATTGTCTTCAGGAAGGAATTGGGAAAAAATAATTATACAGTGTTGATCTCTCTTTGACATCCCTACCATTTTGCATTGATCTTCTGCTCCTTTAAACTACAGGTTTGCATGAGAAATATACACGGTACTTGCTGGGAGAATCTTGAGGGTATTCTACTTGTAGATGCAAATTTGTACTACATTTTCTGTTTTAATGGTGCTGGCACAACGCGTGTTTTTTCTCTTCTTCACTGCTCTGTGTGATGAGATTTGTATTCATAAGTACTTACTTCATGTGAAGCAAAGGTTCTGGATTAGCTGGGCTGGGGAAATGTGTAGTGGAGGCAACAAAGCATGATAAAGATCATTTTGTTTTCAGCATAGCCTGAAAGATTTAGGATAAGGAATGGACAGGATCAGTGAAAGGGAACAAAACCCACAATCAACTGACAATGTGGATCTATGAGTAATTTGTTTACTGCTTTCTTGTCCGAGGATATTCTTAAGAACATGCCTTTCTCCTTAGTAGATGGGCGAGGCTTTATCAATTTGACTCTGTTAAAGTGAATTACAAGATGACAAAACTTAACAAACTGGAATGTGACAGAAAAGAGGGCAAACTGGGTAGTAATCCATCTTGCTGCTCAAACCTGAATATCCTAACTGTGCCCTTCATAAGTACCATGAAGAAATACATATGGGCGGAATTAAGTTTTTGGTTCATTACCTTTCTATATGGACAATCTGATGATTTTGTACTTGGGCTAATGGTGAGAAAACACTTTAGTGCCTTGAAGACTGGAAAATATTCTTGGCTGTCTCTTCAATTGGACTCCATTGTTCCCACTCATATGGACCCCTTAAAGGCTTTGGTTTTGTATTTTTATTCATGTCTCTTTTAATACTATTCTTTTAACTTTTACTGTTACAGCACCTCTAACTTTGTTGAAGGTCAGTGGCAAACTCCCACTTATTGACACAGGGTGTCAGGGTGAAATCCAGTGATCCTTATCTTGGAAAACTGGGTTGAGTTGAAAGTTAGATCAACCAGTGGGAAAAGAGAAATGCATGTTTAAATAAGTAACTTCAATCCCCAGCCACACAAGCTATTGAGATTGTTGTAGAATTGAAATAAATAGATATTCTAAAGCAATGGTATAATTCATGAAAAAAATGTGGATTTAATTTTTTCCACCAAATTGTTTTTTTCCTGTAGTATTGTTTTTGCAGTATCTGCCTTTCCATTTCTATTTTAGAAATGGAAATGCAGCAATTTTGCTAATGGCCCATAAAACTAAATAAATAAAAGCAACAATTGTGTTGATCCAAAAATGGACGTCTCCAATTTTATCTGTAGATTATATCAAACACACGAGAAAACTAATATATTCCTCTGCATAAAGATTGTTTCCTTTTTGCTCAAAAATTGAACAGCTTACCTACATGTGCTGGATGAATCAAAGTATTTCTCACCAAAAAATAATTGATTGCCGGGATTGGATGAGGTGGCAATGTGCTTACAGCTGTGATGCATGTGTGGGGGGCAGTTGGTTTGCAGTGCCCTGGTGTTGCTTTTCCACTTCTACAGATTATTTCCTCAGTTAATGCTTTTTGATGTTTTTACTATGTATTTAATTTATGTGTAGATGTTTCTGTGGGTTATTAAGTTCACCTCTGGAAATAACATTGACCACTTGAGGTGTGATCAAACACCTGGATTAGTTATACAAAGAATACTTCTGGTTTAATTAGCCCAGTTCAAGTTTTGATGTGATTATTTCCAATAAAATACAGGATAAAACCTGGCAGAATTCCTATTGTTCATTTTTTATAACTGTTTAGTGATGTATATATTTTGTTTGTTCATTTGATATGAGCAGTTAATATTCTCTGGAGTCAAATTCTTGAAAAACATATTAGTTCTTCCTAGTTTTGATAATAAATAACCCTTGTAATTTCTGTACCAAGTGGTGAAGAAAACATTTTCAAGAGTATGTATTCCCAACAAAACATCCTAGAATGGTGCACTGCCAAGATCTTGCAAGTATCTTCTTGCCCCATCCTGGGTTAATTTTCCTCTTAATTGTCCAGTGCTGGTTAAGCCTCCATGGTACAAACAAATGGTCCCCTGTATGACATCAGATTTATTATCATGCATGCCAAGTTAGATTCTGTGTCAGCCAGACTCTGCAAATCCTGGTTTATCTACATTTCTATATGTGTACTGTTGGTATCTGTGTAACCAATTTTATTTCTGATACATTTACTAATAGGAAGCTTTCATTGGTGGACTGATGCCTGAAACAACATATTCCATTACAGTAGCAGCATATACCATTAAAGGTGATGGAGCTCGTAGCAAACCCAAGTTGGTTACTACTTCAGGAGCTGGTATGTAGGACCTTGAGTACTCAGCTATTCTCTTCATACTCAAAGAAGTTTTTTTGGCAAGCAAAAGAATCCCTACAAAAAGTTTATGCAAAATTGTATTGGCATTAGTTAATAGTCATTCCTGACTCAGCAATTCTATATTACGTTTTAAACCTTTAAATGTCCAATATCATATCAAAATATTCAGTCGAAACAAAATTATTGTATAATATGCATGCAAAGTCGAACACCACAATAGTGATGAAATAGTTATTTACATATGAAAGCTTGAAATAGGGATGATTGGCTAAGTGAGATGAGAAAAATATTTTAATTTGCAAATTATTGTTCCTTTTTTTCAGAACTCATGCTATTGCCACAGATTGTCTAAAAATGTTGTAATCTAACATAACATAAACAACAAAACAAATAATAATCCAAGCATTGGTGCAACTTTTCACTTACTGCGTTTTTATTTCAGTAATTATTTAGTTACATCAAATGAGAGTTAATTATTGGTGGAAATTGAATAAAAAATAATTAAACCTGAGAATTCCTGAATTGATAGGGTAGTTTAATGCTGGTCAAATATATTTACTAACTGGGCCAGTGAAAAGCTTAAATGTATTAATTCTGATTATATTTTTTATATTTAGACTAAAAAGAAAGCTGAAAATATCCATTAACCTAAGAGTATGGAATTTTGCTTGCTTAGTGAAAAACTGTACCAAAAAAATGTATAGGAATTAGCAATTTATACTTGCATTTCCTTTCATTGTTGCATGAATAATTGGTGCTGCATTACTAATCATTTTGAAACTGATAGCTGTTTGAGCGAGCTTTACCCCAAGTTGCTGAGAGAAGTGAGGGAAGAGATAGCTGGGCCAGTGGCTATGATCTTTGAGTCCTCTTTGACCATAGGGGAGGTGCCAGAGGATTGAAGAATACAAATGTGGTCCCTTTGTTTAAAAAAAGGTAATAGGGAGAATCCTGGGAATTATAGACTGGTGAGTCTTACATCAGTGGTGTACAAGGTAGTGGAGAGGATTCTTTAGGATAGGATCTATGAGCATTTGGAGAAGTAAAGTCTACTCAAGGATGGATAATCAGCATGGTTTTGTGAAGGGAAGGTTGTGCCTCATGAGCCTAAATTAGTTTTTTTGAGGAGGTAACAAAGGAAATTGAGGGAAGGACAGTGGATGTGGTCTATATAGATTTTAGTAAAGCATTTGACAAGGTCCCCGATAAGAGACTTGTTCTGAAAGTCATGAGGCATGGAATCCATGGAAACTTGGCTGTGTGGATAAAAAAAAGTTGACTTGCATGCAGAAAATAGTAGTGGAAGGAAACTATTCTGCCTGGAGGTCAATGACTAGTAGAGTTCCACAAGGATCTGTTCTGGGACCCCTGGTCTTTGTGATTTTTATAAATGATCTGGATGAGGAGGCAGACCACTCTTGGAGTGTTCAGTTCTGGTCACTTCATTATAGAAAGGATGTGAAAGCTATGGAGAGGGTACAGAGGAGATTTACCAAAATATTGCTTGGATTGGAAATTAAGTCTTATGAGGAAAGGTTAGCAGAGTTGGGACTTTTTGGAGCATAGAAGGATGAGAGGAGACTTAATAGAGGTCTACAAGATTATGAGAAACATAGATAGGGTGGACAGCCAGTGTCTCTTTCCCAGGGAAGAAATAGCAAACACCAGAGGACATGTGTACAAAGTGAAGGGAGAAAAGTTTACGGGAGACATCAGGGGGAAGTTTTTTTACACAAAGAATTGAGGGTGTTTGGAAGGCCTTTGCAGGGATAGTGGTGGGGGTTGAAGCATTAGGGGCATTTAAGAGACTCTTAGACAGGCATAGGGGTGGAAGAAAAATAGAGGGCTATGGGGTAGGGAGGGTTTAGTATTTTTTTAAGGAATATATGGATTGGCATAACATTGAGGGCTAAAGGGCCTATACTGGGCTGTAGTGTTCTATGCTATATGCTATATGTTCTAAATGGAAATGTACTCACCAGTTAAGTATAAGCATGCTACTTTTCTTAAGTCCCAGGAAGGCCTGCAATGGTTATCAGTGTCACTCATATGAGCACAGCCCTTATTCAGTGGCAACCACCACAAGAAATGGTGGGTGAACTGCTGGGTTTCCGATTGCAGTACAGTCGGGCAGATGAAGACAAGCCAAACATAATTGAACTAGGTAAAAGTGATGATCATCACACCGTTACAAACTTGTTCAAGGGGGCCACATACACCTTTCGGCTGTGTGCCAGAAACAAAGCTGGATTCGGCGAGGAATTAGTGAAGAAAATAATAACACAGGAAGATGTTCCAAATGGGTTTCCACAGAACCTACGTGTTGTGGGACTTACAACATCTACCACGGATCTTTCTTGGGATCCACCAATTGTTTCACAGAGGAATGGGAAGATGATCCTCTACACAGTATTGTATCATGATATTAACAGCCTGAAGGACCTCACCAATACTACCAATGAGACTCAGATAACCCTGAGTAGCCTGAAACCAGACACAACTTATGATATTCGAGTGAGAGCGCACACTTCCAAAGGGCCTGGTCCGTATAGTCCGAGCATTCAATCCCGTACAATGCCAGTTGACCAAGGTAAGGAATTTAGTATATTGGCATTAATACATTGAATGACAGCTTTGGCATGAATGAATGACAGTAATAATCAGCAGTAGGTCCAGAATTCCAGGGTTATTTCAACTCGGGTGGCTGGGGGCGGTGGGGGGGGGGGGGGGGGGGGGTGGGGTTCAGATGTGACTGCTGCACTGAATAAATCATCCTCACAACTCACACAGATGAATGTATCTATATTGCACTTTGATTCAAAATAAAGCCACATAAGTTTGCAATACATTATATGAAGAAGCTGAAAGTCCAAACGGAAAAAGATAAAATAGACTGCAAAGCAGTCACCCAGACTATGGTTGGTTTCTCCATTGTAGACGAGACCCTATTGTGGGCACAAAATGAAATGCAATATATTGAAAGAGGTGCAGGGAATTGCTGCCTTCTCTACAAAGATAAGAAAAGTATGAGGTAAAAGGGCACGTATTTTATCTCCCACTGTTACATGGTTAAATGCTGTGAAAGAGTAATTAGTTGGTGGATAAGAACATGTAGACCAGGGACTCAAGAAGGCAATAATCCCTTTGGAATGCTAAAAGGAAAGGGGGTAATAAGATCTTTCTTCTTCTTTTCTTTGGCTTGGCTTCGCGGACGAAGATTTATGGAGGGGTAAATGTCCACGTCAGCTGCAGGCTCGTTTGTGGCTGACAAGTCCGATGCGGGACAGGCAGACACAGTTGCAGGGGAAAATTGGTGGGTTTGGGTTGGGTGTTAGGTTTTTCCTCCTTTGTCTTTTGTCAGTGAGGTGGGCTCTGCGGTCTTCTTCAAAGGAGGTTGCTGCCCGCCGAACTGTGAGGTGCCAAGATGCACGGTTTGAGGCGATATCAGCCCACTGGCGGTGATCTATCTATTAGTGAAATCACATTGATGGTGGGAAATTACAAAGGAATTGATTTATGTGGAGATTGGTGAGATGAAAGAGAAGCCACTTTTGATTTGGCTGAGCATAGAAATTAGGCAATTTATGATTGTCCTAAGTATCTTTCAGTCACAGACTGATAAGTGGTAAGTAATAGCTGCGAAACAAGTTTAATGGCAAAAACCAATGACCATCTCCAACAAAAGATCTCCAACAAAAGAGTCTCTGAATACCCACTGTTCAGTCAATGATATTACCATTGAATGTCCCACATCTGAGCATTACCATTGCCTCTCAACTAAATCAGCCACAAAAATGAAGTGGCTACAAAAGTATATGAGTGGTTGGGTCTCCCACAATGTGTAACTCATCTCCAGACATCATACAGCACCTGTACAGTCTACAAGGTATGTATCAGGGACTCGTGAATTGTTTTCTCAAGCCCAAAATGTTAGTTATAAGTCTTTGTCTCCTATGGACACTGCGGGACCTGCTGAGTTTCTCCAGCAATTTTTGCATGGTTACTATGGCTGTACTGTACATCATTTACAAAATACATTATAGTTAATTACCTCAACTATACTGAAACACTCCACCTCCCCTTCCCCCCCCCTTCCAGGACCTAAGCGTCAATGAAGCACTGGAGCAGCAGACATATGGGAATTTCACCACCTGCAAATTCCCCTCAAAGTCCACACCACCCTCTCCTGTGGGAGCATGGTACGAATACAGCACAAGCACTTAGAAATGGGCAAGAATCATTGACCTTATCAATGATGCTCATATCCCATAAAATCAATATTTTTTTTTAAAAGGTGGGTGTTGTCTTTTAACTTTGCTCCCCCAAAGATTTTTTTATTCCTTCCACATTTCCCTTTAATTGCTCCCTCACTACCAACTCCCTCACTACCAACTCCCTCACTATCAACAACGATGTCCATAGATTAATTCAAGCAAGTGCACTCAATTTAGCAAACTAAACAACATGACGGGTCAAATTTGAACTACAGGCCAGAGTTTGGCTGTCAAATTGCATTATGGATGCCTGGTCATTTGCCCCTGTATTCTCATTTCTGAAATCCATGAAGCTTAGTGTCATGGTGCATTTCATGCTTTTTGACTAATATAATGGTGAGAAATTAATTTGTCCTTTTACTCTTAACGCAGAACCTTACTGAGAAAAATCCATCTGCATCATTGTGCAGGAACATGTATGTTATGATCTTCCTCATGTTATGATCTTCCTGACCTTTTTCTAGTGTTTGCCAAGAATTTTCGGGTGAAGGCAGTAATGAAAACATCAGTGTTACTGAGTTGGGAAGTGCCAGAAACGTACAAACCAGGAGTATCTTTCAAGGTTAGTGCAGCGAAGCAACACTTAATTTTACTTACCTCCAACTTCAAAGAAAATTCATGACCTTATCCTTCTAACCTGATAATGGAGCAAAGTCTGGCATTCAAAAGAAGTTGAAGTGCATCTGGAATATCCATTAAAAACACTGCCTCAAGTATCAAGAGTCAAATCAATTTCTGAAGCTCTCTTAATGTAACCAATTGCTTTCCATGTGGAGAGAAATAGCCCAACTAACTGCCTTGGATATTTTTTTCCATGTATCCAGATAATAATCAGTTCCACTTGTTTATGGTGTACATCCATTTAAGGCAGCATGTGGGTGTTTATTATGTCTGACTCAAAAACATAAATTTAGCTTCTTCTCCCTCGAATTTGTACTTTGCCATTTATGGTTTCTTCAGACATGATTTGGTATAATTTATTAGTATGAATTTCAAGCAATTTTCACCACTCTCATCTTTGGAAATGGGCCAAAGTTTAAAATATCTCGTGTTGTGATCTAGTTATTAAGAATATTTACCTCTTGATGATTTAAGCCAATAATTAAGTAATGTTATTAGATATCTTACCACAGCCTTGATTGTGATTTAAGGAATGTTACATATACTGTAGGAGTAACTTTGAAGTCTATTTCCAAGTTGATTTGGATAGAGTCAATTGCAATTTTCCCATTTTAATGTTCTTTTATTTGTTTTGCTATATGGGTGAAGAGAAAAAAAGAACGCATGTATTCCTCCCATTGGAAAAAAACAGGGACATTTTCAATATTGCTAAGAACCAAAGTACTTTCAATTGCTAATACTTTGAATGGAGCATTAGGAAAGAATGTACACTCATTCCTTGACAAAGGCATCAGGCTGAAATGTTTGTTATCATTTACTTCCTCTCGATGCTATGTGACTTGCTCAATTTCTCCATCACATTTGTGTATTTGCACTCAATTTGCAAATTTTTTTGTTTAAATACACTCAGACTTTGTTTTCTGTGAATTTGCTTTCTGTGTACTCCAATGGTAGGCCTAATATTCAAACAAATATATTTATACACAGATACCTATCATTGTCTATATAAGTGGAGAGATCAATTTCCATACCTCTTGAATCTAGTTGTCCCCTGCTGTCCGTATTAAAAAGATGTATTTACACATTGACAAGTTATTTGATCACTTTTGGAAATTTCAATAAGTTCAATATCAATACTCCAAGCAAGAATAATTTCCTTTCATTTATTTTAGTGCATTATTCTTTTTCCCATCTCTGGATGATAATGACTTTATTATTACATTATATGCCATAAATTATGTTTATTTGGGCAGGTGTAAGGAAAGAAAGGCTGCATTTTTTCTGTTATCTTTGCAAAGTTCATGTTCCTCGTGAGAAACGGGATTTGGTGAAAAGAACTTTATTCTAATAAAATCTTCTGTTCCTGTTTTTAATGTAGGTCAACAGCCTTAGTTTATAGTTTATAGATATGCAATTCAAATATGTTTTTGTCCATCAATCAGAGAGAGAAATTGTTATGCAATGTGCATAGTTTTTGTACTTTGGAATTGATATTCCAATAGTTTATGCTACTTTCCTTATTACTCAATGCTTTGGACTTCATTTCAGGATATCAAATCATGAATGGACCTATGAAAGGGCATCTTTAGTTCTAGAGTTCAAATATATCTGGAGAGAGCTCAAAATTATATATGTCTTCAGATATCGCATTATATCTGAGACATACAGCAGGGGTGCACTGTTAGCTTTTCTAAAATTTGTCCGTTTACATGCAGAATTGATGGGAATAAAAGTTTCAGTTTGAACTTTGGATGAGTTTTCAGCAGATGTGCATCTAGCCAATTTAGAAACTCAGTGCAATACACAAAAATGCTGGAGAAACTCAAAAGATTGCACAGCATCTATTGGAAGTAAAGGGATATAACCAACGTTTCAGGCCTGAAGTGCCAGTTAATGAAGTAGACAAAGACAATGTGGTCAAACAATAATCATGGCTTTTATTAGCCGAAACTCATGATACAATAATGAAAGGCAATAGGTGCATATACAGTTCTACCCAAGGGGTATCATCTGCATATTTAGTAATCCAATTTACCACCACGTCATCCAGATCATTAATGTATATGACAAACAACAATGGACCAAATACAGATCTTTGAAGCACACCACTTGACACCAGCCTCCTGAAGTGCCAGTTGGTGAAGTAGACAAAGACGATGTGGTCAAACAATAATCATGGCTTTTATTAGCAGAAACTCACGGTACAATAATGAAAGACAATAGGTGCATATACAGTTATATCCAAGGGGAGTGTCCTTAACAGTAGAGATAATGCACAGCCAATGTTAGTACAGCAAGGCTCGCCAGAGGCGAGACAGGCAGCTTGGCAGGCATCCACCACAGGGCCTGAGCCCATTATCAAGTTAAGAGCAAGGAACAGACTATTTTTTGTTAATTATGCTATATTATCAGGATCAGGCTATTTTCATCACCGGGATTCAGTTACATTCTTGAATACTTGCTCCAAAATGGACAGAAAGTCACATGAAAAAGTTGTGAAAAATTAATGGAGTATTTATAGGTGATTGGAACCCATTCTAAGCCTGCTGTCTGGCTGATGCGAGCAGCAACTTGCCCAGATTGTGGCAACAATTTGCTAATTTCTCAAAAACTAATCCATCTCTAGGGATTCCAATTTTTCATGAAAGAAGCACATTTCAAGACCAGCCAATAACAATGCAAGTAAAGGAGTCAACTGATTGAAAACCTTGAATGCAGAATTGATTTCTTCTGCTGATAAAGAAGACTTGTATTTTATAAAGCAATATTTCCACCCTAAGACACTCCAAATGATTTACGAACAATAAAATGCTTTTTTGAAATTAAAAATATGTAGTAAAATAGGAAAGAATTGTCAACAGAAGAGATTGTAGTCTGTTCAAAAGAATCATCTATATTTTGGGTCAAAACCTTGCACTAGGACAGAGAGCATAAAGGTTTGATAGCCTCTAAAAAGAAGTAAGAAAGAGGGATGAGGCAGTGACTGTCAGGTGATAGACAGACCCAGATGAGGATGGAGATAATGGGCAAATGGAACCAGGTACAACGAGAGGAGGATTGAGATTGAGACAAAGGCTGCAGATGTTAAGTATGGACAGTGATAAGTAGAACCAGATAAGGGAGAGACGATGATCACATAGAACCACTAAGAGGGAGGGAGAGGTGGCCCAGTTTGGATAATGGGCAGATGGAACCAGGTGAGAGAGGAGAGAACCTCAGTACACCTGGAGAGAAGGAAGATGCAGAGATATCTGATTTTGAAAAGTTCAATGTTGTAACTTTGATTATAAGTAACTGACCTGAAATATTAGCTTTATTCCTCACCATTAATACTGTCAGATCCCCTGAGTAAATCCAGCATATTATATTTTCTTCCAGGTTTGATTTTTGCATTTGTTGTCGATTTTTAAGCATATAGACACTGATTGTTAGCAAATAGTAGTGATGTTTTGATCGAAATTTTTCGTCTTTTTTAAATCCTCAGATCCTGTATAATGGCCAAAGTGTAGAAGTAGATGGACAATCCATGCGAAAACTCATTACAAAACTTCAGCCAGATACTGAATACTCTTTTGTATTAACCAATCGTGGGAACAGTGCTGGTGGGCTGCAGCAGGTGGTGTCCATTCGCACTGCTCCTAACTTGCTGAAAACAAAACCAATAGTGTACAGCAAGAACATCAAGGATGGCAAGTTACCAATCAACTTGCCCAATGTTCAGACTACTGCCATTGTCAAGTAAGATATTATTAATTCACTGTACTTGTATGAATTTGCTAATGCATTTCTTAAGAACTTTTTTAAAATCAGATAAGATGTTAATAAAATATAATTGGAAAATCAGGCTCTTGACAGATTACAAAAGTCCTTACCAAGAGAAATTGGACTTTACAGAAATTCTCCCATACATTTTTAAAACTTTTTTCAAGCTAGTAGAAATACTTTTCTTTTTAAAATATTTTTAATAATGTTTTACAATATAAATAATTGAACAGTACAATTATGTGCTACAAGATTCAGAAAAAAAATGTTTTATACATTGTACAATATTCTCATAAAAAGGAAATCCAGAGCTTAATCATAAAAATAAGATTTAACAACAAAAAGAACATTTTCAAAACCCCTTCCTCTAAGCTAGGTTGAAAGTTGAATATATGAATCAAGTGACACCAACTTGGAGAGGGACAACACAGCACTAAAATTCCACAACAGCATTAAATCTTAAGATTATGATAATTATCCATAATACTTCATTGTATCAGTAATTACAGGATACAATGTCTATTCCATTCATTTAATTATGGATAGAGTTAGGGTGCAAAAATCATACTCAGTGTATATCAAGCGATATGATGTGAGTTACTAGAGAAATTGGTTTGCAGACAGTTCACAGGAATAGAATCCTTCCATAACTTGGGGGCAGCCTTTATTCATCAGGTCAGTTACCATCTGGACAGGAGGATGAAACAGAATCATTGTTTCTCTCTCTACCATTCTGCTTGACCTCCTGAATATTACACACGCCAACCTTATCTGCAACATATAGGAATACAGATATAGTTGCACCTTTCTAAATAGAAGAAAGATAAAAATTTGTACTAATAGTGGAATGATTGAGGTAAATTAAGTAGGACATGGCACAGATGATGTGCTCTTGTTTTGTATCTTTTTCATTTTACTTTATGTTTATATTTAGTTCCTTTAAGGGTCTGTGACTCTTTAGATTTTTGGTTCTTTATGTTTGTTTAATTGACCTAATCTTTTCTTTGTATTAGAGTATGGGAAGAAAGGGAGAGTGGTGGGCAGGGTGAAAAATGGACCCTGAATGTAATATATCATTGTTGAGAAAGATTGTATTGTTGTTTTGAATTTGTGTGAGTCTTTGAAAATAAAAAAAGGTATTCAAAAACAAGATTACACACTCTCTCTCTCTCCCTCTCTCTCTCTGTCTCTTTCCCTCTCTCTCTCTCTCTCTCTCTCTCTCTCTCTCTCTCTCTCTCTCTCTCTCTCTCTCTCTCTTTCTTTCTTGGAATGGTCTATACCCAGGACTTTTAAAGAATCCGAGCAGCCTTGTGATAAGAGTTTGTTGCCTGCAGAATAAACCAGTACGACTAATTTACGCCCCCCCATGTGTCTTTGTGATGTGGTATCACTGTAACTTGTGGAACCAATAAGGTTTCCTAATTAAAAATGTGTTCAGATGATTATTAAATATTTTAATTGTATATATAACTTTAGATTTTAAATTTATATATGCTTTGGTTTGAATTGCTCAGCAAGTTTTGTATATCATTAGGATATGATTCTGCCATGTAAATTAGGTCTCCAATTCTCTGGAGTCCACGTGCCTCTCATACCTGAATTATCAATGTAAGATGTTGCCCTGTTGCTCCTGGCATCAGGCAGTTTTAGAACTTGGCATTTTTTAAAAATATTTTAACTACATCTTTCTTTCAGGTGGTATTTTATTGTGGTGGTGCCACTAGATAGAACTGCACGCTCTGTTACAGAAAAATTGCAAAATCCTGAAGAAATGGACCTTGATGATGTAAGGCTTTGTGTTCAGAAATATGTTGTGTCTACTTAATATATTTGTGATGTCTGTCATTTAATTATTTGTCCAATTTGCTAACACCAGTCTCTGGGTAGAAAACTGTATTGTTATATTGAAACTTTCCACGATTTCAGTCCACTGAGGGTCTTGGAACATGTCCCCCACAGATAAGGGGGGGACTTCTGTACATACTTTCATTGTTTAGACTTTCTCCCTAGATAATTAAGGTGGTGATAATATTTTGCAATATCTGACTCAAGAAACATGTCCAAGAATATGGATGTTCTGTCTTGTATTTATCCTTCTTATCTGCATCTTCTTCCTCAGCCATGTATTCATAATACAAATAAAGTGGTGAACACCTAACTCTTGAATGCATTTAATGATTTGACCTGAATTACCTTCTTCAGGAAAAATATTTTTCTCCACCATTCCAGCACACTTTGAATGAACATATTTCCCCACCACTCTCCCACCCCCCCACCCCTATATGACATATCTCTAACTGTGAGCTTTGATTCTAGCATTGGCAACATCATTCCTGCAGGTAATCGGGCTGGTCCCATCTAAATTTGATAGTTTTTGATCGGGCCCCTTTCATTTTTCAATCATCCCAATCTTTCTTTGATGTCCTGCCATCCCAGGATGAATCCTCAGCTAAAATATTCTTGTTCAGATAAGAATACCAAAACTGAGCACAACAGCCAAGATGAGTTCTCACCAAGGTGTAAACAATTTGAGGAATACATTTGCAGGAGATAATAGCTTCTTCCTTTTTTGTTACCAAAATGGATAATCTCATTTATCTTCATGGTACTGCATCTACCATTTCAAATGAGGCTTCCCTGCATCTTCCTTACAGCTCATGATCACAAACATCTTTGTGTTCCCTGCACAAACTTGGAGGTAATATTTCATCTAGATTATTGCCATGTATTGCAAATAGCAGTGATCCAATCAGAAAAAAAGACAAACTATTCTTAGTCTTTGTTTTCTGCAGGCCACTCACTTTTCTATCCACATCAATTGCACATGTTTTAATTTTAATAATTAATTAATTTTTAATGATTGAATACCCAATTTCTCGTGTTTTAATTTTATACAATCATCTCTTATGAAAAACTTTTCCAATATCTTTCAAAGGTCAAATGTTTGTCAAGCCTGATTTTCTTTTCATAAATCCATGCTGACTTTGACCAATCCTGTCACTGTTTTCTGTATCCCATGCTTTTATATCTTTAACAATGGACTCTGCTGCTTTCCCAACTATCAGGCTAACCAGTTTATGGTTCCCTGTTTTCTCACTCCCTCCTTTTTAAATAGTGGGGTAACATTAGCATAGAGACTAAACTGGAGTACAAAGAATATTGGAAAATGACTTCCAATCCATCCATTATATCAAAGGCTACTTCTATGGTAGTCTTGGATACAGTTTATCAGGCCCTTTGATGTAGTACTACATTTGTGCAACAAAGCACAGGATAATCTGTGTAATCTTACTTTGTGACTAGGTAGAATAGCATTGCTCAAAAAAAATTCTGAAATATATTTGTATGTAAATGTTTAGTTATTTGAAGGGATAAGCCGAAAACATGGCATCAGACATCGACGGCAATCTGAGAGGCTAAAGCCATACATTGCTGCCCAGCTACAGAAACTACCAGATACATTCACACTTGGAGATGAACGGAATTATGGAGGATTTTACAACAAGCCACTTTCTCCCAACCACAGTTACTTGTGCTTTGTTTTGGCAGCTCTAGAAGAAAAGGATGCAGTAAGTATTTTGTATGCGAACTTTTTCAAAATTTCAGAATACTTCCTGATGAAATTATCTTTAAAAATTAGTGTTATACATTGTGAAATTGTATTACTAAACTGTATCACTGTTGTGTAACCCAATCTGTTCCAAACTTTCTGTCTTTTTTGGTTTGTTTCTCTTTCAAAAGAAATGAAGGTATCCCTATTTAATTTCCTGAAACCTGGACACAAAACAAAGTGAGGCTGTGAATGTCACATGTAATGATTTTAGAATAAAAATGATCATGCTGGGATGAAGTTTGAGAGTCGTAAGATATTGTTGCAGCTGTGTCAGACTGTAGACCCCACTTGAAATGTTGTGTCCAGTTCTGGTCACCTAACTATAGGAAAGATGTAAAAGAGAGGGTGGAGAAGAGATTTACAAGGATGCTGCAGGATTGGAGAGCATGCATTATGAGGAGAGGTTGAGTGTAGTCTTTTCTCCTTGGATCAATGGAGGATGGGGGGTGACTTGATGGAAGTGTTTGAGATGAGGAGCATTGCACTATGTCTGCTCTATGACGCTGCTGTCAAACACCAAATCTCATGATAATAAATTCTAATTCTGATCGTGTGGATGGCCAGAGGCTTCTTCCTACACCCAAAATAGCTAACCTGAGGGGCGTAATTTCCAGGTGCTTGGGAGTAAGTACGGGGGGTGGGGGGTGTAAGAAGCAAGTTTTTTCCCCCACAGAGAGTGTTGAGTGCATGGAATATACTGAGAAAAATGGAGGCTTATGGAGTAGGCAAATTTAAGGAGGTTACAACAGGTTATTTAGTCGGCATAACACTGTGGGCTGAATTGCCTTTATGTTCAGATAAACCAATATCTACATAAATATTATTTTAAAAATCCACTAATCTATAGTTCGAGTGACTATGATTAATCTTCTATCCCTAATAGTTGGGTTCCCCCAATCATCTGTTTCTTTTCAAGGAACCCTGTCTTCAACTATTTTTGTTAACTTCAAACACATGTTGTAAGTCTTTAAGTGAAAAAGTTAATGATCAGAACAATTTTTGTTTTTGTCAACTTTCTGATGCCGAGCCAAAGATTCCACAAGTAAGCATTTGCTAGCTCAACAGTACAGTACAGAACTTGCCTGATTTTTTTGGTCTTGTCACACCACTGGTCCAAGTTAGTTCCTGTAAGGTGCTAAGCCAAGGTGCTAGAAATATTTTGTATCCAGTCTCTTCTTCATACCAGTCTTGCTATCAAATCTCACGTGGTCCCGTTTATTCAGTTGGAGTTACTGACATATAACGTGAAGATACGTGGTTGTTTTCTTTATCAATACTAATCTTTTCAATTAATTTGCTTCAGTCATATGGGGTTTTATTTTTTTCTTAATTTTTGGTAATGTTTTTAAATTGTATATTTATTTAAATGAATTTCAGCTGTCTTCAAATGTCTCTGATCTCCAGAGGATCAGAGATATTTGGAAACAGTGGGAAAGGATACTTAAATCCACAAGTCAGCAGGAATATTGAGAGGGATCAAAAAGGTAAGTGGAATTGTCGGCAAGTCACAAAAGATGAATGCATGGTACAAGCCTGGTACTTGGACAAATACCACTGTCATCATTATATACATCAACAAGTTACTGTACAATTTTAATTTTTAGGAGCATGCCTTTTTTTGTTAAACTCTGAATTTTTCCATCTGCAATCATTTGTGAATTTTGTATATATGTTTACAATTCTCAAGTTAATTGTTTTATGGCTTGTAATCTTGGAAAATTGAAAAAAAAGGTTAGTTTTCAGTAAACAATATCAACATGGTAAATTTGGAAAGCATGGGAAAATCTCACTAAAGTTGAGCAACCATGAGGTTAAATCATCACTCATGAAATAAGACAATAGTATTTTGATTTAAATTGATATTTACAAAGTTATACCAGCTGTCATTGAAAATGTCAATAAGCACTCATCGAAAGCATTTATGTGGACCTTCTACTAAAGTTGTTACACATTGACATTTCGCTTGAAGCTTATTTTCCTGTAATGGCTCATTAGGACTTGTCAAACTGTTCATTATTGATGTGCCTCAAATGCTTTCAATTTAGAGCCACACCACATGAAAGAAAAATTGGATACTAAATTTATGTGTCAAAACAAAAAAAATCCTCCTTTTTGAATTACAGTTTAACATTGTCATATTTCAGGGTGGGCAATCTTGCAAAGGTCATTAGTTATTTAGTAGTATTGACAAGGAAAAATTATTTACTAGGCTCTTCAAGTTTATATATACAGGGAAATGTTAAATCAATTGATGGATTTTGAAATTTACATAAAGTTCAAAGTAATTTGGCACTATGAGAACTTATTGATTCCTATGAGTGACTTAATTCTTAGCTAAGAAAACCTACTGACCAAAAATTCACTGACGAATAGACTCCACATCAGATGAAGCAACTGTTACCTCGGGAATGATTGTTTTTACTTTAGTTTTGCCAATTTGTTTTTGCATTTTGGTCTGTCTTAAACATAAACTCCCAGTTCCTTTGTAATTAAGAGAAAATTGGATTTGAGTCCAGATTTTTGCTTAATCATTCAGTGTCTTGATAAAATGTATATAGATTTGAGGAAAAGAGAGAAGAGCCTCACAGAATTTAATCAGAACATCCAACCATGATTACACTGGGAAAATTACTCTCTTTTTCAGGAAAGTGCTCGAGAAATATCCTAAACTGCCTAAGTGAGAGGTCACTAGGTCCAGATCAGCACCTTGGATTGGGAAGATATTTGCGTTTTGTAGCTCCAAGGCTTTTGGTTTCAATGCACAGTAACTTTTATGTTCATTTCTTTAGATTTTATTCATATTGTGTCCTTAAAAATGCTTATTAATAATTACCTTGTCTAATTGCTCTATTATCCTTTCACATAACATATCCATGAGCAGTAGCAACAATAGAACTGTGACTACATTGGCTTTTAGCGCAAAGATCTGTCAGCCAGGCTCCCAAATATTGACTTCTCCCACTGATCTCTTACGAAGGTATTTCATGGACTTTTCCTCTTCAAACCAAACAGTTAATTACAAAAGGTGCACTGAATTTTCAAAACCCCTTTAGTAACAGTTTGTAAATTCTTAACCTGGTGCACATGTTTCTTTTGAGGGGGAACAACCTTTTTTAATCTTAGCTCTTAAAAGTTTTCACGTCACTGGGCTATTTATTTAAGTGGAATGATTGCACACTTCAGACCCTTGAAGCTGAGAATAATGGATCAGGTTATCTAATGTTGGAATATCTTTTTCATTTGTGTAGATGTATGCTGCCAGCCCCTACTCTGATACAATTCTGGTGGAGGTAACTGCTTCGTCTAATACACAAGATGATCCAGAGATGTTGTGGGTGATGGGACCAGTACTCGCTGTTGTGTTAATTATCATCATTGTCATTGCTATTCTTCTGTTCAAAAGGTGAGATGATGCCTCAATTATTTGAAAAATCCTGTGTCATCAGGGTGGATGCCAAAACTCGCTCCATATAACCATATAACCACTTACAGCACAGAACAGGCCAGTTCGGCCCTACTAGTCCATGCCGTAGCAAATCCCCACCCTCCTAGTCCCACTGACCAGCACCTGGTCCATATCCCTCTAGTCCCCTCCTATCCATGTAACGATCCAGTCTTTCCTTAAATGTAATCAATGATCCCGCCTCGACCACATCTGCCGGAAGCTCATTCCACATCCCCACCACCCTCTGCGTAAAGAAATTTCCCCTCATGTTCCCCTTATAATTTTCCCCCTTCAATCTTAAACCATGTCCTCTAGTTTGAATCTCCCCCTTTCTTAATTGAAAAAGCCTATCCACATTTACTCTGTCTGTCCCTTTCAAAATCTTAAACACCTCTATCAAATCCCCTCTCAATCTTCTATGCTCCAGAGAAAAAAGCCCCAGTCTGCACAACCTTTCCCTGTAACTCAGACCCTGAAATCCTGTCAACATTCTCGTGAACCTTCTCTGCACTCTCTTTATTTTGTTTATATCTTTCCTATAATTTGGTGACCAAAACTGTACACAGTACTCCAAATTTGGCCTCACCAGTGCCTGCAATCTCTCATGGGCAGTCGTTGGAATATGAGACTGTATGTTTGGTGAAAGTTCCAGCCAGGAAACAGCTGCAAAGATTTGTTTTATTTTAATTTACAGGTAGGGTTCTTTGATTCTTCAATATCCTTCAGGCAGGAAAAAGAAATGATCCTGATAGTTGATAGAATTGCTGATCTGCAAATTAGTTTGTAAGCTATTGAAGACTGCAGTGTTGTTTCTAGAACATGGCTTATCTTGTTACCAGGCCAAGAAGTGAAACACAAATGCAAAGGATACATAGATTTAGTTCCAGTTTTTTTAAATGGCTATTTCAATGTGAAAATACAGTGGGATGATTGGTTATATGTGACTCAAATTTGATATGATGGAAATACTACAAGTTTTCAAATATTATTTTTTGCATTTCTGTAATGTTACAATTCTAACCTTGCATTGAGAGTATATCTGTTTGAGAGGAGGGAGAGAATATCAAATATCAACTTACTGATATTTTTCCTCCATTTTTTGCCATCTTATGGACACAGTAAACAGGAAAGGTAAGACTCACACTAATATGTGAAGAGTTGCCTAAAATTGAACTCCAAAACATGCTTCCAGTTGCAGTATTCATATTTGTTCATGCATATTCATCAAAGAAGACAAGCAGAAGATCTGTTGTATGACCTTTTGCTACCTAGGTCAAACATGGTCTACCTACATGAATCAAGAAGGGTTTGGGGACATAGGCAAATGGGACAAGCTTGGTCGGCATGGGCAGTTTAAGCCAAAGGACACATTTCGGTGTTATAGAATTCCTTGACTGTGAAGGAATTTATTTCTATTTTTAATTAATTATTTTTATTATAAGATGTTTTGAATCTAATTCTGTTTCTCTACTGAGTCTGGAAACTTTGGTGTGGAGAATTTGGAGCACAGGCTCATGTTTTTGTGGTAAACAAGAAAATCTGCAGATACTGGGGTCTTGAAAAAGTGCTGGAAAAACAGCAGGTCACACAGCATACATGGAAAGTGAAAAGCAATTGACATTACAAGCCTGAGCCTTTCATTGGGAATACGGAAAAACAGGTAGACGCCAGAATAAAACGGTGGGTGGAGAGGGAAGGAAACAGGGGATAGGTAGTTAAAGGTGAGAGGGTGAAAGAGAATGATGCTGAGATGATGAGGGCTCCAATTTCTTCCCACCACTCGAAAGATACCAGGGATTATAGGTTAATTGGGTGTAATTGAGCAGCATGGGGTCATGGGTCGAAATGGCCTTTTACTGTGCTGCGTATCTAAATTTTAACATTCAATTTCACACACACACACACACACACACACACACACACACACACACACACACACACACACACACACACACACACACACACACACACACACTTTAAGCAATGAACAAATAGGAGAAACAGACTGAAACTTTTATGTTGCCAAAATTTATTAGACAAACATATTAGAATACAAGATGCACTGTTCTACGTTGCAACAAACAACCTTGCTGATTTTGAGTATCACAGAAATATCCAAAAAGTCAATCTCTAAGTTTTTACAGTGAGTGAGAAACTGACAAATACCAAAAGAAATCCAGTGAGGCCTGCAAGTATGATTGGTTCTGGTTCCATTTTTGATTTAATACTAAATAAACTTTGCAATAAATGTTGAAAGTAAGCAGGTTTGTCTGAACCTGAATGAATAAAACAATATTTCAAGAGAAATTTCCATGTCAAATGTTTCATCAGGATTTCTAATGAAATCATCCCTTTCGCATATATTAGTCGTCTAAAAGACCTGTATTCTGCCTTTGTTTCTTTCAACACATATGGGATGCATTGTAAGGAGCCAGGGATTACACGTTTGATGTTTTGACAAAAGGGAAGTTTTATAAACTAATTTATTCAGATAACTTAGTTGAACAGAAATAAAGCAACAATGTGGCACAGTTAATGTAGCAGTTCTCACAATGTTGTTACAGCACCAGCAATTGAGACCCAGGTTTGAATCCCACACTGTAAGGAGTTGGTACATTCTCCCCATGCCTGCATGTATTTTCCCCGGGGGCTCCGGTTTCCTCTCACCATTCAAAACTTACGGGGGGGGGGGGGTGTAGATTAATTGGGCAGCACAGGTTCGTGGGCTGGAATGGCTTATTACCGTGCTTCATATCTAAACAAAAAAAGCCTTTCTACCTGTTGCATATTAAGGCTCAAGGCAGTTTGCAGAAATATCAGCAGTTCTTGGTAATAATAACATGTGGTTGGTTCAGGAAGCGTGCAAGTTCCCCATCTGCAAAAGATGATGGTCCTGGTGGAAAAGACCCATTGCTGGCACATTCTTCAGATCCTGTGGAAATGAGACGATTAAACTACCAAACTCCAGGTAAGTTCAATGAGATCATTTTCTTGAATTTTCTTCGTCTGTATACTCACTGTTAAAATCCAAATTAAGGGTTTTGTGTTGTTTGTGTTGCAGATCTAAACCAGATAAGATTATTTACTACCACTCAATAAAATGTCTTATTTGTTGACAATTCCTTCAAATTAACTCTTGCATTTCTCACTGAATTTTATTATTTCATGTTCATCTCAGCAATGTTCCTTTTACAAAAGCTTGTAAAAATGCTCTTAATGTAAATACAATATGATACTAAATATCATATCAGGCAAGAAAATGACACACACAAGCAATTGTACAAGTTGGGATCAATTTGTCCTTCTCATTTTAACTAAGGAATAGAAAATCAGCCAAAGGAATGGTGTTTTAAGATTATCATTTCTACAGAGAGCAAGAAAATGCTAACGAGATGGAACAAATAGGCTTATTTCGCATGGAACAGTTTTATCCCTCAAAATTCAGAGTCCTTTATAAATTTGAATCAGATTGCAAACATGACAAATTTATTCATCATATTTAACAAACCTCAAATAGAATCTGTATTTATCAAACAACAATAAAAAGCTGCAGTTACTGGAAATCTGAAATAAGAACTGAAAATCCTGGAAATATTCAAGATAGATATTGAAAGGCCTGAAGTATGATGTTGATTTCTTTTCCACAAATCCTGCTTATTATAGTATTTTTTAGCATTTTCTCTTTTTATCTCTTGACAATTCATCTTTCTTTTGAAATATACCATTTTTAACCATGTACTGCTATGTAATTCCAAAAAACATGAAAATATCTAGTTCCTGAGGACTAATTTGTATATTTACAAAAGACATAATTCATTTCCATAGAGAATAAAGGTGCATTAAACAAATCTGAGCCCATAGCCTTTGTGAATGAATCTTTATACATGAAAATACACTGAGATGAAGAATATGAACAAATGTGCAATAAGTGAACTTAAGCAACTTTTGGGTCATATATAAATAGTGAAATCCATCTGTTTTTCTGGAAATAAGACCTTTACTAAAGAAGATAAGAAATTTTAATGTTTCAGTATTCCTAAAATGTACATTCAAAATAAACTAAATGAGTCTGACCTGATCAGTTCACTTTGTATGTTGAGTGACATCAAAACCTGACAGAAAGCTGCTAAGTTGCCTGATTTCCTGACCTATTACTTTTGAGATGTCTGCTGAGAATGACCAGATGATGCACCCACTTTTTTCTCACTTCCTGAAGTAATGTGCATTGCTTTCCTTGGTCACATTAAAGATCAGGGATTCACCTTGAAAGAGGCAACACAAGGGTGAAGAAGACTATTAAGTATAAAAGTTATGCTGCAGCTCCAAAAAAACAGATAAGGCCACAGTTGGAGTTTTGTGTGGTGTTTTGGTTACCAAATCACAAAAAGGATGTGGAAGTTTTGGAGAGAGAGCAGAATAGGTTCACCAGGATGTTGACTGGATTAGAGAGTATTCGCTAGAAAGAGAGGGTGGAAAAATTTGGATTGTTTTCTCTGAAGCATTAGAGACAGAATTATATAAAATTATGAGAGGCATAGATAGGGTAGATAATGAGTATTTTAAGATGAAAGATTTAAAAGAGATTTACAAGGCAAATATATATAGGAAGTGGTTAGTAACTAGAAAACACTGCCATGGGAGGAGGTGGATGCAGATATAATAGCAATGTTAAAGAGGCATTCAGATGAGGACAGGAACAAGAAGTATATGGAGGGATGTAGACCATGGAAAGGAGAATGGCTTTATTTAAATGGTATTATGGTCAGTGCAGGGCCTGATCCTCTGCTGTACTGTGCCATGCTCCATACTTGCTTTATTGGCAGTTTTGTGTATAAACAGTGCATGCTGTTGTGAATCATACTTTCAAATTTCATTTCAAGAGTCCATATTCATGCATAATCAGATTCTGTAGAACATCTCAAGACAGTTTAACATGGACTACGTTAATGATTACATTGTTTCACAGCAGTTGATAATAAAAATTGAAAGATTGGTTGGTGGCCAAGTTTACATTGGCAGTCCAGGGAACAATTCATTTTTGTTAAGCTCTTACACCATGTGTGGCCCTCATTAATAAGATATTGTGGAATGTTTTGTGTTGACAGCAGTGTCTTAAAACAGATGTGTGAACAATTATGATGCCTGCTCAAAAAAAATTGAAACGTCAAATCTTGCATGATTGCAATGGAAGAATTGAAAGCCCCAAAGGAGCTCAAACAAAAACTTTTAGTAGTCAAAGCATCCAATATTTTTAGTTTGTGCTGCCTGATCTATGACTTGGTCAATGGCTTTTTTATTTTCCCTGTTTGCAAAAGACTTTCTTAGAATACCAAGTTCTAAATATTTTCATTATTTACTTCAGCTTTGATGAAAGCAATTAAAGAATTGTTGAAGTAATTCCTATATGTAATTCCTATATGGCTGCTACTTTGAAAAAAAATATTAATTTCTGTTGGCTTTTGACTTTCCAGTTAGCTTAAGCACATAATTTAGTTAAAATTCTCCAATATTAAATATATATATATTAAAAAACCTTTTTCTTTACAAAAAATAAACAAAACAACCCCTCCCCCTTCACACTATAAATCCACACACCGTCAGGGCTCACATTTATGTTGATAATCAAAAATTCTATATGAGTAAGTCACTTGAACTTATACTTTAGCAGCATTTATTGTTATCCTTTTTATTATTATATTTATAATTACAATTGGGCCCCTATATGATCTAAATATGTCTGCCACATCATAACAATATGACATATTTGTTCTTTAAGTTGGATGTAATTTTTTTCCATAGGTATGCTTCTCAGCATTCCATCATGTTATCTATTGAGGCGAGTCAGATTTCCAAGTAATTGTAATACATTTCTTAGGCTTCTTTGGCTTGGCTTCGCGGACGAAGATTTATGGAGGGGGTAAATGTCTACGTCAGCTGCAGGCTCGTTTGTGGCTGACAAGTCCGATGCGGGACAGGCAGACACGGTTGCAGCGGTTGCAGGGGAAAATTGGTTGGTTGGGGTTGGGTGTTGGGTTTTTCCTCCTTTGTCTTTTGTCAGTGAGGTGGGCTCTGCGGTTTTCTTCAAAGGAGGTTGCTGCCTGCCAAACTGTGAGGCACCAAGATGCACAGTTTGAGGCGATATCAGCCCACTGGCGGTGGTCAATGTGGCAGGCACCAAGAGATTTCTTTAGGCAGTCCTTGTACCTCTTCTTTGGTGCACCTCTGACATGGTGGCCAGTGGAGAGCTCGCCATATAACATGATCTTGGGAAGGTGATGGTCCTCCATTCTGGAGACGTGACCTACCCAGTGCAGTTGGATCTTCAGCAGCATGGATTCGATGCTGTCGGCCTCTGCCATCTCGAGTACTTCGATATTAGGGATGAAAGCGCTCCAATGAATGTTGAGGATGGAGCGGAGACAACGCTGGTGGAAGCGTTCTAGGAGCCATTTTAACAAATGAAATTTGGAATGAAGATAGTTTATTACTTATTTCAGTGAGGTTGCCCAAAAGATAAAGCTCCAGGTCACCCATAAAGGTCACCTATTATTCTTGCTAATATTTCAGTAATATCCTGCCAGAAATGACTGAAATGTTCACCAAATTGGGCAAAGGCTCAATGATGATGTAAAATTCCTGTTTAGAGATGTTCCAAGCTAAAAGATTTCCTATCCTTTTTTTGCAGTTTATTTTTGCATTCATTTGGTAAACATTTTAATGTTTTGTACATTTGGGCATATTAACAACAATTTAATTTCTCTGTTCTTCCCCTCATTAATTATGGTAAAAATCTGTAATTTTCAGTCAGTAAAATAAAACTACTTTTAATTTTATTTCAGGTCATATTACTCAACTTCAACAGTGATATTTACTTATTTTGAATTAGAATGTGTTAAAAGGAGTAATTAATTATCGTAATCAGTACAGATAAATTTCTTTGTAATATTAGAGGAAGAGCTTTGAAGTATTTAATTCGTATTTTCACTTTAGTGTAGCATTTTGCCAAATTAACAAAGGTATGTCTTATTTGCTGATTTAAGCTATCATCATTTGACATTGTGTGCAGTTTTGGTCTCCTAACTACAGCAAAGATATCAATCAATTTGAAGGTGTGCAGTGTAGATTTACTAGGAGGTTGCTAGAACATGACAAACTGAAAGGTTAAATGGACAAGGACTTCCCTGGAGCATAAAAGAATGAATTAGATGAGATACAAACAGTGGACATAGGCTAAAGGTGAAAGGGGAGAAGTTTGGGGAACATTAGGGGCAATTTCTGAAGACTGATGAAGTATAGAATGAGCTATCAGCTGAAGTGATGAATGTGGGCTTAATTTTAACACAAAAAAATTGGACAGGTAAATGGATAGGAGGGGTATGGAGAGATATGGACTGGGTGCATGTCAGTGGGACAAGACAGAGTAATAATTTGGCACAGACTAGAAGGGGTGAAGGTCCTGTTTTCTGTGTTGTAATGTCATATTGTTCTCTGCCAGCATGCTTTTCAGTAATTTACCAAATTATTCAATTGAAAAATGCAAGGAAAGAGAATTCTGTTGCATGTTGTTGGTTTCAGAGGTAGTATCACCAAAGGAAATTGTATTTGAGAAATATTTGGAAACAGCAACTTTGTGGACCATTTTGATGCACAGCATAAACAAAGAAATTTACAAGTTCAATACACAAAAGTGCTGGAAAAATTCAGCAGGTTATGCAGCCAATGTTTTGGACCAGAGCCCTTCGTCAAAGTATGAGCAAAAAACAGACAGGTGCCTGAATAAAATGGTGGCAGGAGGAGAAGAGGGAAGAAGATGCAGGGGAAGGAGTAAAAGCTAACAGACAAGAGGTCATGTGTTGATAAGTATGGGACGGCAGGAGAAAAAAGCTGAGGTGATAAGGGGTGGAGTAGCTCTCTGAATAGAGAGGGAAGGAATGAGGAGCTAGAGGAAAGAAGACTGAGGGATAGGGAAAGAGAGAAACAGGGGAGGGGCCTAGCAGAAAATGGAGATCAATGTTAACGCCATCTGGTTGGAGAGTGGAATATTAGGTGTTGTTTCACCACTTTGTGAGGCCTTTTTGACAGTGCATGAGGCCATTGTCATTGTGGTAGTGTGGCATGGAATTGAAATTGTTGGCCATTGGGAGTTCCAAGTTATCACAGCAGACAAAACAAAAGGTGCTCAATGAAGCACTCTCCCCTGTCTGCAACCAGTCTCTCCTATGTAGAGGAGGCCACAACAGGAGTACCAGATGCAGTAGATGACTCTTGCAAATTCCTTAGTGTTGCTTCATTGGAAAGGTTTTTTGGGGCCCGAGGAGGTGTGGACACAAGTGTAGCATTTGCTGCAGTGATCGTGCAGCGACATAAAATTGCCTCATTCTCTCTCCCCATATTCCCATGTCGGTCCTCACACTGATCCCTCTGCCTCATATCAGCGATGGGGCGGCAGATGCGGGATGCTTGGGCAGAGCCTCCCGGAGGAGGGTTACAAAGTTCGCCTCGCATGCGCCTCCAGCACTTTCAAGTGGCCTTCCGACAGCCACATATAGCCATAAAATGCGGTTTTACCTCGGGGGGATTTAGGCCACCTGAAAGTGCCTATTAATTCACTTCATTCCAACTGCATTTAACTTGGAACATCACTCTATGTATGAGAAAATAACTAGGCTTTTCAGAAATGTCTCTTTCTACTAATTTGCTGCTTGATTCAATTAGGGATATTCCTTTGAATTTATGCGTTCAAAGTACCTGAGCTATCACCATCATTTCTAGCATTAATTCCAAGTCAGGTTTTTTTTCAATTAATAAAGATGACAAGTTTAAAACTTGATTTTTTATTGGTCATAGAGATGAGCAGGAATGTGGGATTATTTACATATAGTCCTACAGTACTGAGCAGATGCTCAGTGATGTATCATTCTATGAAAATGAGAGGGTTATTATAAGAATAGTATTTTGTTATTAAAATCTTCCCACCACAGAGAAGCAGGGTTCATGCCTTTTGGAAATCAAATTAAAATATTGTCCCAAATGTAAAATAATTTGCTTTAAAATCCTGGAGGAATAAAAAAAATACAGGTACACAATCCTTTATCTGGACATCTAAAATCCGGAAAGCTCTAAAATCCAGCAAGTGTGGAGAGAGACAGCAGCGCAAGTCGGGCGGGCGAGGGGGAGAGACTGGCAGTGCGCATTGGGCGGGCGAGAGTCGGGGGGGGGGCGAGGTGGGGAGACCAGCAGCGCAAGTTGGGGGGGGGAGACCAGCAGCGCAAGTTGGGAGGGGGAGGCCGGCAGCGTGAGTCGAATGGGTGAGGGGGGAGACTGGTGGGCAGGGGGGGGAGACGGCAGCGCAACTAGAAGGGGATGGGGTAGATTAGGCAGCGCAATTCGGATGGGCTTAAATCTGACTTTCCGAAATCTGGAAAAAATCTGAAATTCAGAACATATTGACCCCCAAGCGTTCTGGAGAAAGTATTGTTTTCCTGTACTCCAACCGGTTTAGTAACCCTGCCTGTTCAGAAGATGCAATCAGTTCCAAGAGCTAAGTAAATAACATAAGTTGAATGGTGCAAAGATGTGGAAGTTGTTTCCATTGTATTGAAACGTCTCTATTATGACATTAAGTAACAGATAAGAATGAATTTTGGTATCAAAAAATCATTGAGGCATGAAAGCATGGCAAGGTTATGAAAAATATTTCAGCAAACTGAAAGATTGAATAATTGGCAATCAGATAATCACCTTGAAAATTAGAGCAATAACAGGTGAAATTAGCATCGTGCCATGAAATTATTCTGTTCAAATTCAAGTTTTGATTGTACTTCACCTCCAATGTTCTAATTGTTACAAAGATCTCATTGTGACAGTACAAATGGGTTTCTTGGATTCGGATCAGTAATGGAGAAAGACATTATATTTTTATAATTATAACAAATTTACATCTGTTTTGAGTATTTTAAAAAAGGAATGTAGTGGGGGCTTCAGCCCATTTTAATTTCGGGACTGTCGCTGGAGAGGAGGAATTTCGGACTCGGGACAGCTGTGAGTGTCAGAGAACAGTTTTGGTGAGTGTGTTTTAAAAGAGAGCAGAGGACAATTTAAGAGTTAAACAGAACGGTGATTGATGGGAGTGAATACTAGTGATAAGGGGCAGTGACAAATAAAAAGAGGGGAAGCTCAAGCGGAGCAGCCAGTGTACAAGTGGCTTAGTGAAGGAGTGGGATTTAGAGGCTTTGGCAAGCAAAGCCAAGGTAAGATCTTTGCATTTAAACTAGGAATACAATATTGGAGACAGCAGCTAGGGCTGCAAGAGGTGCATCCATCTGCTGCTTCTGGGAGACTGAGTTAGGGAACTGGAGCTGGATGAACTCCAGATCATTCAGGAGGCAGAGGCAGTGATGGAGAGGTGCTTCAGGGAGACAGTCGCCCCAAAAATCAGAATGCAGGTAGCTAGGCGACAAGAGAGAGAAGGGGGAGAGGCAGACGGAGAAGGGCATCCCTGTGTCTATTCCCCTTAACAACAAATATACTGTTTTGGATACTGTTGGAGGGAAACAATCTGCCAGGGACAAGTCATGGTGCAGAGGCTGGCCCATCAGCTCAGAAGGGAAGGGGGAAGAAGAGGAGAGCAATGGTAGTTGTGGACTCGTTGGTTAGGAGAGCAGATAGGAGGTTTGGTGAATGAGATCGAGGCTCCCGGATGGTTTGTTACCTCTCAGGTGCCAGGGTCAGGGATGTTTCTGATCGAGTTCATAGCATTCTGGAATGGGAGACCGAACAGCCAGATGTCATGGTCCAGGTGGAGACCAATTACATAGATAGGAGTAGGGATGAAGTCCTGAAGAGGAAATATAGGGAGTTAGGAAAGAAGTAAAAAAGCAGACCTCAGGGGTGGTAATCTCAAGAATGCTGTTTGTGCCACATGGCAAAGAGGGTGGGAACAGGAAATTGTGGAGATAAATGTGTGGCTGAAGAGTTGGTGCAGGGACGGATTCAGATTTGTGGATCACTGGGGATCTCTTCTGGGGAAGATCTGACCTGTACAAAAAGGAAAGGCTACACCTGAACTGGAAAGGGACCAATATTTTGGCGGGTAGATTTGCTCGAGCTGTTAAGGAAGGTTTAAATTAGTTTGGCAGGGGGGTGGGAACCAGAATGAGTGTAGAGAATAGGGCAGAAGGTCAAAGCATGATTTATGTATTCTGAGTTTGCGAGGAAGGACAGGCAGGGGACAAAACTAAAAGTAGTCAGAGGATTTCATATGTGTCTATTTCAACGCGAGGTGTATTAGGAATAAAGGGGATGAACTTAGGATCAGTACATTGAACTACAATGTTGTGGCTGTTACAGAGACTTGGCTGGAGAAAGGGCAGGATTGGATAATGCAGGTACCAGGGTTTAGATGTTTTAAAAGAAATAGGATGGGAGGTAAATAGAGGGGTGGAGGGGTGGTGTAGTAGCATTACTGGTCAGGGATAGTATCACTGCTATAGAAAGGGAGGATGCTGCAGAGAGAGTGTCCACTAAGTTTGTATGGGTGGAAATCAGATATAGGAAGGTAGCAATCACTTCCTCCAAATAGCCCTCAGAACACCGAAGAGCAGATAAGCAGGCAGATTTTGGAATGGTGCAGGAAATACAGGGTTGTTGTGAAGGGAGATTTCAACTACACGAACATTGACTGGCACTTCCTGACTACAAGAGAGTGAATTTGTCAGGTGTGTTCAAGAATAGCTATGTGAACCAGCCAACAAGAGGAGAGGCCATACTGGATCTAATGAAGCTGGTCAGCTGGAAGACCTCTCGGTAGGTGAGCACTTTGGTGAGAGTGACCACAACTCCCTGAGCTTTAGCATAGCTATGGATAAGGATAAAAAGGGGAAGTGTTTAATTGGGAAAGGGATAATTATGAGGCCTCACACCTCATTTAAGGGATGAGGCAGGAACTACTGAGAGTAAATTGGAAACAGATGTTCAAATGTGAAAATACAGAGGACATTTAGGGACCACTTGTGCTGGGTTCAGGACAGGTCTGACCCAGTGTGACAGGGAAAAGATGAAAAGAAAAGGGAACTGTGGTTGTCAAAACAGCTAGTCAAGATGAAAAAGGAAGTATACATTAGATATAGGAAGCTGGAAACCGGAAGGGCTCATGAGAAGTATATGGTAGCCATGAAGGAGCTTAAGAAAGGACTTAGAAGAGCTCAAAGGTACCTTGGCTCTGCTTGCCAAAGCCTCTAAATCCAAGAAAGACTTGGCAGGTAGGATTAAAGAGAACCCACAAGGCGTTCTATATGTATGTGAAGAACAGAAGGATGGCAAGAATGAAGGTGGGGCCACTAAAGGATAAAGGAGGCAACATGTACCTGGTGATGGAGGAGGTTGAGGAGGCCATAATACATTGCTTCGGTATCCACAAGAGAAAAGGACCTGGATCAGGGTGAGATCGGAATAGAACAGGCTTGTGCACTGGATAATGTTGAGATTAAGGAAGGGAACGTGCTGGGGCCAGATGCAATATTCCCAAGGTTGATAATTAAGGGAAGAGATAACTGAGGCAGTAGCTATGATCTTTGAGTCCTCTTTGGCCACAGGGAAGGTGCCAGTGGATTGGAGAATGGCAAATGTAGTGCCACCTGTGTAGATGTTTATATGTGCTCTAGTGCCTGGCCCCCTGAAGCTGTGACTCTTCTCTCCCATATATCCCCATAAAGGCTGTCATGCCCAAACCCCTCCCTCAGAACTTGCCTTGGAACCAGGCCAGCAACATGCAAGCTGTGGTGACACTTTAAGGGGATTAAAGCCTATTAATTATGACTCTCTGTCTGATTATGGTTGATTGGTAGTACACCTTATTTAAAAAGTTAATAGAGAGAATTATGGGGGGTGTGGTAAGATGGCGTAAGTCTAGATGTGGGATCTCGACCTCTCTGGCCGGACTTTTAAGTACCCATTTTTAACCCTTTGTTTTCAAGTTTAAACTTTTAAAATTTTAGTTTAAAGTATTAAGGAACAGTTATGGCCATTAATGATAAGAAGATTAAACCTCAAGTGCAGAAGAAGTTACATTTTCGAAGTGTGGAAGATTTGGGGCCTAAACAACTTGCTACAGCTTCAAGTTTAACTTCCTTAGTGTCTAAACCACAAAGACTGCCTGTGGGAGCTGAAAAAGTGAAGGATAACACTGGAATTACCTGTTCTCTGGAGGAAGGTGCGTGTTCCCAAGAAGTGGATCCTGATTCTGGCAGCCTGCCGATTTTAACGGAGGGAGCACGCAGGAAGACGACTCCATTGTCTGAAATGCTTCAGGCACCACTTCAACCTGGAGATTTTGAATTTATCTGTGATTTTGTGTGAGCCCGGCATCGACCCCCTGAGGAAGTCGGGATGCCGTCGCTGGGAGTCCAGACCCGCAGTAAAACCGTTAAAATACCTTTTGTTGAGTTGCAGCAGGAGCTGCAGTTACCTGGTTCTGCCACCACGTCAAAGAAAGCAGGGCTGAGCTTTTCTGAACTAAAATGTAAGCAGTTAAATGCTGTCATCCAGCATATAATGAATGAGATGGCTCAAAGGATAAGTTCAGAATTGAATACAGTTAAAGCACGTGTGGAAGCATCTTGTGAAGATTTTTAAAAATTTCAGTCTGCTTTTTTGGAATGTAAACAGCAAGTGGCTTCTAATACAGAAAAAGTGTTGAAGGTTGAAAAATCCGTTATAGAATTGCGAGAATGTGAGAAGGAGTTAGAGAGGAAAATAGACTACTTGGAGAATCAAAGTAGAAGGAATAATGTGAAAATTGTTGGTTTGCCAGAAGGTATGGAAGGACAAGATCCACTTCATTTTTTTAAAGACTGGATCCCACAAATACTAGGGCAAGAATTTTTTTCTGAAGGCTTGGTATTGGAAAGAGCTCATAGAGCTTTAAGAAGAACACCTCTACCTGGTCAACCACCGAGGCCTGTAATAATTCGATGTTTGAATTATTTGGACAGAGAAGCAATACTTCGACTGGCAGTGCAAAACGTGAGAAAACGACAAACTCCGTTATTGATTCAGAATAGCAGAGTTTTTTTCTATCCTGATTTGAGTCAAGAGGTTATTCAACGTCAACGTCGATTTAATCCAGTTAAAGAAGTTTTGTGGCATAAAGGTTATAAGTCTACTTTTCATTATCCGGCAGTGTTGAAGGTGTTTCATGGAGACTATCAATCTCGGTTTTTGAGGATGATCGTGAAGCAATGATTTTTGCTGATTCATTGCCAGATATAAGAGGACAAAGACGTAGACCACCATTGTCTCCTAAAGAAAAATCTGGTTGTTCTGGAAACGGAAGAAATGGCAGAAATGGGAAAAACAGGAATTGAAAGAGTCCAACTTCTTTTGAAATGGGATCTCTGAGTTTGGAACCTCTTGGATGAATAGAAGAATCTTCTTATTCTTAATTTACTTTTTATGTTATTATGATATTTTGAGATTATTTTTTGTTCGGCTAGGGAGGAAGAGATTTGTTCTAGGTTCTATTAGTCATCAGCCACTGGTGGGTGATCCACACCCAAATTTTGTTCAGGGATTACTACCTTTTGGTAGTTTTTTTTTGGGGGGGGGTTGTTAATTTTTTTTTCTTTTTTTTTATTTTCATTTTATCTAGCTTTTAATTTGTGATTTTTTTTCTCCTATTGCAGGGCCTATATACGATGATTTGAGTTTTCATATTAAGATATTATTGGACTTTAGTAATATTAGTAGATATGTTAAAGTTGATGTTTGCTACTTTTAATGTTTGAGGTTTAAACAGTCCAATTAAGTGTAAAGATGAGGGACAGCTATGGTATTGATAAGAACTCTTTGTTTCTTTATTATTAAATATCTTTGGTAAAACATGTGTTTGGTAGCGATATGATTTTACCTGAAATGACTAAATTTGAGACTTTTCTTATGAAGGTACCAGAGAAGAGTTATATTTCATTTATGTATTAAATATTATAGGATGGTATGGGTAAAAAGGGTTGGGATAAATCCAAAAGTAAATGGGAAGTGGATATTGGTTTTATTTTTTCCGAAGATGATTGATTAGATATTTATTATGATAGTGTAATTAGACTGATAAATGTACGCTATGCAATGATTAATTATAATTTTTTATACTAATTATACTTAACATTTGAAAAACTAAAAAAGTATGGTTTTCGTGAATTAGATTCGTGTTTTAGATGTGGTAATTCTGTTGGGATTTTTTTCATGCTGTCTGGTCATGTATATAAAATCTTTTTGGAGGAAAATTCAATTGTTTTTAGAATACCTGTATAAGATTAAAATACTTTTAGATCCGATAGTATCTTTATTGGGCAGTTTGTAACCTCTGAAAAGTTTGGGATTAGATAAATTTCAACTTGCTTTTGTATATTTAGCATTATTTGTAGCGAAAAAATGTATTGTTAGTATGTGGAAAGATACAAATATGATTGATTTTAATAGATGACATAATGAGATGAAATATTGTTTAATAATGGAAAAAATTACATATGTTTTGCGTGATAACTATAGCTTTTTTATTAGTAAGCGGTTTTTATATTCAGAATATTTACATTTTGATTTACGTTGATTAGATCTTAATATGTATGTTTAATTTTTCCTTAATATTTTTTTTTCCTTTCTTAATGACTCTCCTTAGGAGAGCTGACTGAAGGGGGGGAGGGGGGAGTTCTCGTTTTTTTCTTTACTTTTCTTTTTTTATATATATAAAATATAACGTTCATGTTTCTGGTTTATTGCTGTATATGTTATTTACTATCTGTATTTTGAACAAATAAATAAAGTTTTTTTTTAAAAAAGAGAAAATTATTGGAATTATAGACCGGTGAGTCTTACATCAGTGGTACTGGAAAGGATTCTTCAAGATAGGATCTATGAGCATTTGGAAAAGTACAGTCTACTCAAGGATAGATAGCATTGCTTTGTGAAGGGAAGGTCATGCCTCATGAGTCTAATTGAGTTGAGGAGATAACAAAGGAAATTGATGAGTGTAGGGTGGTAGATATGGTCTATGTGGATTTTAATAAGGCATGGGATCCTTCGCTGTGTAGATTAAAAAATTGGCTTGCATGCAGAAAGCAGAGAGTAGTAATGGAAGGAAAATTCTCTGCAGTTCAGTGAATCATGGAGTTTTGGAAAGATCTGTGCTGGGACTCCTGCTCTTCATGATTTTTATAAATGACCTGGATGAAGAAATGGAAGATATGAAGGTTTGAGGAGTTGTGGATGGTGCTGAAGGTTGTAGTGGCTTACAAAATGATGTAGACAGGATGTTGGGCAGAAAAATGGCAGATGGAGTTCAATCTGGATAAGTATGAGGCAATGCATTTTGGAAGGACTAATCCAGAAGGCTGAGTACAGGTTTACTGGTTACTTTGGAGTGTGGATGAACAGAGGGACACTGTGGTCCAAATCCAGATATCTCTTAAGCAGGTTGATAGGATAGTTAAGAAAGCCTATGAGATGTTGGGATTCATTAATAGGGGGATTAAGTTCAAGAGTCAAAAGGCCATGTTGCAATTCTACAAATCTCTGATGAGACTACACTTGGAGTATTTTGTTCACTTCTGGTCACCTCATTATAGGAAGGATGTGGAAGCTATGGAGAGGGTGCAGAGGAGATTTACCAGGATGTTGCCTGGATTGGAAAATAAATCTTAAAAGGCAAGGTTAGCAGAGCTGGGACATTTCTCTTTGGAGTATGGAAGGATGAGAGGAGACTTAATAGAGGTCTACAAGATTAGGAGAGGCATAGATTGGGTGGACAGGCAGCACCTGTTTCGCAGGACAGGATCAGCAAATACCAGAAGAAATAATGTACAAAATGAAGAGAGGAAAGTTTAGGGGACACATCAAGGGTAAGTTTTTTTTTACATAGAATTATTGGTGCCTGGAATGCCTTTCCAGGGATGGTGGTGGAAGCTGAAACATTATGGACATTTAAGACTCTTAGACAGGCACATGGATAGAAGAAAAATACAGGGTTACAGAGTAAGGAGGGTTTAGTATTTTATTTTAATAATATATGGGTTGGCATAACATCGAGGCCCAAAGCTGTGCTGTGCTGTAATTTTCTATATCTATTTATTAGAGCAAGTAAAATATTAGTAAAACTACTGGTTTATATCCTTTTCTTTGGCTTCGCTTCGCGGACGAAGATTTATGGAGGGGGTAAATGTCCACGTCAGCTGCAGGCTCGTTTGTGGCTGACAAGTCCGATGCGGGACAGGCAGACACGGTTGCAGCGGTTGCAGGGGAAAATTGGTTGGTTGGGGTTGGGTGTTGGGTTTTTCCTCCTTTGCCTTTTGTCAGTGAGGTGGGCTCTGCGGTCTTCTTCAAAGGAGGTTGCTGCCCGCCAAACTGTGAGGCGCCAAGATGCACGGTTTGAGGTGCTATCAGCCCACTGGCGGTGGTCAATGTGGCAGGCACCAAGAGATTTCTTTAGGCAGTCCTTGTACCTTTTCTTTGGTGCACCTCTGTCACGGTGGCCAGTGGAGAGCTCGCCATATAACATGATCTTGGGAAGGCTATGGTCCTCCATTCTGGAGACGTGACCCACCCAGCGCAGCTGGATCTTCAGCAGCGTGGACTCGATGCTGTCGACCTCTGCCATCTCGAGTACTTTGACGTTAGGGATGAAATCGCTCCAATGAATGTTGAGGATGGAGCAGAGACAACGCTGGTGGAAGCGTTCTAGGAGCCTTAGGTGATGCCGGTAGAGGACCCATGATTCGGAGCCGAACAGGATTGTGGGTATGACAACGGCTCTGTATACGCTTATCTTTGTGAGGTTTTTCAGTTGGTTGTTTTTCCAGACTCTTTTGTGTAGTCTTCCAAAGGCGCTCTTTGCCTTGGCGAGTCTGTTGTCTATCTCGTTGTCGATCCTTGCATCTGATGAAATGGTGCAGCCGAGATGGTAAACTGGTTGACCGTTTTGAGTTTTGTGTGACCGATGGAGATGTGGGGGGGCTGGTAGTCATGGTGGGGAGCTGGCTGATGGAGGACCTCCATTTTCTTCAGGCTGACTTCCAGGCCAAACATTTGGCAGTTTCCATTAAACAGGACGTCATGCACTGGAGAGCTGGCTCTGAATGGGCAATTAAAGCGGCATCGTCTGCAAAGAGTAGTTCATGGACAAGTTTCTCTTGTGTCTTGGTGTGAGCTTGCAGGCGCCTCAGATTGAAGAGACTGCCATCCGTGCGGTACTGGATGTAAACAGCGTCTTCATTGTTGAGGTCTTTCATGGCTTGGTTCAGCATCATGCTGAAGAAGATTGAAAAGAGGGTAGGTGCGAGAACACAGCCTTACTTCACAACATTGTTAATGGAGAAGGGTTCAGAGAGCTATTGCTGTATCTGACCCGACCTTGTTGGTTTTCGTGCAGTTGGATAATCATGTTGAGGAACTTTGGGGGGCATCCGATGCGCTCTAGTATTTGCCAAAGCCCTTTCCTGCTCACGATGTCGAAGGCTTTGGTGAGGTCAACAAAGGTGATGTAGAGTCCTTTGTTTTGTTCTCTGCACTTTTCTTGGAGCTGTCTGAGGGCAAAGACCATGTCAGTAGTTCCTCTGTTTGCGCGAAAGCCGCACTGTGATTCTGGGAGAATATTCTCGGCGACACTAGTTATTATTCTATTTAAGAGAATCCTAGCGAAGATTTTGCCTGCAATTGAGAGCAGCGTGATTCCCCTGTAGTTTGAGCAGTCTGATTTCTCGCCTTTGTTTTTGTACAGGGTGATGATGGTGTCATCACGAAGGTCCTGAGGCAGTTTTCCTTGGTCCCAACAAAGCTTGAAAAACTCATGCAGTTTGACATGCAGAGTTTTGCGGCCAGCCTTCCAGACCTCTGGGGGGGATTCCATCCATACCTGCTGCTTTGCCACTTTTCAGTTGTTCGATTGCCTTATATGTCTCATCCTGGGTGAGGACCTCATCCAGCTCTAGCCTTTATATCCTATTAAAGAGATAAATATACAAATAAACAAATAAAAAAAGGAGCCTCGTGTTCTCTCCCACCAGCAACTCTACAAAAAAAATGAGGGTCCTTGGCACCGATCACGAAGGAGATGTCTAATGCGTGTACTTGTAGCCCATATTTTTATGTTTAAAACTATAAGCAAAATCCCTGTTTTCCAAATGTTCACAGACAGTTATCAATTACATTGCAAAGCTAGCTCACCTCTCTAAAATATCAGGTTCATCTCACCTTCTTTCCATGGAGCTTATCTTATCTTGCTCAAGCCCTTAAGGTTTACTGCTGTTTTTACAGGCAAGCCTGCATTTTGCCAAGGAAGTTTTTTTTATCCTCAAGGCATGGATGTTGACAAATCTAGTTTCATTGCTTTCAACTCTTCTATTACACTCATGCGAACAGTTAATAAATTAAACATTTGATTAACATTAACAAATTTCCTTACAACGTTTACCTTAAAGATAGATGATCACAACAGTGTACAAATCATTGTTTCAAATCCTTGATCGGTAGCAATGGATATGGGAAAGAAAAGAATAGTCAGGACATCATGGTATATGAAGGGAGTGGAAAGTTGGGTAGCTAAAGAAAGATGGAAAACACCGAGGGAAGTAAGTCGATCCTTCAGGAGTTACTCAAAGGGAAAACACAACAGCTGTGCTAAACAGTCACAGGATATACTGAAAAAATACAAGAACTGCATATGCCAAAATAGTGAGAAATTTCTATTTCTCTCCATGGATCCTGCTTGACCAGTGAGTCCTTCGAGGTTTTCTCTGATCACAGAGAGTAAGTGTGAAAAAATTTAGAAGAATAGGATCAAGATGACTACCAATTTGAAATGTAACCTCAAAAAAACTCAAGTGTATCAGATAAATAGATCAACTAAAGTGGTGCAAAATCAATGACAAAATCACTTGCATAAAACTATCATAAAATGTGCCCTCCAGGTGAAGGATTCTATTTCACTGACCAACCTGCCAAATGGTTCAAATAATATTTTAAGACTTGGCCACAAAAATAATTATTGACAATCAATAATTTTCTTCAATGCTATGGTTTGGTCATGACTGACACAGGGTAGTATAAAACATTTTTTTTAAATGTTAAGTCGAAATGCCAAGGTATTTGTGTGTTTGTTCCTCTTCTAGCCCCATATCCTTGCATTGTCCACTCAATAGAGCAATGTGCTTATATGGATTTCTAGATGCCATGTGATCATTCTGCATGACTGTGAAGTAATAATATGAAAGCAGAACTATATGTGTTATGCTTATTTCTTGTTTGCCCTTTTACGTTTTGTGTGGATGTTCTCTTAATATTCTCAAGGGTTCAAATAGGTAATTGGAATTGAGTAACATCAACAGACACACTTTCAGTCATAAGGGAACAAAAGGTAATTACGAGCGAATTTAATTTTTTTTGCCCATTACTTGAATGAGGCAGAATTAATTCCGTCAACTAAAAAAACTAAACAGCTCATTCACTATTTTGAAAGACTTGCATTGAATTCTCAGTATTGATGTCAGAATGAGAGCTATACTCTGGAGAAAATACTGAGGTGGTATTTGAACCCCCGGAGAATATGGTTTTTTTACTGACTTAACATTGAACCTGATCTCTCTTCCTCTGGTTAAAACTTGTACGTTTTCTCCCCTTATAAAACAAAGTTTCGACATAATTTTTTTCCCATATAAAAGAAAATTTCTACACCATTTTCTTCCTACAGGTCCAAGTGTCCCCAGTTGCCCAAACAATTCAAGTTAGTTTAATTGTCCTGTGTCTCTTCTGCATTTTTTCTGTACATATATCCTCTTGCTGTGCCATGAAAGTTATTTTTGCTCAAAAAAAACTAATCTCAACTTCAGAATGACTAATTGAGCAGTATCCCCTTTGTTATCTACACAGCCTCAGTTAAATTTATATATTTATATCCTATTTTTGAAAATGCAAATATTTTGTAAACTAACCTTGCCAAAAATGTTTTGAGAAATATTTTGGTGAGCTAGCCAATTGTCACATCTCAAGCTTTGTTGGGATTCTGCACTGTACATCTCTCAATGAGAAGCTCATTTCATGGGGGCCAAATGGCATTGGCATCTTAACTATTACAAAACAAATTCCTGGGTTTTTTTTTACCCTTTCCTACACCTTCATTTATTATTTTCAAACAAGTACTGCATGTCCATGACCCAGAAAAGAAATACAAATTATAAAATATTTTTGCCTGGGAAAACTAATTCTTAAAACAAATTTAAAACAAAATTGTAAACAGGATTTTTTCTAAAAATGTAAAAGTGGACATACTTTTCAACTGTCCCATTTTGCACATACCCTAAGTTAAAGAAAACAGCTGTAAGAAAATGAGAAAACTGTCCGTTGAGCTTTTTACATTCTTTATGTGCAAAATTGTATATTCCTAATTGAAAAAATAAATTTGTCAATACATTTTTCAACAAGTGTATGTGGATTTTCAGAAGGCCTTTGACAAGATGCCGCACATGAGGCTACTTAACGAGATAAGAGTACATGGTATAATAGGAAACATACTACCGTTGGTAGAGCATTGGCTGATTGGCAGGAAGCAGAGTCGGAATACAGTAATCATATTCTGGCTGGCTACCAGTTGCTAGTGGTGTTCCTCAGGGGACAGTGTTGGGGATGTTTCTTTATCTGTTGTATATTATGGCTTGGCGTCCAATTTTGCAGATGATGCAAGGAATATGGAGGAATAGGTAGTGTTAGAGGAAACAGGGCTTTGACAGATGAGGATAATGAGCAGTGAAGTAACAAATAAAATACGGTCATGCTCTTTGGTAGAAAAAAACAGGCCGACTATTTTCTAAATGGGGAGAAAATTGAAAATACACTGATGATGCAGAGACCTGGGAGTGCTTGTGCAGGATAGTCTGAAGGTAAACTTACATGTTGCATCGGTGGAGAAGGCAAATGCAATGCTGGCATTCATTTCAAGAAGAATAAACTATAAGAGCAGGGATGTGATGTTGAGGCTTTATAAGGTGAGACCTCACTTGAAGCATTGTGAGCAGTTTTGCGCTCCTCATTTAAGAAAGGATATATTGACATTGGATAGGGTTCAGAGGAGGTTCACAAGCATGATTCCAGGAATGACAGGATTATCATATGAGAAACATTATACAGCTCTTTGGCTTTACTTAATGGAACTTGGGAGAATTATGGGTGCAGGAATCTCACTGAAACATTTTGAATTTCGAATGTTTAAAGGCATGAACAGAGTAGATGATGAAAGATTGTTTCCCATGGTGACAGAGTCCAGAGCAAGAGGGCACAGTTTCAAGGTAGGACATGCACCAAGAACAGGTGCAGAAGAATTTCTTTAGCCAGAGGGTGATAAATCTGTGGAATTTGTTGCCACAGGCAATTGTGGATACCAAATCATTGGGTGTATTTAAGGCAGAGATTAATAGGTTCTTGACTAGCTAAGGCATCAAAGGTTATGGGGAGAAGGCCAGGCACAGGGGCAGTGTGGGAAAGTGGATCAGCTCATGATTAAATAGCAGGGCTGACTCGATGGGCTGAATAGCCTATTTCTGCTCCTCTGTCTTATGGTCCTAAGTGGCAATTTACATTTTGAATTGTGATATTCAAGGTAATTCGTGTATATCTATTCTTCCAGTGAATGTAAAAGCTCAACTGACAGTTTAGTATCATTGTATCAGTCATATTCTTTAATTTAGAATATTTTTAAATATGCAGGTTCAGCAACAGATGTAATGAATTTGGGACTGAGAGAATCACTGTTAGTGTTAAAATTAAAGACATGTCTGGGGTGGTAGTGTACATGCTCCACGTGATAGAATATTGGTGAAGAGATAATATTCTACCACCATGAATCATTTGTGATTAATGTTGCAACTTTGTCATTTATTTCAAAGTCATTCAATCCTCTCATTTTTTTTTGTTTCAATTGCTTGCCAAAGTTTACAAAATGGACAGTCCCTGACCTTTTTGTTCCAAATAATTATGTCTATTTTAGTTTTCATATATCTTCAGCTAGATGGTTACCTAACTTTTCCCTCTCATACGTAAAATTCTCAAAATTTAAAACAAATTTGTGCCATGTTATGTAATTTTCAGGTATATAATTGCACAACTACTTGTATATAATAGCATATGACAAAAAACCAGAATATGAAAAATATAATTTTTAATTTTTTTACATGTTCTAGGCAGTGTATTGGTACTGTAAATGATCAATGCACAAATTTGGTCTCCCTATTTTTATGATTTGTAAATAAATCTGGGATTCTGTTTTGGAACGAAGTTTCTGGATGATAGTTTTTAACACCAACCTCAGAACTATGTTTCCATTAAAGCAGCTCCTATTTTCCATCTCTATAGAGGACTCAAAGAAAAGCTATAAAAATCCTGTCTGAGAGCCTTTGACATGCTACTAACTAGCACAGTGGAAACATTATATGCAATGGTTTTTCCCTTTGTAATGTTTCATTACAAAGTAATGGCCACATCAATAATTATCTGTTTCACAAGCAGTCGGAAATTGTATTGAGTAAATATAAATATTTTTTCCAGAGAAAGTTGAAAAGTAATATCGACTCAAAGACTTTGATATTTGCATAAAAATTGTGCATGTATTTACGCAGCCATCAAAAGGTGGACTCTAAATCCAGGCCATTTTGATTTCAGGGATAATGTGTGAACGATAAATTATTAGGAAACAGCCTTTTTATTGAAAAGCTAGTTACGTGAATAATTTAAACATATCAAGAATATGCTAAAACCTATATTTTCACATTTATATCTAATCTTGTAGTGAGAAGTCTTAAATATGTTTTGAGCAGTCCCTTTCCCCTGCTTCCCAAAAACTGATAAAAATCAAATTGGTACCATTGAAAGTCAAATTGAAATGATCTTTATAATAAATGGTATGATGTAGGAGACAATTGTTGAGTAGAACATCAAGTTCCAAGCAACCATTGATTTTTTTTTAGGGAGAAAAAAAAATCTTTTGAATACACATGATTATCTGCTCTCCCTCTCAAAACACAAATTCACTGTAGATTTGATTATAAACTTAACCTGTGTAGGTGAAAAAAAGGGGTTGCTGCATTTTAACAGCCTTTGTTGTCTTTCTCATTCAAATCAGCCTTTATCATCACTTTTCTGTCCGCAATCACATATGGGCTGCTTAGAAATTTTGTGCCATGTGATCAGTGACTGTTGCATCTGAGCATGTTCGTTAGAGAACATTTTCAACCATGCAGTTTCACTTGTTTAAAAAAGATCCACAAACTTTGGCGCATGTGTTATTGTAACTCCAGTATTTTTGATAAAGTCACGCATAATACATTCATGCTTTAATACTTACTCCATTTGATTTAATTTGTTTTTAAAATGTCAGGCTGTTTTACTAACATTCTGGCTCTTATTTGGCTAGGCATGAGAGATCATCCAGCAATTCCTGTCACTGATCTTGCTGACAACATTGAAAGACTGAAGACCAATGATAACTTGAAGTTCTCACAGGAGTACGAGGTGGGTTAAACCTAACATAATATCTACAATTCATCCACTCAATCTTTCTTTACCAACAAAACTTCCATTCTGTCCATCAAACTACTGGCAATTATCGTTTATCAATTAAGGTTTATTTCTTTGCAGCCACATTCCCAAGTCAGGTACATTTATTTTAGATTTTCATGTGTCAGGCAAAATTAAAATTTCACATCCAAGGGATCTAATGTACAAATCACATTTGTAACCTGATCTTATTTTTCCAATGTTAACTATTTATTTTTGAAGGATTTTGGCTTGCGCAACAATGGCAATACATACAGCATCCCACATTTCACTGAAATAAAATACAGCAGCAGAGCAATGTGGAATTTATTAAATGGAGCAAATTAGATTAAATTATTGGCACTAACAGAATTTGTTCAATTCAAAATCAAAATAACTGCAGATGTGGGAAATCGGAAAGAAAACAGAAAATGTAGGAAGTGTTCAGAGATCCAGACTGCATCCATATCAGATCCCAGACCCTTTGTCAGAAATTCCAGTAAATGTTAACTCCGTGTTTTTTTTCCTTACCTTATTGATTATTTCATGCAATCTGAATTAAATAATGCAGGATTAGAAGAGTGAAATGAGGGTTAGAGCTGCAATATTCAATACCCACAGCACGTTTCCCCATATCTGAAGTTCTGAATACCAAAAAGATCCAAAACCCAAATATTTTTGCAGCGCTAACATGACCTCCCAAGTTGAAAATAATTTATTACTCAATTTGCCCATGTGGTGCTCTGACACGCTATTGGGACCAGTTTGGTAACAACAGAGCTCAGAACCAGCTGGGAAGACATGCTGAATGGCTGGATGTCAGCTCAGAGAAGCAGGCTGGAATCTCAAGCCATCAGTGAGCAACTGGAGGAAGTCGGCAGGTCAGGCAGCGCATGGGGAAAAATTAGGTGCAAGAGTCAGCCCATAAACCAAAGGGCATCAATGCTGATATTGTCCTCATTTCAGGTAACTCCCTCCACGCTCTCTTTCCATTTTTTCTTTACCTTCCGCTGTACTTCGCTTACAAACTGAGTGCCACTGTCTCTCAGCTGCAAACGGTTGGAAATTATTTGTCCCGTCGTCATCAAGGAGAACAGCTTCCCAGGCAGGAGCAAGGACCTCAGGCTCACCGGCAGGAGTGGGAACCTCAGGCTCACCGGCAGGAGCAGGGACCTCAGGCTCTCCGGCAGAGGCGGAGAACTCGGGCTTCTGGGCAGGAGCGGGGTGGATATTCTGGACAGGCGGTGGTGGGGAGGTGTTGGGGACCGGCGATGGCTAATGCTACTGTGCTGTTTTTGGGTTATTTCGGTTTTGTTCTGATAACCGGAAAAAAAAAACCCAAAAACTGAATAATGTCTGGTCCCAAGTGTTTCAGATATGGGGAAATGTATTGTATTACCTTTTGAGATGGTAACACTTTCTAGAACTTGAGCAGTTGTATGGAATCCTTTATAAAAATGTTCTTAAACTTTTAAAAGTTTCATGATAGTCCATAAACTGTGTTTGAAATACATTTGCTTTTTAGCAACTTAAAGTACACAGAAAAAAACTTGGGGCATGTCGACTGGGTCTCAGAGCCATTTCTTCAATCTTGGCATTCCGGGACTGCTGTGAACTTACCATCCATTGCTCCATTTAAATAAAGAAAGTGGCGGGGGTGGGGGGGAGGTGAGGAGGGATTGTTGAACTCATACCTGCATTCTAATCTACTGCAAATACAGTTGCCACACTTCAAAGTATGTGCCATTCCTCCTCTTCAGAGTGTAGATGATTTTCTCCAGGGGAACACAGCTCTGGATCTCCATGCTTCAATGTGTGGTGCTCAGCTGGGAGTCAGACTTCCAGGTAACCGCTATATATTTCCTGCCCACAGCCAGGGCAACCTTTACAAACTGAATTTGATATTTGGACCATCTCAATCTCATGTCCATGATATTCCCCATCAGGAACACCTCTGGGTCCTGCGGAAAGTCCACCCTTGTGATTTTTCCCAAAATATCCCCTAGGTCTACCCAAAAGGGTCTCACCTTGAGGCATAGCTAGGTTGAATCTGCGTCACATCTAAAACACAATTCTGAGATATCTCATTTTACCTAGTGTAATTTTTGCAGTATTAGATACAGCTGGTGCGGGAAATTGTACGACACCACCCTATATCCCTCATTAATCAGTGCAGTCATGCTGTCCTGATATAAGTCAAACCACCACCATGCATGAATTGTTGTTCCTAAGTCTGACTCCCATTTTTGCCTCAATTTATGAAAGGCCCAGGAGGGTATACCATCTCCCTTGAAGAGTGAGGTGATAAACTTCGATTAGGCTGCCCAATAATGTCTGGGAGCCTCATTTCCCCCAGACTATAGTCCCAAGTTAATTTCTCCATGGAGACTCTAGCTTATTTGCCCCTCTAAAGAAACTTGAGTGTTTTTTAAAAAAAACTATGGGGAAGTGGCATTGGCAAAGATTGAAAGAGGTATTGCAGCCTTGGCATCATGTTTATTTTAATATGGATAACTCTGCCTGTCAACATTATGGGCAGGTTCATCCACCTGTGCAGGTCCTCCTCAATCTTTCCAAACAGAGGGAGATAATTCATTTTATATATATTCTGTTCATTATTATCAACCCTTATTCCCAGATACTTAATCCTTTTTTGTGGCAACTTGAACTTATTTTCCCACTGATGTTCTTTATATAGTGTCCTTTTGTTAGTGACATTATTTTCTCTTACTGTAATTGATTTTGTATCCCAAGATTTTACCATAACCTTCCAGTGTGGTTTGCAACTTGGCCAATTACCCCACTGGTTGCCTTAAGTATATCAACACATCATCAGCAAATAAATTTATTTTGCGTTCTTCCTTGCCCACTCTAAGTCCCTTAATATTTGGGTTCCGGCAGTTGACTTTTGCCAGCGATTCAGTAGTCAATATGAATAGAGCCAGGGTTAGCGGACAACCTTGTCTACTGGACCTAGTTAGTGGGAAGTCTGCAGATGTTTACCTGTTGGTAACAATTTTGGCCTTGGGATCATGATACAGTGCCTTGACACAATTTATGAATGACTGCCCCAATCCGTACCTTTCCAGCACTTTAATCAAGAAATCCCATTTCAGCCTTTCAAAGCCCTTGTCTCCATCCAGAATCATGGCTACGGTTAAGTCCTCCCTTGACTGCACCAGATGTATTATATTAAGTAATCTACTTATATTGTCTGCCAAATTTTCTTGACAAACCCTGCCTAATCAGGGCTTGTTAACTTTGCCAAATATTGAGCCAATCTATTTGCCAAGAAACTTCAGTTATTATCTTGTAGTCCGTATTCAGAAGTGAGATAGACCTATAAGAAGACGGCTTCAGTGGATCCCTGTCCTTTTTTGGAGTTAACGTAATTATTGTCATTGAGAAAGACTCTGAGAGAGTATGGGTCTCAGCCACCACCACCATCAAAACTCTATAAAATTCAGGAGGGAACCCATCCTCCCCTGGAGATTTATTAGCTTGTAGTGAGTTCAGTGCTTTTTTCTATTTCTCCCGCAGAAAAAGGAATATCTAATCCTTCCCATTCCCATGGGTGCAAGTTTAGCAGTTTGAGTATAGACAGGAATTCATTCATTTTTTAGAAGTCACCCATTGATTTAGATTTATACAGTTTCGTATAAAACTTTCTCAATGTTTCATTAATTTCCTTTGGCTTGTATGAAATCCTGCTTGTCTCATTTTGAATTACATTAGTTATTCTCGAGGTTTCTTCCACCCTCAATTGCCAAGTCAGGACTTCATGGGCTCTATCCCCCAGCTCATACATAGTACCTTTGTTTAGCTCTCAATATTGCTTTTTCTATTTTATACATTTGCATTGTGTTGTACTGGAGCTTTTTGTTTGTTAATATTCTATACTTTTCCTCTGAGCCCAACTTTTAATAGTCCTTTTCCAATTGGGTTATCTCTTATTCCAATTCATTAACCTCCCTCGTATATTCTTTCTTAATTCCTTTGGTGTATCCAATTATCTGACCTCTCTAGTTAACTTTTAGTGTATCCCATATCACAAATTTGCTAGCAGTTGAGGTACAGTTCATCTCACAGAACATTTCTTTCTGAGCTCTGATATAACAACAGAATTCCGGTTTTCTCAATAGCAATGGGTTAAGGCACCACCTATACTTCGTGGTTATTTATCCGACATAACAATAGTTAGGGTCAAGGGTGAATGATCTGATAACAGTCTCATTGTGAATTCAATTTCCACAATCTTACCTTCTAACTGGGACAAAACTAAAAACAAATTAATTCTAGTGTAGGAGTAATGTTGTTTTGAGAAGAAGGAATAGTCCCTCTCTCTTGGATGCTAACCAAGACTAGGTCCAGGTAAAAAATGAAATCCTCTCCAATCAAGATGTTTTCAAACCCTTCTTCCAAATTTAAAAAAAACATTTTGTACAAATTTTTCATCAACGAAATTGGGAGAGTATATATTCATTAGTGTCCAGGATTCCAAGTTCACTTGACAATTTACCATTACAAATCTTTCTGCTGAATCGATGAATGTGTCTTCCAACTTCACTGGAACATTTTTTCCTATTAAAATAGCTGCTTCCCTAGCCTTGGAATTAAAGGAGGATGCTATCACGTATTCCAACGAACCCATTTTTAATTTTTGATGTTCTGGATGTGTAAGATGGGTCTCTTGTTAAAAAAAAATCCACATCCACTTCCTCTTCACCTACCCATTTAAGCCATTGACATTTAGAAATTTGATTTTTTTCATCCATTGTCCCAGAGCTTCTCCCTTCAGTTCTTTCCCCCTACCTTTGTCCAAACATTTGTTTTTCACCCAGTCTACATTTCATGACTCTTTGACCCAACCAACCATGTTCAAAATAAACTCTAGATAAACGAAGACAAGAATTTTTTTAAAAATAATAATATTGACTTTCTCCCCTGTGACCTCCGTTAGGGATAATCCTGGGCAACAATTGAGGTGTTTATATACCTCATTGCCTCCTTGGCCTCTGTAAAAAAACTTTTTTCCCTCACCACTCCCACCACCAGACAACATCACTTTCAGAGTTACCGGATGGAGCAGTGTAAAATTCCCTTTTGCTTCCGAAGCTTCTTGACTGGGTCGAATTCTTTGTGTCTTTTTAGTAGCACTTTACTGATGTCTGGATTAAAAAAAGGACTTTACCCCCCCCCACCTTCAGACTCTGCCGGGCCTCCTCTCTCCCTCACGCCCACTGCCGCCACGTGAAGAATCTGCTCCTATCCTGCCTGATACTTCAGGAACCTGATCAGGACAGAGCGAAGTCTCTGATCTGGACCCAGCCATGGGAGGAGGGATTAGTGGACCCTTTCTATTTGAAAATTCCACCCCTCCACTCTTTCTTGCACCAATACCCTAGGGATCTATTCCCTGAAAAACACCACCAGTTTCCTCCCTTCAATTCCCTCCTTCATCACTACGATCTTTACATTATTTCTCCAACTAAAATTTTCCAGTATGTCCAATTTTCCCACGTCCTTTCTCTATCTTTTACCCAGGCATCCCTGTCATTTTCTACACTCCCTACTCTATCCTCCACCTTCTCGACCCTCTCCTCCACCTCAGCAATCTTCCTAGACAAATCCCCAATCTCCTAATCTCTCCCATCGCCACTGACAATTCTTTTAATATTATTTTTATTCTATTCTCTGAGGCATCTACCACAACCTTCATCAAGTCTCTTACAGAGGGCTCGCCTCTCAACCTGTCCTCTTCCTCCTCCCTGCCCGAGACATCAGACTGCCGTACCAGTCGACCTCCTCGGCATCCATGCTGCACCCGATGCCTCCGTCACGGGGTCTGGTTCACCCATACTGCCAGTGTGCCACACCCACCGCCCGCAGTACTCATCCTGCGGTGCAGGCAGCGTTGCTCCTGTGGCACCATCCATGCCGCTCCCTGACGTCTCTGATGCATGGCTGAGATTACCTGCACCACCGGTGCGGGACTCCTGCCACTTGTAAGGTTCACCCCACGCTGCAGACAGCGTCGCACCCATGGCATTGCCCGTGCTCTTCCCTTGGCCTGTTGACGTGGGTCGAGATTGCTCGCAGCTCCCTCCGGTCTTCTCGGCATGGGCACTACTACTGGCATGCCGCTCCTGCCACTCATGGGACTCGCCTCGCATTGCATGCAGTGTCTACTGTGGCACTACCTGTATTTTTTTCCAGACCTGCCAGCAAGTGGGTCCCCTCACTGCCACCCTCGCAGACATCCCTCACCAGTCCTGGTGAGTTGTGCACCCGTGAGGTGGGCCGAAACTCTACCCCCATGTCTTCTTTCTTTGGGGGCCTTGAACAGGCCCCACCATCTTCTTCACCATGAGGTTGCCGCTCATGTCACAGGACATGGGGCTGTTGATTCTTTTGGGGTGGGTTTTTTTTCTTTCCTCCCCATTTCTTTCTTACCTATTACCTTTTTTGTTACTTTCGAAGTTTTCCTGGCCATATTTATTCACTTTTGCTTTTCCTGGAACTCTTGTTCCTTCTACTCTCTCCTCTGCATCATGTGACCACCCCCCACCATGTACGAACTTTTCTTCAGGCTTTTTGGCTTTTAAAAAATAGTTGGCTTGGGTATGGCACAGAGAATATGGGATGTATCAATTTTGGAGAAAGACCAATTTACTGGATATGGTTGCAGAAACTAGAGAAAAGGCCTGCATGGCATTTGAACACTGGATGAGAATTTGAAATGGTGGCTGGTAACCAACAGAAAAAGTAATTCAGACTGTCTGCAGTAGTGCTCTTTTTATTGATTTTGCAAGGATAACAATAGAAAGTTTTAGTAAGAGCTGATTGAATAAAGAAAAAACTGTCCGATTGTTCTTGGAATTAGGCAAACAAATTTTGTGTCTCCAAGTTCCACATAACAGGATATAAACGAGTGCTTGGAAATGGCAGGTGGAGTTATGACGTATTTTTTCATTTTCTGATATACAGAGCTCCCATACAAGAGCAGAGATGTCTCAGAACTGAGAAAGGAACAAAGATGTGGTCATTATGTTGGTTTAGGACAAGGAAGTAGAACTCACACACACTAACTTTCATGACAGAATGAGAAGACAGGAAATAAACTAGAAGAGGGGAGGGGTGAGGAGAGCAGGTTAGCAGAAACAAGAAAAAACGTTACCTGCTCTTTCCTCTCCCCCCCCCTTACCTTTTTAGGTTCTCCTACCTCTCTCCCCCCTTCTGTTCACTTAGCCAATCCCCCTCCCCTTAATCGTTGCTGTCCCCTCCCTCCCTTTGCCACCTATTACCTCGATTCTTTGCGACCACACCTCTTTTGTTTGGACATCTACCAACATTTTTCCATACCTTGATGAAGGGTTCAAGCCCGAAACATCAGTTATGTATTTTTACCTTTACAAAGGACATTGATTGACCAGCTGAGTTTCTTTAGTATTGTATTTTGACTTTGTTAAGAGGTATAGTATATATAGATATGTCTTTAAAAGATTGTGGAGTTTAGTGTGTAGGTCACTTCACAAATAGAATAACACTTCACAAAACACATCTCATTTAAAATGCAAGAGCTTTGCTGAACATGAGACCTTGAGGCACCAACATTGCAAAAGACAATGGAACTGTTTTGGAAGGAATTTCAAAAATCAGGTGCAAATGAACTATTGCCTTTAAAGCAATGAATATCTAGGCTCACAAACTGATTTCAATGCCAGCAATCTGTCTGGTTGCAGTTTCCTGTTCTAAGAGGGGTCATGTGGTTTTGCAAGCAGAGAAAGAGAAAGGACCAAACAGGATTTCTCTTTGAGAGAGAGAGGTCTGCAGGAGCTTTTGGGAGGCTGCAATATGGCAAGCTGCAGGCTTGTTGAAAACCCCAATTTTAAGATGGGTTGTGAGTTCTGAGTTCAGCCTGTTGAAAACCCTTGTCGTCCTTACAAGAGGAAATGACTGGCTAGAGTGTTTCTCCTGAAATAAGGAAAACAAGAGGAACTCTGTGGTGACTGGAAGAAGAGGTTATCATTTGGAAAACCCTGATGGGGAAAGTTTCTTACTGGTAAACTTGGAGCAAAGAACTTTCCTGAACATATACACATTACATACACTTGCGCTTAGAATTAGAAGGGAGTTAAGTTAATAGTAATAAGAAAATTTGATCCTGTTTTTATGTTTAAAGAAAATCAAAAGCAACACTTTATTTAAGTAACCATTTGTCTTGGTGAATATCTATTGCTGCTGGGTTTTGGGGTCCTCTGGACTCGTAACAACTTCAACCACAGTGTCTACAAATTTTTATGTTTTACATATTGGGTCAGAAATTCTATTCAACATGCAATAGTTTTAGTGAATATTAGAATTTAATTTGAAATCCATTTACTGCATTTCATCTTTGTGCATAATTTGCACTTCAGGGAAACGTATAACAGGACTCTCTGTGCATGGGTAATTTGCAAATGGAGGTCTCTGCGCATGGAAGACTGATATAAATCAATGTACAATGCAAAAATAATGTAATTACCACAAATTTATAGTGCTTATACAAACTGCAAAAGGAGCAAGAATTGACAGTAGACACAGGGCTTGAGCGTGGTTATCATGTACATTAGAATATTTTGCGCTGTTAAATTTGTTTTATGAGATGCACAATTTTCCTGCCTATAGTACAGGTTGTACTTTTCTTATCCGACAACTCCTGTGGTCGAGATTTGAATCTGCTGCTGTAAGTACAAACTTCTTACAGACAGCATGGGACTCAAACCCAACCCCAGTCCTGATCACTGGCACTGTAACAGCGTTTTGCTAACTGCAACTCTAACTGAGCCGCCCCTCGGTATTATTTCCTGTTTTAAGCATTGTTCTACCTTTAATATGTTTACATAGGGGGTTCCTTTAGGGGTCAATTTATGTTTTCTAGCATTTTCTGTGGTCCATCAATGACCAGGTCCCAACTTCGTTGGATTAAAGAGGTTAAACCTGCAATCGTATTTCAAAAGTCACTTTTACTTGTTTGCATATTTGAAAAGGGATGAGTTGCAAAGACAAAAGGACAAAAACTCTTGGGTAATTCATGGTGTGGCACGGTTAGCATAGCGGTTAGCGCAACGCTGTTACAGTGCCAGCGACCAGGACTGGGGTTTGAATCCTGCATTGTCTTTAAGGAGTTTGTGCATTCTCTCCATGACTGTATGGGTTTCCTCCAGGTGCTGTGGTTTCCTCCCACCATTCAAAAACGTACCGAGGGTGTAAGTCAGCTGGGTGTATTTGGTTGGCACAGACTCGTGGGGTGAAAGGACCTGTTACAATGCTGAATGTATGTCTAAAGGTCTAAGTTTAGATGAGGCTCAGATATTTTGAATTAAATTTTAGTTTTCAACCTTATGAATTCTTCAGAATTTTGTAACCTATTTTTCAAGAGTAATATTCCTCTTTATTCTGTTTTAGTCGATTGATCCTGGTCAGCAGTTTACATGGGAAAATTCCAACATGGAAGTAAATAAACCAAAAAATCGCTATGCCAATGTTATTGCCTATGACCATTCCAGAGTTATCCTCACCTCTGTTGATGGCAAGTATATCTGCACCTTATTAAATTATCATGACTACACATTTAGATCTGATTGCAATAATGTGCTTGAACAATTTATGTGGATCGTATTAGTTTTGTAGATGGATAATTGGTAGTAATACTAATATATGGATGATATTTTTAATACAATATTGCACAATTGGCCCCAAAATTAAAGTTTATGCAAATAATACAGTAAAACTCAATTGATTTGGCATTGACAGGACTTTGGTGCTACCATATTGACAAACTTTCCAACTATTGGATGTTACTTTGTCCACTAACGCACTTTTAATTCACTTTTTGTCAGATGTTACACTGTGGTATTATAACATTTCTAGCAAATTCAATAAGGTTAAAGATAACACAGGAACTGGGGCTCCAATGAATTTTAAGTAGGCATAAGACCAGAGGCCCAGTGAGCTTAAAAGGAGTGCAGGAACTGGGGCCCACTATATTAATGTTATTGCAGAAACATGGGCTCCAGTTGGTGGAAGGAAGCCGGGGGGTGGGGGGGGGGGTGGTCATGTGATATTGTAAGGAACACCATGTACCCTGCTGACTCCCGAGGGATTTATTAAAAACAGTATATATTAAGGAAAATTAAAATTATGAAAACTACTCTAGTTATTTTAAAGTGCTTATCATTAAGAAAGATGTCTCCAAAGAAAGAAAAAGTTTTAAAGACCACACCAAAAAAAAAACGCAAAGACAGAAAGGAGAGAGAATTCAGGCCTACCTTGTCCTCGAAGCAGGCCGTTGAAGTTCAATCTGGAGCTGCTGAAGACAGCCCTGGTGAGGGACCATCCTCCGGAGCCATTGCTCCGGCTCTCTGCAAAGATGGCGCTGTCAGGAAAAATAAAACTATACTGCACATGCGTGAGGAGTCGCACATGCATGCTGGAGAAGAAAAAAGCTAGAAAAAATCTCCACAGTTTTTAAAGCACCATACCAGCATCCCAACTGTTGAACAAGAGGGAGATAATTTCAACGTGGAGAAGGGCTCCAATAATTCTGCAAGTGAAGGAGAAGAGGCAAGTACAGAAGAAGAAGGACTTAAACACAAGGAAAAAACTGTTAACAAGGAAATGGATAAAATTGAGTCCAAAATTGATAACTTTCAGATGCACTGGAAAATCATTTTAGATTGGAAGAAAAAATTCAAGATGATCGTGAAGAAGTACAACATATTGCAGAAAGGTCAAATATTAATGAAGTTTTTCTCAGTTACTACCTTGGTTCCTATGAATGAAAAATTGCTTGATAAAGTTGATAATTAGGAAACGAAGGATAATCTTAAAATTGTTGGAATGTCTGAAGGTAAAGTGTTCTTGTTTTAATTAAAAGTGTTTTTCCCCTGGGGTCAGGGGTTGTGTTGATTTCTGGTGACTATATGTGTTTTTGTGGCTTCTCTACAACCCATAAAATGGAGGGTGGTAATGCTAGTATCTCTGGCATTTGCGGGGGGGTTGTTTTATTTTTTTCTTGTTTTGCATAAAAAAATTTTTATAATGGTTTTGGACTACAGACGATGACACTTGGGACCAGATTAGTTTATTGGAATTCTTCCTGGATAGGTATTTTTAAGGTGTATAGATAAAAACAATGAATAAAGCAGTTAAGATGTTGAGTTTTTATGCTAATGGGATTAACGGACCCATAAAAAGAAAGAAGATTTTATCTTATATTAAGAAATTAGGAGTAGATATTGCCTTTTTACAAGAGACTCTTTTAACAAAAATGAACATTTGAAATTGAAAGGAGATTGGGTAGGTCAGATAGTTTACTCTACATTTAATTCTAAAGCTATAGACATGCCAATTTTATATTAAGGAAAGTTTACCAGTCAAAATTCAAAGTGTAATGAAAGATCTGGCAGGAAGATACGTAATGGTAAATTGTCAGATATTTTCTGAGGAATGGACTTTATTAAATCTGTTGCACCTAATACAGATCATCAAAAATTTATACAAGATACTTTTCTAAATTTAGTCGATGTACATGAAAACGTTTAATAGGTAGTGATTTTAATTTTTGTTTTGAACCTATACTGGCTAGATCATTGAGAACTATAGTTAAGTCAAAGGCAGCCAAAGTATTGTTATTTTTAATGAAAGATTTTAACTTAATTGATATATAGAGAAGGATGCCTCCCAAGAAAAGAGATTATTCTTTTTATTCTAGTAGATTTGGTACATATTCTAGAATTGACTTTTTTTTTTGCTCTCTGCTCAAAATCAATCAATCAAGAATTATGAATGTTGATAATAAAAAAGAATATTATATGATCATTCTCCACTGATGATTGAATTGGAATTTTTAGAATAACAGCACTCAGTCTATAGGTGGAGATTAAATTCTTTTATAAGATAACATATACAACTGTTTTGTGATACTAATTTACATTCAACAAAAGATATGTTTATAATTTGGGATGCGTTGAAAGTTTATTTAAGAGTACAAATTATGTTATTCTTCAAAACTTAAAAAAAATATATGAGGGATATAGATAAATTGGAAAAGGAAATAAGATTATTGGAATAGGAAATTCAAAATCATCTTCTGAGGATAAATATAGAAGTTTACTTAATATAAAATTATAATATAATACAATGTTAACATATAGAACAGAGAAAATGATATAATGGTCTAAGCATAAATATTATGAATTAGTCTTAGCTTGGCAACTAAAAGCGGAATAATCTTCTAGAACATTAATGCAATACAACAGAATAATAATGAAATGACATATAAGCCACAAAGAATTAATAATGTATTTAAGAAATCCTATGAAAAGTTATATACATCTGAATCAGATGATGAGGAGGCTATAGATGAATATTTGTCACAATTGTTATTAGAAACTTTAATTCAAGAAGATAAAGATGATTTAGATAGTCCTTTAACTGAACAAGAGGTTTATGATGCACTTAATAGTTTACAAAACTATAAATCTCCAGGAGAAGATGGGTTCCCAGTTGAATTTTATAAAGAATTTAAAGACTTATTGATTCCATTTTTTGTGAAAGTAATAGAACAAGCTTTTGAACAACATTGTCTTCCAGAAACTTTTTCCATGGTGATAATTTCAGTTATTCCCAAATAAAAGATGGAGATGCATTAAAACCAGCTTCATATCGACCTGTACCTTTATTGAATGTCAATTACAAAATTATAGCAAAAGTTTTAACAAATAGGATTAATGAGTATCTTCCTGAATTGTTAAATATAGACTAGATGGGTTTTGTTAAAAACAGACAAACTTCAGAAAATATAGTAAGTTATTAAGTATAATCCATTTAGTGAAGAAAAAAGATTTAAGTGTTATAGTAGCTTTAGATGTAGAAAAAGCTTTTGACAGATTAGAATGGGATTGTTTATTTAAGGTTTTAATTAAATTTGGCTTTGGTGAAAATGTTATAAATTGGATTAATACATTATATAGAAATCCTAAAGCTAAGCTAATAACAAATGGACAGATATCTCAATCTTTTAATTTAACTAGATCTAGTAGGCAGGGATGTCCTTTATCACCAGCTTTGTTTGCTTTAGCTATAGAGCCTCTTGTACAAATAGTTCCAGGTGACATTTGAAAGGGTGTGAAATAAATTAGACTGAGCATAGAATTAGTTTATTTGTTGATGACATATTAATTTATTTAACTCAACCACAATTATCATAACCAAGACTTTATAGTCAGTTGTTAGAATATGGGAAAGTAGCAGGGTATAAAATAAATTGGAATAAAAGTGAAGTAATAGAATTGATAAAAGGAGATTATTCACAATGTCGACAAGCTCAATGTAAATGGACAGACAAGATTAAATATTGATAGTGATTTGAAAATTTTATATAAATTAAATTATATTCCAATATTTTAAAAGATAGATGAAGACTTAAAGAGATGAGTAAATTTTTCTATTTTGTTAATTGGGAGAGTTAATTGTATTAAAATGAATATTTTTCCAAGAATTCAATATTTATTTCAAACTTTACCTATATCTATACCTCAAAAACATTTTCAAGATTTAAATAAACAAGTTAGGAAATTTTTTTGGAAAGGGAAATGTTAAGAAAGTCATTAGAAAAGTTAACATGGAAATATGAATAAGGGGGAATACAACTTAACAATTTTAAAAATGATTATAAGGCGACATAATTAAGATTTTTAGTTTCTGTGTTTGTTAAAATTAAACCATCTTGGGTGGACATTAATAAGAAAAACTATACCAGAGGAGTTTATTTATAAATGGGAGCCAAAATCTATAACAATAGATAAAGATGCTCCGATATTAAAACATATGCTTAATATTTAGAATGTGGTTAAGTTAGATATTGATGGAAATCTTCATTCATTAAAAATGCCATTAATTAATCCATTATTAATTTTTTTCAAAAGATAACTTTATTAAATATATGGAATAATAAAGGAATTTTAAAACTGAGAGATTGTTATGATAATGATAGATTTATGTCTTTTGATCAATTAATAATTAAATATGATATTCCTCACAATATGCTATTTTCTTATTTTCAGTTGAGAGCTTATCGAAGAGAGAAATTAGGATCAGAAATTGTTTTAAAAGAACTTTCAAATTTGGATCAAGTTATAGTTGATGGAATAACTAAAACATTTATTTCAATTGCATATATTTTGTTACAAGAACAAACACCTAAATTAGGTCTGTTTAAATCAAAAGAAAGGTGGGAACAAGATCTAGACATGATAATAGATCAGCAGGATTGGCAAAATTTATGTAAAGAAGTTATGTCTAATGCTATTAATGTAAGATATAGATTACTCCATTATAATTTTTTAGATCAATTGTATATTACACCTCAGAAATGGAACAGAAGGAGATTGATTTTATCGAATCATTGTTTTAGATTTGGAAAAGAAATTGGAACTTTCATTCTACATGAACGTTTGAAGGTTAATTCTTTCTGGGTTTCTGTTAGCAAATTTTTGCCATGAATAACTAGAGCAATTTTTCCATTAAATTCTGAATTATTGTTGTTAGGAAATTTTGAAAGTGTTACTCCTAAATTATTGTTGTTGTATTTGTTGTTAGCTTTAGTAATAGCAAGAAATGTATTTCTGTAACATGGAAATCTGATGTTTTATTAACATTAGATAGATAGCATTTTGAAATTCAAAGTTGTATTCCTTGAGAAAAAAAATATATTTACAATTTGAGGAGCAAATATTCCTTATTTCTACAAATTTGGAGCCCAAATGCTAGAATTGTGAGGTTAAAATTATAATTTTTTAAAATTCTCCTGACCAATGAAGTTTTCTCTGAAAGAATAACAGTTTTATGATATTTATGGGACCCTTGCATGTCATCTGATGCAATCCAAATTAATTATTATGCAGTAATTATATGTATTTTAGTTATGGGATTAGATTAGGTTTGAGGGGGAGGGCAAGTTTAGAGGTTTTTTTTTAGTTTTTTTTTCAGCATATATTTGTTAACATTGTATTATGGTTATTTACTACTGTTTGTTATTATGATCCTATATATGTTGGTTAAATAAAATATTCAAAAAGAAAAGGAAGCAAAGTAGGAAGCCAAGACCCTGGTGTATTAAACCTGATATGTCAATCAGCATTCAGTGAGTCAGATTCCAAACTTTCAAGATTTCACGACACAAGGGACTGCAGATATTGGAATCCTGAACGTCAAAAGAAACTGCAGGTTGAACGCGGTCAACTAGCACATATGGGGAAAAAATGAATTGTTGATATTTTGGATTACCACACGACATCAGGACTGAAAGTGGAGAATGAAGATTGCCTGTATAAAGTGTCAGGGCCCAGTGGGTAATAAGTGAACTGAGGAGGGATGAAGGATGATGGAAAGATGGAGACAGATGGGGTAGACAAAAGCAAGTGACAGATGGGCAGAACCAGACAAACAACGGAAAGTAGGCCAAAGGAGCCAAGTAGAGGGAGAGTAAAATAAAGATGGTATAGATCCTCGAGCGTAATACATAATTTGTTGCTGAAAGAAGTGGATGGCTTTTACATCGTTGTGGAGGATGGAGACTTGAAATAAGATGTATAAAGAGGGGTGATCCATTATGAAGATGAGGTAGTAGGGACCAGGAAATTGTCAAAATGATGAAGGGCATGTGATGTGTCCCAATGTAGGTGGGAAGGGAATGGACAAGGGCAGACGAAATAGAGTCAAGGTGTAAGGAGATGAGTTCAGTGAAGCAAGAGCAAGCAGATGCAAATTGTCAACCAGGACAGCATTGTTCATGGATCTTACACAAGAGTGTTGAAGGATATGGAGGGAAGATCTCCTGATGTGATGAAATCTGTGATAGTGTGGAATATAGTACCTAGTGTTCGTTGGTGGGGTCATGGTCCAAGGATTCGTGTGAGGAGGCACCTGAGAGCAGACAACTGGCCTCTGAAAGGTAACAGTGCAGATAATCTAATTAGGTCTCTGTTATAGAGTTACAGCATGGAAACAGACCATTCAGCCCAACTTGCCCATGCCAATAAAAATGTCCCTCCCACGCATAAGTGCCACCTGCTTGTGTTTGACCCACATCTCTCTGAATCTATTCTATCCACGTATCCATCCATTTTTTTTTAGCATTGCAGTTGTACCTGCCTCATCTATCTCCTCTGTAAAAAGGTTTTCCCTCAGGTTCCTGTTAAATCTCTCCCCTCTCACCTTAAACATATGTTCTCTGGTTACCAATTCCCCTACTCCAGGCAAAGGACATTCTGCATTGTGTACCTCTGTGAGATTACTCCTCATCCTCCTGCACTCCAAGGAATAAAGCTCTAACCTGCTCAACCTCTCGCAATAGCACAGGCCCCTGAGTTCTGGCAACACCCTCTCCAGTTTGACAGCATCTTTTCTGTAGCATGGTGACTAAAAGTGAACACAATACTCCAAATGGGGCTTTGCCAACATTTTATATGACTCCAACTTTACTGAGATTTTGCCAGGACTTCAGGAACTGAGTTAAAGGGAAAGGTTAAAAATTGGGTCAACATACACCAGATATACTTTTGAGATCTTAAATTCACTGAAAAAAATAAATTGTCATTGATTCGGCATATAAGTCGATGTTGGAAGCACCTCCCCACCGTTGGCACTGATGCTCCCCGACACCTCCCCACTGCTGGACACTGGCCATAACAGCTCCTACCTCGGACCCTGATGTCACCATAACCACTTCTGCCTGGTAGGCTGAGGTTATTTTTTACTTACTTAATTTACAGCTTTGTTACTTGCAATAAAAAAATTTGTGTTTTCCTGGGAGGCCCAGACAACCCAAAAAATGGGGGTTGACTTATACACTGGATATACCATAAAATGAGTCTAAAAATGGGATGGGTGACCTATCTGTTGGCCAACTTGTATGGAGAAATATACAGTATATAAAATTATGAAGGGTGCAGATAAAATAAATGCAAATAGACTTTTTCCACTGAGGTTAGGTGAGATATAAAACTGGGGGACATGGTTTAAGGTGACAGTGGTAAAGTTAAGGGGAACATTTGGGGGATCTTCACACAAAGTGGTGGGAGTGTGGAATGAGCTGCCAGTTGATGAGATAAATGTGGGCTGTTTTAACATTTAAGAAAAATTTGGACAGGTTCATGGATGGGAGGAGTATGGAGGGCTATAGACTGGGAGCAGGTCAGTGGGACCAGGTAGAATAATAGTTTGGCACAGACTTGAAAGGCTAAAGGTCTTATTTCTGTACTGTAATGTTCTGTGGTTCTAACCTCCAACATCCATACTCAATAGTACTCTTAACTGATGAAGCTGAATTTGCCAAAAACTTTTTTGACCATCCTATCTACCTGTGACACTACTTTCAAGGAAATATGCTAGTACTCCTAGATCACTCTGCTCCACAACAGTCCCCAGATCCCTTCCATTCACTGCATAGGTCCTATCCTTGTTAGATCTCCCAAAAGCAACAATTCACATTCTGTTTTGAATTGCATCAACCATTCCTCAGCCCATGTGCCCAACCATTAAGATTCAACTGCAATCTTTGGCAACCATCTTCACAACAACACCAGGCATTTTATTTTCATCCACAAACTTGCTAATCTTGCTGTGAAAAGAATTGTTTAAGATACAATGAGAAACTATTTTCCATTCCACTCAGGAAAGTTAACATCTTTATAGTACAGCAGAAAGTGCAACACCAAAAGCAGTGTTACAGTGAAACAAAATTGCAGGCCGAGGGCTTTAAGACCTTTGTGATGAGACTGGATGTTCATCATGAAAATGAGGTTGGTTCAAATGCACTAAAATTCTTCAGCAGCTACACAAGTATGTAAAATAGACTCATGCACCATAATTATAAATTAAATTAACAAGAGGAGAAAAAGATAAATATTCATTGTTATGGTTAGTGCAAACAGAATCAGAATTTATTGTCATGAACAAGTCACAAAATTTGGTGTTTTGCGGCAGCGTCACAGTGCAAACATTCATATAAACCAGCTTACAACAATAAATAAATAAAAATACTGTACGAAAAGTAAGGCAGTGTCTTTGGTTCATTGATTCTTCTGGAATCTGATAGCAGCAGGGAAGAAGCTGTCCATGTGTTGCTGAGTGCTCATCTTTAGGCTCCTGTACCTTTTACCCGATGGTAGCAGAGTGAAGAGAGCATGGCCTGGTGGTGATATTGCAAACAGTGCAGACAGATTTTGAGTAGTATTCTGGTTATGGATATTATGAGCTTGATAACTGTTCTTGATACAAGGGGTGCCAGAATTTATCGACTTCTGTACCTTCTGCCTGAAGGTAACAAGAACTGATCTGACAAGGATGAAGGGGATCCTTTATGATGTGGACTGCTCTCTTGAAGCAATTCCTCACATAGATGTCGTCAGTGGTCGGGAGGGTAGTGCCCATGATGGACTTGGCTCGGTTTGCCATTTTCTGAAGCTTTCTAAATTCCAAGGCACTCAAGTTTCCAAACCAGGCCATTGAGGTGTAACATTTTTGGTGGGACATCGAGCAGGTTGATGTCATCACAGGGCAGGACTTCTGCATCCAACTGGCGGGCTCGGGACCAGCAGGGAAACCCTGTGTATGTAGATGTTCACTAGAGTATGGTAAAATGAAGCAAGCAAGCTACAAATGCAACTCCAGGCTCAAAGTAGCTTTTATTACGAGCAGGTTTGAACCCAACATGACAGCCATGATGCAACCAGTCAATGTACTTGCCACAGTACACGGTATAATCATTAGATATTTGCAAATCAGCAATGAGGTACAAAGCTGATTAGATACATGTAGTATTCATTAATACTTTTTGGCATAGTTAAAAATGAATAAACAGTATAATCAACCAGGGAATTATTAAAACCTTTATTGTTCACTCTTATGCAGGACCTATGTAATTGTTGATGTATATGCTAAGTGGGAATTTATTATATTGAGTCTCACTTTTTATCTTGGCTTCATTATCTTAATTATTATCTGCATTACTCGAGTGCAATAATAAAGATTTGTTTAGGACTTGTAAATTTACTTTATCCCACAGTTCTATTTAGTGGACAAATGCTGCAGAGAATTTTACTGCACCTATTCAGGTCCACTGTGTTATGTTATTATTGAGTAATGTTCAACAAAATTGTTTTTCCAGTTTTCAATTTACTGTGAAGAAACTTTTTGTGGATGGAATTTGTCCTCTTCATTTAAATTTCTTAATTTATAATTTTGTTTTGAATTACTCTCTGTTAGCATAATTGCCTTGCAAACCCATATTTATTCTTGTACTATGTTTACATCCAATTTAATCCTTTGCATTTTAATCATGGTAATAATTTAACATGTCAAATTTGACAGTTTTATGATCAGAGTCATGCAAGATTGCTTCAACTTTCATTTCCTGCATTTTACTTGGAATAAAATAAAACTAGCTCAAGGAGTCCTGTTTCTTACGAATACCATTGTGATTGATAGGGCTCTTGTACTAATTTAATGAATTCGTCTCTAAATATTTTTGATCTTTCAAATGTGTTGAATTGTGGAATTCATCAATAAAACAACTTTTCCTGCTCACAGATGCATTCATTTCATCATAAAGCAAATTTAAATCTCAATGTTGGCCAGGTCATCTGTTGCATATGCATAGCATTAATTTGGACTTTTTATTCCCTCAGATTTGCCTTGTGTAGCTTTAATATCTCCCACCAAGACATCATAAGTTATACCCTAGCTTCCCTAACATATTGAGCACCATTTCTTTTATGACAGCAACTAAAATGGCTGAAATATATTTTTTCAAATTCTTATCTGAAATGCCAATCTTCTGAATTGCTGCATTCCAGTACTGGGCTCCTGTATTGTAATACTGAACTCTTTCTTGTGTTCAATGTCCAAGTACTAACATTCCAATCAAATGAATTGCAGTTGCTGGAAATCTGAAATAAAAACAAATGCTGAATGCACTCAGCAAGTCATGTAACATCTATTTAAAGAGCAACAATTGAGGGGACATCACGTGATGTAGAGGAGGAAGGAGGCAGCCTTCTTAAACATGGCTACTGTATCTGCTTCCTCCATTACCTTTAACACTGTGTTCCAGGCACCCTCAAAATTCTGTGCATATTAAAAGAAAACTTGCCTTGTAAATCACCTTTAAACATTCTCCCTCTCAACTTAAAGTATGTGACATTTCACCAAGTGCTGATGTTTATTTCAGACTGCATCCCTGGAAACAGTCCAGAAAGCACAGAGTCCTGTGTTACACAGCAGGTCAGAATGAACTTCAACAAGTCACTGCCTTGGCAAGTGCACAGACTGCCACATGTTCAAAAAGACCCTTGTCTATTATCTAAAAGCCGGACTGCTGTCACAACAATGATAGCCAAGCTGTCCAAATTTATCTGCCAATCATCAAAACCCCTAGCCAAATATTTATTGTTAAAATTTCACCCTCATTCAGTTACTGTGCGCTGCAAATGAACAACAAAGTATTTGTCCTTCAACATGCACAAGATTCCTAATTTGCAAAAGGTGTGTAAACATAATGCCTGATAAAAAAAGTTGTATAACAACAGAAAAAGCAAGTGCAATACAAATTAAAATTACTTTAATATGGTAATAACCAACTGTGCACACATTTATGATCGAGTTATTAATTGTGCATAGTTTTTAGTGTGAGATTTTCTTACACTGTAAATTTTTTTCACTGGCAATCAGCTCACCCCAATAGTACTGTAATTCCTAAAATTTGTTTCTAATGAGATTTTTGTAACACATTATTGAAATTAACATCTGATGCTATTTGCTCCCAAAAGAACTGGCCTTTAATAATATTGAAAACCAAACTGAATGTTTCCAAAAACTGCATTTTTTCTCATTCAAGAAGTGTGCCGCACAGTTCTCTGAAAACAAGCCCCAACCAAAAAAAAATAGATTCCCATTTGCCATACAACCAGATGATCCCTCAAACCCCAATATGCCTGCAAAATGAGAAGCATTCCATCTTCATCGGGTGAGAAATGAGTAAAACAAGCAAAATTTCTGATAGAGATGGTGCCAAAAGAATTCTTAACCAGCTATCACAGGAAGGTATCTTCTAAACAACCCTTCCAATGTAGTTAGGCTGCCCTTCCACATGGAAGTACTGAGTTACATTTGAAATCTGTGAAAGCCCATGTGCAAACTCGCATAGGTGCATGCACTGCTCTTGCCTAAGTATAGTCTCAAAACCATTGTCTTAGGATTCTTTTAGGTTGACTATGCTGTTATATGTTATATGCTGCTTTGCTGTTTAGTACTGCAAATGTAAAAGTCAATTGAAACTTTCCATTCAAAGTGTAGAAACTGTACCTTTTTCCTCAGTGCAACTTTTGTTTCGGAAGCCTGTTCAGATTTTTCTGCCCTCGCCCAGTGGGGCTTGGTAAACACTGTCTACTACACTGCCTAGGAATGCTCTCCAGCAGGTGTTGGTTGTGTGGCAGTGTGACTAATTAAGGGTTTTTTTAACATTACAATTATGAAGGAAGATATTTGTCATGTGGAAATGTCAACTCTTAATGCCTACTTGACCCTGAAACAGAATAATGTTAACAAAGGAGCCTGCAAGCATTGAAGCTGATGAATCTAATAATATTGGAGCCTTTTAAAAGAGCAATTGGGCAATTACTGATGCTGTTTTATGCTGGAAAAATGATGCAGACATATTCCCGGACCTGTATATCTTGCATGTGCCTCATGTATATCACGTTGCTCCACTTTTGATCCATAGACCACAAGAGGTAGCACAGTTGGTGCCAGCATTCGAATCCTGTACTGTCTGTAAGGAGTTTGTATGTTCTCCCAGTGTCTGCCTGAGTTTTCCCCAGGGGCTCCAGTTTCCTCCCATCGTTCAAAACATACCGGGGGTATAGGATAATTGGGTGTAAATTGTCCTGTTACAGTGCTGAATGTCTACATTTTTTTTAAAGTTTAAAGATATAGGAGCAGAAGTAAGCTATTATTCTTCCTGAGTCTGCTCTGCCATTCCATCAAAAGCTAATCCACTCTCCCACTTAGCCCCACTCCTATGCCATCACTCTATAACCTTTGATACTTGACTATCAATCTCTGCCTTAAATACACCAAATGACCTGGCAGCAAATTTCAAGAGGTTCACCACCTCAGGGTAAAGAAATTCCATTGCATCTCTGTTTTAAATGGGCTCCCATCAATCCTGAAGTTGTGCCCTCTTGTCCTTGACTCCTCTATCATGGGAAGCAACTTTTCCACATCTACTCTGTCCAGGTCTTTCAACGTTCAAAATGCTTCTATGATGTCCCCCCTCATTCTTCTAAACCCCAAGGAGTACAGTCCAAGAGCCATCAAATGTTCCTCATATGCTAATCCCTTCATTCCAGGGATCATTCTAGTAAATCTTTTCTGAACCCTCTCCAATGCCAGCACATTCTTCCTTTAATAAGGAGCCTAACACTGTACCCCATACTCTCAGTGAGGCCTCACCAGTGCCTTATAAAGCCTCAATATCACATTCCTGCTCTTGTATCCTGTTCCTCTGGAAGTTAACTTGTCGGTTATCCTGCACAAGGACTCCCAAGTCACTTTGCACCTCCAAATTTTGAATTTTCTCCCATCCAAATAATAGTGTGCCCTTTTATTCCTTCTATAAAGTGCATGTACGTACACTTTCTGACATTGTATTTCATTTGCCACATTTTTGCCCATTCTCCTAATATATTCATGTCTCTTCAGCCTCTCTGTTTCCTCCTCACTACCTGCCCATCCACCTATCATTGTATCATCTGCAAATTTAGCCACAAGTCATTTATTCTGCAATCCAAATCATTAATATACAACATGAAAAGAAGTGACCCCAACTCTGATCCCTCGTACACCACTAGCAACCAGTAGCCAACCAGAATAGGATCCCATTATTCCCATTCCCTGTTTCCTACTGATCAGCCAATGCTCTACCCATGCAAGTATCTGTCCTGTAACTTCACTGTGGTCTCATTTTGTGAAGCAGCCTCATGTGCAGCACCTTATCAGAGGCCTTTTGAAAGTCCAAATATACAACATCTACTGCATGTCCTTTGTCTAGCCTGGTTGTGGTTTCCTCAAAAAGCTGCAGTAACTTTGTCAGGCAAGATTTTCCCCTTAAGGAAACTATGCTGACATTGGCCCATCTTGTCATGTACCTCCAGGTACTTCAAAACCTCATTCTAATTCCATTAACTATTATCTGCATTCAAATCTCTGTTAGAACCTTAAAGAAATAAAACATTTCATTGGCATGTGTAGGAAAGCTGCAAGTTTCAAAGGTGTAGTTGTCAGTTTATTTGAAGTTTCTTAATTGGAACACTGTTACATGCAGATACCTTTCCAAATTATTGAACAGTTTACCAACAGTTTAGATCATAACCAGCATATGAAAAATCTGTGATTCCACTTTCATTGTTTATCAAAGTAGGGGAAAGAAAAAAAAATTAAATGTACTGTTGTATCATATCTGTGTCCATTGCAGTGAATCGTCATGTGTTACTCTTGAAAGTTTTACCATTTTTTTTCCATCTTAATTTTCTCAAAAGTATTTCAGTAGCCCTTATCTATTCTTCCAGGTGTACCAGGCAGTGATTATATCAATGCCAATTATATTGATGGATACAGAAAACAAAATGCATATATTGCCACCCAGGGTCCACTTCCAGAAACACTCAGTGATTTTTGGCGAATGGTGTGGGAGCAAAGAACAGTCACCATAGTAATGATGACAAGACTGGAAGAAAAATCAAGAGTAAGTCATTCTATCCTCTGGGTTTGGGGGTTCAGAAGACATTCATTGCCATATTGATCATAGACTCTGTGCAGCAAGGTTTATCTCAGAATACTCAGACGTTCAGATTCATTAAATTCAATTATCTAAGAATCGTGCAATAACAGTACTGTATTTTGGGTTATGATTGACTGGACATTTTATTCTGAGCACCTCAATGGTATGATAGCTATATTTAAATTCTGCTAACATCTTACTCTCAATTCAAAATTTTTGAAAAATTAATCCCAGAATGCGTAAGACAAAATCCTGTTTAGCAGATTATGTTCAAAACATTTCCTAGCTATTTAACAACACACTGTTTATATTTGAAGGCGATGAGTTGGAGTTGGCTCCTTGTCATTCTCTGAATGTTTTCTTGTTTAGTATCCATCTGCACCCCACAAACATTTTTTATAATTTTCTACATAATTTCCTGAGATTCAAGGAGTACTTCCATATACTGGACCAACAATTTCCAAAGCAATGATGAGCTAAAAATTACAGTTTTAATCTAGATGTCTCAATTCTTCTATTTCATGTTAGATTTTATATTTCTGCAAAATGTATAGATGTCTGCTCAGTACATCCAAACTTAAGTACATTCCATCTAACTTAACAAAATGTTTGAGGTCATTAAATAGTTAACAGCTCCATCTTGCCAAATTCTCAAATCAGTCTTCATTCCATCTAGCATAATATTTTTTTCTAAAGTTGTGGATATTATTAACTTTTTTAAAGGTTTACTTTATGTTAAAAGAGATAAAAGTCATAAAGAAAGGGAACAAAAACAATTGTATCCAAAAATCTACTCACACACAGTGCTGAAGTTTTACAGGTCCAAATTATGTCTGGATATAACATTTATTAATAGTGCTGCAATGTTTTAAGATAAACTTGTGGAACAAAAATTGCAATGGCCCTCAACATTTCCCTGGGGACTCTTCACTGATTATGACTGTATCACAAGGAAATTTCACTGTTGTTGCTTGCTGATAAAATCATGCAAAAAATAAATAATAATTTAGAGATGTACGCTCAGATTTTTAAAAATGTGATCAATTAGCTGAACTAATGACCAGAGATTATGCTCAGTAGTAAATCATGTATTGATACGTGTTCATGTAATATATATCGAATGGTTTTTAATCACAATCGCTATAACTTCCTCAAATAACATTCTCAGTATAGCCAGAAACTACTTGAGTGCACTTACTGATTTACCTCATAAAATTAAATTGACTGATTGAATACATAAAGCAAGATTGAATTTATCATACAATGGACATTGAACTAGCCACATTCTTGTCTGCTTTTGGTTTTGTTCTGGTAAATGTGATATATATGGTAAACATCTGAACCATATCTTTCTTCATTTTATTAAATTCCAACACACCTCTTAATAGTGCCATTTATTATAAATTGCTGGAAAGAATCACAGTTTATACGTTAACTGTTCTGCTTGAAACTTTGAAAAAGGAATATGGGAGTTTAATAAGAGGTTGCTACAAACAACCTCTTGTGGCAGAGGTTGTACTGCCTTGTCCTTCAAATATAAAACATTCCTAATATTCCAATGTTATAATTCAAATGGTTCTCAGGATATTCTTTTTAATTCAATAAGCTGATTGAAATTCCTCGTAGAAGAATATAATTCAAAGAAAATGCATTAAATTAGTGGTGAAAAAATAAAATTACAGAGCTGGAATTTGCTGCTAAGTACCAAACTTTTGAGCTTAACAATATAGTTTGGGATTCACACATTTTACAACCTCAGCTACTGATCCATTCAGCATTGAATTTTTCATGGAATGTGGTGGTACAATTCTCTGTAAGTCATACTGGGGAAATGCCTGCAAAATATGTCCTGGATTAGATCTGGCATTGGAACAATCAGTCCTTCATTTGTATGGAAAGGCACATGGCAATGCTTCCTGTCATGTTTTTCCAGTACATTGCATGGGTAAGAATTGCTCTGTTCTTCCCTTTGACATTTAAGATCCTGTGGCACTGCAGCTCCTTGCTATCTCATGTGTGAATGTGGGCTTCTCATTGCTTTAAATGTTTAAGTCCATTGTTCCATTTGAAGAGATTTGTATTTCCAACTAAAATTAGAATGCATCTGGGTACACTTTCCTGGAAAGTCTGGGACTTGGCTCTTGTTGACCCTTCATTGATCAAAAGTTCAGAAATATTTGATCAAACCAGTTTGGGAACTTCAATTCTTTCTCAATCATAAACCAGCTAAATCATTATTCTAAAGTGCAATTTTATAAAGATGAAACTTTACAATTGGTTGTCCTGTATTATCTCATTCTTTTTTATTATATTTTAAGTATATTTCATAGGCTCTAATTACTAATTTAACATTTTTTATACTTTTTTTAATTTCAACCTGTTGGCTCTTCAACCTCTTCTCACCATTAATCTTCAGAACAAATTGACACTTGGTTGAAAATAAGCCCCTAAGATATTTATTTTAAATTATATCTTCATGCATATATGTGAATATTACCTGCTGTGTATTGTGTGTGTATGCATGCGTAGCGTAGTCTGGAGAAACGCTGTTTCGTCTCGCTGTTTATGTACAGTCAGATGATAATGAACTTGAAGAAAAATCACTCATAGTGCATCTGTGGGATAACTGAATTCCTCTGCAAATATTGAACATTTTAGAGATTCACCTCTGTTTACTGTTTAATTTTTATATTGTTCTCAAATACAAATGCTGGTCACCATCTTAGTAAAGCAGTCACAAGAACTGAAAGACTTTGAGCAGCACTGGGATCTTTTGCCTCATGCAAAGGTTATAATATATCTTTAATATATTCCTTTGTGCAAGCAGCTTGTTACAATGAATTGTCAAACAACCATCATAACTGCAACTGGGACAAGGTGGGGGGTTGGGGGAAGGCTTTTGGAATGAAAATACATGAACGCTGCAGACTTTTGAGAAAAAGCCAGTTGACTCTTGCAAGAGAAATTCTGAAAAGGCTAATATTTTATGTTTTTTTGAAGTAGGATCAGAATCCTACTTAAGAATCGTCATTGGACCTCTTTGTTGTAAGCATAGTCCCATTGGCCCCATTTTTAGATCACTCTCCATAACCTTGCACAAGTCTTTTCCATAAAGTATGTACTGAAATTATTTTTGAAAGCCATGATTCTTGTTTTCACCACCATTTCAGGCAGTCATTTTCAGACCACCCCCTTGAGGTATTATAAAAAAAATCTTATTTTTGTTGCTGCTGCTTCTTGTGCTAACCTGTTCCTAGGTTCATGAACCATGCACAAATGGAAAAAAAAATTGTATTTGCTTTGCCTCGATCTTTTATTTATTTAGATGACCTCTCAATTTTCATTCCTCTGCAGCCATGGTACATAGTAAGCAGTCCATGAGTTAAAGTTGATCCCAATGTGTTTCCTCTGGCCTGCCCTGTAGCCTCCGAAAAGGGTTGGCTGAGCCCCACATTTCTACTGCATTCTCTGATTTACTGCTCATGTTTTTAGTGGGAGAAAGAGAGACTTAAAAATAGCACTGGCATAACTCCTAAAGAACCACTCATCCCCTGGTCTCCACCCCCAAAACAAATTGCACATTTTACAATGTACAGCAACACATTTTGACAGAGCCTGTTTCGATCTTAATTAGAAGAGGACAGATTAATTTTCCTTGTCTCTTTTGAATTATAATCAAAGTATTTCTGTAACCTACATGAAAAAAAGAACCTTAATTTTTTTAAGTCAGTTACTTGAAGGATATGGCGCTTTTCAACTAAAAAAAGGCACACACTAGATTCATAACAGTTTAATACCAATATTAAACACAATAATATAGAGCCATTCGTGATCTCTTTCTCCAGGCATAGACCAAGGTTTACAAGTGCAGTTTTTCATTGTAACTCTTCATCTCAATTACAGTGTATTCTCACAAAGCAATGCTTGTATACTTGCAATAAGGTTGCCACCCAGTACACAGACCCAGAGTAGAAGATAAGTGGAATATCTGGGAATTGATGATAGAAAGAAGTAAACACTTAAGTTTTTTCCACTTCCTTTCGAATAACCAATCCACCCTCCTTCCCCAAAAATGCTGTTGAGTTGAGATATTTGTTCTGCAATAATGTTCAAAGTACTTGCTGCTTCTGTTTGAAATAAAGGCAACAGAAACCTAAATTATGTTATTCGCAGGTCCAAGCGCAGTTCTGAAACCTTTCTTCATGACTGCTTAACAGTTCGTTATGTCTTATTGAACCAAAAGCGCAATTTGTAGGAGCAATTTATTAAAGGAAAACTAAACATTCCCAGTTAGTTGCTGTTTAGTTCTGTTTGAAGTATAGGCAACAGAAAGCAATATCTGGATATGTAAAGAAAAAGCTTTTCATGTGATTGGTCCTCAGGCATATTCAGAAGGCAAATGAAATTGTGTATCACTCCTTCAAGAAGAGCCACTGGAGCCTCTCTACCAATGCTTCAGTCCCAGAACCATTCTGAAAAATCTTTTCTGCGCCCTCTCAAGGAAATTCATGCACTTCCAGAACAATGGATAAACCCATTGTTTCTGCCTGCTCCTGCCCCACCAAACTCATTTCATCCTACCTTGAATCTATCCTTTCTCCCTGGTTCAATCCGTCCCCACCTATATCTGCAACACCTCACGTGCCCTCCACCTCTTCAACTTCAGAATCCCCGAACCGGACCGCCTCATCTCCACAATGGATGTCCAATCCCTTTATACCTCTATCCCCCACACAAAAGGTCTGAAAGCACTTCGCTTCTTCCTGGATCAAAGACCTGACCATTCACCCTCTCCACCCTCCTCCGCCTGGCAGAACTTGTCTTTACCCTCAATAATTTCTCCTTCAACTCATCCCACTTCCCTCAGGTTAAAGGAGTAGCAATGGGTACCTGTATGGGTCCCCCCTATGCCTGCCTGTTTGTAGGCTTTGTGGAGCAATCCATGCTGCAAGCCTACACAGGCAAACCACCCCACCACCCCCCCACCCCCCAGTATATAGACAACTACATTTGGGGCTGCCTCATGCACCCACTTGCCAGCTTCATCCACTTTGTGTCCAACTTCCACCCCAACTTCAAACTCACCTGGTCCATCTCTCCCCTTCTTTAATCTTTCTGTCTTGGGAGAAAAGCTTTCCACTGACATATACTATAAACCCTCCAACTCCCACAACTCCCTGGATTACACTTCCTCACACCCTTCCCCCTGCAAAGATTCCATCCCCTTCTCTCAATTTTTCTATCTCGACTGCATCAGTTCCCAAGATGAAGTTTTCCAGTCGAGAGCTTCTGAAATGTCTCCCTTCTTCTTCAAACGTAGCTTCCTCTCCATCACTTTCGACTCAGCCCTCACCCGCATCTCCTCCACTTTTCACTCATCTGTCTTGGCTCCCTCTGCCCCAGATGCAACAAACATAGAATCCCCTGCATCCTCACCTACCACTCCACTAGCTTCAAATCCATCACATTATCCGCTGGAATTTCCTGCACTTAATACAGGACCCCACTGCCAGACACATCTTTCCCACTCTTCCTCTCTGTACCTTCCGCAGGGACCACTCCCTCCCCGATTCCCTCGTGGACTCATCCCTCCCCACACATCGCATATCCGGCACCTTCCCCTGTGCCTGCTGGAGGTGTAACACTTGTACCCACACCTCCTCCCTCACCACGGTCCGGGTGACCTGCCAGTATGTCTGTCTGTGACCTTATGTATTGTCCCACCCTGACCACCTGCAGATTGGCGAAACAACACCTTATTTTCCATCTGGGCACTCTTCAGCCAGATGGCATGAACATTGACTTTACTGCTTTCTATTAAACCTGTTTGCCTTTTCTTCCCCGTCCCTAATTTCCTGCCTTTCTATTTCTTTCATCCACACACCCCTGCCTTCCCCCCTCCCCCTCAGTGCTGCTTTCCCCTCTCTTCTTCTGTTTTCTCCTGTCCTGCCACCCCCTCCCACTCTTTCGTTCTGATGCTCGCTGACATTTTTCATACTTTGATGAAGGCTCAAGCCCGAAATGTCAGTTATGTATCCTGCCTTTGCTACTGTTTGACTGCTTAGTTTCTCCAGCATTTTGTGTTTTTACTTCAACCAGAATTTTGTTTTACTCCAGAAGCGTGCTACTCAGTTGTGTATGAACAATGTTTTATAAAGGATCTTCATGATTTCCTTGATTTTACATTTTAAACCTGTTTATCAAGCCAAGGATTCTATTTACATTTCTGGCCACTTTCTTAATCCATCCTGCAATAGAACCATAGAACATTGCAACACAGAAACAGACGTCTTCTGCCTTTCTAGTGTATGCAAAACCATTTTTTTTACCTAGTCCCACTGACCTATACCCAGTCCAAAACCCTCCATACCTCTCCCATCCATGTACCTGTCCAAATTCCTCTTAAATTATAAAATCGAGCCCACATTCACCACTTGAGCTGGAAGCTCATTCCACGCCCCACCAGTCTCCGTATGAAGAATTTTCCCCTCATTCCTCACTAAACATTTCCCCTTTCACTCTTAACCCATGTCCTCTGGTTTGTATCTCACCTACTCTCAATGGAAAAAAGCCTATCTGCATTTACTCTGTCAATCCCCCTCATAATTTTAAATACCTCTATCAAATCTCCACTCATTCTTCTATGCTCCCAGAAATAAAGACCTAACCTGTTTAACCTTCCCTGTAACTTAGTTCCTGAAGTCTGAGCAACATCCTAGTAAATTTTCTCTGCACCTTTTCTATCTTATTGATATATTTCCTGTAGTTAGGTGACCAAAACTGCACACAATACTCCAAATTTGGCCTCACCAATGTCTACAACTTCAACATAGCATCCCAACACCAGTGCTCTGCTCAATACTTTGATTTATGAAGGTCAATATGCCAAAAGCTCTCTTTACAACCCTATCCACCTGTAACGCCACTTACAGGGAATTATGTATCTTTATTCCCAGATCCCTACCTCACTCCTCAGTGCCCTACCATTCACCGTGTACGTCCTTTCTTGGTTTGTCCTTCCAAAATGCAACACTTCACACTTGTCTGCATTGATTTCTATCTGCCATTTTTCCAGCTGGTCCAGATCCCCCTGCAAGATTTGAAAACATTCTTCATTGTTCACAACACCTCCAATCTTAGTGTCATCTTCGAACTTGTTGATACAATTTACCTCCTTATCATCCAGATCTTTGATATAGAAGACAAACAATCCCAATCCATGCATTGTAGATCCTTTCTCATTTCCTCAAAATTGGCCTTTCTCCAATTTCGAATCTCAAATGAAGGCCCAGACCTATCCTTCTCCATAATTAATTTAAAACTAATGGCATTATGATTACTGGACCCAAAATGTGCCCCTACACATGCTTCTGTCACCTGCCCTGTCTCATTCCCTAATTGGGGATCCAGTATTGCGCTCTCTCTAGATGGTACCTTCATATATTGATTTAGAAAACTTTCCTAAACACATTTGACAAACTCAAAGCCATCCATCCAGCCCTTTTACAGTATGGGAGTCGCAGTCAATATGTGGAAAGTTAAAATCTCCTACTACCACAACCTTATGTTTCTTGCAGCTGTCTGCTATCTCTCTACAGATTTGCTCCTCTATTTCTCACTGACTATTGGGCAGTCTATAATACAACCTCATGAGTGTGGTCATACTTTTCCCATCCCTCAGCTCCACCCATAAAGCCTCAGTAGACGAGCCCTTTGTTCTTACCTGCCTGAGCACAGCTATGATATTTTCCCTGATGAGCAATGCCACTCCTCCCCCTTTCATCCCCCCCACCCCTGTTCTATCGCATCTAAAGCAATGGAAGCCCATAACACTGATCTGCTAGTCCTGCCCCTCCTGCAACCAAGTTTTACTGATGGCCACAATGTCATAATTCCACGTGCCACTCCATGCTCTAAGCTCATCTGCCTCTCCTTGCATTGAAATAGATGCACCTGAGAACATTTCCACCATGTTCAACCCTTTGACTTCTAATGGTGCATGCAATTTTAACATAATCTTTTCCTGCCTCCACTCCTCTATCTGCTCTGGCACTCTGGTTCCCCTCCCTCTTTAAATCTAGTTTAAAACCCATCAGAGCAGCGCTAGCAAACCTTCCTGCAGGGATATGGGGGCTTAAGCAGCTGAGTTTTACTAATATTTTGTTTGTGATTTTCCAGCATCCATAGTCTTTTGATTTTAATTTTCTGCCACAGTTAGAAGTTTGGATATGTACAATCTTTCTCTACTCTCACCGATCCATGCCTCCTTTAGAATTATACTCTTCAAAATAAAGGGTACACAGCTTCTTTTGGGATGGTAGAGGTACAGAATGACAATCCAAGCATGTTTATTATGACAAAACATAACCTGATACAGACAATTGAAGCCACTTAAATGAAGGCAGAAATACTGGAATTTATTAACAATCCAGATTCTATTCAGATTGCTACTGTGAAATTACAAGATAATAATTTCTTTTTTGAAAAATATCTGGATGATTATTTATATATAGCAATGCATTTCTTTTTTGAAATATGTGATATTTTTAATGTTATGCAGCGTAATTTGCATGAAATAATTCTACAACTCTTAACAGTCTAGGTTTTGACCCAACTAATCTGTCACCATTGATTTCAGTTAAGATAATCATAACCTATTATAATTCAAAATCCTATAATTTGTAGAGCATTTATTTTTATTTTTAAAAAGTTATCAGTGGATTCTTCCTTAGGATAATAATGACTTGTTTTTGGGAGTCCACTTATTTTTCACACTATAAACCATACTGACCAAAATACATACAGACATTTTTTCTCATGAATATATAGTGTCATTTTCTCCCCTTTTTCCCCCCTCCCTTCCCTCCCTCCCTCACCCCCCCCTTCCAATTTATTTAAAGTTCAATCTATAAGATACATTAAACCCGTTAAACAATGTCGTCACTTAATAAAATAAACGGAATTTTTTATCTTTTACTTTTATATACTGAGTCAGTTCATTTCGTTGTCTTCTCCTTCTGTCATTTTAGGTGGTGGAGGTCCGTGGTAGGATTTCTCTATTGTGTTTCATGTATGGTTCCCATATTTGTTCGAATATTGTGATGTTATTTTTTAAATTATATGTTATTTTTTCCAATGGAATACATTTATTCATTTTTATGTACCATTGTTCTATTCTCAAGTTGTCTTCTAATTTCTAGGTTGACATAATACATTTTTTTGCTACAGCTAAGGCTATCATAATAGATCTTTTTTGTGTTCCATCTAAATCAAGTCCAAATTCTTTATTTCTTATATTACTTAGAAGGAAGACCTCTGAGTTTTTTGTCATGTTGCTTTTTGTGATTTTATTTAATATCTGGTTTAGATCTTCCCAAAATTTTTTCACTTTCTCACATGTCCAAATTGCATGTATTGTTGTTCCCGTTTCCTTTTTACAGCCAAAATATCTGTCTGATACTGTTGGGTCCCATTTATTTAACTTTTCGGGTGTGATGTATAGCCTGTGTAACCAATTATATTGTATCATGCATAACCTCATGTTTATTGTATTTCACATAGTTCCGGAGCATAGCTTTTCCCATGTTTCATTCTTTATCTTTATGTTTAGATCTTGTTCCCATTTTTGTTCAGGTTTACAGTTAGTTTCCTCGTTCTCCTTTTCTTGCAGTTTGATGTACATGTTTGTTATAAATTTTTAAATTATCATTGTGTCTGTAATCACATATTCAAAATTGCTTCCTTCTGGTAACCTCAGACTGTTTCCCAATTTGTCCTTCAAGTAGGTTTTCAGTTGGTGGTATGCAAACCTTGTGTCGTGAGTTATATTATATTTGTCCTTCATTTGTTCAAAAGATAATAACTTATTTCCCGAAAAACAATTTTCTATTCTTTTGATCCCTTTTCTCTCCCATTCTCTGAAGGAAAGGTTATTTATTGTGAAAGGGATTAGTTGATTTTGTGTCAATATTAATTTTGGTAGTTGATCATTTATTTTACGTGAATCTTCTTCCAAATGTTGAGCAGATGATGCAATACTGGTGAATTCCTACGTTGCACCAATTTATCATCCCACTTATGTAGTATATGTTCAGGTATCTTCTCCCCTATTTTATCTAGTTCTAATCTGGTCCAATCTGGTTTTTCCCTTGTTTGATAAAAATCTGATAGGTATCTTAATTGTGCTGCTCTATAATAATTCTTAAAGTTTGGTAGTTGTAAACCTTCTTGTTTGTACCATTCTGTTAATTTATCTAGTGCTATTCTCGGTTTCCCCCCTTTCCATAAGAATTTCCTTATTATTTTCTTTAGCTCCTTGAAGAATTTCTCTGTTAGGTGAATTGGTAATGATTGAAATAGGTATTGTATCCTTGGGAAGATGTTCATTTTAATACAGTTTACCCTTCCTATCAGTGTTAGTGGTAAGTCTTTCCAGTGCTCTAAGTCATCTAGTAATTTTTTCATTAATGGCTGATAATTTAGTTTATATAGATGGCCGGGATTATTATTTAGTTGTATACCTAGGTATCGAATTGCTTGTGTTTGCCATCTAAATGGTGATTCTTTCCTGAATGTTCAACATCATTCAACATGGACAACTAATAACGATACACCTGAGGTTTTTTGGAAGGGGTCTGGGGGCGTGGGCTGGGCTGCAGGTTTTGAACAACCGAGCTGCAGGCTGGGTGGAGGTAGGAGATGGACAATTGGCAATCTAAGAGGGAAAGTGGCAGCAGTGAATAATAGATGGCCTCACTCTTAAGGCAGAACTGTAGCTTGCAGCTGGACAATGAAGTGAGCAGCATTGGATAGAGAGTGGAAGAGTTGAAAGATGACTAAAATGAAGTGATAAGTAAAGTGGAAGGGGAGCAGAAGGGAGATTGAAAGGGAGAACTGAAGGTTGTGTGTGTGTGTAAACATTTTGCACTCGATTCCATATTTTTCTGGCTGAAGTTTAAAAATTATTTTTATACCTATAAAAACAACTTTTATTAAATGTCTGAAAGATTAAAAAGCAAGAATATTGAACAACCATACAGAATTGTCAGCAAAGAACAAATTGAAAGAACTTCTGTCCAAATAAGTGTAAAGTTGAGTCCCAGACTTGTGGTTCAGTACCATAAAGTATTGCAAAACAATATATTTTTTTTTAAAAAAGGAAGTATTAAAGCCTAATTCAGTTACTGTCCATGGATCAGTGAAATTGCACTTACGTTTCCCTGACTTCCTGGCAGTCTAGAAGCAATTTTAACCCCATTTTTCAAGTTCAAAATGAAACCCAGGCTGCATAGAAGATTAATACTCTGTAGAAAAATAGCGAGAGGAAGAAGAATCATTTTACATCAATTATAATGATCTTATTTTCCTGCTCTGTAAATCTACAAAAAAATCCGTTACTTCCTTTATTGTGTCATTTTAGCATGAACAGTTGAAATCATTTGCCAATATCATTAAGTGATATATTGACAAAACAAACTCTGAATCAATTATGAAACCATACCACAGTCCAGACTGGGAGATTTGCACTACTTATCAATCAGGGAGAATATCACACCTGCATCCTGGAGGGTTCAACGCGTGAACCAATATGGCTGGACCTCATAAATAAGATAGCTATATTTTCCACCCCTTGATAGCCAGCAGAACAATTTAAAATTATTCAGCATTCTTGACAATAGGCATATTACCCATGCTGATATTTTAGTTCAATAAGATTTCAAAGAGGAAACTTATCATTACAGTATGTGAAAAGTTGTGTTTTACATGCAGCTGGTACCTGAACTATTTTATCTCAAGAAAATACACCAAATTCACCAGTAAAATTAACTGGGATTATCCATGAGATGACACATAGGATGCATTTAAATCAGCTATTTGCTCCAGGTATTTTACAACCTGTGCCATTTGAAATACCACGAAAGATTCCAGCTTCTAGATCATGTTCTAGCAAGTTAAGATTACTTGCCTCCAGAAAGCTTATCGTAGGTACAAGTTGAGTATAAAGCCTTATTGGATGATTAAGACTGCAGTAGACTGCAGTAGAAGTTTAACACTGTATAAATTTTACATCAATTAAGTGATCTTATTTTCCTTCCTTGAAAATCTGCATAAAAATCCGTCGATCATTGACCAATTTTAGCATAATCTATTGAAATAATTTGGTCAACTTAATTGAATGATATATCAACAGTCTAAATCAATAATAAAACCATACTCGCAGTTCAAAGTGGTGGGGGAATTGCATTACTGATCAGGGAGAATGATACAGCAATATCCTGAGGACACATCCAGTGAGGCAATATGGGAAGAGCTCAGAAATAAGAAAGCTGCAATCAGTATCAATAGCCTATACTTTAGGTTTCCTGATAGCCAGAGGTGGATAGAGGAACAGATATGTAAGGAGATAATGCGGATGTAAAAAAATAACACATTTGTTGCAGTGGGTGACAGTAATTTCCTCAATCTTGACCTGGACTTCTCAGCGCAGAGGTTTAGATGGGGCAGAATTTGTTGAAGATTTTTTTGACCACCGTGATCCAATGAGGAAAGTGCTAGGATGCCCTAATCAGAATGACCCACAGTCACCAGGAGTGGATGTTACCACTAGAGCCATCAATCACCAGACTGTCCCATGCCTTTAAGTCAAGTTTGTCTAAATTTCTGTAAATAGCTCACTCCCCATTGTTTTGAATAGGAAGAGAAGTAAAGAGAGTTCGGGTGTGGTTTGATGAAACTCTGTGTCTGTCGTTAATTCTCTGAGAAAATTTAAAGTGGGACTTAGATTCCTCAGCCAAGTGTGTAGCCCAAACTTTTTGGGCACAGTTACAACATATTTTGGCGACGAGGCTGAAGAAAAATGTCAGTAACAATGGAACAGCTCAAGGCTGTCCTCAAACAACAGCAAGAGAGCTTTGAACTGACACATGTAAAGCTAATGGACCAGCTGGTGGCAAAAAATGTCCTTTGGAGCTTCAATAATCATTGATGAAAGTGAGCATCCAGTTAAAACAAATTCTCCAGACGCATTAATAAATTCTGCCACTGAGTTTAATTATGACTCAGAGTCATGTACTTTTTAAACTTGGTACAAAAAGTATGAAGAATTGTTTTCAGAAGACTTTTCCAAGTTCAGTGAGGCATGGACGATTAGGCTGTTGTTGGGGAAGTTAGGCACTCAAGAACATGAGCACTACATAAACTTTATTCTGCCAAAACTTCCCCGGGAGCTCAGTTTCAGGAAAACACGAATTAATGGCAGAAATATTCGGTGAACAAACATCACTGTTCAACATTCGGTATCAGTGTTTCAGTGTGCCCGATGGAAATGTGGGGGGTCTGGTGGTCAGTGGGGAACTGGCTGATGGAGGACCTCAGTTTTCTTCAGGCTGACTTTCAGGCCAAACATTTTGGCAATTTCCGCAAAACAGGATGTCATGCGCTGGAGAGCTGGCTCTGAATGTGCAACTAAAGCGGCATCGTCTGCAAAGAGTAGTTCACGGACAAGTTTCTCTTGTGTCTTGGTGTGAGCTTGCAGGCTCCTCAGATTGAAGAGACTGCCATCCGTGCGGTACTGGATGTAAACACCGTCTTCATTGTTGAGGTCTTTCTTGGCTTGTTTCAGCATCATGCTGAAGAAGATAGTAAAGAGGGTTGGTGCAAGGACGCAGCCTTGCTTCACACCGTTGTCAATGGAGAAGGGTTCGGAGAGCTCATTGCTGTATCTGACCCGACCTTGTTGGTTTTCATGCAGTTGGATAACCATGTTGAGGAACTTGGGGGGGGCATCCGAGGCGCTCTAGTATTTGCCAAAGCCCTTTCCTGCTCACGGTGTCAAAGGCTTTGGTGAGGTCAACAAAGGTGATGTAGAGTCCTTTGTTTTGTTCTCTGCACTTTTCTTGGAGCTGTCTGAGGGCAAAGACCATGTCAGTAGTTCCTCTGTTTACGCGAAAGCCACACTGTGATTCTGGGAGGACATTTTCGGCGACACTAGGTATTAGTCTATTAAGGAGAATCCTAGCGAAGATTTTGCCTGCAATGGAGAGCAGTGTGATACCCCTGTAGTTTGAGCAGTCTGATTTCTCGCCTTTGTTTTTGTACAGGGTGATGATGATGGCATCACGAAGGTCCTGAGGTAGCTTTCCTTGGTCCCAGCAGAGCATGAAAAACTCATGCAGTTTGGTATGCAGAGCTTTGCCGCCAGCCTTCCAGACCTCTGGGGGGATTTCATCCATACCTGCTGCTTTGCCACTTTTCAGTTGTTCAATTGCCTTATATGACTCTTCCCGGGTAAGGACCTCATCCAGCTCTAGCCTCAAGGGTTGTTGAGGGAGCTGGAGCAGGGCGGATTCTTGGACTGAGCAGTTGGCACTGAAAAGGGATTGGAAGTGTTCTGACCATTGATTGAGGATGGAGATCTTGTCGCTGAGGAGGACTTCGCCAAAGCAGAGGGCTTTGGACTTGGGGTGAGGGGCCGTACACCGCCTTTAGTGGCCTGGAAGTCAGCCTGAAGAAAACTGAGGTCCTCCATCAGCCAGCTCCCCACCATGACCACCAGCCCCCCCCACATTTCCATCGGGCACACTGAACTCAAAACGGTCAAACAGTTTACCTACCTCGGCTGCACCATTTCATCTGATGCAAGGATCGACGAAGAGATAGACAACAGACTCGCCAAGGCAAATAGCGCCTTTGGAAGACTACACAAAAGAGTCTGGAAAAACAACCACCTGAAAAAACACACAAAGATCATAGTGTACAGAGCCGTTGTCATATCCACGCTCCTGTTCGGCTCCGAATCATGGGTCCTCTACCGGCATCACCTACAGCTCCTAGAACGCTTCCATCTGCGCTGTCTCTGCTCCATCCTCAACATTCATTGGAATGACTTCATCACCAACATCGAAGTACTCGAGCTGGCAGAGTCCGCAAGCAACGAATCCATGCTGCTGAAGACCCAACTGCGCTGGGTAGGTCACGTCTCCAGAATGGAGGACCATCGCCTTCCCAAGATCGTGTTATATGGCAAGCTCTCGACTGGCCACTGAGACAGAGGTGCACCAAAGAAGAGGTACAAGGGCTGCTTAAAGAAATCTCTTGGTGCCTGCCACATTGACCACCGCCAGTGGGCTGATATCACCTCCAACCATGCATCTTGGCGCCTCACAGTTCGGTGGGCAGCAACCTCCTTTGAAGAAGACCGCAGAGCCCACCTCACTGACAAAAGACAAAGGAGGAAAAATGCAACACCCAACCCCAACTAACCAATTTTCCCTTGCAACCGCTGCAACCATGCCTGCCTGTCCCGCATCGGACTTGTCAGTCACCAACGAGCCTGCAGCAGACGTGGGCATACCCCTCCATAATCTTCGTCCGCGAAGCCAAGCCAAAGAAAGATCAGTGTTTAAAAATGACCGAGAGAGATACAGAAGATTTTGTGGCATATGTGAGTATGATAAATAGACAGTGCGAGCATTTTAAACTCTACGCTGACTGAAGACCAGTTAAAGTGTAGTTTTTCTAGTGGGAATGCAATTGCACCAAGAAGCAGTTTGCAAGAGAAGATTGAGCAGGAGTCTGACATGACCTTTCAAAAATTAACTGCCGAATGCAAATGCTTAATTAATTTAAAACTTGGCAACAAAATGGTGGAAGCAGCACACCTGTCTTCAAACCAGGCCCAGATAGTCAAGTCAGCAGACCCCGCTAGACAAATAAAAGTGTGACCCGACCTGCTAAACTGCCTAGCGCCTGTTGGAACTGCAGTGAGTGGCATTATGGTCACAACTGCCCTACAGGTGGCAGTGCTGCAGTAAATGCAAGTGCCTGGGGCATAAAGCAGAATGCTGTAGAACTGGCAGATGGAAAACACCTGATAAGTTAGGTTCACACACAGAAGTGAAACCAGTCACAGCAACTTTCAAGGTGGTAAACACCAAGTGCAGGAAATATGTGAAAGTGCACATTAACAGCATCCAAGTGAGGCTTCAGATTGGTCAGCCAGAGGTGACTCCAACCAAAAACACGGCACGGAATGCTTCTGGGGGGATCCTGGAGTTGCTAGGCAAAGTTGACTGCTCCATCAGTTTAAACGGCACAGAAGGAAATGAATCATGTTAGCTGGTAAAATGTCCTGACCTCAATCTCATGGGTCTCGACTGGATCAAAAAGTTGAACCTTCTGGACCATCCACCTAATGATATTTGTCAAACGTTGGAAGTGGCACATACCCCAACAGTGGCAAATACAACACAAGAGTTGCTGGTACAGTAAGACCAACACCATGCAATGGTATTTTCCAAAAGCCTCAGATGGTGCACTAAAACAAAGGTGAAATTCTGCCTTCTGCCAAATGTGAAACTGACTTTCAAGCCAAAACTACCTGTCCCATACGCAGCACTGCAAGAAGTCGGGCAAGAATTGGAACGGCTGCAACATGAAATAGTAATTGAACAGGTCAACTACTCATCATGGGCTGCACCTATTGTGGTGTTGAAGAAATCGAATGGATCCATACATCTGTGTGCTGATTTCTCAGCTGGTCTGAAAGCAGCATTGGACACCCATCAATACCCATTGCCATTGGCTGATTACCTTTTCATGAAGCTGAATGGGGGCAAATGCTTTGCGAAGATCGACTTAGCAGAGGCATATCTACAGGTGGAGGTTGATGCCAAATCGCGAGAATTTCTGTTCAGATACACCCGTCTTCCATTCGGAGTGAAGACTGCTCCAGCTATCTTTCAACAGATCATAAGACACAATGCTGAATGGTGTTTCGGGAGTTGGTCATGGGAGCACATGCTTGAGAATAGTTTGATCGTCTTGATTACGTTTTGTCCCACATCATCGACTATGGTTTTCGAGTCTGTCCAGAAAAATGCACATTTTTCATGAAGACAGTGAAATATCCAGGTTTCATCGTTGACAAACATGGGTGGCGGCCAGTTCCACAAAATATTGATGCGATCAGGCATATGCCTGCACCCCTAGATGTGATCACACTACGTTCATTCTTGGGTCTTATTAATCATTATAGTTCATTTCTGCTGGAGATGCATAAACTCCGTGATCCACTCAACAAGCTCCTTACTAAGAGTAGCAAATGGAATTGGACTTCAAACTGTCAAGAGTCATTTAATCAAGTTAAAACAATGCTAAATTCAAACCTTCTTTTGACGCACTACGATCCAAATTTGGAGATTGTCGTAGCTTCAGATGCATCACAGTCTGGGTGGATGCAATCATTTCACACATATTCCCAGATGGGAATCAAAAGGCCATGGCACACGCAGCACGCACGCTCTTTAACCGCCGTAGAGTGTAACTATGGGGCAAATTGAAAAGGAGGCTCTAGCAGTTGTTTTTGCGGTGAAGAAATTCCATAAAATGCTCTATGGGTGGCAATTCACTCTCTGAAAGATCACAAGCCACTATTAGCAGTATTTGGTTCAAAGAAAAGAATTCCAATTTACACAGCAAACATGGACAACTTGGATATGATTTCAAAATTAAATACCTGCCGACTACAAGCTGATGCATTGTCAAAACTCAAAACAGTCGGAAGATATTCTTGTTGCAGGATAGGGGAGGATCACTTAAGGACAATGGAGAGGAAGTGGGTAAGATAATAAATGAGTACTTTTCATTGGTATTCACCAAGGAGGAAACAGTATCTAACCATAAGATTTAGGAGCAGAAATAAGATATTCAGCCCATCAAGTCTGCCCCACCATTTAATCATGAGCTGATCCATTATCCCACTCAGCCCCACTGCCCATCCTTTTCCCTATTACCTTTGATGCCCTGGCTAATCAAGAATCTCTCATTATCTGTCTTAAATACGGCCATAGTAAAATCAGGGAGGGGTGTTTTGATATTCAAGACAATGTTGATATCAAGGAAGAGGTAGTGGGTGGGTCTCTTGAAAAGAGACTTAAAAAGATTAAGTGCTTAGGGCCTGATGAGATCTGTCAAGTTATTGAGGGAAGCAAGAGAGTACATTGCATTTAGCTTAACAGAGATCAGTCAAGATATAGGTTAAGTTCCAGAAACTGGAGAATAATAAATGTTGTTTAAGGACAATTGGGATAATCTGCAATTTATAGGCCAGTGTGTCTGACATCAGTGCTATGGAATTATTGAAGAACTGGATTCAGAACAGAATTTAGTCTGAATTAGAAAAGCATTTGAAATATTAGAGACATTCAGCATGGCTTTGTGTGGGACAGGTTATGTCTGGTGAACCTGATTAAGTTTTTGAGGAGATGGCAAAGATGATTGATGAGGGTAGCGCAGTGGATGTTGTCTATGTGGACTTTATTAAAAGACAGAGCAGATATGGAGAACATAAGAAATAGGAGGAGGAGTAGATCCTGCTCTAGGATTCAATTACTGACTGGAGTTCTGTGACCAGTGGTGTGCCACAGGAATCAGTTCTTGAAGGAGCCTCTGTGGCTTGTGATGTATATAAATTATTTGGATGAAAATGTAGGTGATCTTGTTAGTAAGATTATAGACAATAGCAAAGATGGTTGGGAAAGGACACAGTAAGATATAAATTGGTTGGAAATATAAGCTGTTCTATGTTCAAAGTATTAAATGTGATGACCTGACTATGAAGAGGCAACTTTGGAGATATGGATTATGGAGGTGACCATAATCTTCAGGATCAAGTGCAGAATATTGATATCACCTCTCGGCCCCGATGCCTACCTCCAAATTCCATTTAATGCTGGAAGCAATACCAGATCTTCTGATACCAAGTGTCGTAGCTTTTGAGAGATTAGTCTTTTTTTGTAGTTGTGGTTCTGGAGTATGCAGCAAAGATGGGTAGAGATCATCTTTTGTGTATTATCCCCTCAGGAGCTTTTCCAACAGAACCTTCAGCTACCTACAGAGCTAAATGTTTTTCCATGTCTAGACTCATCTATATACAATACTGTCAAAGTAGGAACCATCGCTTTCTGTGCTGGTACACATAAACTTTCATTACAGTCAAAGTACACAAAACAGCACTCAAGTAATATAACAATAAAAACTGACAAATGTTTCTTTGGAGATGGCATTATATGCAAAACAATCTGCTTATAATTAAGCAATACAGTTTGTATAAAAGATTACATCCATTGCTTACTATTGATATTTGCAACACTCCAAATTAATTAAAAGTGCGGGAATGTGAATCTCTGCATCCTCTGAAACAAAGTAATTTAATTTGTAACTCATCTTCCTTGTTCCAGTCTCAGCCACATTGTTAACTGCTCTTTCCTCCCCACATTGCTTGTTCCCACCGTCATTCTTCTGTTATCATACTCTCTCCAAAAAAAACCACTGGCTCCTCTTTTCAATAATATTGTACCCCCACTCAAAATACCCAAACCATGCTGGAATCCTTTCAGACAGGTTTCCATTCCTGCAAGAGTACTGAAATCCTTCTTATCAAAGACAAAATTGACATACTCATAAACTATTCCTCCTCATGTCTCAGCCTGTTGCAGCCTATAGTAAGATTGATTACATCCTCCTACTATAATACCTTCCTGCTGTTTTTTTGAGTTGTGGGATGTTACTTGTTTGATTTCATTCCTATGTATTCTCCAATTACTTCCATTACGACTTCAATACTGCTACTTCCCCATAACAATGACCATGAAATGATTAGATTATCATTAAAAACTCAGCTTGTTTACTCACATCTTTCAATCAACTATCTTCGACCAGACTGACTCCACACCCAGATAATGTGAACAATTCTAAGTAAAAACAAATGCTGGAGAAACTCAACTGGTCAAAAAGTGTACTTTATATAGCAAAGATAAAGTTACATAACCAATGTTTCAGGCTTGAGTCCTAAAATAATGAAAAAAATGTTGGCAAGCACCTGAACAAAGTGGTGGAGAGGGGCAGAAGGACGAGCACCATCCCAAAGGCAGGAGCTGGATAAGGGAGGGGAGGGCACACCAGCAGGCAGAGGGAGGTGGGATGGCTCTGTGAATGAAGAAGGAAGGGGAGAAGGAGTGGTGATGTGGAGAGCAAGAGGAAAGAAGACAAAGGGAAAGGGAAGTGAGGGAGAACAGAGAGTAGGCCAGCAGAAACTGGAAGTCGATATTAATGCCATTCATTTGGAGAATGCCCCAACACAAAATCAAGTGTTGTTTCTCCAATTTATGGGTGTCTTGGTGGGATAGTGCACAATGCCATGGACAGATATGAGAGCATGGGAGTGCGGCGCGGAATTGAAGTGTTTGGCCACTGAGAGATTGATGTGGACAGATTGAAGGTGCTCCCAGTCTGCACATAATCTCTCCAATGTAGAGAAAGACATAAAGGAAGCACCATATGTAGTAGATAACTCCAGTGGATATGCAAGTGAAGTGTGAAGCATTGCTTCACCTGAAAGATGATGAGGGCGGAGGTGTGGGCACAAGTGTGGCACTTCCTGCGTCCACAAGGGTAGGAGCTGGGGGACGATTGGTGGGAGTTATGAGTGGATAAGGGAGTCATAAACGGAGCAGTCCCTAAGGAAGAAGGAGAGGAGAAGGTGTATCGAGTTTTCATGTTGTAGGTGGCAGAAATTACATAAGATATTATGTGTTGGATGTGGAGACTAGTCGGGTGGTTGGTAAGGACAAGGGGAATCCTACGTTGTTTAGGTCTGGGGGCAGAGAGAGCAGATGAGCAGGAAATGGAGTTGATAGTGGTGCAAGAGAAGCCATATTTGTGAAAGAAGGCAGACATTTCGGATGATATGGACTGGAAGATTTTGCTGGGTGTGAAGCTGAGGAATTTTTCCAACATTGTGCTTTTACTTCAACCACGGTGTCTGCAGATGTTTGTGTTTTACTTTTTGTGAACAATTCTAAACTAGCCCAGCAAAATATTCTGTTCAAGGCAAAAAATGCTTGCCTTGACAGTAATGCCTCGTCCTGAAAACTATTAAATCAATAAATATTTTAAAAAGCCTTGCTGTGGCATACTGCCTCCCTGCCAGGGATCTGAGACCCTCACAAATTAAAATAAATTGGCTGTAAAGAGATGCTGAATGACTCCAGAAGTTCTGCTGCTGGCTTTAATAGGCTTTAATCACTATAAACATACAAGCATATCTTACAGGAATCCTGAGGGAAAGGAGTTACAATATCAGGTGCGGGCCAACCAATACAATGCATGTATTACCTGTCCACCACATTCACCCCTTCTTTTGGACCAAAGTCCAGTGGGATGAATTTTCAGAGTCCATTCAATCTATTTACAGGTTCAGCCTGTCCGATGGATTCATCTGTCGAACTGACCGTCACAGTGCTGGCTATGGTGTAGCTGTTGGCTCCTGGGCAATGCTCTGTGTAACGGGCTGCAATTCAGGTGGCTGAACAGAATCATTTGGGGCTGGATCGAGGTTGGGGGGAGAGATGTGGGTTGGGGTTCGGGTAGTGCATCTGGAGCTAATGGTAGGGTTGGATACCCGACCGTGTCCCTGGTAGACATGGGGAAAGGGGAGGGAACTGGTCAGACGACCATGGTCAGTCCTGCAAGTGCCTCAGTTGTGGGGGCTCCTGCATGTGCCAGGTCCCAGACAGAAACAGTGTCTCTCCTCCCATCCTGGTATTACATGTAGGCATACTGGGGGTTCACATGGAGGAGGTGGACCTTCTTGACTAGGGGGGTCTGTTTTATGGGTTCTGATGTGTCTCCAGGCCCTGGGGTCATCAGCCAGACAGGTAGCGTGGTTCCTGACATCAACCTCTTGAGGAAGGAGAAGAATTTTTCATGCAACACAGCATTTGTTACAGTCCAGATGAGGGACCTGCTGGCATGGAGCACCTCTGGTAGCATATCATGCCACTGGGAGCCCTTTTGACTTGAGGGCCAGGTCTGCCCTCCATATGCTGCCATTCTCCCTTTCCACCTGGCCATTCCCTTAGGGGTTATAGCTGGTGGTCCCGTATGTGGCTATGCCTTTGGCTAGCAGGTATTGGCGCAACTCCTCGCTCATGATGAAGGACCCCCGGGCACTGTGGCCAGGTCATATCTTGGCAGGGGTTGGCAAACGAGAATCATGAGTATTCGTCAAAAATGTTGAGAAAATACACATTCCGGTTCGTGGAGAGAAGGGAGCCCTTGATGTCCATACTTAGACATTTAAAGGGGCGGGCAGCTGGATCAGGTGAGCTTTCTGTGGCCAGTAGAAGTGCGGCTTGTACTCCGCACAGACCAGACAGTTGTGGGTCACCTCCCTGATGTCCTCAACTGAGTATGGAAGGTTGCGGGCTCTCATAAAGTGATAGAGCCTGGTGAACCCAGGGTGGCTGAGGTTGTTGTGAAGGGCTTGGAGGCAGTCTGCTTGTGCATTAGCACAGGTACCCCAGGACAGGGCATCAGGAGGCTCATTGAGTTTCCTGGGCTGGTACATGATCTCGTAGTTATAGATTGACAGTTCAATTCTCCATCTCAGGATCTTGTTGTTCTTAATTTTTCCCCACTGTTTGTGTTTAAATATGAATGCGACTACACGTTGGTCAGTCAGCAAGGTGAACCGTTTGCCGGCTAGATAATGCCTCCTGTGGCGCACAGCTTCCACTGTGGCCTGCACCTCTTTCTCAATAGCTGAGAGTCGGAGTTCGGGGCCATGCAGGGTAAGGGAGAAAAATGCCACCAGTCTGATTAAGTGTGGCAGCCAGGGCAAAATCGGACACATCGCTCTTCATCTGGAATGGGATGGATTGATCTACCGGGTGCATCGCCACCTTGGCAATGTCGCCTTGATGCTAATGAAAGCCACTTGGGTTGCTGCCAACAGGGGAAAAGTGGTAGTTTTTACCAGAAGGGGAGCTTTGTCCACATAATTAGGGATTCGTTGTGCATAACATGAAAAGAACCCCACGCACCTTTTCAGGGCCTTGAGGTTATGGGGGAGTGGGAGCTCCAGCAGGGGCCGTATATGCTTAGGGTTGACTCCAATAACTTCATTCTCCACCACGTACCCTAGTACAGCCAGACATGAAGTACAGAACACGCATTTCTTCTGGTTATACATGAGATTTAGGGCTTTAGCTCTCTGGAGGAATTTTTCAAGTTAGCATGTCCGCTGTGCAGGGGAGGGTGTTGGCATCCAAGAGGGTGAACCAGTTAATGGTCTGGCTGTAATTTATGACCATCCTGTGCTTCTCTCCACTTTTTACCACCTCTACCTGCACTCTCCAAAGGCTGATGCTGGGCTCTATGATACCCTCGGCCAGGAGTCATTTAGCTTCGGCCTTGATCCCTGGGGCTGCGTCACTTCCTCTTAGTTGTCACAGGCTTACAGTTGGGAGGGAAGTTTTCAAACGGGGGGTGGTGGGACCTGGAGGGTGGACAGACTGCAGGTCATGAGCAGTAGGTGGTATTCGGTCGCTGATAGGCTGTGTTTGGGGAGATTGGCTGGTGTTTTAAAAGTTGGTTGTTATGGTCCATGAGGGAAGGAGGTGTTCCATCAGAACACTTTTAAGTTGGCACTGAAAGTCCAGCCCCAGTATGACTAATGCATAGAGTTGTGGCATAATGAGCAATTTAAAATTCTTGTACTTGGTGCCACCCATGGTTAATGCAGCTACCTCAGATTTTGGTTGAATGGGACTTGGAGACCAACAAGATTTTACACTGGACTGGGGTCACTGTGTGGGAGCAGTGCTGTACAGTGCCAGGTATATAAAGCTTTTGGTGCTTTCCATCTCGAACAAGCAGTTTGTAATGCGGCCATTTACCTCAGTGTTGATGGTGGACCATGCTAATTGATATGGGTTGCCCTAGTCCAGAATGATAGATGCCAGTGTGTGCTGATTGTCTGACTCGCTGCTGCTATATGTGTGTATTGGCAACCTCTGAGATGTCCACCCTGAAATGGCTGCCCCCGTGGTTCACACGCGGTCACCACCTGAAGTGACACCTACCTGGGCCATCGTCCCAGTGTTTCCGCCGCTCTGTTCTCTGCGACTGGAAGTGGAGCAGAAATTACATGGTCCAAGATGGCAACGACTGCTGTCCACATGCAGCACTACAAGGGGAAGGTCTTGACCTACATACCCTTGGGTACATAAGAAATAGGAGCAGGAGTAGGCCATCTGGCCATTAAGCCTACTCCGCCATTCAATAAGATCATGGCTGATCTGATTATTGACTCAACTCCACCTATCTGTCTTATCCCCATATCCTTTAATTCCTTTTTTATGTAAAAATCTATCAAACTGAACATTGAATAAGTTTAATGAAGTAGCCTCAACTGCTTCCCTTGGCAGAGAATTCCACAGATTCAATGCTCTCTAGGAAAAACACTTTTTCCTCATCTCCGTCTTAAATCTACTCCCCTGAATCTTGAGGCTGTCTTCCCTAGTTCTGGTCTCACCTACCAATGAAAACAATTTTCCTGCCTCTATCTTATCTATTCCTTTCATAATTTTATATGTTTTTATAAGATCTCCTCTCATTCTTCTGAATTTGAATGATGAGTATAAACGCAGGCGATTTAGTCTCTCGTAGGTCAACCCCCCCACCCCTCATCTCCAGGATCAACCTGGTGAACCTCCTGGACTGCCTCCAAGGCCAGTATATCCTTCCTCAATTATGGAGACCAGAACTGTACACAGAATTCCAGGTTCGGCCTCACCAGTAGCTTGTATACTTGCAGCATGACCTCCCTTGTCTTGAATTCAATCCCTCTAGCAATGAAGGCCAACATTCCATTTGCCTTCTTAATTACCTACTGTACCTGCAACACAACCTTTTGCAATTCAAGCACAAGTACCTTCAAGTCCTTCTGCACTACAGCATGCTGCCGTTTTTCATCATCTAAATAATAATCTGGTCATCTATTTTTCCTACCAAAGTGGATGACCTCCCATTTACAGCATTGTACTCCATCTGCCAGACCTTTGCCCACTCACCTAACTTAACTATATCCTTCCAAAGCCCCTCCACATCCTTTGTAGAGTTTGGTTTTCCACTCAATTTAGTATCATTCACAAACTTGGTTACACTACACACTGTCCCCTCTTCCAAATCACCAATGTAAATAGTGAACAGCTATGGCCCCAGCACCGACCCCTGTGGCACCCCAATTACCACTGTCTGCCAATCAGAAAAACACCCAATTATCCCAATTTTCTGCCTTCTGTCAGTTAACCAATCCTCAATCTATGCCAATATACTTCCCCAGACTCCATTTATCTGTATCTTATTGATAAGTCTCTTGTGTGGCACCTTATCAATCGCCTTCTATAAATCCAAATATACAACATCAACCTGTTCCCCTCTACCACACCCATTATATCCTCAAAGAACTCTAGCAAGTTTGTCAAACAAGACCTGCCCTTTCTGAATCCATGCTGTGACTGCCTGATGGAACCCCTTTGTTTTAAATGTCTTGCTCTTTCATCCTTAATGACAGCTTCAAGCATTTTCCTAACTACAGACGCTAAGCTAAGTGGTTGATAGCTACCTGTCTTCTGCCCACATCCCTTTTTAAAAATGGCATGATATTTGCAGTCTTCCAATCTGTCGGGACCTGCCCAGAGTCCAGAGAATTTTGGTAAATGACTACCAATGCATCAACTATAACTCCTGCCGTTTCCCTCAGTACTTCTGGATGCATCCCATCAGGACCAAGGGATTTTTCTGCCTTCAGTCCCATTACTTTGCTCATCACTTTCTCTTTTGTAACAATTATCTTATCGCCCTCGCCTCCCTTCACATCCCTATCACCACTCTTTGGCATACTGGATGTGTCTTCCACCTTGAAGACTGACACAAAATACCTGTTTAATGCCTCAGCCATTTCCTCATTACTCAATATCAATTTCCCTTTCTTATCTTCCAAGGGACCTATGTTGATTCTAGCCACCCACTTCCGTTTTATATATTCGTAAAATTTTTTGCTATGTTTTTATATTTTGTGCTAATTTACCTTCATAATCCTTCTTCCCTTTCCTTATTTCTCATTTAGTTACACTTTGTTGCCTCTTAAAGTTTTCCCAATCTTTCAATTTCCCACTACTCTTGGCTACTTTGTACAGGTCGCGCTTCTGGGAGGGCAACTCTTCCACGGGTGTTTCATCTGGCCGCAGTAATAGCACTTTGGGTGCTCAGCGATAGCAGCTGCTGTTTGGGACCCGGTGTCCCAAGATGGCGGCACCCATGCTCCCCACGTGGCGACCTTGTTACTGGAGGAGTAAGCCTCGTGTTCTGTTAGGCTGTCTATAGTAATTTGGCGAGATCAACCACATCCTGCAGGGTCCAATTGCCCTTCTCCAGGAGCCTTGTCTGATATGGTCAGACCTGAAGCCAACCACAAATGCGTCTCTGATCAGCTCCTCCTGGTAGACGGCTGCCGTAACATTGGTACAACCACAAGCTTACCCCAGTTCCTGCAACAAACTCACCAGGTGCTTATCAACGGCTGTCCAATAGGTATCTGGTGTATATTACATTCTTCAGGGCCTGGTACTGCTTTTGCAGGAGCCCCATAGTGACTGAATAAGTGTCACAATCCATGATCATCTGGAAAATGTAATGGCCAACCAATACGAACAGCAGGTCTCTCTTGTCGACTTCCTCCTGAATATCATGTCACCTCATAAAGGCGTTCAGGCAGTGCAGCAACTGGTTGAATTTTACAGAGGCCTCTAGATCCTTAGGGTCAGTGTCCAGCTTCTCTGCTCAAATAGTTTTGTCCATGGCATGAAATTATAATGATTAAATTGTGACACTATCAATTAGACCTGACAGGCCAGAAGTCGAGATTAACAGTGTTTAATCGCTATAAACTTACAGGCACATCTTACATGCTGTTGGTTCATTGGGCAGTACCACCTTTATTAGGAATCCTGAGGGGGAGGAGTTATAGTATCAGGGCAGGCCAAGCAGTACAATGCATGTATTACAGTGTTCCAACACATAGCCAAAAGACATCTTTTCTATTTCACATCAGCTTCATGATTCTAATGCAAGTTTTGTTAAATGCATTTAGTGTATACAGAGTTAAGTAGTATAAAAATAGCCCCTTCAGCCAACAGCATTAATGTCAACCATCACACCACTTGCTGACATTAATTCTATAACCTTCAATATCCTGTTCATTAAAGCATCTCTTCAGGTGTCTCTTTAACGATGTCACTGTTCCACTCTCCACAACTTCCCCTTGCAGCTCATTCCAAATGCCAACTACTCTACATGAAAATTTTAACCCTCAGATCCCCTTTGAAATGTTTCCTTCTCACCATAAAGCCATTCCCTCTCACTTTTGACCCCCCTACCACGAGAAACAGACTCCAGCTGTCCTATCTATGCTCCTCGTAATTTTGTACAACAGAATCATACTACCTATCAACCTCCTTTGCTCCAGGCAAAACAGATTCAGCCAATCCCAATTCATACTTGTGACTTATGCCATTCAATCAGGCACATCCTTGTTAGATCTAAGAAACTGCAGATGGTGGAATCTGGAACAGAAAAGCAAACTGCTGGAGGATCTCAGCAAGTCAAGCAGTATCTGTGAGGTGGTTTCAGGTTGAGACCCTGAATCCAGTTTAAGACTGGAGAGGGAAGATGGCCAGCCTCCTTGTAAATGTTTTTCTAGATTGTCTACAGCTTAATCACATCTTTCCTGTAGTGTGGCAACCAGAACAGCACACAATACTGTTAGTGTAAACTCTCATATATTTTGGAAAACTCTGACATGATATTCCAACTCGAACTCAATTCATTGATCTATAAAGGTAAGCAGGCCATGTTCTTCAATATTCTGTCTATCTGAGGTAGCCCCAAGTCTCTCTATTCAAAAACACTCCCCAAGACCCTGACATTCATTGTGTATGCCCCACCCTGATTTAACCTCCCAAAATAAATCATTTCACACTTGTCTGAGTTAAATTCCATCTTTTGCCCACTTTCCCAATTGATTTAGAAAGATCATGTAACAATCTTAGATAACCTTCTTCACTGTTCACTATAACATCAATTTTGATGCCAATTGCAAACTTACTGATCCTCCCAGCTATATTGAAAACACAGAAATGCTGGGGGAACTCAACATCTCACAGTGTCCATAGGAGGTAAAGAGATGTAACTCATGTTTGGGGCTTGAGCCCTTCTTCAAGAGCTTCTTATGTATTTTCACTACAATCACACCATCTCCAGACTTATATATGATCATCTAAATGTATGTGACAAACAACAGAGGGCCTAATATAGATCCCAATCACATTGGCCACGGGCATTTAATCTTAAAAACTATGCTGCTCTCATTTTTTTTTGGTCACCTCTTTGAAAAACTCTATCATATTTATGAGATGTGGTTTCTTGCATACAAAGCTTTTAACTATAATGTTAAACATACAGCACGGTAAAAGGCCATTTCAGCCCACAAATCTGTGCTACCCAATTAACCTACACCCCCAAGTATGTTTTGAACGGTGGGGGGGAACCGGAGCCCCCAGTGAAACCCCACAAAGATGCAGGGAGAACATACAAACTCCTTACAGACAGCATGGGATTCGAACCCCGGTCCAATTTGCTGGTGTTGCACTAACCACTACACCAACCGTGCTGCCCATGCTGACTACCCTTGTCTTTCTGAGTGAAAATAGAATCAGAATCAGGATTTATTGTCACGAACAAGTCATGAAATTCAGTGTTTTGTGGCAGCGTCATAGAGCAAACATTCATATTAGAACCACCTTACATTATAATAAAACAATAATAGTAGTCCACAAAATGTAAGTTAGTGTCTTTGGCTCATTGGACTGTAGTTACCTGGCTTAACCCTGCAGCCCTTCTTAAAGTACAATAATAGCTATCCTCTAATCTTCCAGTCCCTTGTTAATATGTTGAAATATTTTCCAGGTTTAAGCTTAAATAGTCAATTTAAGTTACAAGCTTCTGACATCTCCTTAAAGAGTTTCAAATCCCCATGTTGCTTCCATTTGTAAGGATTACTCTTAAATTCATGAGAATGAATAGACTGATCAAGGTATCCCATTTTGGGAATGGTAATAAATCTCCAGGAGACTTTTTTTCACTTGGCTTATTTCTTGGAGAAAACTTATAACTAAAGAGAATTGCACATTTTTCTTTTTACATTTGTGCTTTTAGGATTAACATAATCAATTTTTAAAGCAATTATTATTCCTCAAAATATTTTTTGCTTTTCCAGGAAATCTAAACCAGCTACTTAAGTATGATGAGTTGGTAGTGTGGAACTGCAAAGTACTAATTATGCCCACTTTAAAAATCTTTCTTCAATTAAAATACAATTTACTAAAATGGCAGTAAAATTATAATCATAATTAACATTAGCTCTGAAGCCATTTAACCAAGTTCTCAAAAGCAAGTGGCTTTTTAAAAAAATATGATAATTTTTTTTTATTTCATTAAAAAGTCAAAAAATGTTCTCTTTGTAAAGCATTTTCCATGCCTGTTGAGCAGCACGGATCCTATAGCAGTTAGCGCAATGCAATTATTGCAGCATCAGTGACCCAGGTTCGAACTTCTCCCTATAACCAGCATGGGTTTTCCAGGGGTACACCAGTTTCTTCCCACCCTCCACAATGTACAGGTTTGGTAAGCTAATGGGTGTTATTGGGTAGCGTGGGTTTCAATGGCAGGAATGTGCTGTATTGTTAATACCATGCTGTATTATTAAAATTGAAGTAAAAAGAGTGGAAACCTGTAATGCAGGTAGCCATTTGCCACAAACATCATAAGGCAAATTAATAGTGTCCCTTGTCTGTGACATTTAAAACACTAATATAAAAAGACATTTTTCCACCCCAGTGATAAAATAAAATAAAGCCCCTTTGCTCTGTTTACAAGATTGTACTCTAAATCAGTATCAGAATTTATTGCGATGAACAAGTCACAAAATTAGATGTTTTGCGCCAGCATCAAAGTGCAAACCTTCATATATACCGACTTACAACAATAAATTAAAAAAACGTGCACAAAAATTCATTGATTATTCAGGAATCTGATGACAGTGGGGAATAAGCTGTCCTTGTGCCACTGAGAGCTTGCCTTTAGGCTCCTGTACCTTTTTTCCTGATGGTAGCAGAATGAAGAGGGTATGACCTAGATGGTGGGGGTCTTTGCGGATAGAGGCTGTTTTTTTAAGACATTGCCTCTTGTAGATGTCCTCATCGGAGTGAAGTCTGGTGCCTGTGTTGTTGCATGGCAAGTTAACAACCCTCTGGAAATTTTTTCTTGCCCTGAGAGTGGGCAATTCCATACCAGACAGTGATGCAACCAGCCAGTATGCTCTCCACAGTACACCAGTAGAAGTTTTTAAGAGTCTTCGGTGATACCTCAAACACCTCACAAAGTATAGCCGCTGGCGAACCTTCTTCGTGATTGCATCCATATGGCGGCTCCAGGACAGATCCTCAGAGATGTTAACCCCCAGGAATTTGAAATTCTTGACCCTCTCCACTACTGATCCCTCGATGAGGACTGGGCCGTGTTCCCCTGACTTCCTCCTGAAGTCCATAATTATCTCCTTCGTTTTGCTAACGTTGAGCACAAGGTTGTTACATGACACCGCTCAGCAATCTGATCTATCTCCCTCCTGTATGTTTCCAAATTTGTGCAGTCCTGGTATATTTAAAATAAAACGTGTAATTCTTAGACTTAAAAATGCAGAGACGGACAAAATGCTCTGAATGTGTCCTTAATGCTGTCTAAACTAATTTAGGCCAAATTAATTCAGATTGCATGATTTTGATGAAACAGGAGCACTGCAAAGTGTTTTTAAAAGGAAACTTGTTTACTCACTGATATGTATTGTTTGTCAATACTGGATTTTGTGTAATTCTGTTGACATCTTGTGGCAAGAAGACCACTATGACTTTTGCACAAATTTTCCACTTCGTTGGCAAAGTAAAAATGCTGTGACAAAATTCCACTCCATCATTTTTCCTCCAGGACCTCTAGATTTTTTTTGGACCACCTGCAGTCTAAATTGGGCCAATGAATATGCCCGACCACCTCACTCCTAGCTCCAGCCATCTGTCGGCCCCCCCCCCCCACCTTCAGCGTTTGGCCCATCCATCCCCAGCCATCTGTCGCCCACCCTCTCCCCCCCCTCACCCCCCGCCATCTAACTCATGACGCGGCAGCAGTGGTGCAGTGCTGCCAAGCTCAGAGTTCACCGGAGTGTCACGCCATATGAGCAGTGGCTCAATGTGAAAGCAATGGCTGTCTTCCTTACCCATATTCCTCCTCGCAGTTGAGGAATATCTCTACCAGAGCCAGGGATACACAGAACGGTTCCAGCTGCATGGGGGATTATGGATAATGCTCCTGCATTGAGCCAGCCGCCATTTGCTTCTTTCCCACTGGGTGCTGGGAGCCAAGTCACCTTTCCACCGAAGGTAAGAGAGGAAGCCCACGAGGATGGGGGGGAGGGGGTGCAATGACAGGAAAGATGTGGATGAGCTACCCCTCACCTCAAATGTCCAGCCTCCAAAATCTCCGCAACTCCGAAATAACAACTCCAGTGTAAACGCCCTGCCTGTGTGAACTGCCATTCCAGAGGTAATTATGGGAATTTGTCATTATTTATGTGTAAAAATCATATATGTTCATACTTCCAATGTGCCAGTATCTGCCTCTTTCCAAAAAGAACTGCATGATCTATTGGTATAAACATATTGTTGAACATGAGAACAAATGAATTATCCACTCATCCTGAACTAGCTCATTGAATAAAGTGCAAGTCTATTGGTGTGCTGCCAATTCACTAAAATTCTTGCCTGGATCCCTTTGGCATTTTGTTTAAAAGAAAATTGGTTTGTTGTAAACATTCTCTTTGCTTCTTTATGCTCGACGTATTGATTATTTTTATTTTGTCAGAAGCATATGTCACTGTTGGTTATAGAAGATTAGGTGGCTGCTTTCCTGACATAATTCTGAATGTAATTTTAAATTTGCCAAATGCGAATATTTGGACAGTGGTTTTGGCCTTGCATTGGAGTAGACGTCACAAATCAGGAATCTCTTTTACAAAGCGTGAATTTGCTGAATTACATTGATTGTTTCCCATCTGCCAAATCTAATATGATTTGAGCTTTTAGTATTTCATTTCTTAAGGAGAATTCCTTTAAATAATTAATTCTTTAATCACTTAAACTTCATTTCAAAAAAATCCTACTTGGCCTTTTAGCATTTAATATAGAGCAGATAAATGATAATTAATCACACGTCCAGAAACATTGCGTGTCGTATTTAAGTGCTTTTCATGTATAAGAACATCTGTGTGACATGAAATATCAATGAGTAAAGAACATTATATTTTTTATAGGTGAAATGTGATCAATACTGGCCTTGCCGAGGCACAGAAACTTATGGAATGATTCAAGTCACCCTTTTGGACACAGTTGAGCTCGCCACATATTCTTATCGAACATTTGCACTTTATAAGGTACAAGTTTTTTTAATGTTCTTTGATTGAATCTGTTTTTATATATGCTCAAAGTTAGAAGTGATCAGCATGAGGAATTTATTCTCATCTATTCCTGATTGCATTTGAATTTTGGATTAATGAGAATTTATAGAAACCACTAATCTTGAATGCCTGTTCTGTTTGCTTTTAAGTCACGCATTATAGTTATAATTCATGAACATTGGATACATTCAATTATTTTGTAGCCTTAGGACATGCAAACTTAAAAATCCTCTGCTCAACAGAATGGCTCAAGTGAGAAGCGGGAAGTGCGACAGTTCCAGTTCATGGCTTGGCCAGACCATGGTGTACCAGAATACCCTACTCCAATACTGGCCTTCTTGAGGAGAGTTAAAGCATGCAATCCGCCGGATGCTGGTCCCATGGTGGTTCATTGCAGGTACACAAAGCTGTAGTCACAGAATTTAGTTATTCACAGGCTGTTCTAAAATGTGGAAAATTGAATCGATAACTACAAAGCTGCAGATGCTAGAATCTTGAGCAAAGAATTGAGCAGACAAATGTCGATAAAAGGTTTCAACTCGAAATGTTGTCTATGTAGCGGCTACTGTGGCAGTGCTACTAAATAAAGGCAAACATGCACAAAGGTAGTCAACTCAAGACTGGTTTATTGCAGACATACACAGACATTTTATTCCCTGCCTGTTAATGAGCTCATTAGTGACCAGCAGGTTAAAGCTATGAGCCATTAGCACCCTATGCCTTTAGACAGGGGCTTCATCTGATCCACTCACTGTACTTGTGCGCCTAGCACTGCTAACCCTCGATGAGTCAGGTAAGTCTGTGAACTGACGGTGGCGGTTCGCAATACTGTGCTGTGCACCCACTACAACTAGCCATTTTTAACCCCTTGGAAGCTGTTCTCCTACAATTCTTTGCTAACTAAAATGGATGTTATATGCTGGAAAACTTGTTTGTAATCCTGTAGGATTGCTTGTCACTTAAATTTGCACTATCTTTAAGCATTTTTAGAAGTTAGCAATTTCTTAGAGAATATAAGTCTTTTTCCTTTAGTTTTACTCCACGCTCTTGACATTGAGGAATATTAAGAATATTAAGAACTATAAATGTAAACAAGAGCTGTCTTTTACATTACATGCAGGCTGCAATCCCAGCCATCAGGCTTTGAAACTATACGTTCTGGCCCACTGAATTAGATGAGAGCTAATCTTTTAGTAAAAAGTATGTGCCACCATCATAGGTCAAGACACCTTTTTACAGTGTAAAAAGGTACTGAATTTTAATAGCTTTTAATTAAAAAATGGTGTGGGCTGAGAGAAAGTGTCCATGAGATGAGGTTTGATGTGGTGGAATGGTAGGATTGGTATTTGAGAATTGATCATGGTCAGCAGATGGCTGTGTGAAAAGATAGGAAGTTCATTCGGATACGTACTTTCTCTGAATTGGTGTGGAATGAGGTAGCAGTTAATTTTTTTAATCCAAATGTATTTGTTTTATTTTAAAATCAAAAACCCGTTATTTGCAATGTACAATATTATGTACAATATAAAATACACTTGTAATTGAAGTTGCAAACTTAATTGTTCACTACATTTTTAAGTTGCTAGTACTTTTCTACTTCAGCAAGTTAGCTCATTGAAATAAGATAAAAGATTATTTTATTGAGAAATAAAAACTGATAGAATTTTTCTTTTTTTTAACATCTCACAGCCTTAGCATTAAGAGCATTATTTAATTTGTAATCTTTGATGGGTAAGTACAACCACATTAAGTACAACCAAGTGAATAACTCAGCTCCACAATAATGCAATTTTTTTTAAATTTACTGAATAAAATCTTGCAGTAATAGAATAATGAATCACTTATTTTCCTTGTAAGTTTCAGAATTGAGATGAAATTAGGTTTCACCAAGTAAGGGAGCAAAAACAAAGATCAAATTATCTAGGGCTATACTTTATACCTGTTACTCATAGTTTGAAAGGGGACCCCTAGTACAAGAGTACTCCTAATTCACTGTAATCACAAAGTGGTTCATAGCCCATAGAGGAAGTCCAAACAAAACTGAGGAGAGCTAGCTTGGTAAAATGGTTCCACTGTGGGAATAAAAAGGATATTTAAGAGACCAACATTTTTCACTTGTTTCTTTGGTACTTTATAACATTGCAAATATGATATTCTTATCAATGGTAGAAAAAATATTAAACTGGAACTTATTTGTTCCATCAGAATGCACCATCAGAAATGGTGCATATGGAATTCCTATCCCATCTGAAAATTAACTCCAGCTTAACATTCCTGCCTGCTAATATTCTGTTAGAATCCCTTTGTTAAAACAAAGAACATATTACAGCTATTTTCATTCGGTCTGGGAAACTGTTAATGCTCGTAAATCTGGCGTTTATTATCCATACTGGTGTCCCTTGCTGAGATAGTGTGAAAGTGCTTTCATGACTTTTCCCACAAATTCAGGAATATTTCCTCAACAGTGAAAGGGTGGCCATGCATCACTCAGAGAGTTTCCTGTTTTCTTCTTCTGACTTTTTCAGGCACAAGTTTGGAAAGTTGGTATGTTCTGCCATTAGGCTCTTGCTTTTTACTGAAGTCTTGAAACATTCTGCACATCTATCCCTGACATGAAGGTGGTCCTCAATTGAGTATGACACCAAGGAGTCCTAATAAATCCAAAGTAATCCAAGGAAGATGTTTGGAGCAATAGGCCAGACCCAACTATTTGGGAAAATTAAAAAAGATTTTGGTGCTGGAAACTTGAAATAAAAACAGAAAATCCAGAAGAATTCAGCAGGTTGGACAGCATCTGTGGAAGGAGAAATAGAGTTAAGATGACACATCAAAGACTCCGGAGGGTGGTGCTGGGACTTTATACTGAATGTTTTAGCTTCATATAACCATATAACCGTTTACAGCACGGAAACAGGCCATGTCGGCCCTTCAAGTCGGTACCGGTTCACTTGAACAACTCGACCAGCTCCTCCGCAAACTCCTGAGGAAGTGGAGAAGTGGCCACTCTCCTAAATTTGCAGCTTTACTATTCACCCTATCATTTCCAGTAATTCTTTCTCAACCATTTCCTTCTTGTTGTCATCTTGCACTTTTCCTTCTTAAATACGCCCAATATTCATATGCTTAGGTAAATTTCAATTTCAATCCAACCTCTTTCTGGGACTTTGCCTTAACTTTTGTTTGGTAATTAATTTTCAGAGTTTGTATCTGACGGCCAACCTATCCTTGATTTTAAATTTAGACATACAGCATGGTATTAGGCCCTTCCGGCCCATGAGCTTGTATTCCCCAAATATACCAATTAACCCACAATCCCCATACATTTTGAAGGGTAGGAGGAAACCCACGAAGACTAAGGAAGAATGTACAATCTTGCAGACAGCACCAGATATGAACCCATTGTGCTAACCGTGCCAACCAAAACTGATATTAGTTCAGTTTTTCTCTCTCCATCATTCACATCCTAACCTTCCTGGCACGTCTCTTTGTTTGTGTTCTCACAGAATAATTGCCTTCCAACATTTGATTTTTTTTTCATTTTCTCTTTCTTTAATTGCTTCTGGTGACCCACTGACAGATAGCAGTTTCATTACTATCTCAGCAAGGGACACCAGACCTGCTGAGAGGTTACAGCATTTGGTTTTATTTCACCTTCATAGGATCAGTTTTGAAAATGATATTACATATTCTGCATCCATAAGAATATTCAATTCCATCCCTACATTGTCACCTCCTGTTGAAACTGTGAGTTTGTAACTTCAGGATATTCTTCTTTCTTTGGCTTGGCTTCGCGGACGAAGATTTATGGAGGGGGTAAAAAGTCCACGTCAGCTGCAGGCTCTTTTGTGGCTGACAAGTCCGATGTGGGACAGGCAGACACGGTTGCAGCAGTTGCAGGAGAAAATTGGTTGGTTGGGGTTGGGTGTTGGGTTTTTCCTCCTTTGCCTTTTGTCAGTGAGGTGGGCTCTGCGGTCTTCTTCAAAGGAGGTTGCTGCCTGCCAAACTGTGAGGCGCCAAGATGCACGGTTTGAGGCGTTATCAGCCCACTGGCGGTGGTCAATGTGGCAGGCACCAAGAGATTTCTGTAGGCAGTCCTTGTACCTTTTCTTTGGTGCACCTCTGTCACGGTGGCCAGTGGAGAGCTCGCCATATAACACGATCTTGGGAAGGCGATGGTCCTCCATTCTGGAGATGTGACCCATCCAGCGCAGCTGGATCTTCAGCAGCGTGGACTCGATGCTGTCGACCTCTGCCATCTCGAGTACTTCGACGTTAGGGATGAAAGCGCTCCAATGGATGTTGAGGATGGAGCGGAGACAACACTGGTGGAAGTGTTCTAGGAGCCGTAGGTGGTGCCGGTAGAGGACCCATGATTCGGAGCCGAACAGGAGTGTGGGTATGACAACGGCTCTGTATACGCTTATATTACTATTATAGAAAATTCCTTGTCAGCTTCTAAAATGCTCCCGAAACTAAATTCATCCAAATCTTTGCTGATTATATCATATATTCTTGGGTACTTTGACCCTATTGGCTTCCTAATAAACAACAATGAATTAAATTAGCATTCTGTTTGTAAATGTCACCAAAGCCTTCCCTATTATTTTGTAATCTCCTTTAAAACAACTGTCAGATGCCTACCCTCCTTTTATCATTCCTAAATGATTAACATCTCCATTGTTAGCTGTGCCATTTGTTAACAGGGCCTAAACCTCCTCCCCACTTCTCTCTCTGTCATTCCACTTCATGACACTTTGAATATGCCTTTGGATGTCTGCCCTGATGTCTTCATTGTGCAATTTGGTATCAAATTTTGCTTGTTGATCTTCAATATCAACTAATAATCAAAGACCTGATCCTTTTTTTTTAAATTTTTTTTTTCAGAAATTATACATAGTAATATATTAAATATACAATATATTAAAATTTTTCTCACAAAACAGTCCCTTCCTCCCTCCCTTCCCCCCTACAGATCCATTCACCATCAGAGCTTACATAATTAAGTATATAATAGTTACTTTTATACCTTCTTTGTTTCTTTGTATTACTGTACCTAGGCCCCTATATGGTCCAGGTATGGCTGCCAGACTTCTACAGAAGTGCCATATTTATTCTTTGTTATATGTGATATTTCCACCTTCCATCATGCTATAAGTAGAGGGGAGTTGGACTTCCAAGTGATCATGATGCGTTTTTTCACTACCACCAGTGCTATTTTTATAAATGAGATTTGATATTTGGTCAATTTATCACTTATCTCTATGAAATTACCTCACTTTCACACACGACCACTTGGCATGTAGAAAGGTTCCTGTCTCAGTCACACATCTGAAACAAATCTCTGAAATTTCAGGTTTTGATCTGTGTAACTTTTGTGGGGTATGATATAATTGGCGTAAAAAAAATTATACTGAACCAGTCCATATCTTGCATTTATAATTGATGTGATGCTGTCCTTATACCAATCTGACCAGCTTCTTTCTGAAATCACCACACCCAAGTCCAACTTCCCATCTTTCCCTTGACCTCTGCAACCCTGATTTGCACTTTAGCTCTAAAGAGCATAGTACATTCTTGTTATAAATGTTGATGTATTCCCCATCCAAACGGGTCATTCAGTTTCACTAATTCCAGGTGGGGTCAATGTTGGTCCCATCTTTCTCTTAATACCTTTGTCATACCACAAATTTAATATTCTATTGCCCATGTTCATAGGCAATAACACATTTTTATACAATGGTGCTTTTATTGATATCCCTACTTTTTTTCCTATTCATTCATTAATTTCTTTACATGTTCTAATCATATGTATTAGAATGTTGTTATCCATCTTATTCTTTAGTGATTTGAAACTCCATTTATAGATAAAGTCCTTTGCTTCCCCCTCCTTCATTATGTATATTCCCATTTGATCCCAAGACAGGGGTTCAATGTTTTCATTGAAGAAGCCTGCAAGAAATCTAGCCTGTGCAGCTAGGTAATAGTTTTTGAAATCTGGAAGTCTAATAAAGTCCTTCCAGCCATTAGTCCTATGTCAGTTTTTCCAATGCAATACCTTATTATAACATAGTGTAATGGAATATATATTTGGGAGATGATTGGTAAAATTAGAGTTGGTTAAAACAGATCTTATTTGAAATTCTGAAGAATTCATATTCAGTAACATTACTGAATGCTATGCACATTTCACAAGTAGCTGCTAATTGAAATTATGTCATCAAATGAATCGAATGGAGACAGGTCGTCTGTGTTAAAGGGTGAAACAAGTTCTCTCAGCCAGTATGTGTGTGACACTGAAAGATACAGCTGAAGTAAGCAGGAAAAGCTTGTTGGAACTGAAACAGAAAGCTCCAGAGCGGCGGATGGCTGGAAGTGCTATCTCTCTGATATTACTCTTGGAATAAGTGGAACAGAAAGGAACTCTGTGGTAGCCTGAAAGAAAGAGGTTATCATCTGGAGAACCCTGATGGGGCAAGTTTCATCAGCAAGACATTTAGGTGGCTAATGGTGGTACTTCAGTTGTGGACATCCTGGAACAACAAATCTCTCTCTGCAAACCCCCAAAGAACCTTCCTGAGCGGTAAACATTTACCTATCGAGCACCAAAGCCTGGTGAACTTTATACATGTTAAATTCTGTGCATAGTATAAGAATTGCCTACAACCAGAGAACTTGGAAGAATGAGAAATGAGATTGAACTGTGAACCAAAGAACTTTTCTTAAATTTACACACACATCACACACATGTGCTTAGAATTAGAAGAGGGTTAATTTGGGTTAATTAAGTTAATAGAGATAAGTTAAAGTTTGGTTCTGTTTTCATGTTTAAAGATCATTAAAAACAACTTTTGTTTAAGTAACCATTTGTCGTGGTGAATATCTATTGCTGTTGGGTTTTGGGGTCCTTTGGGTTCGTAACAATAGGAACTGTCTAATATGGTTGTTTAGTAACTTTAAAAGTTTTCAGGTAACGGAATAGGCAGCGATTGAAGAAGCAATTGCAGTCCTGACATCACTTTCATTTTGAAGCAGTTAACCCTTCCCACCATAGTAATCAGTAAATCTCTCCAATTCTGTTGGTCTCTTTCTATCTTCCCAAGAAGAGGAACATAATTTTATTTGTGCAGTTATTGTCAGTTGCTATTCTAAGATATTTTATTCCATCCATCTTCCTTTTAAATTTACTTCCTTTTTGGTATCAATCATATTCAACATTTGTTAATACCATTATCTCATTTTTATCCACATGTATTTTGTAGCCTGATATTCTTCTATATTTTTCTAGTGTTACCTGTAATTTTTCCACAGACTTGGCCAATTCTGATAGATATAATAGCATGTCATCAGCAAATTATGTTATTTTTTTTTGCCTGACTTTGAACCCCTATATTTCCAGGTCCCTTCTTATTATCTCTGCCAGTGATTCAATCACTAAAATAAAAAAGTGCTGGGGACAGGGGGCATGGCATGCCTGTCTGCTCAATCTTCTCAAGGGGAAGACCAGCGACATCTGATTATTTGGTATTATTTTAGCGTGTGATTTACAGTATAAAGTTTATATCCAATTTTTAAATGTTCTGCCCATACCAAATTTTTCCAATGTTTTAAATAAAAAGGGCATTCCAAACATTTGAATGCTTTTTCCATGTCTCAGGAGACTGTATTACTTGAATTTCATTCAGATTTAGCCATATTATATAATCTTCGTAGACTATTTAAGAAATACTTTCCTTTAACAAATCCTGCTTAGACCGTATTAATCAGTTGTGGAAGTATTATCCTAACTTATTAGCCAATGCTTTCACTAGTATTTTGTAATCAGCATTTAACAGGGATATTGGTCTGTATGCTGAAGTTTTTTGTGGGTCCCTATTTTTTTTTGGTAACACCTTAATTGCAATTGAGAATGACTCCAGGAGGGTCTGTGTTTCAACAGCTTGTTCCAGGACATCCATTAAAAGGGGCATTAATAATTCTTGAAATTGTCTATAAAACCCAGGTGGAAATCCATCCTCTCCTTGTGATTTATTAACCTGTAGGGTGCCCAGGGCCTTTTTTATTTCTTCCCGTATAAAGGGAGTATCTAATTCTAACCTTTCTCTCTCTCCCAGCCTTGAAGGTTCGACATTCAGCAAAAATTATTCCATTTCGTTCTCATCTTTTAGTAATTCTGATTTGTATAGTTTTGTGTAGTTAATTCTTTTTGCTTATATACTAGAGTCTCTTTCTGTTTTTATAGGATTTATCCTATGTTTTAATCTGCCAAGCTAAAACTTTGTGTGCCCGTTCACCCAACTCATAGTATTGTTGTTTAGTTTTTAATATAGCTGTTTCTTTGTATATGTTTATATTGTGTTACATCTTAGCTTTTTATTCTCCAGTAATCTGTATTCTTCTTGTAGTCCTATTTGTTTCATCTTCTGTTCGAATATATGAGTTCTTAGACAACACATGGATGAAGGAAAAGGTTCTTTACTTTAAAGTTGTTGTAAACAGCACCATGAGGCATACTGCAGTCTCCTGCTTTGTGTCAGCTCCTGCTGGCAGCAAAGTGTAATCAAATGGGAGCTATAATCCTTAAGGCATTGCATTGCAACCATGATCACTATCATTACATCTCCCTTTCTTAAAACAAAAGTAGCTTACTTTTAACTGACATGTTTTCTTTGTATAACTAGGCAATTTTAACTTGAACACCAAGAACTTACATTTTCATTATTATCAACATTGTTAACATTTTTTAACCTTGTTTTGAGTGTTCACTACTTCATTCTATAACAGGAATTTTCAAATTTGCTCAATGTGTCTCTTTGGAGGATTCACATGTCTTGACAATCTCCTGATTGATTGACCTTGACTCTGAGTTGTTAACTCAAACAATGAGTTTGAGTCAGATGTGTATTCAGGTTGTTCAACAGTATCCGTTTTCCATCTACTGTGGCTAGTCACAGAACAGCACCTTCATTTGTCTGAATGGTGTATGATCTTCGTTGGACTTCACTAAAGACAGTTCCCTTCTGAGTCCATAACCTTATTTTATCTTTTAGCCTTACTTGGTCACCATTGTAGAGTTCTAGTAGATTTTTTGTTCCTCTATCAAAGTAGTACTTTTGCTTTTCTTTCTGTCCTTTGAATTTCCTCACCTTCTCCTCCTTCTTTTGTTTTTCAGAGGTTCTCTTGAATTGGTAGGTTTGATCGTGCCTATGTCCCATAAGGAACTGTGCTGGTGACATACCTTGCTTTAGCTGCGTTGTGCGGTATACTAGCATGCTCTGGTAGAAGTCCTTTCCACTGTCTTTTGCCTTGTACATCAGTCTTTTCACTGTCTGTACCGATTTTTCCACTATACCATTAGGACTGTGGAAAATTAGGACTTGGCGTGGTGTGAACAAAGTCCCGCTCTTTTGCAAACTGTCAGAACTTTAAATTGCAAAACTGGGGTCCATTGTCTGTGAAGAGCTCGCTTGCCACACTATGTCTGGAGAATATGGCTTTCATACCTGTTATTACAGCATCTGCAGTGGTGGTGTTCAGTTTACATACCTCTGGATACAGGGAGTAATAGTCTGTGACCACAAGATAGACCTTCCCTTGACATTCAAATAGATCAGTGCCTATCTTCTGAGGTCTGTATGGTGCTGGGTGTGGCTTTAGTGGTTCTGCAGGATTGGTTGCTTGATATTTCCGGCATATTGTACAGTTTGGCACTTCATCTGTTATATCATTGTTGATTCTTGGCCATTACATCTCCTCTCATGCTCTTTTCGTACACTTTCCGAGATGTCCTCCATGGATCCGTTTTAGCATCTCTTCTCTCAGACTCTTTGGGATAATGATTTTACTTCCTTTGTAGATGATGTCTTCAACCACTGATAATTCCGCCCTGCAGTTCCAGTACTCTGCAACGTCAGGTGAGCAGTCCTGCTTCATGTCGGGCCATCCATCCAAGATGTTTTTTCTCAGTTGTCTCAGTGTTTCATCTTTGGTTATCTCTGACTTTATGAGCTCCATTTTTGTATCTGATATGGGCAGTGCTCTTGTGATCATGTCCATGAAGGCATTCACGTCTTCATCCATTTTGGTGTTTGCGGGCTCTCTCGTGTCAACAGCTCTAGACAACGTGTCTACTGTGTACTCGGAGTGTACGCCACATTCAGTGTATAGTGTTGCAGCCTAATCATCAGTCTTTGTGTTCTAAATGGACGTTCATTTAATGGCTTTTGGAACAATGCAATCAAGGGCTTATGGTCAGTCTCTACACTGATTGCTTGCCCTGACACAAACTGATGAAATCCATACGCAATAGGTTGCCAGTCATCATATTTTTGCAGAAGAACTGCACCGAGCCCACGATGTGATGCATCTGATGATATCTTGATGGGTCTCGCTGGGTCATAAAACCTCAGAACTGGTTCCTCTGTGAGCAGTTTCTTTAGTTCCCTCCATGACTTTTCATGCTCGTGATCCCACTCCCATTCAATGTTCTTTTCTGTTTGTCTTCTCACTGGAGCCATCTTTTCTGAGAAATGGATATGAATTTACCCATATAGTTGACCATTCCATTAAACCTCTGTACGTCCTTTTTGGATTGTGGCCTTGGCATGTTCCCAATGGTGGACACCTTTCTGGGATCTGGTCTGATGCCCTCACTGCCAATAATATCTCCTACAAATGTTAGTCCTGTCACCCCGAGCTGGCATTTCTCTCTATTCAGTTTCAGGTTTGCTTTCCTTGTTGCTTCCAGCACTTTCCTTAGTCTCACATCATGCTCCATTCTCGTGGTTCCCATACTATGATGTCATCCATTGAGATATCAGCTCCATCTAGGTGCTCATGGACCATATGGATAGTTTTGTGATACACTTCAGGAGCTGAGGCAATTCCGAATGGTCACCTTAGGGATCTGTATTTGCCAAATGGACTATTGAACGTGCACAGTCTTGAACTTGCTTCATCCAATTTCAACTGCCAAAATCTTGATGATGCATCTAACTGCTGAAAAATTTTGCATTTGCAAACTGTGACATGATTTCTTCACGTGTCGGAAGCTTAAAATGCTCTCTCTTTATTGCTCTATTTAGATCTCTTAGATCCAAGCAAATTCTAAGCTTTCCATTCTTTTTGTCCACAAGGATGAATGAACACACCCACTCTGTTGGCTCACCTATCTTCTGAATCACATTCAGGTTTTCCATCCTCTCCAACTTTTCGTTTAATTGCTTTTGAAGTGCAAATGGAACTTTTCTGCATGGATGTATTATCGGTGGCATATGTTTATCCACTCTGATTGTATGTTCTCCTGGAAGGCAGCCTAGACCCTGAAACAGGTCATTGTACTCTTTCATGAGTTCATCATAGACTATCTCTCTTTCGCTTTCCACAGCGAGGACTCTTTTTATCAGGTTCAGTTTCTCACAAGCTATTAAACCTAATATGGCCCGTACATCCTTTGGTACCACAATGAATGCTAGCATATGCTCTTTGTCCTTTTGTTTCACTTTGACTATGCATTCTCCTTGCACTAGTATATCAGTATCTGAATACCCTGTCACCTTCACTTTTGTTCCATGCATCTTTGGTCTTGGTTTTCTTAAAATCAGTTTCTGATATTATATTAATTTGTGCTCCAATGTCCATTTTAACTGAAATGTATATGAGATTCACTTTTAATCTTAACATCCAGTCTTTGTTTTCTTTCTTGTTTTCAGTCACAACATCTGCATAGAATTCCTCTATCTCCCTTTCATCTACTGAATGAACCTTGTTTTGTTGCACTTGGTTCCTACAGCAACAGGCATAATAGTTGCTTTTGTGACACATATAGCATGTTTTACCATATACTGGCCATTTTTTGGTTAAGTGTTGTGTACCACATCGACGACCTGGCATTTGATTGTCCCTTTCATTTTTGTCCACTGGCCACGCCTCTTTCCACTTTGGCGCGCTTTTTGTTAAACGGTTTATGTCTGTTCTTGCTCACTGCATCCACGTTGCAGCTAGTTTCACTGAACAGCTTTTTGCCTGCATTTTTACAGTTTTTGTAGCCCCACCAATGGCATCATGAAGAAAGCCTCTACTTCCTCAGGAGTTTGCAGAGGAGCTAGTGGAGTTGTTCAAGTGAACCGGTACGGACTTGAAGGGCCGACATGGCCTGTTTCCGTGCTGTAAACGGTTATATGGTTACAGAGGGCTATGGCTTTTTCCAGATCTAGATTTTGCTCTCTTAGTAGACTTTCCCTTAGACTATTATCTGGAATACCACACAAGTCTGTCTTTTATCAGCGATGCTGTCAGTCCACCAAATTCATATGTTTTGCTTCTGTTTCTCAATTCAGTCACATACTGATCAATACTTTCTTACATTTTCTGTACACATGTGAAAAATCTGTGCCTCTCAAACATCTCATTACGTTTAGGTATGCAGTATGCCTCAAAGTGTTCCATTTTTTTTTCCAGTTTCATTTTGTCTACTTCAGCAGCAAATGTGAAGATATTATACACCTCCAGGGCTTCATCATCCTTGACATGTAAAGAAACTGACATTTTCACTTCATCACTTTTCTCATCAACTCCGACTGCCACAAAATATAATCCAAAATTCTGTTTAAATCTGTTCAAATTTTCAGCCACATTACCTGTCAGCTGAAGTTTCACTTGTGGATTTAATCCTTCCATTTTTCACTTTGTTAGTTTCTCTTCACTGATCAGTTGCTGACTTTAGGCTTTCCTTTTAAAGTATTTCCTTCTAATTTCCTTCATCCCACTTCTGACACCATGTTTCATTTTGTATTCATATGTGTGAGTTCTTAGACAGCACATGGGTGATGGAAAAGATTCTTTACTTTAAAGTTGTCATAAACAGCACCTTGAGGCATGCCATGAGGCTGCAAGCCTCCATTATAAATATAACATACTGCAGTCTTCTGGTTTGTGTCAGCCGCTGCTGGCAGCCAAGTATAACCAAACAGGAGCTATAATCCTTAAGGTATTGCTAGTTGCATTGCAACCATGATCACTATCATTACACTATTCTTTGATTTTTTTCTAATTCTTTAATATCCTTCTCCAAACTGTTTACTTTTGCCATATGTTTCCTCTTTTCATCATATAAGATATCTTTTTCTTCTTTCTTTGGCTTGGCTTCGCGGACGAAGATTTATGGAGGGGGTAAAAAGTCCACGTCAGCTGCAGGCTCGTTTGTGGCTGACCAGTCCGATGTGGGACAGGCAGACACGATTGCAGCGGTTGCAAGGGAAAATTGGTTGGTTGGGGTTGGGTGTTGGGTTTTTCCTCCTTTGCCTTTTGTCAGTGAGGTGGGCTCTGCGGTCTTCTTCAAAGGAGGCTGCTGCCCGCCAAACTGTGAGGCGCCAAGATGCACGGTTTGAGGCGTTATCAGCCCACTGGCGGTGGTCAATGTGGCAGGCACCAAGAGATTTCTTTAGGCAGTCCTTGTACCTTTTCTTTGGTGCACCTCTGTCACGGTGGCCAGTGGAGAGCTCGCCATATAATACGATCTTGGGAAGGCGATGGTCCTCCATTCTGGAGACGTGACCCATCCAGCGCAGCTGGATCTTCAGCAGCGTGGACTCGATGCTGTCGACCTCTGCCATCTCGAGTACCTCGACGTTAGGGGTGTGAGCGCTCCAATGGATGTTGAGGATGGAGCGGAGACAACGCTGGTGGAAGCGTTCTAGGAGCCGTAGGTGGTGCCGGTAGAGGACCCATGATTCGGAGCCGAACAGGAGTGTGGGTATGACAACGGCTCTGTATACGCTTATCTTTGTGAGGTTTTTCAGTTGGTTGTTTTTCCAGACTCTTTTGTGTAGTCTTCCAAAGGCGCTATTTGCCTTGGCGAGTCTGTTGTCTATCTCATTGTCGATCTCTACATCAAGGACTCATATAAGATATAATTTGTCCCCTTATATATGCTTTAAGCATGTCCCATATCAGAAAACTATTATTAGTAGACAGCAGATTTGTTTCACAAAATATTTCTATCTGTCTCTTTAAAAATTCGCAGAAGTCTTCTTTTAAGCAATGAGGTATTGACACGCCATCTGTATACATTCTCTTGCTTTTCCATTGTTGCTATAGTTATTATTAATGGAGAATGGTCTGATAGAAGTCTCGCTAGATATTCTGTTTTCATCACTCTACTTTTTAACTGGGCAGATATTAAAAATAAGTCAGTCCTTGTATGTGAATTGTGAACCCTTGAGTAAAAAGAGTAGTCTCTCCCTGTGGTTTTTAATTGCCTCCATACATCGATAAGATTTAGACCTTTCATATATGAAATTGTGGTTTTTGCTGCTTTAACCTTCATTATTGTTCTTGCCAATTTATTTAGTATTGGGTCCAAGCAGAAATTAAAGTCTTCTCCAACTAATATATTTTGTCTTCTTTCTGTTGTTTTTAAGAAGATGTCCTTCATAAAGGCTTCAGTGTCATAATTCGGGGCATAAATATTCATAAATGTCCATGCTTCTCCATAAATTTTACACTGTGCCATTACATATCTTCTGGCTTGATAAATCGAGGTATCTTCTATTAATACTGGTGTAGTTTTATTAATTAGAATTGCCACCCCTCTTGCCTTTGAACCATAAGAAGACAATATTATTTGTCCCACCCCTCCTATTTTTTAATTTATCATGTTCCAATTTGGTAAGATGTGTTTCCTACAAAAAGATTATATACACTTTAATTTCTTAAAGTATGCCAAGAACCTTTTCCTCTTCACCACCCTATTTATCCCATTAATATTAAGAATAATAAAATGTAGTGTTTTATCCATACCATTTTTCCACAAATATTGTATAACACTAATATCTTCCTGGTGTTATGTGCTTGCAAAACCACATGACTCTCTTAGAACAGCAAGTTTCCCTCCAGACGATCTGTGGCTCTAACAAGTTATTTCATCTTTTGCCTTTTTGTAAACAACAATCCATTAGTGAAGTCTCTTCTCTTGTGCACTCTCCAAAGCTTTTGCAAAGGCTGTTGGCCCTGACATGTCTAGCATGTCCAGTATTTTAAATAAGATCTGTTTTAAAGTGTAGGTGACCTACACTAACAAACCTGACCAAATTATCTCCCAAAAACATATCTATATTCTATCACACCAGTTTTCTAAATACTGTCATAGCATTTCCCTATTAAAATACATTTGCAACATATACATTTCCCCTTTAAGAAACACACACACATCCCTAGATGTGACATTGATAATAGTACCAAGAAGCCCACGAAAAATTACCCATGGGTTCTTCCCTTTTGTGCCATCTTTTAAAATTAATCCTCTCCCGGCACTACCTTTCCCCCAAGTCAGAGTTCGTACCTTGGAGGGAAAACCAGATGGCTCAGTACAATTGGTATAAATAGAAAGATACGTCTTTCAATTAGTCCTGTTTTGAAATTGTCTTTGCAGCCCTTTCAGCTGGTGACGTTAATCTTTTCATAACTTTCTTAAAAATTCTTCCACATCCTCTTTATTCTTGAAAATTTGTCGATTACCTTTTGAGACATCCACCTCCAGCGTTGTTGGATAAGTCATTGAATATTTAAAGTTTTTTGATTGCAGTTTTCACTTTACCTTGTCAAATTTCTTTCTTTCTTTGACCAAGTCAGGGCTGAAGTGCTGATAAATCATTTCTTTTGCATTGTCCACCACAAATGGGCCATTATTATCTTTTGAATATTCATATGCTGTTCCCAAGATCGCATTTCTTTCCCAGTAACTTAAGTCTTACCAGGACTGGTCATGATCGCTGTTCGCTGGTTCTTCTGGGTCTGAGGGTCTGTTGAGCCCTTTCAATTTGCAGCTTTGCATTTAACTTATTTTGTCCCAGCATTTGTGAGATCCATGTTTCAAATAAAACTCACCATGTCTTTTCCCTCTATTCCTTCTCTCAGTCCAATGATTCTTACGTTGTTACATCTGATAAGTTTTCCATACGATCGATCTTGTCCGTCAGTCCTTTCTTTTCAGTGTCCCATATTTTTGCTTTTTTTTTTTCAGTGCCTTCAGTCTGTCTTTTGTTTTGTCCAGCTGAGCCTCTGAGTGAGTTGTTCACTTAAGTCTTCCACAAGTTCTTTAATTTCCATTACCTTCTCTGATATATCTCTCATCACTGATTCCATACTCGTAAAACGACTGTGTAAAGTTTCTGATATGTTCAGGATGGAGGCTATCTCTTGGCCCGACTCTCCAGCTCTGAGTCACTCCTCATCAGACTTCCACTCAATGTTCCTGGCTGAGCTGTCATTTCTTCAGTTTTTGTTCTCGGTTGCTTTATCCTTTTTTGATGATAAAATTTGATTTTTGAGCTTTTAAACCATCTTTTTAATACTTTTGTGGCGAGCTCTTTCAAAAAACCTGCTAAGATCATTAGCATGGCCATGTCCCTGATCTGATCCTTTTAGATTATTTTGCGGCACAAGGCAAGGTTGCCCACTTTGCCCTTCATTATTTGACCCAGTACATTGGCTATTGCATTTCGGGACTCAGTAAATATTTCAGGCATTCAAAGGGGGGATAAAAATCATAGTTTCACTTAATGCTGATCATTTTTTTCAGGTTACAAACTTAATTTGAACATGAGTGAACTTTTATCTCTTGAATGGTTCTGATCCTAACTATGATAATATTCCTTTTAAAATAGTGAGGGGGTCTTTCACTTATTTAGGGGTTAAAATTTCTAAAATATTTAAAGATCTTTTCAAATAAAACTTCAGACCTCTGTTTAGACAGGTGAAAGAGACGTTATCTAAATGGTCCCCACTTTCTATGTCTCTTGTTGGTACAATTAACATAATCAAAATGAATGTTCTGTTTTTTATTTATTCCAGGCAATTCCAATTTTTTATACAAAACAAATTTTTTGACTCGATTGAATCTATTATCTCTTCATATAAGAATGTAAGAAATAGGAGCAGGACTAAACCATCCAGTCCATCAAATCTGCTCTGCCATTCAATAAGATCATGGCTGATCTGATCCTTGACTCAACTCCAAGTACCTGCCTTTTCCCCATATCCCTTAATTCCTATTTTATGTGAAAATCTATCTACTGAATCTTAAATAAAGTTTAATGAAATAGCCTCAACTACTTCCCTGGGTAGAGAATTCCACAGATTCACCACTCTCTGGGAAAACCACTTTTTCCTTACCTCCATCTTAAATCTACTCCCCTGAATCTCTTTTTTTTTAAATATGGAATGCTTCACGAATTTGCGTGTTAAGGCTGTTTTGAACAACAAAAGTCCAAGTTTGAATAAATCTAATTTACAAAAATCAAAAATAGATGGGGACTTTGCTTTGCCTGACCTGAGATTATTATTGGACTGTTAATATTAAATATATTATTTTCTGGATTCATTATATAGATCAGACTGCCCAAAATGGACATCCATAGAGTTGAAAGGTTTTAACAAATTTGCTCTGGCTACACTACTTGGGACGAATAAATGAATAGGCAGTTCAGTAGTCAAAAATTGGTTACAAAGTTGTTTCAATTCAGGCGTTGTTTTGAACTGAAAATGTTCTCTTTATCCACTCTAATTATTAATAATTTATTTTTTCCTCCATCTTGCCTTGATTGTGTTTTTCATAAATGGAGAGAAAGGGGTATCACTTCATTTTTTTATTTATTTGTAGATGGCTGTTTCATGTCCTTTAAGCTTTGTCACATAAATTTAATCTCACTAATTTCCATTTTTTTAGATATTTACAGTTCAATTTTCTGAAAAACCAAGTTACTACTTTTCCATTCTCCTGTGATAGTAATTGTATTGACTTTTTTTAAGTTGTATCCTTGTCCAAAGGGTTTAATAGGATTCATTTATGAATTAATTTCTAAAATACTTCGTGTTTCTATGAATAAAATTAGAGTGCTTGGGAGAACGACTAACAGACTATTCTTCCTAAGGATATTTGGGCCAAGTGTTTAAAATTGGTCCGTTCCTCTTCCATTTTTATACGTCATTCACTTATTCAATTCAAGAGAGTACATAGAGCATATTTATCCAAAGATAAATTAACTAAGATTTTTTTCTACTGTCAACCCTTTATGTGACAGATATAATGAGGTTGCTTCCTTATTTCATATGTTTTGGTCCTGTTCGGCATTGGATCACTATTGGAAGGAAATTTTTAATGCATTTTCCCATATTTTCTTGGTTACTATTCAACCTCATCCCATTACAGCTGTATGTGGTGTTCGCATTGCCAAGTGATAGCTTTTGCTACTTTAGTGGCTAGAAGATCTATTTGTGCTAAGATGGAAGAACTCTGTCCCTCCCAGTTACGCACAATGGATGATTCCCAACCTTATCATGCTCGAGAAGTTTAAATGAAATGTTTTAAAAACTGAAATTAAGTGTAATAAAATGTGGCACACTTTTATGGAATATTTTAATGTTTAATGAGTAATAGAGTTGTGATAGAGTATATAGAAGTGTTTGGGAGATAAATTGGGAAAGGTTTGTTAGAGCAGGTCACACACAAACACTTTAAAACACAGATTTTTTTCCAGGAATTTTGCAAGAGTCCTCAGAGAATCATGATGGACTGTTCTTTGCAAAAGGCAACAAATGTAACAACATGCAGTGGCAGCTTTGTCTGGAAAACAGAATTTACTGTCTGGAAGGTCATATGATCTTTGCAGGCAGAGAGCAGAAAAAAACAGGCTTTGCTCTCAGTGTTGGAGGGAGTGAGAGAGAGAGGAGAGACAGACATTGGTTCCAGAGGGACAACTGGCAAGCTTTGGAAGACGGCGTAGTCAAAGGGAGAGGACTGGCTGTCCGGTGTTTCCCTTGGAATAGGAGAAACAGAAAAGAACTCTGTGGTGACCTGAAAGAAAGAGGTTATTATCTGGAGAACCCTGAAGAGGACAAGTTTCATCAGCAAGACACTGGAGTGTCTGATTAAAAATGAATCTGTTGTGGATGTCCTGGAAAAAGTAAAACACTCTCTTGGAAAACCAACAAGAACCCTTCTGAATGGTAACCATTTACCTATTAAACACCAAAACCTGGTGAAATTTATTAATGTTAATTTCTGTGCACAGTACAAGAATTGCCTGCAACCAGTGAGATTGGACTGTGAACCAAAGAACTTTGCTGAATTTACACACACATTACACACACGTGCACTTAGAATTAGAAGGGGGTTAAGTAGGTTAAGTGAGTCAATAGAGATAAGTTAAAGTTTGATTCTATTTTCATGTTCAAAGATAATTAAAACCAACTTTTGTTTAAGTAACCCTTTGTTGTGGTGCATATCTATTGCTGCTGGGTTTTGTGGTCCTCTGGACTTGTAACACAGTGGTTTACTATTTTGTATATAACATACAAAATATTTATAATCTCTTCCTAAACTTACTTATTTACATTAAAGGTAATTCACCAATGTACCATTACTTTTGGTTTAAGGCATCCCACAGCTTTTCTCATTTTTTAGGGTAGGGGCTATAGATTTAGGATTAGTTACAATCTTTTTTGGTTTTTTTTGCAGGAACAAGAGATATAATATTAAATTCTGTATGATTGTTTATTATTTTTATTCTCGGATACATTGCAATTACTCTGTACCTGTATAGCATATTTTTCTTGTTCTTATACTTTTTGTGGTGTATGTGTGTAATTAAATAGAAATTACAAACTTTATTAGTTGACGTTCCTGGGAAGTTCTGTGAGGCACTTGCCAAGTTAAAGGCTTCATTAAAGAGAATAGTACTGTAGAGCCAACCCTGACATCTTAAATACATTTGTAGTCTTTATGACTGTTTACAAAGGTTGGACTCCTTGCAAAGAATGAAAAAAAGTGTTTCACGCTGACATATTTTTCTTTTTCATAGTGCTGGGGTTGGTCGAACTGGCTGCTTTGTTGTGATCGATGCCATGCTGGAACGAGTTAAACATGAAAAAACAGTTGATATCTATGGTCACGTCACCTGCATGAGAGCACAGCGAAATTACATGGTGCAGACAGAAGATCAGTATATCTTTATTCATGAGGCCCTCCTCGAGGCAGCAACATGTGGGAATACAGAAGTTCCAGCAAGAAGTCTCTTTGCCCACATACAGAAACTGGGCCAGGTTCCACCAGCAGAGACGGTTACAGCCATGGAGCTAGAATTCAAGGTCAGTGCTGCAGCCAGCTTACAGGTTTCAAACATCAATATTTTATTCAGTTCAATCATGGCACACAACTATTGAAATTACATACATAAAGACAAAGAGCTGCACAAACCTAGCAGGAGTAGCAAGGTACAGAGTAAGGTGGATAATAGGTGAAAGAAGATGGGGAAAAATATTAGAGGGAGTTGCTCCACCTACTCATGTTCAATGGCTACATAATGTCATGTCATGTTCAGACTTAGAGAAGATTTCATGCTCTATTTCTGATTTGAATTCAAATTTTCAAATACTGTGGGGACCTTTCTAGAATTATTTTCATAATCTCTGATTTGATTTGAATCTAGAAGTGTTGACTAATAAGGTAATTTATTACTTTGATAAGAATTTTTTCTTTTTTGGCCAAACAGCTTCTTTTTTGGTAGTGGGTTTAGAGCTTCTTTAATATAAAATATTAATACAATATAATTTGTTTGATTGAGAATGCATGGAAATTATGTTTTAAGTAAAATGTATCTGTACTCTGTATTTTTTGATGTGCAATTTCAATGTTAATAAAAATATTGAAAAAGAAAATGTCAGAGGGAGATGAGGGGAAGATGAAGGTGGAGAAGGTGATAAGCAGGAACAAAAAGGCTGGAATCTGTTCGTAAGAAGGCCAATAACAGGCACCATCAGGGGAGCATTAAAAGGTGAATGGAACGAGATGGAGAAGGGGATTCACTGGGTGAAATGTGCAGTTATTATATGAATGGAACCAGGATAAGGATGAAAATTGATGTAGGCTGGAAGGAGGCCATGGGAGAAGGGTCAAAAATAGGAGGTTTGGAGATGGATCGTAAAGATAGAATGTGAGGGGAAGACAGGAGATGAGTTATCTGAAATTGGAAAGTTAAATGTTCATATCATTGGTTTGTAGACTCACCAGGTAGTTTCATTAGGCCTAGTCTTGGCAGTGAAGATGATCAAGGATGGATATGTTGGTGTTGGAATGGAATGGGTAGTTGAAATGGTGTATAACCATGAGTTCAGGATAGCCATTGCAAACAGAGCACAAGTACTCTGAAAATTGGTCACTTATTCTATGCTTGGTTTCATCGATGTAGAGAGGCACCTTGAGAACATCAAAAGCAGTGAACAAAGTTGGAGGACTGGATGTGAAATGCTGACTAGATCTGTTGCTGGTGGTGAGGAAAGAGGTGTAAAAATAAGTGTGGGATTTTCTGAAGGTGCTGGGAAAAGTGTCAGGGATCAGGGAGGGGGGGGTGGGAAGGGATGAGTGGACCAGGGAGATACTGTTTCCTGCAGAAGGAATCAAAGTGTGGTATACGACTCCTGTTTGACTGCAGTTACTGGAAACCTGCTATTGGTGTATTAAGTTGTTTTAAAGAGAAACATTTGACCAGTCATGTTTTTCATTTAAATAATTGACTCATAAAATGTGCTTGTGGAAAAATCTTTAAAATTCTGCACCATATAAAAATAGTAATGACTGTCATTTTATATCATTCTGGTTCATTTCACTTTATCTCATTGATTGTATTGAAAAAACCTCTATTTATATGGGTCCTTTCATGACTTCTGGACTTCATTACCAGTGAAGTACACTTCAAGCAATGTAGGAATGGTGGCAGCTAATTGACAGCAAACTTCCACAAGTAACGACCATGTGATCGTCACTGAATGAACTCTTAATTGGCTGACTTGATTGAGGAATAAATATTGGTAGAGGTAAATCCCATTCTGATCTTTAGAAAGGTCCTATGGGATATTTTTATATCCCTTTGAGAGATCAGATAGTACCATAGTTTGACATCTCCTCCGAAATACATAATTCCAGCAATGTAGTATTGCACGAGAGTCAGGTTGATTTTTATGATATTCATCTCTGGAATGGGTCTTGAATCCACATCTTTCTAACTCAGGAGTGTTAATGTGACCAGCTAGACTATGGCAAAAGCACGTTAATATCTTTGTTATTTAACATTTTCATTGTAAATTTTATTTAAGGAATACTGGAGCATTAACATTGACTACGACTCATTTTGTTTTTGTAAATTCAATGCATAATCATCTTCAGATGTTGGATTAACTGATTTTTTTTTTGTTGCAGCGCCTGGCAAACTCCAAAGCACATACCTCACGATTTATCAGTGCCAATCTCCCTTGTAACAAGTTTAAAAACCGTCTTGTCAACATCATGCCATACGAGTCCACTCGAGTCTGCCTGCAACCAATCCGAGGAGTTGAGGGCTCTGATTATATTAATGCCAGCTTCATTGATGGATACAGGTACTATATCCCAATTATAACTAATCCAATGATTCATTGTTTTCTGTTGTCTTCATTCTTGCAACTCAGGAAAAAGTAGCACTAAATATAAGCCCATTTCCCACCTCACAACATGTCAAAGTGCTTTGCAGCCAGTGAAATACTTTGAAGTGGAGCTACTATTATAAATTATGGAATTACTGAATCAAGTGGGTTGGACACACAACTAGAAATAAAATTTGATGAAAAATCTGCTTCATTGGCATTACTTGGTGATTGAAATCTGGTGCAAACGATGGTTTACATCATAAGCACAAAAGAATAAAAGTGATTAGATCCCAGAGGCTGGCAGTAAAACCTGAAACCTCAAGCAAAAAGAAGTAACTTTTGTGTTTGGGAGCTCATTAGGTCCATCACTGTTAAGCAATCCTGTCCTCTCCATTCCCCATTCTTTCACCAAAATCATGCGCATTATTTCCCTCATGTATCGATTCCCTTTTGAAACTCAAACTGATTGTCTATCATTAACTGACAATGTGTTCTAGATCACAAATAAGTATAGCATTAATAAAATATCCAACCAAAAAACATTAAATTGATGCCTTTAAATTAGCAGGCTAATAGAGTTATAGAATTTTACGGCATGTTGACCAAGCAAGTCTCACTTTCCTGCATTTGATCCATCTCTCTTTAAACCTTTCTTATATCATTCCTGTCTAAATGTCTTTTGAATATTACAATTGTCCAACCACTACCTCCAGTACCTCATTCCATATAGCCACGACCCTTTGGTTGAGGTACATCTTAAATCATTGCCACTCATTTGAAATTTGTGCCCTTTAGTTTCCTTATCTTTGGCCATCATGATTTTATAAACATCTATAAAGACCCCACTTGGCCTCTTATACTTCCAGGAGAAAAGTCCAATCTAACTAGCTTCTCCTTGTAATTCAAGACTAACAGTCCCGATAACATTCTTGTGATTTGTTTTCTGCAGCTTTTCAAGAATAACGATGTATTTCCTACAAATAGGTGTCCAAATTTGCATACAATTCTCCAGGTCCAGCTTCACCAACATTTTGTAACGTGGTGCCTCTGCTTCTACAATCAATGTCTTGATTGATGAAGCATACCAATCATCTTCTTCACCACTCTATCTACACGCATAGCCACTTTCATGAAACTATGTACCTATACCCCAAATACTCTTTGTTCTACCACACTTGTTGTTGCCCTACCATTCATCATCTTAAGTTCCACCTTGATTTAACTTCAACAATTGCAACACTTTGGACTTGTTCATGCTTAATTTAATTTGCCATTCCTTTGCCATTTTCCCTCTTCATCAAGATCCTATTGTGATGAAACAGTTTCTTTCTATATACTCTGTCTAAAACTATCTTGATCTGAACCATCTCTGTCTTTTCTCCGGGGAAAACCTACCCCAGTTTACTCAGTCTAACTTAATAGCTCAACTGTGGAATTATGCGAGTAAACCTAGTGTACTGTCTCTAGGGCCCCAACATTCTTCCTAGTGTAAATTGACCAAATTGGGATTGAATACTCTAGTTGCCACCTCACACAATTTCAACATCACTTCCTTCCCTTTGACTTCATTTTATGGTTCCAAATGCTTTATTAACTACTCTTGCAACATTCTGTGCTATTTTCAAAGATTTACTCACATATACTCTAGATCTCTCTCCCCCCCCCCCCCCCCACCCCGACATTTCTTTCAGAATCATGCCATGTAGTCAATCTATATGTATTAACTGCACAGTTGTATCCACATCCACATTCGAACCACACAATGCTTCATTTTATTACTGTCCAAGGTTCTTTCAGTCTCAAACTTAAATGTGTTTTCAGGGATGAAGAATCCATAGACTTCAGGTAGAAAATTCCAAAGATTCGCAACCTCAAAAAAAACTCTTCTCCACTAGGTTTTAAATGACTGACTAATTAAGTCTATGATTATGCCCTGTTTAACACACTCCAAGTTAGAGAAACAACTTCAAAGCATGTTTGTAATCCTCCAAGAAACTTGTATGCCCCAGTGAGGGTTTTCTAAAATGTATTGAGAACAGGCCATACTATGCATCCTCTTCTCAGGAAAAGCCACCTCATCCCAAAGTTGATCTATAAAGTATTAAATCTGCTCATCCTCTAGTGTAAATGCAGCAATTGAAAGTCCATTTGGCTAACTAAATAGATATATATCTGGAAAGCTCATATTTCTTACCATACAGCCTATTATCTGTATCACCCAAGTATTCCAGTCTGTCCATTGCAAGATAACAGCAAACCATATCTTCTGTGAATAAAATGTGCACACATGAAGATTTATTATTTGGTTGTGTACACCACAGACTTCAGATTTTTGAAGAGGTAAAAACATCCCTCTGTTTCAAACCCATGAAAACGTTAATGGTGCCAAAACTCTACCAGTACTTTGCAGTTAACATTGTAAACTGAGGCCTCGTTTGTACTCTCTGTACACGTTAAACCATCCAGTAATGCTGTGTTTGGATCTTTCTCTGCATAGGTTTTCCCCAGGTCCTCCAGTTTCCTCCCACCTTCAAAAAACGTGCGAGGTTGTAGGTTATTTTGAGTGTAATTGGATGGTGCAGGTTTAAATGGCTGGAATCGGCTTCTACCATATTGTAAATAAAAGTTAAAATTTAAATTTGCTTTTCCATTTCTTGTATCACAGCAGTACATCAAAACGTATGTATAGTAAAATCCCCATTATCTAGCACCTACAGGGATCGCGAATGCTAGAAATGCGAAATTTCCAGTTGACTAAAAATTACTCTTTCAATGCCTAACTAAAACACCTGCATTAAGAATTTACAATTTAAACAACAAAAGACAATGCAAAATGTAATTTGAAAAAAAAACAGTATTGTAATCTTTAATTATGTAAAGTTCACTTACATTTACAAATTTAAATTTACAAAGTTTAAATTCGAACTCTAGTTGCTTGTACTACTGGCTACACTATTCATACTGCCATCATAATTAACCCCCTCCACCAAGTTTACAAATGAAGACTTTCTAATATACTTAATACTAATAAAAATAAAAATTCTTACTAAGCAGGGATAGGAAGACACTTTGGGAAAGTCCCCAGTGCTGAGGGGCACTGGCCCTTCAACCTGAACACCGCCATTTCATTCCAATGAAACTTTATTCAAACAGCTGCTGCAGGCAGGGCATGACTCGGGCGCTCCACTAGCTGAATATTTCGTACCATCTTCACTTCCACTCTAGTGTCCTGGTCAGGCCCTCGGTGCACCTTCCTTGCTCTTACAACCTGAATCACCTCCACACAAGTATGCTGATTTGGCTCTCAGCACACCTTCCTCACACTAACAATCCAACTCACCTCCATGCAAATGTCTTGGTCAAACTCAGAGCACTTCCTCACCTCCACACAAGTGGGAACAGCAAAAATAATGCACGGGCATTGAGGGGCATTGCTAGTTCAGCAGGGTAAACCTGCGCATGTCCAATAAAGTCTCAACGCTCTCCCATGGGGTCTACCTGCCCATTTATATTTATTTGAATTTTTATTTATTTCACCTTTTTTTTTGCCAGTTGTTTGAGATTTAAGTTTATTGAATTCCGGATAATGGGGATTTTATTATAATTAGCTGTGATGCAATTGTTACATTCCAGGGTTCTGAAAATCCCATAGAAATATAACTTTGGGACATTACATCAATTTATTTTTACCTCAGAGTCAATGTATGTTGATAGAAATGGAAGAAAACTGACTTAAATAATGTAGAAAAATTGTACAAAATGTATTGTTCAGATCATGTTTAATATATGAATTTTACACATGTAACAATCCCAGTTCGATGGAGATCAATACATACTTACAAAATCAACAGAATCCACAATAAATAAAGAAGTATTCATCCATGTGTTATTTATGGGTAGATGTCTGATAAAGCAAACATGACAACTGAGATTTCTTTACTAGATGCCACGCACCTTGAAATATTTATTTTTGCCATCAGCTTCTATTCTGACTCTGCAAAATTGTTGTAGTGACAACTTTCCATTATAGTCACTTGGATGCTAAGAGAATATTGTTGTCTATAACTTGTTCAAACAAATTTATACTAAAGTTGAGTTTTCCAAAGTTTATTAAATGATATTGAACATTGTTAACATTATTATGTTGTTAAACCGTCATTTGAAAATGTCAGAAGATTCTTTTACCGTCCATTCCACAGAACAAAACTGAACTCTTATCTCCCAAGCAAGCAGAGAAAACTAGTTATGACCCTGAAGCAAAGATGTTGCTAGGAGACAGCATAAAAAACAAAATGCCACAAACAGACAAGTGACTAATATGAAATACATTTTAACCCCTCCAAAAGTTCTCTCACTAGAGGTTTTGGATGAACATATTACTTGGCCATCTGAAATGGGCAAACCAAATTTTATAATGAAGTATAAATGGTGCAGTTGTGGATCCCAAATGCAAAGTTAGTTTAAAATTAATTTTAATGTCAGTTGTAAACTCGTCTGATATCTGTGTTTACTTCAAATTTAATAGATATCAGGTGTGTCACAACTTTTTAAATTATTTAGATTATATAAAGACATGTTTGAAGTACCTACTTAATGAAGCATATAATTATGGATGATTATCAAGAGTTTTGCTAAATTGGAGATGCAGATTCAACTGCTTTTGGTGGAGTTCTGCCTCCATCTGGTGGTATAATGCATGAAGTTCAACCAATTAATTTTTTTTATTATCATGTCCTTTTCCTCATGGGTAAAGTGTAAAGATCTTTAATCTAGCACCATAACTTTGAAGGTGTAAAATCACAAAATTACTTTTAAGAACGCAAGTTGAACTCAGGATAAAATTTGGGAATAAATATGAAATGGCATAAGCTTGAGACATCCTTTCACATTGTATTTGTGTGCTGGGCATAGACGGCCAAGGCCAATTTTTGGATCACTTCAATGCCTTCAAACTCAGTGATATGGTACAATTTACATTTGGAACCAAATGTGAAAGCCAGGCTGACTGAGAGAAGGCAACACGAGAACTCCAGACAGAATAAGCTGGTTTAAAATGTAAGTGGATGGAGAGATGGCAAATGAAGAAAGGCATAGATTTACACAGGTCAACGAAGTAACCTTCAACCAATGCACAAGCAGATTGCTTCATATTCCAGCATCTGTAGTCTCATATGTGTCTCCAGTTCCATCAATCCAGAAGAATAAATAGTAAACCAAACTGAAAACTGAACTGTGTGGCCAGAGTAATCCCACATAAAGGAAGTCCAATTCTAATGTTGACCATGTTTTTGGCTGCAAAATGTCAGGCTCTCAAGATAAAGAGATGTAGAAAGAACAGGTAACAACCTGAAGGTTAATGAGAAATGACCTGATAGAAATGTTTTAAATGTTATAATATATGGTTTGCTTAGATGTATAAAATTGTTTAAAAATAAGCAGAGGAGAACATGTTCATACTAATAGGATAGAAATTTAAATGTTATTAAATATCAGTTAACACAATAATTGCTACTATGTTTGTGGTAATGTTTTGAGCAGTTTTACATTTCATATGAATGTGGATATATTTGAAAAATCATGCAATGGGTACAAAATGCTATATTAAGAGTATTTTAATCTAAAAATTTATAAGCAAAACAAGCACTTTGCGCCCAGGCACTCATTCAGTGGTTGATGTGGATCTTTGTACCTTGAAATTGTGTAGTTATTTTATTTTTCCTGCTGGTCGCTTAATTTTATTTGCTGGATTTGTGTTGAAGGTCATGAGAACAAGGTCAACAGCAACCACTGTCAGCTTACCTCTGAGATGGTTCAGATGTAGCTCAGAAAGTCTTTTCAGAAGAATGTTTTGGAAAGATGACATACTCTTGTTTCATATCTTTTTCATTTTACTTTATGTTACTTTGGGTTTATATTTGGTTCCTTTAAGGGTCTGGTTCTTTATGTTCATTTAATTTACCTAATCTTTTCCTTAAGGAATTAGGGTATGGGAGGGAAGGGAGAGGGGTGGGCAGGGGAAAAATATCATTGTTGAGAACGGTCGTATTGTTGCTTTGGATTTGTACGAGTCTTGAAAAATCAAAAATCAAATATTCAAAAAATAATAATGTTTTGGAAGCACCAAGGAAGATTGTCCATAACTATGTGCTCCATTAAAATAGTGTTTCCCCCACTTTAAGGATCAGATCATTGCATGGGTTACAATAGCAATGAATGAGTAAAGGCAGGCAACTAAGTCACACCCTGAGATTTAGCTGCAAAATTGGAGTAATGTCCAGTGAGCAGGATGATGGGAACGAAAATCATGTTTCATGTGTTTTTAGCATCTATTTCCTCTATAAACAGGCAGCAGAAGGCCTATATTGCCACACAGGGACCTCTGGCAGAGACCACAGAAGATTTCTGGCGCATGCTGTGGGAACACAATTCTACAATTATAGTAATGCTTACAAAATTGCGAGAAATGGGTCGAGTAAGTCATTCACATCAATTGTGTACGCAACTGTGCAAATAATAAGGGAAATAGTTTGCAGTCCATTTGGTAGTTGATATGCAAGGGTCGTGCATTTACAATTCACCTTGACTGATAACCTGATTAATTTGCCCTTCATAAATTCAAACTTGTGTTGTATGATGGAAGAAGTTTTTTTTTAAACTTTATTTATATAACATAAAATACAAAGATATTTTAACCCAGTATTATAGTTCATTGTTGGTAAAGTACATAATGATAGACTAATAATCAACCCCTCCCGACCACCCAACTACACAAAAAAACCACCCTCCCCTACCCCCCAATAATAATGGTATGGTATGTGCCTTTTTTTTAAAAAACTGATTAAAATACATTCAAATCCATATGTTTTAAATACGGATTCCACATTTTAGTAAAAAAAAGAATAATTGTGTAAATGATATGTTATGTTTTCTAAATAAATTCATGATTTCAATTCATTATGCAATCTTTGAATATTTAACTCTACATCATCTTTCCAAGTTACCGCAATACATTTTCTAGCCACTGCTAGAACCAAGCGAATAAATGCAGTTTGAAACTTATCCAATTTTAAACCCACTTTTAAATTTGTCATTGTTACAAGATCAAACCAGCAACCACAAAGAAGGCATATCACACAGGGGTAAAGATGAACATTTACTTTATTAACAAAATCGCCCCTCCCCCCCTTTTATAACAATGCCCACTGGTTACTATGCAAATTTCTATAACAGTGTAAAACTAATAAATTCCCCAGCCTAAATATAACATATGTAATTAAAGTCTAAATTATATTTCCAACCAGCTCACAGAAAAACTTAGACACAAAACACACAAGACTCACAAAACTTTGATCTCAACCGAAGCAAAAATCATAAACAAAATTCAGTTTGTTTGGTAAACTGAAGCCAAAAGATCTTTGAGAGAGAGAGAGAGAGAACAAAATTTGAAGTTGTCTTCTTGTGTTGCTTGCAAAGAGAGGAACAATGGCTTGGTCCAGACCCTTCAGGCTGCCTTTGGAATGTTAATCCCTTTTTGAAATCCCAACAATCTAAACTGTCTTCCAGACAATGACTCATGTTTTGGGCCTCCTTCCACTCCACAGCACCACCAGTGGTGGTTTATCATCCAAGTCCAGAAATTTTTAGATCATTTTCTGCACATGCTCAGTCCGTCTCCCACTCTCTCAGCAGTCCACCTTCACCTTGGCTATTAAAGGCAAATTGTCACTTTTTAACATAAAACCACACAACACATAGGTCAATACACAACACAGAACTCTGTAACAGTCATGTACCCCAATAAAAAAAGTAATGGATCAAACAATAATTCAATGTTGTACAAACGTTCCATAAATTCCCTAATCTTCATCCAAAAAGTTTTCACCTTATCACAAGACCAAACCGAGTGTAGAAACGTCCCTTTCTGTATTCCGAAAGCACAAATCTGATTCCCTAAAACCAATTTCTCTGGTGTCAAATATAGTTGATGCAAAAAATTATAGTTAACCAAACTATATCTCACATTAATCAAACAAGTTACATCCTCATCCAGCCTTCCTCCGAAATAGAAACCTGTAACTCCTTTTCCCATTTATCCTTTATTTTAAATATGTTAGGTTTACCCATCTTCTCTTGTAATAACGCATACATTTCTGATATAAATCTTTTTTTTTAACTTTCTGTAATCAACTTCTCAAACCTAGTCAAATTCAGAAGCTTAAATTCTTACCCAAAATTATCCTTTATCAAAGCTCGTACTTGATAATAAGCAAATAATGAGTTCGCTGATATCCCAAATTTGTCTTGAAGTTTAATAAAAGAGAGAAAAACACCCTTCTCAAAACAGTCTCCTACCATTCTAATACCCTTCAAATCCCATTTTTTTAAAAATATTGACTATCCATAGAAAAAGTCCGGTATAAAGGAGTCTGAACAGTAATTTTACCTTTAGTTCCAATTATTTGGAATAATTATCTCCAATAAATGTTTAACTATAGGTACTTCATAAGTCTTTAAAAGGTAAGGTTTCCATTTATAAATAAAATATTTAACATTACCTGTGACAATTCAATTTTAGCCCATGCTGGAGATTGATCAGTGTCTGAGATTCGATTAAGAAGTTTCAATTGTGCTGCTTTATAATAATTCTTAAAATTTGGTAACTCCAATCCTCCTAGTGCATATTTCCAAGTCATCTTTTGTAAAGGAACTCTAGATAACTTACTTTTCCATAAAAATAACCAAACTGAAGCATTCAATTCCTTTTAAAAAGCCTTTGGTAAAGAGCAAGGAATAGATTGAAAAGGATATTGTATATGAGGAAATATATTCATTTTGATACAGTTCACCCATCCCATTAAAGTCAAGGGTAGATCTTTCCACCTACTCAAATCTGCCTTAATTTTCTTCATTAATGGTATATAATTCAACTGATACAAATGCTGATAATCCACATTTACTATCATCCCAAATTCTTTATTTTATCGGACCAACGAAATTGGTTGATCTGTTTACAATCTGAATAATCTTCTCTTGAGATTGGTAATACAGTAATTCACTCTTCTCCCAATTAACTTTATATCCAGACGTTTCTCAATATGTCTCCAAACATCTCAGAGATTCTTTAGGATTTGTTAAGTACATTAACACATCATCCACAAATAGATAAATCTTATATTCTTCCTCTTTAATATTAATATTCTGTCTAATAAATTGAGCCAAAGGTTCAATAACTAATGCAAATAAAGTTTTTTTTTTAGTTTATTTTGTTGGGTTTTTTTGTAATTTTTTTTAGGAGTGTTTATTTTGATATTGTATTCCTGGTGTGAAGTGCCCGGATTATAATTTTATTAGTATGTCTAGTTTAAATTTTGCAACTTTTAATTTTAAAGGTTTGAATAACCCGATAATTACATTAAGAAAATGAAGGTGGGTATAGCTTTTTTACAAGAAAATCATTTGACTGAAAAAGAACATTTAAAACTAAAAAGGGATTGGGTTGGACAGGTCATTGCATCTTCCTTTAATTCCAAAGCCTGTGGAGTAGCTATTTTAGTTCATAAGAAATTGCCTTTTATACTGGAATCAGTCTCAGAGAAGGTGGGTAGGGCATTGACAGTTAATTGTAAAATCTTCTCTGAGGATTGGATATTGTTAAATGTTTATCTCCAAATGTGGATGATAATTTGTTACTGAGGTTTTCTTGGGTTTGAATCAAGCAAATGACAATATCTTAGTAGGAGATTTTAATTACTGTTTGGATCCTTTGTTGGACAAATCTCCAAAATCTTTGAAAATAAACTAAGATGGCTGAGCATTTAGCAGTTGTTTTGAAAGTTTTGAATTTGGTAGAAATTTGGAGGAGATTAAACCCGACAGAGAAGAATTTTTCATTTTACTCAGCAAGACATGAGTCCTTTTCTAGAATTGATTTGTTTTTAATATCAGCTCAACTATAGGGGAGAATTACTATTATTAATTTCTTGTATTGGTTCTGATATGGTTCAATCTAATTATAGGTGGAGATTTAATATAGTGTTATTAAAGCAGCCTGAGTTTTTTACCTTTATTAGGAACCAAATTAAGTTGTTCATGCAATTGAACGAGAATTCAGTGCAGAGTAAGTTTATATAATTGGATGCATTGAAAGCGTATTTAAGGGGACAAATTATTAGCTATACTACTAAAGTTAAGAAAAAATATTTGGCAGAAAGTCATAAGCTTGAGGAGGAAATTAAGGTTTTAGAAAAGGATTTGCAGAGGTATGTGACAGAAAATTAAAAGATAGGGTTATCTTATTTGAAATTGCGTTATAATACTTTACAGACATATCAGTATGAGAAGTTGATTTAAAGATCTAAACAGCGGTATTATGAGTTAGGAGAAAGGTCTCATAAGGTATTGGCTTGGCAATTGAAGACAGAACAAGTGTCTAGGACGATAAATGCGGTAAGGAAAGATTTAAGGGTCATTTATAAAAACCTTAGGAGATCAATGGTGAATTTCATTCTTTTTATCAAGATTTATATACTTCGGAGATTAAACAAGATACTGATCAAGTAGAATCATTTTTGGCCAATTTAGACCTTCCATTTCTGAGTGATTTAGACATTCAGGAGTTAGATTGTCCATTTACAGATTTTGAAATTAAAGAAGTATTACAAACTATGCCTAATGGAAAATCACCCGAGGAGGATGGATTTACTTTGGAGTTCTACAAGGAGTTTTGTGATTTATTACTTTCGGTATTTCGACAAGTATTAAGACAAGCTTCCGAAACATCTACTCTTCCAGAATCTTTTTCAAGAGCCTTAATTACCATTATTCCAAAAAAAGATAGAGATCCTTTGAAAGTAGAGTCATATAGACCGATTTCCTTGTTAAATGTGGACTATAAAATTCTGGCTAAAGTGCTTGCACATAGACGCAAAATATCTACCACAATTGATTGATGTAGATCAGACAGGCTTTATTAAAAATCGTTATTCAGCTGATAATATAAACTGATTACATTAATTAATGTGTCTAAAAATCAACATAATCAACCTTTAATAGCGGCCCTGGATGCCGAAAAGGCATTTGACTGGGTTGAGTGGCATTTTTTGTTTAAAGTCTTGTGGAATGTTTTAAGTTTGTCCACTCTTCATTGGTTGGATAAAGGTCTTATATAACAATTCGTCAGCTAGGGTTGTGACAAATGGACAAGTTTCATCTTCATTTAATTTAACTAGGTCATCTACACAAGGTTGTCTGCTATCTCCAGCTTTATGATAGAAGAAGTTTGAAACTTTTGAGGAATGATGACAAACTCACACCAGTTATTTATGGTCAAATTAGTAGACTTGCACCAGTTATTGGTGTCACTGTTCTCCAGATTAATCAACTTTTGCACAGCATCAGTTCAAATTATCTTAGTAGTTAAGATGTTTCTAAATATCATGGCCTTACTGCAATGTTGATATGTTGACTTCCTTATTTCTTTCTTTTCAATTTTTTTTTTTTAGTTTAACATAACAATCCATATACAAAATATTAAGAAAGCAAGGCAAAAAAATAACATATGCATAAGATAAAATTAAAGTAAATACACAGTATGCCATATTTTAAATTCTATCCCTTATTATTAATATCTGTTAAAATAATTATACATATAAATCAATTAAATACTATTATAACAAATCCACTTATCTAAAAGAAACAAGGGGAATAAAAACTAAAGCTAAAACTAATCTAACCCCTTCCTCTAATCAAGATGACTTTCTTAAATAGCTATTCCCAATCAAGATACATGTTTCTTACCATGTTCTATTTGCAAATACTTGCAAAGGCACTTTGTTTATGTCAAAAAGATACTGAAGTAGTGTATCACTTCACCAAATCAGCCAGAATATGATTTGTTAAATATCACTTAAGCAGTAGATAAGATGTGAAATGCTACTTGTTTGAAAACAATTTATTTAAATGTGATGTACATAAGGAGTATCCAGTGTATTGTGGTCAGTGTTGCTGCTCTGTTGTTTTGTCATTAGGAAAAGTGCCACCAGTACTGGCCAGCGGAGCGTTCTGCCCGGTATCAATACTTTGTGGTAGATCCAATGGCAGAATATAGCATGCCTCAGTATATCCTGCGAGAGTTCAAAGTAACGGATGCCAGGGTAAGTGTGAGTGATAACCATATTGGTGCTCTTTTATGCAAATCCTATAATAATGCGCCTAATGCTTTCAGTTTAAACTGTATTTGTGGACACATGAGCAGACACTGGAATCTGGAGCAAAACACCAAGTCCTCAAGAAAGGGTTCAAGCCCAAAACGTTGACAAATTCTTTTCTCCCACCGATGCTGTTCGTCCCACTGATTTCCTCCAGCAGATTGTGTCAAACTCTTAAGTGTTTTCATGCTGGGCCTCCACTTCAAGGTCAGCTGCAGAAGCGGTAAACATTTTAAACTTACCTGTTCATTGCTTTTATGCAGAGCAGTGCCTCAGTGCATTGTCCAGAGCCGCTGTAGATGGGGCAACTGTTGCCGTGGTTCCACCTGTCATAAATATGCGACAGAGCAATTTCTGCATTTCCCAGAATGGTTCCAGCTATGAGGGGGATTATGGGTAGGGAAAATGGCCTTTCTCTGCCCTTTGGTCCTTAGCACAGCCTCAGGATTAAAGTTTGTCTCTTTGGAACAGAGATGAGGTGAATCTGTGGAATCTGTTGCCACAGATGACTGGTATATTTAAAGTGAAACTTGGTAGGATCATGATTGATTAGGATGTCAAAGGTTATGGGGAGAAGATAGGAGAGTGGGGTTGAGAGGAAAAATACTTCAGCCATGATTCAAATAGCAAAGTTGATTGATGGGCCAAATGGCCCAATTCTGCTCCTATCTCTTAAGAAATGGCATTGCAATAAAGTTCGTGCTTGTGATTATGCAAATAATTGCTGGTTGATGATTAGCATAATGGTAATTTGCTTTTTTATATTTAGAAAATTAACATCAAATAAATTTTAGGTTCCAATGTTATCTTTTTTTCTGTGACTTTTAAAATTTATTTTATAAAATTGGAAAGAAAATATCTTTTGAATCGGTGATAATGATCGACTTTTAAAGAAATGAGTGTCGAGACTTCCAATGGCCTAAAATTTCCATTGTGCCTTATAACATTTCTATGTGCTACACAATATATATATTTCCTAAAATTTAGTCAATAAATAAATTGAGAATAATCACGCAAAGTTCCTTTGAAAATTCATGGTTGTGGGATCTGTGCAACTTGGAGGCCATAGGATATGTTTGGTATTGGTGATCAATGTGCAAAATATACCTGACAAAATACTTGGATTTCTTTTCTACTAGTACATAGTTCACAAACAATGTTGGCCACAGCAATGAGCACTGAAGAAGTGAATGTTCCAGATTCCTGGTCCCATGAGACATTTTAAAGCAGACTGCTCCCGAATCTATGCCCAGGGGCCCAACTTCAACACCACGATAAGTCATTGATTTGGGTCTAATGCTGCCTCTTGAGCAAATCTTACCCCTAAGTGGTTCCACCCTTTTAGTTGGCCTTTTGGGAACTGTTTTAAGATTTCTCGCTTCAGCAGGAAGTTATCTTGGAAATTTTTTATTTAGTGCATGACTTTGGGCCTAATCTATATTATTGCACTGTCGTGCAGGCAAGGGCCAAGTCCTCAATTCCAACACGCATGACGCATTGCAGATTTTAGATGTTGAAGAATTTCTCAGTACGGGATCATCATCCATGCATCTGAAAAGGGAACAATTTGCAGGGTTCCAGTTTTGCTCTGCAGGATTATTCTATCTAGAATCAGAGCAACTATTGAGGCTTCAGTGAGGTTCAAAATAGTTTATATTTGAAAAGAATTTGCAAACATGGAAATGCAGTGTGGTGGTAGGTTAATGTTTGCACCAAGTTCTTCTTCATGTATGTTTCTTTGTTTCACTGCAGCTTGGAAAAAAGCTTTCAGTGTAAAAATAGGGATTGAATTTACTGATTTCAGTCTTTTAGTCTTACTTTCTGTCTTGATCTCTCCTCTTTGAAAGGGAAAACTCGCTAGTTATTCACAATATATGTTAAACAGAATTTCAGTTCAAACGTCACCTGTTTTTATCACAGGATGGACAGTCTCGGACAATCCGTCAGTTCCATTTCATTGACTGGCCTGAGCAAGGAGTTCCAAAAACAGGAGAAGGATTTATTGACTTCATTGGTCAAGTGCACAAGACGAAAGAACAGTTTGGGCAGGATGGACCTATTACTGTGCACTGCAGGTAGAGATAATGAGTTGGTGCTTAATAATATATTAAATATGCATTTAATTGCACAGGTGAATATATTGCTCTAAATGAACACAGTCATCATTCCTATTGCATGCACTTTCCTTAAGGGTCTATCCTGCAGTCACATAAAATCTTGTTGCAAAAGCAAGAGTTCAAGAGAAGTCTCAAATGTTCATCTTTGTAAAATTCTGAAATAAGTTTCTGGTGTGTTCTAGCGCTGGTGTGGGACGGACTGGAGTATTCATTACACTGAGCATTGTCCTGGAACGGATGAGATACGAGGGAGTTGTAGACATGTTTCAAACTGTGAAGACCTTGCGAACACAGCGGCCTGCCATGGTTCAGACAGAGGTAGAGTGTTTAATCATTGCTGGCATAACCACAGACTGTAAATAAATCATTTTAAAATCTCCGATGCCTTTAAATTTACTGACTTGCTCCCTTGCTTTTTAATTCAATGGCACTGAATACCATAGACAGAAGCAGCTGTCATAATAGTTTCCATCTTTCTGATATTCGCAAACATTCATGATCCGTTAAAATTTGTCAGCACTATTAAACATGATTTTAAGCTTAAAGCACAAACACAAGAAACACTTGTATTTTGATCTAATTTAGATCTATTTGATTATGTGTGAATATTTTTCCAGCTGCCTTGGAGCCATTCTCCTTCATTCAAATGAATGGAGTTCTTTTACCTGCATTGGGTCCAACCTGAGCAAGTTCAATGGATAGATTGTCCAGCATGCTCTGGGGAAGTTGTAGTAGTTTATTATCCATTGCTTGAGTACATGGAATCCAGCATTGGATTGCAATCATAAAATTCCTATTAACCATTTTGATTGAAGTTCAGAGCTTCCCCATATGTCGACATCTCCTAAATTCCCTCATTGTTACCAAAGAATATAACAGGAGTCCAGTCAAAAACTATGTACGTTTCTGTGGAAAAGCCATTGTTTCTTCAAGAATTAATTATACCCTCAGGTCCTGAAAGAGGTAGCAATTGAGAGTGTGGAGACATGGTAATGATCTCTCAGGAATCAATAGATTCTGGCTTGATCCCAGACAACTAAAAATTCACAAATGTCACCCCACTATTCAAGAAGGGAGGCAGCAGGAAGGAAATTAAAAGTCTGTTAGCCTGATATCAGTGATTGGGAAGATATTGGGAGTCGATTGAAAAAGATGAGGTAACAGAGTACTTGGAGGCACATGACAGGACAGGCCAAAGCCAGTATGGTTTACCTAAGGGAATATCTTGCTTGACATACCTTTGAATTCCTTAAAGAAATGACAAGCAGGCTAGATAAGGGAGATTCAATGGATGTTGTGCATTTGGATTTTCAGAAGGCATTTAACAAGGTGCTGCACAAAAGGCTGCAGCAAGATAAGAGTCCATGGTATAACAGGAAACATATTAGCGTAGGTAGAACATGAACCCTAATTGGCAGAAAGCAGAGTTAGAATTCAAGAATCATTTTCTGATTGGCTAACAGTTGCCTGTGGTGTTCCACTGGCTTCAGTATTTGGGCCACTGCATTTTGTGTAATATATTAATGATTTGGATTATGGATTGAATGGCTTTCTAGCCAAATTTGAAGACGATACAAAGGTAGGTGGAGGAGCAAGTAGTATAGAGGAAACACAGAGGCTGCAGAAGGTCTTAGATTAGGAGAATGGGCAGAGAAGTGGCAAATGAAATATAACATTGGAAAGTGGACAGTTATGCACTTTGATTTTAAAAAAAATAAACAGGCAGACTATTTTTTAAATTGGGAGAAAGTTAATAAAACCCAGTTGCAAAGTGACCTGGGAGTCCTCATGCAGGATAGCTTGAAGGTAACTTTCATGTTGAGAAATTGGGGAAGAAGGCAAATGCAATGCTTGCATTCATTTCAAGAGGAACAGAAGAGAAGAGATGTGATGTTGGGGCTCACTTAAGAGTATTGTGAGCAGTTTTGGGCTCCTCATTTAAGAAAAGATATGCTGAGGTTGGAGAGAGTTCAAAAGAGGTTCACTAGGATGATTCCGGGAATGAAAGGGTTATCGTATGAGGAGCATTTGAACAGCTCTTGACAAGTATTTGTTGGAATTTGGGAGAATGAGGGGTGATTTCATTGAAACATTTTGAATGTTGAAAAGCATGGACAGAGGAGATGTAGAAAGGTTGTTTCCCATGGTGTGAGAGTCGAGGACCACAGGGCACAACTTCAGGATTGAAGGGTGTCTGCTTAGAGTTACTTCGGAATTTCTTCAGCCAGAGAGATGTCTGTGGAATTTGGTGCCACAGGTGGTTGTAGAAGCCAGGTCATTGGGTATATTTAAGACAGAGATTGATAGGTTCTTGATTAGCTAAGGCAACAAAAATTATGGAGAGAAGGCTGGGCAGTGGGGCTGAGTGGGAAAATGGATCAGATCATTATTAAATGACGGGTCACACCCAATGGGCTGAATAATCTATTTCTGCTGCCATGTTTTATGTTTAAAAGATGAAGACTATTTTATACAAAACCAAACAGAAAATAGTACTGTTACGAGCCCAAAGGACCCCAAAACCCATCAGCAATAGATATTCACCATGACAAATGGTTATTTAAACAAAAGTTGTTTTTAATTATCTTTAAACATGAAAATAGAATCAAACTTGAACTTATCTCTATATTTAACTAACCCAAATTAACCCCCTTCTAATTCTAAGCACGTATATGATGTATGTGTAAATTTAAGAAAAGTTCTTTGGTTCACAGTTCAATCTCATTTCTCATTCTTCCAAGTTCTCTGGTTGCAGGCAATTCTTATACTATGCACAGAATTTAACATGTATAAAGTTCACCAGGCTTTGGTACTCGAAAGGTAAATGTTTACTGCTCAGGAAGGTTCTTTGGGGGTTTGCAGAGAGAGATTTGTTGTTCCAGGATTTTCACAACTGAGGTACCACCATTAGTCACCTCAATGTCTCGCTGATGAAACTTGCCCCATCAGGGTTCTCAAGATGATAACCTCTTTCTTTCAGGCTACCACAGAGTTCCTTTCTGTTCCATTTATTCCAAGAGAAACATCAGACAGATAGTACTCCCAGCCATCCGCCGCTCTGGAGATTTCTGTTTCCAACCAGCTATTCCTGGCTTGTTTCAGCTGTGACTGTTCAGTCTCTTTCAGTGTCACACACACACTGGCTGAGAGAGCTTGTTGACCTTGTCTTCTCTCTCTCTCTCTCTCTCTCTCTCTCTCTCTCTCTCTCTCTCTCTCTCTCTCTCTCTCTCCAACTCAGACCGCTATAAAGCCCATGTGACTCTCTCACTTGCAAAAACCCCCACCTTCTTCAACAAACCACAGGAGTTATCTTTCTTGATAAAGCTGTTGTCTTAGGTAAACAAAACCCAGGAATGACCTTTCTGTGAGCACTTTGTAAAAAGGTCAGAAGCCTTGTAGTTATTCAACCAACCGGCCTGTCTCCAATTCAAACAATGTCTATTCATTACATGATGTCATTTCAATTAGCACCTACTTGTGAAATGTGCATATCATTCTCCAAAGTTTCTGCAATGTTACTGAATATGAATTCTTCAGTATTTCAAATAAGATCTGTTTTAAAACGTGTGTATGTATGTAACCTATTCTAATTTTACCAAATTCTCCCAATATTTATCCATTACAGTACTGAGAAGTAGCCTTTGATTCTAGCAACTTCAGTGACAAATCAATGGTTCAATTCTTGATTGCCTCTTGGTCTTTCCATTTCCAAATAGAATCTTTAGGTACAATGTTTACTTTTTCCAGATGTTCTTCCAATGAATCAAACCAAACAATCCTTCTTTCTTCTTTTATTATTTCCACCAGCTGCAATAGGACACAACCAACCCATCCCATCCCTTTCCAGCTTCCATAGGGATTGATTCCTCCATACTCACCTCTCTGACCCCTGATAATTTCCCCTGCAACCACAAGAGATGCAACTCCTGCATCTCCACCCCTACCACTATCCAGGGATCTAAACACTTCTTCCAGGTGAGGAAAAGACTCACATGCATTTCTTCCAATGTCACCTTCGGTGCCACTAATATGGCCTCTTCCACATCAGTGAGATCAAGTGTAGCATTGGGTTCATATTGCAGAGCATTTGTGCTCTATTTGCATTTGCCAATCTGTGAATTCTATTTCATCCCCATTTCCCATTCCCAGACCAGCCTGTCCATTCTTCAACTTCTTCACTGGTAGAATGAGAGGAACAGCACCTTGTATTCCACCTGGTCAGTCGAATATTGAATTTTCTAATTACAGATAATGAATTTATTCCCTCCTCTTCCAAGCTACTTCTGTTCTTCTCCCTTCCCCTGCCCATTTTTGTTCCCCCTCTTTCCATCCATCCCCACTCATTCTCATCACCATCTCTGTCTGGTTCCATCCCTAAAGAATCGCCCACCCCCTCCTGGTTTCATCTAATCCCATTTGTTATCTAGTGACTCTCTCTCCCATTGTCTGGGACCTGTCAATCAACTATCTCTATCCGTCATCCTTCATCCTTCTCTGATTCACTAATCCCCTACTTGCCCTGTCCAACCCCTCTCCCCTGACCTCATTACACTGGCCTTTCTTCCTCTACAATTCATCACGATGAAGAGTTCTAGCCTAAAACATTGACTATCTTTTTCTCCCACTGATGCTACTCAAGCCACTGAGTTTCTCCAGCAGATGATCTTTTGCACCTGCTTCCTGCATCTGAAGTCTCATGTGTCTCTTTCTTCTTTTCTAATGGCTTGGTAAAATTCTTCAGAACGTATTTTTGAAATTCCTCCTCTTCATTTTTCACTTTGAAGGTAATTAAAGTCAAAGAATTGTGCAGCAAACAAATAGATCCTTTGGCTCTCCAAGTCTACTAGATCTTTTTAACCATCTACATTAATTCATACATATAATTTTATTCTTTCTTACACACCCTTATTTGTCTTAGCTAAATTTATCACCTCACACTTGTCAGGATCAAATTCAACCTCCCATGTGTTTGATATCCTGCTCTATCCTATGGAAACCTTCCTCATTATCCCACAACATCAACAACTTTCTTGTCATCCACAAACTTATTCATCATACCTCATACACTCACATCCAAGTCATCAAAAGTCACAGCACTGATCCTTGCAGAATCCTTCCACCACCACCTTCTGGCTCCTGTCATCAATGCCTTACTCAAGATAGGATTTTCTCTGCACAAAGCCATGCTAACTATCCCTGATCAATTCATTCCTTTTGAAATTTATGTTAATCCTTAGAATTTTTTCCAATAATTTTCCTATCACTAACATAGGGTTAGCTCACCAGCCTGTAGTTACCTAGTTTATTAAAGAAACAATATTGGTTATTCTCGAGTCATCTGGCATCTCACCTACTGCTAACAATGATGCAAAAATCTTTGTCAGGACCCTAACAATCTCCTCCCTTGCTCTTGACGCAACTTGATGTAGATCTCATCTGGGCTTGGGGATGTATCAATCCTTAGGCACTAGCTAACATTAAGCAGTTGCTCCTTGTGAATCTGACCTGCTCCAGATCACAAATGTAGCCTTTCCTAAACTCATAATATTCTAGGTCATTCTCCTTGAAGTCTTCCATTATTAGCCATGTATCATGCCTGAATCCTTGTATCCTCTGTGATTAATCACAGCAGATTTGCTCCTCTATCTCTATCCCACAACATAATAGACTGCAAAAAATACCCAATAAGAGAAATGACGAACTAATTCTTCCTTACTATAACCAACTGGAATTGAGGACATCCTCTCTGTCTCTGTGTGTTTTTTTTCCTCTCTCTCTCCCCCCTCCCTCCCTCCCTTCCTCTTTGGCATTATAATAAGCCAGAAGTTATTTTTTTAAACTGAACTTTTTTAAATCAATCTGTCCCTGGATACTGATAAAGAGCAGCAGCAGAGAGAGTTTAAATGCACCACTGAAAGCCCTCCATTTAGTTCTGACATGCACAAATGTGGAAGTAAAATGTGAGCTGCTCCATCTAACTTATTAGTGATTTCCTTATAATTATATTTAGTCTCTGCCATTTAATGCCATCTGTTTCTTCCCCCCCCCCCAACTTCAATGCATTTTATTCTTCTTTGTTCATTTCTAGTTCGTGTCCCTCCCTGCCAGATTAATTTATGTATCCCACAATTCCACAGTGACCCTTCTGCAAGAATATTGCAATTTAAGCAGGCCTGTCCTACCCCCAGACCTGATCCTGATGCCTCAATCACAAACCATGCCTTCAACTACATTAATCAATCTTATCTTTTTTATACTTTCACTGGCATGTGCCACTGGGGTCAGTGATTATTGCTTTGTCTTCATTTTCCCTCTAGATATCTGATGATTGAACATTAACACATCCCTATCTAATGTTTTTGGTCCCAAAGTGCACCATCGTATTCAACTCTTCTCTCCCCACCTTTATATAATGTTCTGCATCCTTTGCATGACCTGCCTTACCTGAAGATCAGGGAAGGTACTCACCAAGTTCAAGTACCTATTTGTCCCTGTGTCAAATCCACCACAACCACTTCAAAAACTCATGGTAAATGGAAATATAATTATGTCATCTCCATTGGATAGAATGAGGTTAAAAAGGCGTTGGTATTCAGAGGGACATAAGTGACACTGATCATTGAAAGTTAGCATGCAGGTACAACAATATAGGAAGTCAAAGAGTAATTTGGCCATTTTTTCAAGAGGATTTGAGAGCAACAGTAAAGATATCTTGAAATTTGAAGGATTGGTTGCAGGTGTAGTCCATCTATAGAACCATAGAACATTACAGCACAGAAACAGGCCTTTTAATACAAAATATGTACTTGTACAGTAGTTTTAATTAAGATTTTTTTTAATTGGTTGCAGGTGTAGTCCATCTATAGAACCATAGAACATTACAGCACAGAAACAGGCCTTTTAATACAAAATATGTACTTGTACAGTAGTTTCAATTAAGATTTTTTTTAAATTTGGTCATATGTGCAGGTGGACGTAACTCATGGAAGTCAAGGATTACGCATGAGTGCTGCCACACATTTCCTTTCCTGTTCCTTAGCTCTACCCCTATAGCCTCAGTAGATGAGCCCTCTGGTCTGTCCTGCCTGAGCACAGCTGTGGTATTTTCCCTGATGAGTAATGCCACTCCTCCCCCTTTCATCTCCCCCGTTCTATTGTAACTAAAACAACAGAAGCCTGGAACTTTAAGCTGCTAGTTCTCCCCCTCCTGCAAGCAAGTTTCTCTGATGGCCACAATGTCATATTTCCACGTGCCAATCCATGCTCTAAGCTCATCTACCTTTCCAACAACTTGCATTGAAATAGATGAACCTGAGAACATTTCCACCACGTTCAAGCTGATGACTTCTTACTGTGCATGCAATTTTAACATCATCTTTTCCCTCCTCCACTATCTGCTCTGGCACTCTGGTTTCCATCTTCCTGTAAATCTAGTTTAAACTTACTGGAGCAGCACTAGCAAACCTTCCCACAAGAATATTAATCCCCTTCCAGTTCAGATGCAAACCGTCCCATCAGAACAGATCTCCTTAGAAGAGAGCCCCATGATCCAGAAACCTGAAGCCTCCCTCCTACACCATGTCTTTAGCTATGTGTTAAGCTGCATTATCCTCCTATTTCTAACCTCACCAGCACGTGGCATGGGTAGCAATCCTGAGATCACTACCCTGGAGATCCTTCAACCTAGCACCTAACTCCCTGAATTCCCCTTGCAGGACCTCCTCACCCTTCCTACCCATGTCTGCCTGTTCCCTTTCCCTCTCCTGACTGTCATCCATCTACCATCCTCCTAGGTCTGATAGTGTCCCTGTAACTCCTGTCTATCACCTCCTCTGCCTCCAAAATGATCCAGAGTTCATCCAATTCCAGCTTAACACAGCTTGTCAGGAGCTCCAGCTAGATCTACTTTTCGCAGATAAAGTCATCGGGGATACTGCTGTCTTCCCTGATGACCCACATTTTGCAGTAGGTGAATTCCCCTGCCTTGGCTGCCATTCCTAATGTCTATGACTAGATAAACAAAATATGTGATATCCAAAAAACCTGCTGAATCCTTTTTGTTCTTTGAATAGGGTGGCCCTTTCTGACTTCAACTCTGACGATTCTTCACATCTTACCTGTTCTCCCCAAAGCCTGTTGAGACAAAGCCTTTCCACTCTGATTCAGCTTCAGCCAACGATGACCATCAAATAAAGGAAATACATTTTATAGAGGGAATATGCAATAAAATCACCAGATTGATTCTTAGAATAGCAATTTATCTTATTTACAAAGCTTGAGTAGACTGGTCATATTGTCTTCTGTTTAGAAGAAGAAGGGATAATCTTGTTGAAAGAAGCAAAGTTCTTCAAGTACTTCTCAAGGCTGAATGGGAATTGAGAATTTTTTTCAAAGAGAAACCAGTGAATTTAAAATTCAGGGGGACTGTGGAGACTCAGTCGCTGAGTATTTTCAAAACAAAGATCTATAATTTCATGTCTATTGAGGGATACAGGGTTAGTGCAAGAAAGTGATGAACCATCAGCTGTGATCCTATTGAAAGATGGCGCAGACAAGAAGGGCCCAATGACATACTTCAGCTTGCATTCCTGTGTCCCTTTCTGTGTTAAAGTGCCCCATTGATCACATTAGCTATTCTGAGAAAATTTATTTGTATTCTTGAAAAATATAATTCTGGTGGGAGTAACACAAGGCTGTACTGTATTATACATTTTCATATGAATTAATATTCTAATACAGTTAAACTGAAAATGTCCAACATAAGATAAGGTTTTAAAATCATCATTAAAATTGATTTTGAGGGGGATTTGGCATTTGCGATACACATGTAGAATTATTACATGCTTCACATGATCCTCTTGCACAGTTTCCTGGGAAGTTGTCAGCAGTGGTATCTTTATCCAATGGGCCTATGATGCTAAATTATTGAATCTTATAACCACAAAACAATCCATTATTAGTTGGGTTTAAACTAGTTTGGTAGGTGGGGTGGGGAGTGAAAATCTGAATCTTAATGCTGAGATTAGGGTAGAAAGAAACCAGGGTGTAATGGTAGACACAGTTAAAATTGGAAATCAGTCCAAATTGATGTGCAACAAAAAAGACAGGCAATGGAAAAAACAATTTAATTTAGTGAACAATGGAACTACAGAGAAATCAAATGCCGGTCTAAGGCTATTATACTTAAATGCACGGAGTAGTATTAGGAATAAGGTAGGGGACCTGATTGTGCAGATGCAAATGGAAAGGTATGACATTGTGGCCATCACCAAAACATGGCTGAATGAGGGATGTGATTGGGAACTGAATGTACAGGGTTACACCTTGTATAGGAAAGATATGCAGGTAGGTAGAGGGGGTGGGATGGCCCTGATGGGAAGCAATGCTATTAAATCCCTTAGGGACTTAGGGAGAGAAATTATGGAATCTTTATGGGTTGAAATAAGAAATGGCAGGGGTAAAAAGGCCTTACTCGCTCTACTATACGGGCCCCCAAACACCAGCCGGGACGTGGACTGCCAGATGCAGCTGGAATTAGAAAAGGTGCGTCAGAAGGAGAAGGTCCGGATAACTATGGGAGATTTTAATATGAAAGGGGATTGGGAAGGTCAGGAAGACACTGGATCTCAGGAGAAAGTGTGGATAAAATGCCTAAAGGATGGTTTTTTTTGGATCAGCCCACCAGAAGAGTTGGCGGTTTTGGTTTGGTGATGTGTAATGAACCTGAGGTGATTAGAGATTTAAAGGTTGTGGAGCCCTTAGGAAGTAGTGATCACAACATGATGAGGTTCAGCTTCCAATCTGAAATGGGGAAAAAATGATGTCAGGTGTGTCAATATTTCAGTGGAACAAAGGGAATTACAGTGGTATGAGAGGGGAACTGGCCCAAGTTGACTGGAAAAGTAAGCTAGATGAGGTGACAGCAGAACAGAATTGGTTGATATTTCTACAAGAAATAAAGAAAGCACAGGATAGTTATATTCCAAGGAAAAGGAAAATTATAAATGGTAAAATGACGCAGATGTAGCTAACAAGAGAGGTTAAAGCTAAAGCAAAAGGAGGCCCAACAGTGTAGCAAAAATTACTGGAGAAGCCAGAGGACTGGGAGATTTTTAAAAACTTACAGAGAGAGACAAAGAAAGTCATTAGGAAGGAAAAGATTAATTATGAAGGGAAATTGGCAAACAACATACAAAAGGATACTAAGTTTCTTCAAATATATAAAAAATAAAAGAGAGACAAGGGTAGATATAGGGCCAATTGAAAATGAAGATGGAAAAATTATAATGGGTGGCAGGGAGATGGCAGAGGAACTAAATGGATATTTTGCATCAGCCTTCACTATGGAGGACATTAGCAATATACCTGATATTCAAAGGTCTCCGGGAATAGAATTAAGTACAGTCGGGATTACAAGAGCGATAGCTCAGTAAACTGAATGGTCTAAAAGTAGATAAGTCTCTGGGACAGGATGAGGTACACCCATGGGTTCTGAAGGAGGTGGCCTTGGAGATTGTAGAGGCATTGCAATTGATCTTCCAGAAATCAATAGACTCGGGAATGGTTCCCGAGGATTGGAAGGTCACAGATATAGTTCCACTGTTTAAGAAGGGAGGGAGGCAGTAAAAAGGAAATGATAGGCCTATTAATCTGACTTCAGTAATTGGAAAGATATTGGAATCGATCCTCAAGGACGAGGTTATGGAATACTTTGAGATACATGGCATGATAGGTCCAAGCAGCATGGGTTCATGAAGGGAAGATCCTGCCTGACCAATGTAATGGAATTTTTTGAGGAAATTTCAAGTAGGGGGACAAGGGAGAAGTTGTGGATGTTGTGTATTTGGATTTTCAAAAGGCCTTCAATAAGGTACCGCATAAGCGACTGTTTAATAAGATGAGAGCACATGGAATTACCGGAAACATAATAGATTGGGTAGAGCATTAATTGATAGGCAGGAAGCAAAGGGTAGGAATAAAGGGATCCTATTTTCTGGTTGGTTGCCTGTTACTAGTGGTGTTCCACAAGAGTTGGTGTTGGGGCCGCTTCTTTTTACAATATATATTGATGGTTTAGATTGTGCATTAAATGGTTTTGTGGCAAGGTTTGCAGATTACATGAAGATAGGTGGTAGAGTACGAAGTGTAGAAGAAATCTAAAGCTTACAGAGAAATTTGGACAGCTAGAAGAATGGGCGAAGAAGTGGTAGATGAGATATAATGTTGAGAAATGTATGGTTGTACATTTTGTTAGAGGAAATAAACGGTTGGATTATTATTTGGATGGGGAGAAAATTCAAACCTCAGAAGTACAAAGGGACTTGGGGGTCCTTGTGTAGGATAACCTCAAAGTTAACCGCCAGGTTGGATCAGCAGTAAATAAGGTGAATACTATGTTGGGATTCATTTCAAGGGGATTGTGTATAAGAATAAAGAGGTGTTGACAAGACTTAATGGGGCACTGGTGAGACCTCATTTGGAGTAGTGTGTGCAGTTTTGGGCCCCATATCTTAGAAAGGATATAATAAAGTTAGCAAAGGTACAGAGGAGGTTTACCAGAATGATTCCAGGAATGATAAGGCTAACATATGAGGAAAGCTTAGCGGTTTTTGTACTCTATTCATTAGAATATCGAAGAATGAGAGGGGATCTCATAGAAATATTTCGAATAATGAATGGATTGGACAGAGTGGATGTAAATAAGATATTTCCCCTGTTGGGTGATTCCAGGACAAGAGGGCACAGTCTTAGAATTAATAAGTACCAATTTACAACAGAAATGAGGAGAAATTTCTTTAGTCAGAGGGTAGTGGATTTGTGGAATTCATTGCCACATGCAGCTGTGGAGGCCAGATCTCTGGGGGAATTTAAAGAGGAAATTGATAGGTATTTAATTAGTCAGGGTATCAAGGGATATGGGGACAAGGCTGGAACTTGGAACTAGATGCAAGAACAGTTTAGCTCAGGGAGGCTTCACGGAGCTGACTCGATGGGCCAAATGGCCTGCTTCTGTTCCTTTTTCTTGTGATCTTCTTGTGAATTATGAGAGGTTTATTTTATGCTCTTTTATAGTATTTCATGTCTCTTTTATAGTATGTTTGACCATCATATTTTTTATTAGATTTTATTAAGGAACATTTAGTAATATCCCATGTAATTTATAGTTCAGTTCAACCTTAATAAATATTATATTCTTCTGTTCAATATTTAATGGCTGGCACAGCGTTATCAAGAAATAGTGTACTGAACATTGCTCTGTATTTTCTCACAGGACCAGTACCAGTTATGTTACCGAGCAGCACTGGAGTACCTTGGAAGCTTTGATCACTATGCAACGTAACTTCTAGCACTCAATCAGAACTTGTGACTTTCAGGACCCAGAAAATGATTTTTTGAGCCATATCATATCAATCATTGTTCAGTTATCCTGTGCAGTGAGTTGTCAAAGATGTAATGATATCAGCAACTCAGAAATTTTATCATGATTCTTGGACTGATCAGGAATCAAGTTTACTTGCGTTAATTCCAAATAAATGAGGTAATAATTTACAAATTTCAAATGCTTTCCATTCTGCATGAGATTCCTCTTTTTTGATTATGATTTTAGCGCAGGTATAATAATAAATTTGCTTTTGGGTTTTAATTGGGGTGCCATTTACAATTTTGTAAACCTTTTTATTAAAATTGGTCATTTTTTCTGTCAAATCTGAATCCCTCGTGTTGTAAATGCCTTTTCATTTTGTAATCAGTTAAGTTTTTATATTCTTTCTGCTGATTAAAAGTATCTTATGTTTGCAACAGAGCTGCCCATTTTAGTGCAGTTCTGAATTTTATCCTGGTGACTGGAATCTTAACCACTGTTCTGATTATAGCTGCTGATCTTCTACTAGGGATAGACAAATCAACCATAAGTTTAATCTCTTATATGAAAGTGTCTTCTCTTCAGACATCTTACAATACAAAACTATTAATATTGAATAAAGCAGAAGCCTGGTGCTGTTAGATGAATTTAATAAAAAAAAAACAAGGATACATTTTGGTTTTGTACAGTTTCTTAAAATGACCGATTTGATCCTTTCCTTGTTTTAAAAAAATAAAAAAGTTAGAAAAATACTCGATACCTAATATTCTCTTCAATCTATTTGAGGTGAATTTAAACTGGATCTCAACCAATTTGATGTAAACACTGCAATGCACCTTGCTCCAAACCTCCAATCACCTACCCAGAGAAGAGCTGGGGGCAACAATCCTTATTCTTCACCAAGCAGATCAGTTGGTCTCTATTTCACATTGATTATTCGGAAGGAGTCATGACTGTTTACAAATAGCCTGAACTTTTCAGTGAGCTATTCTGGTGGGTTGATGTTCTGTGATGGTATAATCTTCTGTAATCTATGGAGCAAATGCAGTCGGGAGACTGTGTGGGGAATAGGGGAAGGTGGTAGATGAATGCCAAATATAATCAATCAATCAAAATGCTATTGACCGGAACCTGTTTTGAAGGGATTAAATTGTTCAGAACAAATTCATTTTTACCTTGTGTATGCATCGTGCTGTAGGGTTTACTCTGTTGTATACACAGTGTTTTCTATTTGTTAATAAATGATATCATCATTGAAAAAGTCTTGATGTTAATAAAGTTCACTAATCGGGTTTTATACAATGTGGTTTCATTGGGGATTTCTTACTTTTTTTGCTCTTAAGTTAAAATGAAATGATCATAAATCCAACATTTTGCTCATTATACGGATTTAAATACAAATTTATTGAAAACAGTAAGAACAAAAGTCCATTGATAAAGAAGATATAATTAAGTCATCCATGAAAATTCTTGCAGGCAAATCAGTTTACAGATGGATAATTGTAATGACAAAATTCATATAGATTATTGACCATTGTAAGTAAATACTGTATTATCTACACCATACTTGTGGAGCTAAAATGCAACCAAGTCATGTACCAAACTTTTGATGGAAATAGTCTGTTAGCCACACCACCAATCACCCTACTTGCTCTCTCTCTCTCTCCCAATTTCTTTCAGATATCAGCTCATGAGAGATCATCTCATTACATCCATTTTTGCATTTTATTTTCCACTTCCCTTTGTAATCTACTGGAGAAACATTTGGCTTTTATTACAAGCACTAAACTGGTTCATGAGTATTAACTGCTTGTTAAACTCACATTTGTATTAAATTCAACAGTACCAATTGTTGAGTAAACCATGAACAAAGGCCCTCACATTGAATGTTGTTGCCAGGGTACAGATCCATGTTCTGAAATCACCTCCTGTACTTTCCCCAAGTTTCCAACTTACATTGCTTGGTCAACCCAATGAAGAGCAGTTAACCTTTTGACACAAAAGCTCAGATTTTACTGGTAAATCCTGTCAATTTTCACATTTAACTCCAAATCTGTACCCATGAATGCAGCAGTTCCACAATTACTAGCCAAGCTCTGCCAGGGGCTTCACCAAAATTTACACTGAAATCTGCTTTTGGATGCTGCGACAAAATGGAAAGAAGGTAAGAAAAAGGTATGTTTATTTTATTAATAATTTTAATTGATTGTGTTTTTGTTGGTTGTACTCTTTCATAATTTTTATTGTCAACTAATCAATATTTAATTTTATTCATTATCCATAATGTTATGTTGCAGACCAGCATCGATAGAAATTCACCAAGACTGTTATTTTGTTTATTTTAAAACAATATATTTAATAATTACTACCAACAATATAACACCTTAATTAATTTAACCCCAACTAAGCCTGAATATACTTGTGTATGAGTGTTTGTGTATGAGAGTCTGCAAGCTCACACCAAGACACAAGAGAAACTTGTCCGTGAACTACTCTTTGCAGATGATGCCGCTTTAGTTGCCCATTCAGAGCCAGCTCTTCAGCGCTTGACGTCCTGCTTTGCGGAAACTGCCAAAATGTTTGGCCTGGAAGTCAGCCTGAAGAAAACTGAGGTCCTCCATCAGCCAGCTCCCCACCATGACTACCAGCCCCCCCACATCTCCATCGGGCACACAAAACTCAAAACGGTCAACCAGTTTACCTATCTCGGCTGCACCATTTCATCAGATGCAAGGATCGACAATGAGATAGACAACAGACTCGCCAAGGCAAATAGCGCCTTTGGAAGACTACACAAAAGAGTCTGGAAAAACAACCAACTGAAAAACCTCACAAAGATAAGCGTATACAGAGCCGTTGTCATACCCACACTCCTGTTCGGCTCCGAATCATGGGTCCTCTACCGGCACCACCTACGGCTCCTAGAACGCTTCCACCAGCGTTGTCTCCGCTCCATCCTCAACATCCATTGGAGCGCTCACACCCCTAACGTCGAGGTACTCGAGATGGCAGAGGTCGACAGCATCGAGTCCACGCTGCTGAAGATCCAGCTGCGCTGGATGGGTCACGTCTCCAGAATGGAGGACCATCGCCTTCCCAAGATCGTATTATATGGCGAGCTCTCCACTGGCCACCGTGACAGAGGTGCACCAAAGAAAAGGTACAAGGACTGCCTAAAGAAATCTCTTGGTGCCTGCCACATTGACCACCGCCAGTGGGCTGATAACGCCTCAAACCGTGCATCTTGGCGCCTCACAGTTTGGCGGGCAGCAGCCTCCTTTGAAGAAGACCGCAGAGCCCACCTCACTGACAAAAGGCAAAGGAGGAAAAACCCAACACCCAACCCCAACCAACCAATTTTCCCTTGCAACCGCTGCAACCGTGTCTGCCTGTCCCGCATCGGACTGGTCAGCCACAAACGAGCCTGCAGCTGACGTGGACTTTTTACCCCCTCCATAAATCTTCGTCCGCGAAGCCAAGCCAAAGAATGAGTGTTTGTGGGATATCCAAACTATTACAGCTTAAGCACAACTCTGGAAAGTCAATCCAAATTTCATCTTAGCACAAAAGTAATCACGAAGGAGGTGGGAGAGACTGAGTGATCAGACTGCTGAAAACTCACGAATCCTTGTCGAGTTGATTGCTGAGAAATATCCTTGCGGACAAACAGTTGTCACAACTCCCCGTTTCCTCGCGTAGGGGAAACAAAATGTGTGACTTCCTCTATGCTTCCAAAAACCCCAGCAAGGGTCAGTTGAAGTGACCTATTTTTTGGTCATGGTGGGATTCAATAATTCCCTGACAGGGAGTATCAGCCAAATTGTCCATTTCACATAAGGTCAGTCCAGCACAGTGTTCATGAGATGACTGCTGATCACCAAGTGTGCTGTTCTTTTAAATGTTTCTCTCACATGTCTCTCTCCCCACCCATCCTTGGATAAAGTAACAAATGTATTCCCTTTTCACTGTTGTGAATGGTCACAGCCGGTACTAACCCATAAAGTGACAGTCACTAAATGAAGCAGGAGCTCATAATAATATCTGACAAACAGCAAGTAAGAGACATCACTTTCCCATCTGCCAAGATTAGCATTTAGTGTGATAGTTAACACAACACTATTACAGTCCTCTACCGGCATCACCTACGGCTCCTAGAACGCTTCCACCAGCGTTGTCTCCGCTCCATCCTCAACATTCATTGGAGCGACTTCATCCCTAACATCAAAATACTCGAGATGGCAGAGGTCGACAGCATCGAGTCCACACTGATGAAGATCCAGCTGCGCTGGGTGGGTCACATCTCCAGAATGGAGGACCATCGCCTTCCCAAGATCGTGTTATATGGCGAGCTCTCCACTGGCCACCGTGACAGAGGTGCACCAAAGAAGAGGTACAAGGACTGCCTAAAGAAATCTCTTGGTGCCTGCCACATTGACCACCACCAGTGGGCTGATATCGCCTCAAACCGTGCATCTTGGCGCCTCACAGTTCGGCGGGCAGCAACCTCCTTTGAAGAAGACCGCAGAGCCCACCTCACTGACAAAGACAAAGGAGGAAAAACCCAACACCCAACCCCAACCAACCAATTTTCCCCTGCAACCGCTGCAACCATGTCTGCCTGTCCCGCATCGGACTTGTCAGCCACAATCGAGCCTGCAGTTGACGTGGACTTTTACCCCCTCCATAAATCTTCATCCGCGAAGCCAAGCCAAAGATTACAGTGCAATGACCCTGTTTTGAATCCGGTGTGGTCTATAAGAAGTTCGTACATTCCATGACCTGAGGGTGCTCTGGATTTCTCCCACTCTCTAAAATGTAGAGGGTAGGGAGGTTAATTGGGTGTAAATGGATTGCACCAGTTTCCTGTTTGGTGAGGAAGGCTTGTTCTGGCCCACTAAATCATCCAATTACATCTCTGGAGCCTTACTGCTACTCCAAATCTCATTGCTTTGTTTCAAGACTATCTTAGGCAGGGATATTAGACCCAGATTTGAACCAAATGCATTCTAAACAATGAAAAATGAAATTAGGGAATACAGAGAAAATGTCACCCTCAAGTTAATCTCAGCCACTTCAAAACAGCCAAAGCCATTCAGAGAATTTCAAATTAAAGATTGGTTATTTATTTTCCTCTTCAGTCTTGGTGAGAATTCGGGCAGCCATCATTACTCCAAACTGATATAAACCTTACAAAGATCAAAAATGAAATTTGAAGCTTCTTGGTCTGTTTCGTTGATGGGCCCTTTCAAACTGGGGTTAACCGGGTAATTTGGATGCTTAGTGACCAGGTACATAAGCAATTTGAAAGGCTCCAATGTAAGGTAAAACATCATGAGATGGGAATGTGTAGGGAGTTACCCTGTACAGGGCAGTAACAAGAAGGGGAGGTGTCCTTGTACTCCTGTTAGGTAAAACATCATGAGATGGGACCGGAGAAGGAGTCACCCAGTACTAAGGAGTAACAGAATGCATCCTTGTACTTACAAGATAAGAGAGACATTGATGGATTGAGAGGCAGGAAGCTAGCAGGGAAAGGATAGCAACAGTTTTAGTCATTGGACAAGTAATGATATGATGATGTTCTAAGCATGTATCCAAGGGTATAAAAAATCACCATTTTGCTGATAACGGCAGAATGCATTCTCCGACTAACTTGTTAGTCGCAAGTGTTACAATCCGGTAATAAAGAACAAAGAACCCTGATTTCGACTCAGCCTGGTGTTTGTCTCACTCATTCATGAACAAAGCAGACCTAACAATTTGGTGACCCCGACGTGATGGGTGAGTGAACACTGGACGACGGTTTCTGTTTTTTCTGACAAACATCTCAGCCGGCTGATAAAAAGGTCCAGAGAAGCCTGTTTTAACAAAATTCTCTTTTTTTTTTAAATCTTTATGATTGTCAGTAAGAACTGGAGATCGGACAAATTAGACGACCACAATTGAAGGTCGCATGCCAGGATTGTAACACGTAAGTGATTACAGACAAGATAAAAGTCCTTAAGGTGTTTGAATGACATTTATTAAGTGCTTCGCAAGAAACTACTAGAGTTTAAAAGTCTTTATTGTGTCGTTGCAAAGTCCAATAGAGTGAGAAGGTGGTCTATAAACAATTGAGGACCTGAGTTTTCTGCCCTAAACTGGTTATTAAGAGGAGAAATCTCCCACGTGAAGGTTGGGCTTTGAAAGAAAACAAAGGTTCAGGCTTATTGGCCTCAATTGTATCTGAGAGACTGACTTATAAATGTCCGGTAGGTATGATAATGTCTGTACACTTGAGAAGTTAAGAATTTATTTCCCCAATTCGCCGTGGTGGAATACCACAGCAGACACTAGAGACCTTGAGACAACAAAAAAAGTACTCAGGGACGCCTGCCTGGTGAACAAGAACGACGACAGAAGGCTGCGACAGCTGTGTCCGGATCAGGTAGGAGATATTAATGAAAAAGTTGACAAACTCCTAAGAGACACCCAGTTTATTCGAAATACTTTTGATAAGTTAAATGAGGGTATTCCCAACATCACCAAGGAGATAAAGTTACGTAAATTCATAGATTGGTACAGGGAAACAGGACAAAAGTATAGCTCAAATATTTGGTTTTCTAGTTGTAATTTAACTTTCAGACCCCTTTGGGAAAACAGAGAGTGGAAAGCGAGCAATCAGAGTATACAGGACAGTCTGAAGTCAATTGGAGGACAAGACTTCGAGACTGTTCTTTTAAAAGATATTAGTCATCCAGCTTGCAAGGGGACATTTTTAAAAGCAATTTTCGTTGACATAGATCCCCTAAACAGACAAAAACCTAAATTAAAACAGGCATTAGAAAGCGGTCCCGCAGCTATGGCTGTACAGTTGCCTGCTAAGACTTTTGACCAAGTTATTAAGGAAATTAATCAGGAATTAGAGGAGCGAAATACCAGTAATGCGGCATTGGAAAAACAAAAAATGCTCCGAAAATGTGTAGACCGCTGGAGGAAGAGGGGTTGGTTACCCGGGGGCACTGAGATGTTCCTGACAGGTGAGGAAAAAAATTTTAAAACGTAGAGGCTTAGATAAGCTGGAAGAAACAAAACACAGAAGGGAAAGGAAAAGTGCCTGTTTCCAGTTTCCAGCCACGAAGTGTCCGGGTTTGCTCTCTCCCTCCCTCCTTTCACCTTCCCCCCTCTCTCTTCTCTCCCCCTCTCTCTCTTCTCCCCCCCTCCTCTCTCACCCACTCCCCCTCCCAATCCCAATCTGTGGCGGTGCTGCCCTGAAATCCCCAGGTTGGGCAGGGCAGAGAAATACAATTTGGTTTTAATTTTGTGCCCACAATTCCAGCTCCGCATCAAATGGGATCCTGTTTTATCCTCTCTCCCTCCCTTTTTCCCGCACCCCCACCATTGCGGGATCAGGGCAGACATTGTGGGCTGACGTGTAGCTCACTCGAGGTGGGAGGGAAGGAAGGAGTGATAGTTCCCAGTGGTGGGAGACCCAATCTGATCCAGACCAGTGATCACAGGATGAGAACCTTTTAAAACCTTTGAAACGAAAGTGTTAATCTGAAGACTTTTCTCCCAGTGGGGCCAGTGCAAGGCATTTTCTCTCTCTATCTCTTGTGCTCTGTGTATCTGCCTCTCTATCTCTTTCTCTCGCTATGCTCTCTCTCTCTCTCTCTCTCTCTCTCTCTCTCTCTCTCTCTCTCTCTCTCTGACACCCCAGATGGGATACTGGAGTCACGTCCCTTATATCCAGATATTGAGACACTGGGGTGTGACAAGAACCACGGGAATAGGGACACATCAGACGAGGTACAGGCCCCTTTAATAAAAATAGAAGGGGGAGTAATAGATGTAGAGACCCCTCTGGAGTCCAAGAAAATAGAAAAGGAGTTAGAGATACAGAAATGGAACATGAAAAAGGTTCAGGATAACATTAAAAACTTAAACAGAGATATTAATGTGCTGGGGCAGATCAGTGAGGATCAAAAAGAATTAATGGTAGGTGTATTGAAGGAAGTGGAAAAGATAACTACAACACTGTCAGGAGAAATTAAAGCTGAAGGAATGGTAATAGGAGTAAAGGACGAAAAGTGTAGTACAGAAGAGGAAACGAGATACGATCCACCATGGGAGGAAAGTAAAAGGAAAAGACTCGGGAGGGAGAAAAATAGACATGCCTACCTGGACATAGTTAGGACAAAAGAGAAAGATGTGAAACAACTAAACTATGGCCGAAAAGATTATCTTAGAGATGAACGTGACCAATATACCTTTGACCCTGAGACATTGGAAGCTGATAGGGACAGTGACAGTGACGAAGAAGAGTCAGAACAAGGTGGGATAAATAAATGCATGCCAAGAGTAAAGAAGGTGCAGAAATCCCCAAAATTGAGATATCAATGCCCATTACTGATCACGGGACGGGGAACTCAAAAATATGTACCCTGGTCACGAATGGACTTAGAGAGTTTAATGAAAAAACTACCTCCGTTGAGTAATGGGGCTAGTCCATGGATTTCTTGTTTTGAGCGAGAAACCTGCCAAGAACAATTAGCACTCGCAGATGTCAGAACTATCATGATAAAATTAAAGGCAGAAGGGGCCCTGAAGCAAATAGAGAGAATTGTAAGAAGCAGTAAATTGGGGGATGAAATAGAATTTAACCCACTTCGGAATAAATTTTGGGAAGCACTTAGAGAAACATTTCCTACACCCTATAGTTTGGATGCCTTGGTAACCCTTCAACTAAAGGAAGGAGAGACTGCACACGAGTATTTCACTCGAGCATGGGACTTATGGGAAACAGGGACTGGAGAAAGACCCGACCACAGCCCCTTAGGAAGGGCTCACTTTCGTAATGGGATAATAAACGGACTACCTGCTACGGTTCAAGCAAAATTAAGGGACATTGTGGGATTAGAGACAATGTCAGAGGATTTGTGGAAAAGACACCTGACACATGCAATCAAACGACATCGTCAATCAGAGCATGCTAAGTCAGAAAGTGCGTCCCAGAAGGAGGTGGACAAAACAACCGATAAATTGGTGAGAGCCATAGAACATATAGGGGTTAAATTAGCGGCCCAACAGATAGTCCCACAGGTCATGGGGCCAGTGATAAATCCGGGACCCCAAGTAAGAAATGGTTGGGAAAGACAGCTAGGTACAATGTATAGAGGGGAACATGCAGTATGCTGGTACTGCCAAAATCCTGGACACTACCAGCGGAACTGTCCGGAGGCTGGGAGAGCAAGGGGAAAAAGATTACCCTCTATTAGAGGCTATCGGGGAAGAGGAGGAAACTTAAGAGGACAAGCAAGGGGTAGGGGTGGACACATTGATGGGCCCCAGAGAATCGGGGGGTGGCAGAGTGATCAACAAGTCCAGGCACCTCAGTGTAATGACTATATTGAGGAAGGTGCTGAATTTGATTATTGAAGGTGCCCAGGAGAATCAAAAATCACGCCTCCCTGGGAGCCACCAAAAATTTGGGGGACGGTAAATGGAGAAAAAATTGAATTTATGGTTGACACAGGGGCAGCAGTTACGACAGTGATTAAAAAACCCCCAGGGAGCACATTTTCGGGCAAAACATTATCTACAATAGGATTCTCCGGAATAAGGGAAACACAGCCCTATACAGATAACATCGACATGACATTTGGACGACAAAGGGTTAAAACGCCTGTCCTGGTTGTGCCAAGTTGCCCCATTAATTTATTAGCAAGGGACATTCTTACCAAACTAGGAATAACCATACAATGTTCTGAGAAGGGCCTTCGGTTAACATACCCAGGGGATACAATAAGAAGGGGAGGACAGTTTATAGTAATGACCCCATCTAACGCTTCAGAAGTATTTTCTGGAGTCGGCTACTGTATGATGAACCAGGCCCAGGGCTGATTAAACAGTTTTTTGAGTGGAGGGCCAGTATTCCTCGGTATGGGGATTACCATTATCCACTAGATCCTATGCATGTTACATTAAACTACACCATCCACCCGGACCAGGAATATGAGGAGAGGTGGGACTCTCTAAAAGAAGGGAAGACAGAAACGATACATTGTCCATTTATCTTTGTAGGTAAGGAGGGAATAGCTGCTATGGTTGTCATGACAGAAGAACAAATGGAGTGGTTCTGCTTAGGAGTAGAAAGTGTGCCTCATGTGACCTTGGGTATTGACAAAGATCATCACGCTCGACAGCTGGGTCCGATGGTAAAGGAAGCGATAGGGTGTGAATACAGGCAGACAGAAATCCCGGGATATTCCACTTCGGAGGGAGGAAAATTTGTCAGACTGAATATTGAAGCATGGGACCAGGTAGTGAATGAGAAAGTAGAAAGAGACCGAGCCATAGAAGGAGAAAATATTGATCACAGAGACTCAGACAAATATCTTTCTAATCTGAGTCCACATATATGGACAACGGGGCCCTATGATGTGGGAGTAATAAAAGGAGAGGTATTTCTAGAATTGGCCAACCCCGGGCAGAAACCAATATGGAGAAAACAATACCGCTTGTCGCCCAGTCAGGAGGAGGGTATTAAAGGAACGATAGAAGGGTTAATGGAGTCAGGGGTTTTAAGGGCGGCACCTGACAGTATGTGGAACATGCCCATCATGCCTGTTCCCAAACAGGGTAGAAAAGACTGGAGGATGGTACACGACCTCCGGGAGATTAACTTGGCTACCAAGACTATCGGGAGACCAGTCCCAGACCCATATGTAGCACTTAGGGCTCTGAGTCCGGAGCACGAATACTATACTGTCATTGATCTGGCAAACGCATTCTTCTGCTTGAATTAGCTGAGGAATGCCAAGACTGATTAACTTTCACTTACCAAGCACATCGGTACACATACACTAGATTACCTCAGGGTTATAAGGACAGTCCAGGACTGTTCAATCAGGCCCTTAGCGAAATCCTAATGAAATTAAAGCTCCCGGAAGATGTTACACTGATTCAGTATGTAGACGACCTACTATTAGCAGGGAAAACGCCACATGGGTGCCTGACAGGGCAGCCAAACAGGTTACTGGTTATCATGAACATATACAGGGGATGATTTTGAGGTCCCATAACAAAAAAAATGAATCTGAAACTAAGGAGACTTGTAGCAGATTGAATGACTACACAGATGAGTTTTGTGGAGGAAGAGTGCTGTACAACTGGCTCCCCGCTAACTGGGATGGTCGGTGTGCTCTAGTAACCCTTAATGCGCCAGTGCTGATTGTCAAAATGCAGGAGGGAGACGAGGATTCCCTAGAATTGCGCCACACAGAGAGTTGGCTGTGGAGAAAAAGGAGGAGTGTTGGACTCTTGGGGCCGGGAGGAAGGAACCCTGATGGGGTATGGATTGATGCCATTGGCCAAGCCCGGAATATTCCGGACGAATTTAAATTAGCCGATGAGATTGCAGCTGGGTTTGAAAGCTTTCCTGTTTTTAGTGCAATTTTTCCCATCACTGTAAATAAGAATATTAATAGGATCAACCTTATTCACTATAATGTCCAGCGCCTTGCAAATTTGACCAGGGACGTTGTTGAGGCAATACATCAACAACTGTCAGAAACTTCCCTTATGACACTTCAGAATAGGATAGCGATTGATATGGTCCTGGCAGAGAAAGGTGGAGTGTGTGCTATGTTTGGAGATCTATGCTGCACTTCTATCTCTAATAACACAGGGCCAGATGGATCACTCACTAAGGGGTTAACGAAACTTAGGGCATTGGCGAAAGAATTAAAAGCCCAGTCTGGAGTCTCCAATCCTGTTTTATCCTGGTTACAGGGAGTGTTTGGGAGATGGAGCACATTGTTAGGACAACTTTTGCTGGGTTTGTTCATTTCTGTATCAATTTTTATCACTTGTGGCTGTTGTTGTATTCCATGCATTCGAACGCTGGTCACGAGGACCATAGAGACAGCCCTTGCTGACCGTGATGAACTGCCTCCGAAATATCAAGCTGTGCAGGCTGTGGAGCAAGACTATCTCACATTACAGGAGACGGAGAAAGTTGCTGAGATCGATCTGGAGTCTGAAGGGGAATGTGATGGGAAGGAGGGATTGTGAATTAGATTGTTACACATATAATTTTAACCTTGCTTGTAACCCAAATATTATAACATTGATTGTAACACAAACATTATTAATCAGATTGTAGAACAAGTATTATGAATTAGATTGTAGACCATATGTTAACTTGGGAATTTACTAATGTACGGGGGGTTAGCTAGTTTTTTGCTTGGGGGCAAATGGGATGAAACTTGTAAACGGGCAATGGGATCGGGGTGACGGATGGGGGGTGTACGCAAAGGAGGGTTGGGGGAGCCCTCGCCCACCAGCCGAACTGCCCTGTGAACAGAACCCGTATAGAGCTTGGCAATAATAGGCGAACTAATGTAACGCGGTGGTAGCATAGTCAGGGCGAGATTGTCCTCTAAAGAGGACAAAGGAGGGATTGTAAGGTAAAACATCATGAGATGGGAATGTGTAGGGAGTTACCCTGTACAGGGCAGTAACAAGAAGGGGAGGTGTCCTTGTACTCCTGTTAGGTAAAACATCATGAGATGGGACCGGAGAAGGAGTCACCCAGTACTAAGGAGTAACAGAATGCATCCTTGTACTTACAAGATAAGAGAGACATTGATGGATTGAGAGGCAGGAAGCTAGCAGGGAAAGGATAGCAACAGTTTTAGTCATTGGACAAGTAATGATATGATGATGTTCTAAGCATGTATCCAAGGGTATAAAAAATCACCATTTTGCTGATAACGGCAGAATGCATTCTCCGACTAACTTGTTAGTCGCAAGTGTTACAATCCGGTAATAAAGAACAAAGAACCCTGATTTCGACTCAGCCTGGTGTTTGTCTCACTCATTCATGAACAAAGCAGACCTAACACCAACCTGGTCCCTGACCTACCTCAGAGGTGGTCAGGGAACCCGATAAAACTTATCCGGGCGTCCTGCTCGAGCGGTTTGAAAAGGGAAATGAGCGATCTGGTTACTCTGGTGTGTTATAGGGAAACCCCTAACTGAAGTTTCTGAACCGAGGGAGGGAGGTCGCTGCTGAGATTGGGTGGGGAGTGAGGAGCCATGATCGAGGGGAAGAGAGGGGGCCGCTACCGCGATGGGGAGAGGGGAGGGAGAGAGAGGTTACTGCCATGATCGGGGGGGGGGAGGAGAGAGGTCACTGCCATGATCGGGGGGGGGAAAGAGAGAGGTCACTGCCATGATCAGGGGGTGGGGGGGAAGAGAGAAGTTACTGCCATGATCGGGGGGGGGGGGGGAGAGAGGTCACTGCCATGATGGGGGGGGAGAAAGAGAGAGAGGTCACTGCCATGATGGGAGGGGGAAAGAGAGAGAGGTCACTGCCATGATGGGGGGGGGGGGAAGAGAGGTCACTGCCATGATGAGGGGGGGGGGGTAGAGAGGTCACTGCCATGATCGGGGGGAAGAGAGAGGTCACTGCCATGATGGGGGGGGAAAGAGAGAGGTCACTGCCATGATGGTGGGGGGAGAGAGAGGTCACTGCCATGATCAGGGGAGGGAGAGAGGTCACTGCCATGATGGGGGGGGGAGAGAGAGAGAGGTCACTGCCATGATGGGGTGGGAAAGAGAGAGAGGTCACTGCCATGATGGGGGGGGGGGGAAAGAGAGGTCACTGCCATGATGGGGGGGGAAAGAGAGAGAGGTCACTGCCATGATGGTGGGGGGAGAGAGAGGTCACTGCCATGATCAGGGGAGGGAGAGAGGTCACTGCCATGATGGGGGGGGAGAGAGAGAGAGGTCACTGCCATGATGGGGTGGGAAAGAGAGAGAGGTCACTGCCATGATGGGGGGGGGGAAAGAGAGGTCATTGCCGCGATGTGCTGCTGCTGCTCCGGTTTGCAGCGATGGCCAACTTCCTTCCTTACCCACAATGCCCCACACCACTGGAGGCAGTGTGGAGGATTATGGGTAAGGAAGACGGCTATTGCTTCAGTATGAAGACATCAGCACGGACTGGAGCTGCATGTCCGGTTCCCCCCCCCCCCCCAATACACACACACACATTCGTGGCGGCGGCACCTTGTTTGGGGGAGGGGGGATTCAATTTACAACGTGGGGGAAGGGCAACTGACGGCTGATTCTTCTGGTGAGTGTGTGACCCGTCAGTCACCATGTCCTCGCAGGGGTGGGATCCCCCTTAAATCACTGGGCTGGCGATTTGAAAGCTGCATCCAACATCCACGACCCAGTGATCGCACCCCGGGTCCCAGGAGGGCTACCCGGGTCCCAGTGTTCCTCTTTGAATTTAGACATTCAGCAAATCACATATTCCTTCATGTGTTGAAAGTATATTTGCCAATTGTACCATTGTTTGAAAGTCAACAAATCATGGCTGATCATGACACAATGTATCAATGTGTTTTATTACTCTACTACTTTCCCACAAAAAAAAGGCAGGTTAACTAGAATTATCTGATATTCCAGTTCTTGTTAGTACTTTATCCTACATAGTTGGGTAAAGTTGCAGCAGTGCTTCTTGGGCTGTTGTTAAAGGTTTGAGGAGGGATTGAGATAATGGGGTGCAATCAATAAAGAATAATTTACTCTTCTGCAGAACTTGCTGAGACCCATGTGGTACATTGACTCGTCAGGAAATGGTAGTGTAAGAGAGGAGCTATCAAAAGATAGCCCATGAAATAGAAAATAAGACTTATGATCCATGCCAGGGCAGCATGGTTGGCGTATGGGCTGACACCGTTGGTGTAGCAGTTAGCCAAACACCTTTACAGGGCCAGCAATTGGGACCTGCGATTTTAGTATGCTGGCCTTTATCAATCATTGCATGGAATATAGGAGTTGGGAGGTGATGTTGAGACTGTATAAGACGTTGGTGCGGCCTCATTTGGAGTTCTGTGTGCAGTTCTGGTCGCCTAATTATAGGAAGGATATAAACAGAGTGGAGAGAGTTCAGAGAAGGTTTACCAGAATGTTACCTGGGTTTAAGCATCTAGAGTATAGGGAGAGATTGGACAGATTAGGTCTTTATTCTTTGGAGCGTAGAAGGTTGAGAGGGGATTTGATAGAAGTATTTAAGATTATGAAAGGGATAGACAGAGTGGATGTGGATAGACTATTTCCGTTAAGAGGAGGAAAGATTAAAACAAGAGGGCATGAGTTAAGAATTAAGGGGCAGAGGTTTAGAGGTAACATGAGGGGGAACTTCTTTACTCAGAGAGTGGCAGACGTGTGGAATGAGCTTCCGGGAGAAATAGTGGCGGCGGAGTCAATTGTATTATTTAAGAAAAGGTTGGACAGGTCTATGGATGAGAAGAAGATGGAGGGTTATGGGCATTGTGCAGGGAGGTGGGACTAGAGAGGGGTGTTTGGTTCGGTGTGGACTAGAAGGGCCTAATGGCCTGTTTCCGTGCTGTAAAAATTGTTATTGTTATGATGCAAATCCCGTGCTGTTTGTATGGAGTTTTCGAATCCCACATTGTCTGTAAAGAGTTTGTACATTCTCTCCATGTCTGCATGGATTTTCCCCAGGGGCTCCATTTCCTCTCACCTTTAGAAATGTACCAGGGGTGCAGGTGAATTGGGTGACATGGACTCATGAGCCGAAATAGCCTGTTACTGTGCTGAATGTCTAAAATTAAATTTTAAAAGTTTACTTACAGATAGAATTAGTCCATTCAGCCCATCAAGTCTGCTCCATCATTCAAATCATGGCTGATGTATCCTTCCTCACATTCCATTCTCCTGCCTTTTCCCCATAACTTTTGATGCTGTCAGTAATTGAGAATATATGAACCACGGATTCACAACACTTCCTGAAGAAAATGATCTTCTTTAATTTTGAGGGTGTGCCCTTGTGAAAGTCAGCCCATGCTGTAATAAAACAAACAACGGAACCATTGAGCGTACAATCAACTTTATTGTATTACACTAGCAGGAGTAAGGGATACAAAGAATGAGTAGATAGAGTCACTTGTTCCCAACACCAAGCCTCACTCAACTCAAACAGTCTTTTGGTACATCCTCCCGGACACGTCTGCGTTCCCTTCTGGACAACCTGTCGTATCTCAGAATGGATGTATGTCATATTTGCCCAACTTATGAAACTGAAGGGTAAAACGAACGATTTCCTTCCATCCTCTATCTCCAAAGCCTTCTCATTCTCTCTGTTCCTGTAGACCCTGAGCATCCTGTGGACTCTACTGGCCTCTAAAATCTGTCTGACCGTCAGAATATTGAGCAACAGAATCAGAAAAAAAACAGGACAGAAGGATTTGAAATGAGGTGAAATATCTCAACATGGCATCCACCAAGACCAGCTCTCGCGAGAGGTTGGCCACTGCTGCCAACCTTTTGCGAGAGGCGTTATTTTCCATAGGCCCAATTTCACCAAAATCACATAAGTCTTATATTTTTTTTATTTGATTGTATGTGTGGATGAACGTAAGTCGCACAGGTCACAAGTTGGGGAGTACCTGCAGTACTTCTGTCGGGAGATGCATGCAGTTTCACAATTTCACAATGTGCAGATTTATTGCAGCTGATTGTTTTTTTTTTATTAACCTCAGTCCTTGTGGTTTTTACAGATGTGCAACTTAATCTAATTTAGACAGGTCAATCTTTGGCCATTCTATATTGGTTGAGCCCTGTCTTGTGATTTTGTTTCCAAACATATCCAGCAACCTTGCACTTATGCAACCTTGTTCCAGCCTATTGCCTCATTGTGATTCTTTATCAGTAAGGCTAGCAAATCTTTATTAGTCTGCACACAGAGGCCCCTTTCCTATAAGATTTGACATCCTTGTTTAACATTCTTTTCTATACAACTTATATAATCCTTTGGACCGATGCCTATGTGCAGTTTTACATATTTTCCATTAAATGCTACCGAATGTTTTTGTTACTCCTGTCCTTTGCAGTTTATGTGATCTATAATCCTTTCTCTTTCCCAGAAACATTCCGATATGCTATTATCTCGTACTTCATATTTTCTTCCTGTCCAAGGCTGTGATGGCTCTTTAACTGTGAACTGTTTTAGCTGCATATTATACATTAACTCTTTGTTAGCGTACTTACGACAGCAGAAGCTCCTCCTTTTATCATTCCATGATAACTATGAAAGGACTGTGGAGGATACTTGTTACAACACACTTTTAAAAAGACAGATAAAATCAGAACAGCAACAAAGATAGCCAGGAGAATAATAAAATTTTTTCCCCTGAAAGCTGCTGGCTGGGGGCAGACTGATGACAAAGCGATGATGCCGTCAGCCCATGATCCATCTCCCCTCTCTCTCCCACCCACTCACCCCTTTCCTTCCATGACCCCCCCCCCCCCCCTCAGGACAGGCGGGAGCTCTCCGGGCAGGGACCTAAATGTGACACAAGAGCAGACTTATAGGACTGCTCCATGAAAGGTATGTTTATGTTTTTCCCTCCACACTTGAAGCAGGTCTCCAGGTGGAGGCCTGGCAGGAAAGGGCCTTGAGACTGCAGAGACTGGGTCTATCACGTAATAGTCTGAGTTTCAGGTGGGAAGTGTTCATGAATGGACTTACTTCATTGACCGCTCATTTTGTGGTAATGAGTCTGTTTGGCTGTTACTGGATGTGATGAGCACAGTGAAGGGCATCCTTCATGGCCATGAATTCTAATGAGCTGTCTTAATTGTTTCGGGAAAGGTTGGGATAAGATGTTAATGGCTTGGTCTGGAAGGGTCTCTGAGTATGTGGAATGTAACATCTGCTTACTTTTTGGGACTTTGAATTTGTCATTTTCCCAACCCTGTGATATTTTCCTGTATTTGTACTGTCTGGACCCCCTAAAACCTCAAACTTCCACAGATGTCATATTGAACATTGGAGAAAGAAATTATTGCTGTTGTGTTGCTATAAGCTCATGAATCCTTTTTCAAGGCTCCCTGAGATGACTTCCCTTGGTAATTCACAATTAAATTAAGAGAAAAAAGTTACTGACACTGCTAAAAAAGGAGAAAAAAATACATCGCATTTATACAAGAAACACACTGAACTGAGTTAGAACACTGCAAACTGAAGAGAGACTGGGTAGGTCAGGGGAGTTGCTGTATTAGTTAATAAGAATCTGCCAATTAAGATAAAGACAGTAATAACCAGACCCAGCGAGTAGATACATAATGATGATGTGCCAGATTTATTCAGGATTTTGGAACTTGTTGAACATTTATACACCTAATGAAGATGACCAGGAATTTATGCAGGAATTTTTTTAAAGATAGCAGATGCACGGGGACACCTTTTACTAGGGTGAGACTTTAATTTTAACCTTGGCCCATCAATAGATAAAACCGGAAGCCAACTATAAATAATAAAGCAGCTCAATTTACATTGAACTCAATGCATGATATGAAGATAGTTGATATATGGAGAAAACAACACCCAAAAGAAAGAGGCTATTCATATTATTCAAACAAACATAAAACCTATTCTAGGATTGACGTTCTTGTTGTCAGCTCAGATACAGGGAAGAGTTGGAAAGACCACTCGCCCTTGTTACTGACAATTGCTTTAGAAGATATTCCGCCGAAAACATATAGATGGAGGCTAAATCCTATATTGCTAAAAAGGCAAGACTTTCGGGAATACATAGAACAACAAATCAAAATATATTTCGAGATAAACACAAATTGGGTAACAGACAAATTTATACTATGGGACACAATGAAGCCCTTTATAAGGGGACAAATAATTAGTTACACGACCAAGATTAAAAAAGAATATGATTGGAAAATAGAACAGTTGGAAAAAGAGATAGTAACTATAGAAAAAGGTTTAATGAGAAGGGAAGATAGAGAGAAAAAGAGAAAATTGACAGAGAAAATTAAAATATGATGCATTACAAACATACAAGTGGAGAAAAACATTATGAAAACAAAGCAAAGATATTATGAATTAGGAGAGAAAACCCACAAAATATTGGTTTGGCAACTAAAAACAGAACAAGCAACAAGAACTATCATAGCAACAAGGAAGGAGGATAAACAGATCTCATATAAACCCATTAGAGATTAATGGAAATTTTAAAAAAATTTATAAGCAATTGTATCAAACCGAAAATCCAGGGAAGAATTGCAAAATAGATGAATTTTTAATCAAATATTGAATTATCCCAATTACAATTGGAAGATCAAAATAAATTACTAAAACCCTTGACAGTTGCAGAAATACAGGATAAAATAATGACATTATCAAATAATAAAGCGCCAGGCGAAGATGGATTCCCTACAGAGTTTTATAAGGTATTCAATAATCCATTAATCCTGCCCTTCTTAGAGGTAATGAAACAGATGGAAGAGACCCAGAATTTGCCTGACTCGTAAAATGGCAATAATTACAGTAATTCCAAAAACGGGAAACGATCTGCTGTCACCGGCATCATATAGACCAATATCTTTACTAAATACAGATCATAAATTAATAGCAAAATTACTAGTGAATAGATTGACAGACTAAATTAGTGACACTAGATCAGATAGGATTTGTTAAAAATAGAAGAGTGACAGATAATGTTTGTAAATTTATTAATTTAATCCATACAGCACAAATAAATAAAACACCAACTGTGGCAATATCTCTAGATACAGAGAAAGCTTTTGATAGGGTGGAATGGTATAATATATTTAAAGTACTACAGAAATTCAAATTATTAAATGTATTAATTAGATTAGAGCACTGTATAATGGTCCTTTGGCAAAACTGGTAAGAAATGGATATGTTTCAGACCACTTTAAATTGAGTAGGTCATCTAGGCAGGGATGCCTATTATCACCTTCCCTGTTTGCTTTGGCTATAGAACCATTGGCAGAGCTGATAAGAAGGGAACCTACGATAAAGGTAAAGATAAAAGTAAAAGGGGAAGAATTTAAAATTAGCTTATTTGCGGATAATGTTATAGTATATTTTACAAACCAAGATAAATCAAAATTATATACAAAATTGAAAGAATATGGGGCAATATCAGGATACAAGGTTAATATTGATAAAAGTGAAGTGATGCCAATGAACAAAGTCGATTATACAAAATGTAAAAAGGAATCCCCTTTTAAATGACAATCACAGGCCATATGTTAGCTAGGTATCAGGATAAATAATAATTTAAATCATTTGTATAAATTAAACTACCAACCGTTAATTTAAAAAAAAAGATTTAGAGAAATTGAAAGATTTACCATTAACTTTAATAGGGAGAGTAAACTGCATCAAGATGAATCTATTTCCACGGCCATGATATTTGTTCCAAATGCTACTGATCTGATTCCTTTGACAGGGGAATTTTTTATGAAACTAAATAAATTAATAAGAAAGTTTTTATGGAAGGGTAAAAAATCAAGAGTGGCTTAGGAAAAATTAACATGGGTGTATAAACAAGGAGGATTGCAGTTACCAAATTTCAAAAACTATTACAGGGCAGCACAGTTAAGATACCTATCAGATTTTTATCAGACGGGAGAAAAACCAGACTGGCTCAAGATAGAACTATATAAATTAGGAGAAAAGGCCCCGGAACATTAGGAGGAGCTTGGAGAGAGTGATGGGCAGGTAAGCCCGTAAATTCCAGGGCTTACCTGGGCTTGGACCTACTTGGTTCGGGCTGTGAGTCGGAGGAGCCGGCGACTGGAGTTCGGGCGACTATCTGGAGGAGGAGGAACTTGGAGAGAGTGAGGGGGCTAATTGGCCAAGGGGCCAATAAAAGGAGGGTAAATATAAGGGAGCGGCCCAGTGAGTGAGTGGCACAGTGAAGGAATGGGTCTTTGAGGCTTTGGCTCGAGAGGCACAGTGAAGGAGTGGGTCTTTGAGGCTTTGGCTTGAGAGGCACAGTGAAGGAGTGGGTCTTTGAGGCTTTGGCTCGAGAGGCACAGTGAAGGAGTGGGTCTTTGAGGCTTTGGCTCGAGAGTCTTTGACGAGCAGAGGCTGAGGACGAGCATGCTGGATGAAAGGTAAGACATTCACAGTTAATTTAATATATATCTGTTTATTTTTTACTTTGTAAGGTGTGAGGAGAAGGAGGAAGAATGAGTGTGAGGGCAGTTTTCTACTCTCAGTGTCACATGTGGGAAGACATGGAGTCTTCATGTCTCCTGGACGTCCACATGTGCACAAAATGGGCCGAGCTGCAGTGATGAAGGGACCGAGTCAGGGAACTTGAGCTGCAGCTCGATTACCTCACTCTGGTTAGGGAGAATGAGGCTATTGTAGACAAGAGCTACAGGCAGGTGGTCGCACAGGGGCCATGGGAGGAGGGGCACTGGGTTACTGTTAGGAGGAGGAAAGGGAGGGGTCAGGTTCATGTGCAAGCACCCAAGTCTGTAATCTTCACAAATCGGTACTCCACCTTGAGTACTGAGGAGGGGGATAGTCAGACAATGGTGGGCAGAGGTGTGGTGTCAACCTCTATGACCCAGAAAGGTAGGGGGATAAAAGGAAAAGAGTGATAGTTATAGGGGATTCAATGGTTAGGAGGACAGACAGAGGTTTTTGTGGACGTGATAAGGAAAACCGGATGGTGGTTTGCCTCCCTGCTGCCATGGTCCGGGATTTGACTATGTGCGTTCAGAACATCCTAAAAGGGGAAGGTGAGGAGCCTAAGGTTGTGGTACATGTTGGTACCAATGTTGTTGGAAGGAAGGAGTAAGTGATCCTGCAGAATGAGTATAGGGAGTTGGGTAGGGAGCTTAAAAGGAGGACCACTAAGGGGGTAATCTCTGGATTGCTTCCTGTGCCATGTGACAGTGAGAACAGAAATAGAATTAGATGGAGGTTAAATGCATGGTTAAAGGGGTGGAGTAAGAGACAGGATTTCAAGTTCTTGGACCACTGGGGCCTTTTTTGGGGAAGATGGGACCTATACCTAATGATGGGTTACATCTTAATCCCAGAGGGACCAGTCTCCTGGCGGGGGCATTTGCTAGGGCTGTCGGGGGGGGGTTTAAACTAGTATAGTTGGGGACAGGGTTTCAAGTTAGGCAGGACAGCAGGGTGAGGGTTTGTAGGCTAAGGAAAGAGACAAGTTTGAATAATTTTAGGGAGGAAAAGCAGAAAGTAGTAAAAAGATGTAGTGAAAATTGTGAGAATGGAAGAGAGGAGGATATGCAGAAGGTAAGATGTAGAAGATCCCTGAGTTATATTTATTTTAATGCGAGGAGCGTAGTAAGGAAGCTGGATGAGCTAAAGGTGTGGATTGACATGTGGCGTTATGATTTTGTGGCCATTAGCGAGATGTGGCTGAAGGAAAGTTGTGACTGGCAGTTGAATGTTCCAAGATTTTCCTGCTTTAGATATGACAGAATTGGTGGATTAAGAGGGGGAGGTGTGGCATTACTTGTCTGGGAGAATATTACAGGATTGCTGAGGCAAGATAGACTGGAGGGCTCGTCGAGGGAGGGAGTGTTGGTAGAGCTGAAAAATAAGGTTTTGAGGTTACTATTATGGGGGTATATTATAGGCCTCCAAATGGGGAAAGGGAACAAGAAGAGCAAATGTGCAAGGAAATAGGTGAGATTTGCAGGAGAAATAGGGTGATGTTGGTTGGAGATTTCAATTTTCCAAACATAGATTGGGAAACACAGTCAGTAAAATGGCAGGATGGCTTAGTATTTATGCATTGTGTTCAGTATTGCTTTTTGCACTAATATGTTGAGACGTCAACCAGAGGGGGAGCAGTGTTAGATCTGTTGTTTGGGAATGCAATGGGGCAGGTGACGGAGGTAAGCATTGGAGAGTACTTCGGATCCAGTGATCATGGGGCCATTAGCTTTAGCTTAATGATGGAAAGGGACAGGTCAGGTCCGAGGTTGAAGGTCTTCGAGTGGGGGAAGGCCAGATTTGGAGAAATGAGAAGGGATTTGCAGAGTTGTGTGGGCTGATCTTTTTGCCGGAAAAGATGTAGAGGAAATTTGGGGGGCATTTAGGGGTGAGATTTTGAGAGTACAGGATCTTTATGTTCCAGTCAGGCCGAAGGGGAAGACTAAAGGTTCGAGCGAGCCGTGGTTTTTATGGTGAAATTAAGAAGTTGGTTCGAGACAAGTGGGAGGCCTATACCAAATATAAAAAAAACAAGGGATTGAGGAGATGTATGGTCGTTACTTAGATTACAGGAAGAACCTTAAGAGAGAAATTAGTAGGGAAAAGATTAGAAAATGTGGAAGAACAAGAAACGGCTGAAGAAATGGAAGTGAACGACTTAAGAAGAAAGTGACAAAAAAGTTAAAGAGTCACAAGAGCTGTTCACTCAGAAGATGGATATAATGGAAAACTATAGTAGGCGAAACAATATAAAGATAGTGGGCCTAAATAAAGATGAAGAAGGCACAAATATGAAAGAATTTATTAAAAAATGGATCCCAAAGGTCCTGGGAATGCCAGAAATACAGGAAGGAATGGAAATAGAAAGGGCACACAGAACATTAGCCCTGAAGCCCCAGTATTTAAAAAAGAATCACCATTTAAATGGCAAACACAAGCAATCCGATACCTAGGTATTAGATTAGATAATAATTTAAGCCACCTGTACAAATTAAATTATCAGCCATTAATGAAGAAATTACAGGAAGACTTAGAACATTGGAAAGAATTACCACTAACGTTGATAGGGAAGGGTAAATTGCATTAAAATGAATGTCTTTCCAAGGATACAATACTTACTTCAATCATTACCAATTCCCTCAACAGAGAAATTCTTCAATGAACTAAAGAAAATAATAAGGAAATTCTTATGGAAAGGGGGGTAACTGAGGATAGCGTTAGATAAATTAACAGAGTGGTACAAACAAGGTGGTTTGCAGTTACCAAACTTTAAAAATTATTATAGAGCAGCACAATTAAGGTATTTATCAGATTTTTATCAAACAAGAGAAAAATCAGATTGGACTAAGATAGAGCTAGATAAAATAGGGGAGAAGGTACCAGAACATATACTTTATAAGTGGGATGAAAAGCTGGTACAATATAAAAGCTCACCAGTACTGCATCATTTACTCAATATATGGAAGAAGATTCACTTAGAAAGGAAAAAAAAACAAATTACCAACTACCAAAATTATTATTGTCACAAAATCAGCTAATCCCTTTTACAATAGATAACCTTTCCTTTAGAGAATGGGAGAGAAAAGGAATTAAAAGAATAGAAAATTGTTTTTTGGGAAATAATTTATTAACATTTGAACAAATGAAGTACAAATATGGAATAACTCATGGTACAATGTTTGCATACCATCAACTGAAAGCCTACTTAAAGGATAAATTGGGAAATAGACTGAGATTACCAGAAGGAAGCAGCTTTGAATATGTGATTACAGAAACAATGATAATTTAAAAAATTATAACGAACATGTACATCAAGCTGCAAGAGAAGGAAAATGATGAAATAAGCTATAAACCCAAACAAAAGTGGGAAAAAGATTTAAACATAAAGATAAATAATGAAATATGGGAAAAGTTATGCTCTGGAACTATGAAGAATATAACAGACACAAGGTTACGCATGATACAGTATAATTGGTATCACACCCCAAAAGTTAAAAAAGAATGGGATCAACATTATCAGATAGATGTTTTCGCTGTAAGAAGGAAATGGGAACAACAGTACATGCAATTTGGGCATGTGAGAAAGTGAGAAAGTTTTGGGAAGATCTAAATCAGGTATTAAATAGAATCACAAAATGCAACATACCAAAAAAATCCAGAGATCTTTCTTCAAAGTAATATAAGAAGTAAAAAATTAGGCCTCAAACTGGATGAAGTGCAAAAAAGATTTATTATGATAGCCTTAGCTGTAGCAAAAAAATGTATAATGTCAACTTGGAAATCAGAAGAGAGCCTGAGAGTACAGCAATGGAACATGGAAATGAATAAATGTATTTCATTGGGAAAAAAAACATATAATTTAAAAAAATAAAGTTACATTATTTGAACAAATTTGGGAACCGTACATGGAACATAACAGGGAGGGCTTGCCTCGGACCTCCACCCCCTAAAATGATAAAATGATAAGAAGACCAAATGACTTGATCCAGTGTGTAAAAGTAGATGACACAATTTTCTTGTTTATTTTCATTGTGTGATGACATTGTTTAATAGTTTTATTGTATTGTATATGTTGAAAGTTTAATGGGTTTGGAGGGGGTGGGAAGGAGGGAGGGAAGGTAGGGGGAAAAAAGGAGAGAAAATACCTCTGTGTATATTTAAGAGGGAAATGTTTGTATGTATTTTGATATATATGGTTCACAGTGTGAAAAATTTTTAAAAATTTTAAAAAAGAGGGAAATTAGAAAGGCAAAAAGAAGATACAAGGAGTCCATAGCTAATAAGGTGAAGGTGAATCCTAAGGGTTTTTACAGATATGTGAACAGTAAAAGGAGAGTTAAGGATAGAATAGGTCCATGGGATGATGGGACCGGTGAACTATATCAGGAACCATACGAAATGGGAGAAACATTGAACAATTCTTTCTCGTCCGTATTCACAAGGGAAAGGGACTTTGGGCTATACGAGATAAGAGAGGCAAAGACTTAGTTATGGAAAGGATAGGGATTTAGTAAAGCGAGAGTTTTGGAGCTTCTAGGGTCAATTAAGGTGGATAATTAAGTAATAATTAAAGATCCTGGTCCTGATGGGATTTTTCCCAGGACTTTAAGGGAGGTCAGGGAACAAATAGCGGGGGCACTGTCAGTGATTTTTCAAAGATCACTGGAGGAGGGGGTGGTATCACAGGATTGGAGGGTTGCAAATGTTGTTCCATTGTTCAAAAAAGGCAGTAGGTGTAGGCCAAGAAATTATCGGCCAGTAAGTTTGACTTCAGTGGTGGGTATTATTCAAGACAGTACATACGCATATCTGGATAGGCAGAGATTGATTAGGGGCACCCAGCATAGGTTTGTAAAAGGAAAGTCATATTTGACGAACCTTGGAGAGTTTTTTTGAGGAAGTGACAAAAAAGATGGATGAAGGTAGGGCAATGGATGTGATCTATTTGGATTTTAGTAAGGCTTTTGATAAGGTTCCGCATGGAAGGTTAATAAGGAAGGTTCAGTCACTAGGGAATTAGTCGAGAGATTGTGACATGGGTTCAGAGATGGCTGGGAGATAGACAGTAGAGTCATGGTGGACAACTGTATGTCATGTTGGAAGCCTATGACAAGTGGGGTGCTTCAGGGATCGGTGCTAGGTCCCTTGTTGTTTATCATTTATATTAATGATTTAGAGGAGAGTGTGGTTAACTGGGTAAGCAAATATGTGGATGATACGAAAATAGGGGAGTGGTGGATAGTGAGGTAGATTTTCTTGGATTACAGAAGGATTTGGTTTGTTTCAGCTCCATAAATGGTTATATGGTTAACATTTACTCTATATATAAATGGGATGAGAAACTGGTGCAACACAACAATCTACCAATAGTACATCATATAATAAAGATAAAGAAGAGGATACATCTGGAGTGAATGATGATAAATTATCAAATACCAAAAATGTTACTAATGCAAAACCCATTAATAACTTTTACAATAGACAATTTTTTTTTAAGGAATTGGCTAGAAAAGGAATTAAAAGAATAAAAGATTGCTTTTTTGGAAAATAATTTATTAACATTTGAACAGTTAAAAAATAAATATGGGATATCACATGGTATAATATTTTCAAACTATCAGTTGAAAACTTATTTAAAAGAAAAGTTGGGAACTAGCCTAAGATTACCTGAGAGTAGCTGCTATGAATACTTAATTACAGACACTGCAAGAGTTAAAAAATTTATTACAAACATGGATAGCAAATTGCAATACAAGGAAAATGAAGCAATAATATAAACCAAAACAAGGTTGGGAAAAAGATTTAAATATATGAATAAAGAATGAAACGTGGAAGGAACTATGCACAGGGACCATGATTCATACAATAAATACTCAGTTTCGTATGATAAAATACAATTGGCTATATAGATTATACGTTACACCACAAAAGTTAAAAGAATGGAATCCAACAGTATCAGACAAATGCTTCCATTGTAAACAAGAACAGGGAGCAACATTACACTCAATTTGGACATGTACAAAAGTGAAAATTTTTTGGGAGGAATTAAACCTAATATTAAATAGAATTACAAAAAATAGGATATGGAAAGATCCAAAAATCTTCCTGTTAAACAACATAAAAGACAAAGAATTAGACCTAAAATCAGACAGGGCTCAAAAAAGATTTATTATGATTGTAGCTGCAGCAGCAAAAAAATGCATAATAATAACTTGGAAAACGGAAGCAACCTCAAAAATACAACAATGGTCCATAGAAATAAACACGTGTATTCCATTAGAAAAAATTACCTGCAATCTAAAAGACAAATATACTTTATTTGTACAAATTTGGGAACCATACACAGAGTTTATTAGAAACTGACAATTTCAAATTGCAAGTACGAAAATATTTAAACATGAAACTTTGGACGACATGATTCCTTTTTCTTTCTTTTCTTTTGTGTTCTATTCTTTATTTATTTTTCTTCTTTCTCTCTTTTATTTCTTGCTTTAAGTTATTGGGGGTAGGGAGGGTGGGAGGAAGGGGGGATAAAAAGAAAATGTCACTGTGTATAATTTAATGATGAATATTTGTATATATTATTAACATGGTTCATGGTGAAGTATTAAATAATTTTTTTTAAAACAAAAAAAAAGCATGAGGCATGTACCTTTCACACAGCTCTCCAGTTGGTCTCCGCTGTTACAACTGCCATTCCGAACGTTCTATTCTCTCTCTGTCTGCACAGCTCGACCCAGCTGCACCACAAGTCACACAGAGATCCATCCTTTATGATGGCAGTCCACAGTCCAAAAGGTCAGTCCATAGTCCATAACGGTGGAGCAATCCATGTTACAAGCCTACACAGGCAAGGCTCTTCAACTCTTCCTCCGTGACATCAACAATTCGTTTGGTGATGCCTCATTGCACCCATGATGAGCTTGACAAAATTACCCACTTTGCTGCCAACTTCAACCCCAGTGTCAGTTTTGTCCATTTCAAGCAACACTCTCCTCATTCTTGATCTTTCTGTCTCTATCTCAGAGATCAGCTCTTGATAGACATCTTCTACAAATCCACCATCTCCTGCAGCTACCCTGACCTCACCTTTTCACATCCTGCCCTCATAAGGATTTAATTCCTTTCTCACATTTCCTCCATCTTCATTACATCATCTCCGAGGACCAGGTTTTCCATGCCAGATCATCTTCTTAAAATAACGTGGCTTCCCCTCTACCATCACCCTCATCCGCATATCCTCCCTTGCCCGCACATGTGATTTAATTTTTTAAGATTTTTTAAAATTTAGACATATAGCACAGTAACAGGCCATTTTGGCCCACAAGTCCATGCTGTCCAATCTACACCCAATTAACCTACACTCCCGGTACGTTTCAAACAGTGAGAGGAAACCAGAGCCTCGGGGGGAAAACCCACATGACACAGGAGAATGTACAAACTCCTTACAGACAGCACAGAATTCAAACCCGACCCGAACGCTGGCATAGTAATGGTGTTATGCTAACGGCTACGCTAACCATGCTGCACCCCCCCTCCCTTCAGCTCCCATGCACAACAAGGACAGGATTCCCCTTGTCCTCACTTCTCACCCCACCAGCCTTTCCATCCAACATATAATTTGCATATAACATTTCAGCACAGTACAGACCCTTCAGCCCTTAATGTTGTGCTGACCTATATATTCCACCAAAAAACTTTTCCAACCTCATTACTCTTCATTTTTCTTTCATCCATATGTCTTTTAAATGCCCCTAAAATTTCAGCCTCCACAACCACCCCTGGCAAACCATTCCAGGCACCCGCTCTGTGTAAAAAAACTTTCCCCTTTGTCTCCCCTAAATTTTCCTCCCTTTACTTTGTACAGATGTCTTCCGGTGTTTGCTATTCCTGTCCTGGGAAAAAGGCACTGGCTGTCTATTTTATCTATGCCTTTCAGAATCTATTATCTCATCTCATCTTTCTTTGCTCCAAAGAGAAAACCCATAGCTCTGCTCACCTTGTTTCATAAGACTTATTTTCCAATCCAAGAAAATCTTGGTAAATCTGCTCTGCATCCTCTCCACAGCTTCCACATCCTTCCCATAATGTAGTGAACAGAACTGAACACAATTCGACCACCTACTACGTGAACCCACCTCCAGAAACATCTTCCGCTCTCCTTTCACAGGGATGCTCCCACTATAACTCCCTGTCTTGGGTAAACTTATACCTCTCATTTTGTTCGTTTTAGATTGGTCTCAGTGTTTGAGCTACTGAAAGAAAATAGACACACACACCAAGAGCAGTTCAGTTTATACAAATGTTTATTACTAATTCAAAAGCTGATTTCACACTACAATATGCAAGCCCTTCCCAACTATGCTTATCAACGCTTGGACTGGTCCCAACTGCCAAAGCGAGGCAACGACTGCACACTTGTAGTAGGTTGTCAGGGCGCCGGTAGCAGCTTCTCCACCTCCCCTGACCGGGACGTTGCTCAGACTCTGGCTGTTCTTCCTTCTTGACAAGGGGTGTTCCCACCCCTCGGAGAGTCTAAACTTCAGCAGCAGGACCACAGGCTTATATACCCCAAAAACAATTAATCATGCGCCTCCTCCTTCTAACATTTGTCAGTCAAAATCAAAACTGAACATACTATTCTACAATTTAGAAGATTAATTATTATGGAACCAGGATGTTATGATTTCCTGGTTCATCTCGTAGATACAAAGACTTATTAAAACTTCTCGAGCAAGACAGGTTGTGACCAATTCGTCAATTTCAGAGTGTTGCATTTGACAACTGCTTTCCCTGGGCCTCACAATGGAATTCCATTTCAAAGTGTATCTTCAGATAAATCCCCATGGCTGAGTTTAATTACATCTGCTAGTTCTGAAAGTAAGGTGACCTGAGTGTGGACCCAGTGTCATCAGTTCCACATAAGCAAAAAGCATCTGGGCACATGGTTTTAATCCTCCATTACACTCCCTCATCCACACCTTCCTTCATACCATCGCCCCCTTTGCACCTATCACTGTGACCAGAGGAGATGCTCCAATTGTGCCCACACCTCTTCACTGGCTCCCAATAGGGGCCCTAATCTTTCTAAGTAAAGCAACATTTCATTTGTGAATTTGCAGGGGTCATCTACTGCTTCCGATGGTCTCCTCTACAGCCATCCAGTTGAAGGGTGCCCAGAAAGAATATGAGGCATTGTTATTTCCAATTTGCAGGTGTTCAGTATGGCTGTGCATGAGACCATGAGATAAGTCGGCATTGGAATGAGTTGGTTAATTGAGAGATCCCCACTATTGCGGCCTGTGAAGGTGATATAGAGCAGAGCAATTATTAGGGGAAAAGCATGTGTGGGGAAAAAATGGAAAAGGATTAAGGAATGGAAAGGGGAAGCCCAGAAGAAGTGGGAAGTAGCAAAGGGTAAAAGTTGGAGAGATAATGCAAGTCGAAGAGGAATAGCGGTATGTACTCAGGAAAGAAAACAAAAGATTTGGCAGGAATTGCAGTCAGAGTGTGACTGGCACAATAAACAAGAAAGAAAAGAAAGTGAACAGAAACAAAGGGAGGAACTTAGGATATAGAAACATGATCGTAGAAAAAAGATATAGCAAAAAATTGAAAAAAAATTAACGAACAAATGGAACAATGAAGCAACTCAGAGGAGAGATAAAAACTATGCTGGACAGCTGAAAAAGAAAAGAAAAAAGGAATAGAGAAAATGAACGTACTTTTCGATCCAAATTGCATGTCTGGCGTATCGACTTTGTTCAATAACCATAGTGAAGATGAGATAATGTTTGGCAGGTCCTGTCTTATCTATCGACCTCGTGCAGTTTTTTTTGAAGATTCTGAAATTAAACTTTTCTCCAGGAGTTACAAATACTGCCTATGTAACTATATATATATATATATATATATATATACTTTTAACATTCAACAAATGCCTTTTTGAAATTATATTTTGCTCTTTAATTATACCAATAATGTTGATTTAGGAAGTTCAAAGGGACCAATTTAACTAAATTAAAAATACCCAGCTAAATTATTTGGATAAGCTGGATATCAAACTGGAAGGTGCTAAGTGGAGGCTTGCAATCATCATATCTGGAGCCTTGTAGTATGCAATATTGAAATAAAAATTAAATGGAATATTTAAAAATCACAAATGATCAAAATTGAAATAAGGAATATGGTATTGTGATACATCTCAGCAGCATCTACAGAATTTGAAACTGAATTAGCATTTTAAGTTAAAGACCTGGTATTTGCTATAAAAATGGAAAAAAAAATTAGTCAATATAAAAATAATTGATTTATCAGTGGCTTTTTTTTGCTTTTGAAACTTTCATTCAATAATTCAACACGTTAGAAGGTGAACACCATTATCTGATCACCTTGTTTGATCTTCTGCACCATTTTTTCCCTTAAAATAGACATTTATTGCTTTAAGAAGGTTGACTACTTTGGAACTCTTCTTCAAACTCTTCTTCATACAGTCAAAAAACCTGAGTGTAAAGGCGGAGATTCTCCGCCCTTAAGTCGGGAGAATTACCTCGATGAATGAATGCACTCTGGCCAGCTCCAAGGCGCTGACTGCAATCCCTCTTGGAGGAAGGGTTAGTGGTGGAGCACTGCACTCCACCACCCTGCATGAATGTACTGCCGCTCCATGGACTGATGACATCGTAGTTCTGCTGTGTCTTTTTGTATCTCAACAGAAGCTCAGAATTTAACACATCCAGTTGGGGTAACTGAATTTGGACATTAAACTTTGGGGTGGAATTCTGTGGACCGTGTTTTCAACTGATTTACTTGACTGACTGACCTGGGGTTTATGGGGATTTTTCCTTTTTGAGTTTTTGGCACAGATTGGAATGGTCTGGGTTTTCCACATACACACTATTTATAAATGTGATACTGTGGCCACTGGAATCACAGTGGACATGACAAAATAACCACACAAGGTATTTTTAAAGTGAATCAAACAGATTTATTCTTCATCATCCGCACAACCTTTTAAAAGCCCAAATCACACACTCGACCCGCGCTGATGCCATCACGCACATGGCCGGTTCGATGCCTTCTGGAAGTTGTAGTGCCACCAGAGCGCCACTACAATATCTATATTTGCTATATATACTTATAGTGAGATAAATTGTGTTAAAACATTATATTGTTAATAGTCATTACTAAATATAGAGCTACATTTTAACCCTTTTGAATTGTGTCTTCTGTTTTCGCTGGTTTGAGGCGTAACAGTAACCAATGAAAGGCAGGCATAATTTATTCCTTGAGCAAGGGCTCAGGCCTGATATGTCAGCAATATATTTTTTATGATTTTTACACATAAATGATGACAAGTTCCGGTAATAAATTTGCATACTTACCTCCAGAGTGGCCATTACACTGGATTTGCAGTGACTTCAGAGGCTGGACGCTTGAAGTGGGATAGGTCATCCCGTCACCCCCATCCCATCATCCCTTGCCTCCCCACCCCCGCCCCTGTCTTCATGGATGCCCTCTGTTACTTAGGTGGAAAGGTGATTCAGCTCCCAGCACCCGGTAAGAGAGAAGCAGTCAGCAGCTGACTCAATGCGGGAGCAATGGCCGTCTTCCTTACCCATAATCCCCCACGCAGCTGGAACCACTCTGTGTATCCCTGGCTCTGGTAGAGCAGTTCCAACTGCATGGGGGATTATAGGTAAGGAAGATGGTCAATGCTCCCACATTGATACGCTTGGGGCTAGAAGCAAGGCAGTCGGGCATATACATTAGGCCATTTTTGTAGAGTGCCAGTGGTCAATTTAGACTGTAGGCAGTCTGTAAAAATGTCTGGGGTCCTAGATGAAAATTGACAGGATAGAATTTAGCAAATAAATTTTGTCACAACATCTTTACATTGCCAGCAGAGCAGGAAATTTGCATAAATTTTTCGCTTCTCAGCAGCTGTGTAAAAATCATAATTGTCTCCTGAGGACGCTGAAAGACCGGCTGGGTTCTCCAGTATTTCAGTCTGTTTTTACCCATGCTACCCCTTTGACTTGGAGAAAGTGAGATGAGAAGTTATTGAGGGTGAAGACAAGTTCTGCCAGCTGGAGGAGGGTGGCGATGGTGGGAAATGAAAGTCATTGATAAGATGGTGGCATTGTGAGGTATTGTGAATGGAGGTGGGGAAAGATTGGACCGGAGAGAAAATGGAGTTGAGATAATGTGATACTACTTAGGTGGGGCAGGAGCATGCAGAAAAAGTGGGTCTACCTGGATAAATGACAGAGTATTTTGGATAGGATGGAGAACCAGGCAGTGTGGGGATGGGAAACAAGGAGGTTGGAGGCCATGGGAGGGAGGTGACCAGAGGTGATGAGGTTACAGAGAGTATTCCACAGATAGTACTTCCTCAGCAGTTTGCTGAGGTTCAGTATGTCATCGGAAACCTTGACAAGCTTCTGTGTAGTGGAAAGTATGCGGACTGGCTGTATCACAGCCTGTGGAGTTCTGCCCTTTTCTCGGTTCAGACCCAGGGAATAACTTCAAACCCAATGTACTTCAAATCATACACCCTTGGAGAGTTCTGCAGCTCGCAGTTCTGACGGTGTTCCTCGCTTTGCTCGCCTACCAACTCCCGGATTTGGGTAATAAATTGGGTATATTCGAAGAAGCAGTTCCAATTGAACCTGGCAATTGTCATCTAATCAAAGGAATTGAATATGGGTCTGAGGATATTAACATTCTTCCTGGAGGGTTAGCGCTGATCAGCTCTGGCCTGAAATATCTGATGCTGCCAAACTTTGCCCCTGATCAGCCTGGGAAGATATTCCTTGTGGATCTGAATAATCCAACCTTGAAAGCTGTTGAATTGAGAATTGCTCGTGGTTTTGATGTGGAATCCTTTAATCCACATGGTCTGAGCACATATATAGAAGAAGATACATCTTTCTTGCAGAAACGGCAGCTTTCAAAATTCATGTTATGGAAATTAAGTCAAACTACATGCTGACTCCAGTTAAGAGTTTGAATGTGGGAATAGGCCTAGACAACCTAGAGGTGGATCCAAAGACTGGAGATATTTGGACTGGTGCTTGTTTAAGTGCCTGGAAAATGTTTCTAAACAATCCTGAAAATCCCACTGGATCTGAGGTAATCAAAATAGAAAATATTCTTTCGAAGGATGTCCGAGTGACCCAAGTTTACTTGAACAATGGTTCTGTACTTCAAGGGGCTTCAGTTGCCACTGTGTACAAAAATAAATTGCTTATTGGCACAATTTTTCACAAGGCTCTCCACTGTGAGCTTGTTAGTTCATAACTTTTTAAAGTGTGATTTTTTTTCAATCTATTGTGAGGTAATGTTATCAATTAATCATTTGCATATTTTAAGAATTCTTATTAAATCCATGTGTTGATGTATTTGTAGGTGGGTATTGATTGAAAAATGTCAATGTTCATTTCCCATTATATAATTATTTTGCTCTACAAGGTGCTGGTTTAAACCCTATGAGGGGAGTAAACAATTCAAATAATCCTCCCGAGTAACCCAAAAGCATTTTGTAAACATGAAATATCTCTGATTTTGTTAATGCTTTCCTGTTACCACTTGGGTGGGATATTACATACAGATCGTAAAGAGCTCTCACTTTATCCAATTAACAAGACATTGGAATATTTTTAATGGAGAAACTAATCTCATTTTCTCAAGATTAATATGTAATGATTTAAATAAAACAAAGCAATAATTTCAAAAAAAAAATCAAAAAAAAATCATACACCCTTTATACACCCTTAGTGGTTAGCGCAACGCCTTTATAGAGCTAGCAATCAGGACTGGTTTCGAATCCCACATTGTCTATAAAGAGTTTGTACATTCTCCCCATGTCTGCATGGGTTTTCTCCAGGGAATCCCATTTCCTCCCACTGTTCAAAATGTACCAGGGGTGTAGGTTAATTGGGTACAAATTAGGTGGCGTGGTCTTGTGAGCCTGTATTTGGAAGGGTTGTGGCTGTCACGTGACAGCACTTCCCCCTACCTAGTCGGAGGACACACAAGCTGTTAATCAAGGTTTGGTTCCACCCCACCCATTAGTGGACACTTTGCTGTTAGATCCATGTAAATTACCTGGACTGGACTTTCCAGCCTGCCTGTACTTGGCCTTGGCCCATTGGATTAACCCTCCTGTCACTGAGCCATTCACATCTGCTAATGATCTGGGCTGGACACTCCAGCACTATAAAGGTGCCATGTGTTCTTCTTCGGGCACTACAGCCAGAGATCCGGGAAGCCACTACCCTGTTGGATCGATTAGTAACCGTGGTGAGGATCTGGTACCCCACCTTCCTGGAGTGGGATCTACATGGGCACCCGCAATGGGGTACGGTCACTGAGGGCACCTGGGTTATTAGAGAGTGGGTGTTGGTCAACAGTATCTACCAGGGAGCCTATTTTAGAAAATACCCAGTTGACCAGTGCCCTAGCAGGATACCTGGACACCACCTCACACCCTGGTTTAAAGTCAGTGGTCCTGCCCCTCATGGCACCTGCTGATGGGAAGGACATGCGGGGTGACATCACCCTCCTGGAAAGGTTAGAATGCATGCAGTGGGGGGCACACCCCCAGGTCCATAGAGCAGCGGTAAGGGATAGAAACACATTCCCTCCTCATTTTACACCCAAGCCACTGTACTTGGATCTGCTGCACACAGGGATGGACCATGTCAGCATAAATGGGATCCCAACCTCTGCCATTTATGCCCTGTGGAAAGAGCTTTGTGGGGCTAAATCTTGCAGTAGAAAACCTACAACCACCCTGGGATAAAGCCTAGGGCTTCTCCCCCCGCACGCGAAACAGTCTCTCCTAACCTCAAGGCTGAACTCAGAGACCTCCTGAGACAGGAACTGTCTCATCTGCGCCAGCAGGAACCCTCACCTATAGGGTGGCAGACGCCCACCTGCCTCCTATAGGATGAAGGCCAGGGCCCCCAGCACATTTGTTCCATTGCCCACTCCCGCCTGGATGACCTGAGGCCACATATACCTGTAACAGTCTTAATAGTGTCTTTCCCTGAATGCATTCTAGGGATCAATGTTTTAAAGGAACAGTCCCTTTATATTAACAGGGGCAAGTTTACATTCAGGGTTGCACGGGCTACAATTGTAGATTGTCTGTAGTGCACACTGCAGACACTACAACAAGAATGCTTTGTTTTCCAATCCTCTCCATTTCATCTCACAAAAGCATTTTGCAATTATTTAGGACAAGATTCAAGATACATTCCATAGTTCCACCACTTTAATCTGCTGCAATGTCCAACCTCCCCCAGAAGTGTCTTCACATGCTAATCTCATCCCTCAGGAAACAGGACTGGTCTATTAAATATTGAAAAGGTGCAGTGCCCCAGCCAGAATGTCCTGTTCCTGGGGATACAATGGTGATATTTGAGAGACGGCCAAGAATGAAACGTTGAATTTTGCCATCCCCTCAAATAAAACAGACACCCAGAGCTTCGTGGGCTTCCTAAGTTCTTGGCGGCAGTGCATACCCCACCTTACCATGCTCTTTAAACCACCCTATAGGGCAGGGGTGGCCAAACCGCGGTTCACGAGCCACATGCGGCTCTTTGACCTTTAATATGCGGCTCGCTGCTGGTCTCCCCACCTCACCCGCCTGACTCACTCTGCCGGTCTCTCCCCCTCGCCCCCCCTGACTCGTGTCTTTAATAGCCTGATATTTGTAGCATTGTATTTTAGTCATAAAAAATGATGAGAATAAGACTAATTTTGTAAGATGGAAATCTGATTAAAATATCTCTAATTTTTTTGGTTCATCTTTTTTTAACATTTGTGATTATTGAAACTAATACAAATTAACCATTTAAAAACTGCAGGCATGAATAAATATTATTGCATTTAATATGCATTTCTTAAATTTATATAAAACTTTTGTTACAAAATGTAATTGTAACAATAAAAACGTATATGTGAATTTTGTTCTTGACCTGCGGCTCTCAAGCATCTAGAGCTTTATCGTTTGTGGCTCTTACATTAGGCAAGTTTGGCCACCCCTGCTATAGGGTCTCCTGTAAGAAAGCCACATTCCTAAATGGACCAGAACAACAGGATACTTTTGATACAGCAAAGCAAGCTGTTGAACAAGCACTGCCATTCACCCCCTTCCAGGCAGGTGTTCCTTTTAAATTATAGATCTCAGTCAGTGAGATGGTCACCAAATGGAACCTCTGGCAGAAGATTCAAGGGTGCAGAGTCCCAATAGGCTTCTGGACAAAAACTGATACCAGGACATCAACCAACACTTCCTTCAGGTTCACTTATGATTTAGCAACTTTACAGATGCTGAACTATCTACTGACCAACAAGATAATTTGTCATGTAATTATACAAAAAAGTCTCAACAAGAGAACAGCTGTTGCTATGGAAACTTTATCACTGGACATTCCAGTTTATCAAGCTTCTGTCATGGATTTTTTTTTAAATGGCACCCTTAGCTGTGGTTTTAATTATGCACAATGTCTCTAAGCACACTCAGAGAAACATTTATAGATACATAATCGCAGTCTGTGAATGCAAAGTTACAAGTTACAGTTTTTGAATTGACCGTCATTGGTCAGACCATGGTAGGAAACATTGTGTGTATATATATATATATATATATATATATATATATATGATTCTATTTATGAGAATCCTAGCTAAGATTTTGCCTGCAATGGAGAGCAGCGTGATTCCCCTGTAGTTTGAGCAGTCTGATTTCTCGCCTTTGTTTTTGTACAGGGTGATGATGATGGCATCACGAAGATCCTGAGGCAGCTTTCCTTGGTCCCAGCAGAGCTTGAAAAACTCATGCAGTTTGGCATGCAGAGTTTTGCCGCCAGCCTTCCAGACTTCTAGGGGGATTCCATCCATACCTGCTGCTTTGCCACTTTTCAGTTGTTCAATTGCCTTATATGTCTCTTCCCAGGTGAGGACCTCATCCAGCTCCAGCCTTAGGGGTTGTTGAGGGAGCTGGAGCAGGGCTAGGATTCTCCTAAATAGAATAATACCTAGTGTCGCCGAGAATTTTCTCCCAGAATCACAGTGCGGCTTTCGCGCAAACAGAAGAACTACTGACATGGTCTTTGCCCTCAGACAGCTCCAAGAAAAGTGCAGAGAACAAAACAAAGGACTCTACATCACCTTTGTTGATCTCACCAAAGCTTTCGACACCGTGAGCAGGAAAGGGCTTTGGCAAATACTAAAGTTCCTCACATGGTTATCCAACTGCACGAAAACCAACAAGGTCGGGTCAGATACAGCAATGAGCTCTCTGAACCCTTCTCCATTAACAATGGCGTGAAGCAAGGCTGCGTTCTCGCACCAACCCTCTTTTCAATCTTCTTCAGCATGATGCTGAACCAAGCCATGAAAGACCTCAACAATGAAGACGCTGTTTACATCCGGTACCGCACGGATGGCAGTCTATTCAATCTGAGGCGCCTGCAAGCTTACACCAAGACACAAGAGCAACTTGTCCGTGAACTACTCTTTGCAGACGATGCCGCTTTAGTTGCCCATTCAGAGCCAGCTCTTCAGCGCTTGACGTCCTGCTTTGCGGAAACTGCCAAAATGTTTGGCCTGGAAGTCAGCCTGAAGAAAACTGAGGTCCTCCATCAGCCAGCTCCCCACCATGACTACCAACCCCCCCACATCTCCATCGGGCACACAAAACTCAAAACGGTCCACCAGTTTACCTATCTCGGCTGCAACATTTCATCAGATGCAAGGATCGACAACGAGATAGACAACAGTCTCGCAAAGGCAAATAGCGCCTTTGGAAGACTACACAAAAGAGTCTGGAAAAACAACCAACTGAAAAACCTCACAAAGATTAGCGTATACAGAACCGTTGTCATACCCACACTCCTGTTCGGCTCCGAATCATAGGTCCTCTACCGGCATCACCTACGGCTCCTAGAATGCTTCCACCAGCGTTGTCTCCGCTCCATCCTCAACATTCATTGGAGCGACTTCATCCCTAACATCGAAGTACTCGAGATGGCAGAGGCCGACAGCATCGAATCCATGCTGCTGAAGATCCAACTGCGCTGGGTAGGTCACGTCTCCAGAATGGAGGACCATCCCCTTCCCAAGATCGTGTTATATGGCGAGCTCTCCACTGGCCACCGTGTCAGAGGTGCACCAAAGAAGAGGTACAAGGACTGCCTAAAGAAATCTCTTGATGCCTGCCACATTGACCACCGCCAGTGGGCTTATATCACCTCAAACCGTCCATCTTGGCGCCTCACAGTTCGGCGGGCAGCAACCTCCTTTGAAGAAGACCGCAGAGCCCACCTCACTGACAAAAGACAAAGGAGGAAAAACCCAACACCCAACCCCAACCCACCAATTTTCCCCTGCAGCCACTGCAACCGTGTCTGCCTGTCCCGCATCGGACTTGTCAGCCACAAACGAGCCTGCAGCTGACGTGGACATTTACCCCTCCATAAATCTTCGTCTGCGAAGCCAAAGATATATATATGTATATATATATATACTCTTTCAAACTGCCTTGTAAAATGCCCAGTTAGTGCCCCATTCTCAAGGCAGCTTGAAAGAGTCCATCCCGATCAGCGTCGTCCAAAGTTAACCTCAGAGGTAGTCAGGGAACCCAGTTCAACTTACCCAGGAAGCATCGACCGGCGGCTTGAACAGCAAAATAGCCACGCTGGCATCACAGGGAAACTCTGGCTGAAGTGTCTGCAGTCATTGGGGCGGGGGGGAGAGAAGAGTTGCTGCCAGGGCCCGGGGTGAAGAAGTGAGGGGGGCTGAAAGGTCACTACCATGGGGGGGAGAAGTTGATGTCCTTGGGTGGGGGGCAGAGGGGTCACTGCCGTGGGGGAGAGAGGAGAGGGTCAGCTGCCGTGGGTTGGGGGAGCGCGATTGATGGTGGTGGGGAGACTGACAGCTGGTGGGGGGGGGGGGGTGGGGAGAGGGGTGGGGAGACTAGTTTGCGTGATGCGTCACTTACTGCGTCATTGAAGTTGCGGGATCCTCCTTAAATTGCCGGGTTGGCAATTTACTGGGCCTATCCTCCTTCAACTTAAAAGGTGCTGGAGGCACCTTTGCCCCAGAAATCGCACCTGGGTCCCAGGAAGGCTACCCAGGTGCTGCAGTTTAAAAGCACCTAAGGACAGGATCACCCCAGAACTCCCATGGGGTGGGGGCTGTGGGAGCTTTTATTTAAAAAACATTAAATTGGCTTACTTTCTGTCCTGACTCCTCCTGGGTATCATTACAGGAATCCAACACAGGCACTTGGGCCACCCGTTGAAAGAGAACACAAGTGGAAATGGCATCCTGGTGTCAAAAACAGACAGTCTGGGTACACCCTGGGTAGACCTGCTGGCCTGCTACCTGCCTCACCATGGGATAGCATGGTGTCGGCCATCTGGGCTCTGTGAATAGGGAGTGCCCAAGCATAGGCCAAGGCACAGGATGCGCAAGCCAAGAGAGGGCTGTGGTGCACTGTTAGCCAGAATCGGACACACACAAAGATAAAGACTGTACAACAGGCTTTAATCCACAAAGACTTCCACAGAGCCAGGCTGGCTGTGCCTACAGCAACTCTGAGTAAGGCCTCAGGAGGCCGGCGCAGGCTTATATTCCGGAGGGTGATTGACACCCGACCGGGTGGGGCTTGATCCATTCAGGCCGACTGATTGCCAGCCGGACAAGTGTTGTCCTGTCCCCTTACACTCCTGCAGGTACAGAGGTTGCCCCCTGCAGTAGGCTGGTGGTATACCATCACAAGGGCTCTGGCACCTGACGGATAATCGTGCACTATGTCTGCTCGCAGATATTGGTGGTGATGCTCACATTTGCCAGCCAAACCAGAGAAACCAGGCATATGAGTCAGTGATCAAACAAATTCCTTTTTCTACCCTCCCCTCTGACACTGGGGAGCAGCTCCCACAGCACCCTGCCCCATTGGTAACACAGCAACCCTGTTTGGTTGGGCGTGGGGGGGGGAGGGGGCTGATGAGGCATTGTCATTGAATTTGATGATGGGACTTGCCAAGCATTCGAAAGGCACTAGTGTATAAATTGACCCACTTGATTAGTATAGTTTTTTTTTAAAACATATCTTTTTGTTTTTACTTATAACTTATATTGATTGATGATTGGTGAGTGGTGTGACCTCCAAGGGGTGGATTGTATTTAGAAGGGTTGTGGTGGCCTGTTACCATGCTGTATGTCTAAAAAATTTAAATTTAAAAATAAAAAAGTCTCACTCATGAAGCTTAGCTATCCATAATCAAATACCCGCATATCTCTGAAAGACACTCTTGAGTAGGAGTTCACAGCCACCTCAGGCTGCAGGCATTTCCTATATCAGTCTTGAGCACTTTCAAGTTGCCTTGTAAAATGGGCAATTTGCCTGGTTAGTGCCCCACTCACAAGGCAGATTGAAAGGATCCGACCCGGTCAGTGGGCTCCAAAATCAACCGGTTCCCTGCCCTACCTTGGAGATAGTCTGGGAACACAGTTAAACTTTCCTAGGTCACATCCTCCTGTGGCTTGAAAACTAAAATGGCTGACCCATTTACAGGGAAACTGCGGCTGAAGTGTCAGCCATAATCGGGGAGGGGGGGAGAGATGGGTCGCTGCCAAGGGGGTTTGGCAACATTTGGGGGAAGTGAGGTCGCTGCTGTGGGGGGCTGGGAGTACCACAATCTGTAGGGCGGGGGGGTTCATCGATTAGCGGGGGCAGAAGGGAGCCGGATGGCTGCTGTGGGGGCGGAGGGTAGCCGGCTGGCTGCCACTGTGCAGTGAACTGAGATTCACTGGTGATGGGTGTGCAGGATGGCTGGTTCCTCCCCCAGGCTTCACACATAAATATAACATAGGTTTCCCGCCTAAACCCAGAGCTCGACTGAAGATCCTTGTAAGACCCTACCCTTTGTTATAAGCTAATAAAAGCATATGTTCTCCCTCCAGTCATGAGAGCTTTAATTCACACTACAATTTTATTAGCTTATAACAAAAGCTGGAGACGTTGCTCAAGCTGATCGACCCTCTGTCCCCAGATGCCAAGAAGTTTGCTTAGTGGCTGGACTGTGACCAGGAATGTGTTCAACACTGATGAACTCAAGATGTCAGCCCTCGTTTCCAGGGTAGAGACTAAGGGGTATGGAGTCATTCAGGACTGTGCAACCTACGATGCTTCCATTGAGGCTTTGAAGGTTCAGTACCTGAAGTTGCAAAACGAGGTCCTAGCAAGGCAACGATTCACTCTACGTTGGCAGCGGCCTGGAGAGACAATCAACAACTATCTGCTTGACCTGTGGACTCTTGCCAAGAAGTGCCGGTATGAAACGGCTATCGGCCATGTTCATGAGGAAGAGATCTGGGACACCCCAGTAGCGGGGGTCTGCTCGAGATACATGAGGTAGCGACTACTTGAGTTGGGTAAGAAAGCCTTGGCCAGCCACATTGAACTGGCCAAGTCCCTTGAACAAGTCCAGCTCGAGACCAACGATCTCAAAGCCAATGTCAATGCTCTCCCCCGTGAACCTTTCCCAGGACCAGCTGCAAAGCCCCCGCTGCCCCTGCCCTAAACAGCAGCTACCTCCCATGCTAGAGAGCACTCACGCGCTAGGGAGTGCTTCTTCTGCGGTAGAAGCCAGCATTGGTTCGGCTGGGAGTCAGAGGAGGAGCTTGGAGAGAGTCGGGCTGTGAATCAGAGGAGGAGGAGCTTGCTGAAAGTGACAGGGTTAATTGGTCAAGGGGCCAATAAAAGGAGTGAAAGGGGAAGGAGTGGCCAGCGAGGAGTGGCTCAGGCAAGGAGAAAAGGTAAGCTGAGTTATTTGCCTTCGTATTCAGAGTCATGCCAATAGGGTTAGTGCTCTGTACTGGGTGTCAGATGTGGGAATAATGGGTGACCTCCACCCTCCCAAATGGCCACATCTGCACCAGGTGTACCGAGATGCAGTTACTAAGGGAGCGAATTAGGGATATGGAGTTGCAGATTGATGACCTGCGGCTTGTAAAGGAGAGTGAGGAGTTAATCGACTCAACTTTCAGGGCGATAAATACTCCAGAACCCGTGTCAGGTAAGTGGGAAACCGTCAGGGGGGGAAAGAAAAAAGCGAGAAAAATGGAGAGCACACCTGTGACTATCCCACTCAGCAACAGTTATGTTGTGTTGGATTCTGTTGAGGGAGACGACCGGACAGAAGATGGCGACGGGCACCAGGTCAATGGCAATGAGCCTGGCAGAGTGGTGCAAAAGAAAAGGAAAAGGAGAAATGCAGTAGTTATTGGAGACTCCATTGTCAGGGGTACGGACAGGAGGTTCTGTGAGCCAGATAAGTATACCCGCATGGTGTGCTGCCTCCTTGGTGCAAGGGTACGAGATATCACAAATCAGGTCCAAAATATTCTGAGAGGAGAGGGAGAGTAGCCTGATGTCTTGGTACATGTGGGTAAAAACGACATTGACAAGAAAAGGGAGGAGGTAATGAAAAGGGATTACAGTGAACTGGGACGAAAGCTGAAAGACAGAAACGCTAGGGTGGTGATCTCGGGATTACTACCTGTTCCAAATGCAAGTGATAAAAAGAATGTAAGGATAAGGAAAATGAACGTGTGGCTGAGGTGCTGGTGTACAAGGCAAGGATTTGGCTTCTTGGATTATTGGGATCTCTTTTGGGGAAGGCATGATCTTTACAAGAGGGACGGGTTGCACCTAAATCCAAAAGGTGTCAACATTTTGGCAAGTATGTTTGGTACAGCAGTGGGGCAAGGTTTAAACTAATTTGGCAGGGGTATGGGAACCAGAGTGATAGGGAAAAGGGTAGGGAAGATAAAGTAATGGCCAGGAAAAGTAAAATAGGAAAAGTAATGTTGGGAGGAGAAAGTAAAAAATCAGATGGTGCAGTGAGTTTTCGGGTCAATAATAGTCTTAAGAAAATTACAAAGTAAAATAGTGGGCAGAAAAATCAAAAGAAGTCGCTAGATATTAAAAGGACAAAGAGCATAAAGGCACTTTATCTGAATGCCCGCAGTATTAGAAATAAGGTTAGTGAACTTGAGGCGCAAATCGGTACCCATGTCTATGATTTGGTAGCCATCACGGAAACATGGCTACAAGGTGACCCAAGAGGACTTCATAGAATGCATCCGCGATAGCTTTCTTGAGCATCATGTTAAGGAACCGACAAAAGAAAATGCTCTCCTGGATCTTGAAAATCCTCTCATGGATCTAGTGTTGTGCAATGAGATAGGTAGAGTAAATGATGTAATAGTCAGAGACCATCTGGGAAATAGCGATCATAGTATGATTGAATTTCTCATTCAGATGGAAGGGGAAATAGTTAGATCTAAAACTAATATATTATGCTTAAACAGGGGTGACTACCATAGGATGAGGGAGGAATTGGGCAGAGTGGACTGGGAGCACAGGCTAATTGATGAAACAGTTGAGGAACAGTGAAAGATTTTCAAAGAAATATTTTGTAATGCTCAACAAAAATATATTCCGGTCAGGAAAAAGGGCAGCAAGGGAGGGAAAAATTAACCGTGGTTAACAAAGGAAATAAAGGAGAATATAAAATTGAAGGCGCAGGTGTACAAAGCTCCAAAGAGCAGTGGGAAACTGGAAGATTGGGAAAACTTTAAGAGACAACAAGGGGTTACAAAACGGGTAATAAGAAATGGGAAAAAGGATTATGAAAGTAAATTGGCACAAAATATCAAAACAGAAAGCAAAAACTTTATAAATATATAAAACGGAAGAGGGTGGCCAGAGTTAACATAGGACCCTTGGAGGATGAGAAAGGAAAACTGGTAGCAAAAAATGAGGAAATGGCCGAGGCATTAAACAAATATTTTGTGTCAGTCTTCACGGTGGAAGACATGTCCAGCATGCCCAAGTGTGGAGTTAAGGATGCGAATGTGGGGGAGGGCCTTGATAAAATAGTTGTTACAAAGGAAGTAGTGATGGAGAAACTAATGGGACTAAAGCCAGACAAATCACCTGGTCCTGATGATATGCATCCAAGAGTTCTGAAGGAAATGGCAGAAGTTATAGTTGATGCATTGGTGGTCATATACCAAAATTCCTTGGATTCTGGGCAGGTCCCAGCAGACTGGAAGACAGCAAATGTCACGCCATTTTTTAAGAAGGGATGTAGGCAGAAGACTGGAAATTATCGGCCAATTAGCTTGACGTCTGTGGTTGGAAAAATGCTTGAAGCGTCATTAAAGATGAAATAGTGAAACTTTTGGAATGTAAGGGTTCAATCAGGCAGACGCAGCATGGTTTTAGAAAGGGAAGATCTTGTTTGACAAACTTGTTAGGATTCTTTGAGGATATAATGGGTGCGGTGGATAGAGGGGAACAGGTTGATGTTGTATATTTGGATTTCCAGAAAGCGTTTGATAAGGTGCTGCACAAGAGACTTATCAGTAAGTTACAGGAAAGTGGAGTCCAGGGAAATATATTGGCCTGGATTGAAAATTGGTTGTCTGACAGGAGGCAGAGAGTCGGGATAAATGGGAGTTTTTCAGGTTGGCAGAGAGTGGTAAGTGGGGTGCCGCAGGGGTCAGTGTTAGGGCCACAACTGTTCATCATTTACATTGATGACTTGGAGGAGGGGTCAAAATGTGGTGTAGCCAAGTTTGCGGATGACACCAAATTGTGTGGAAGAGCAAATTGTAATGAGGATGTGGAGAGTCTGCAGAGGGATATAGTTAAGCTGGATGAGTGGTCAAAGGTCTGGCAGATGGAGTACAATGTTAGTAAGTGTGGAGCTGTACTACTCACCAAAGAAGGGTGGCAGTGGGAAAATGGCACAAAAAGCTTCGGCAGCCATCTTGCCACATTTTGAATTTGAATTTAGTGCCATCGCTATCAGAGGAGGAAGAAGGGTGGCCATCTTGCCTGCTGGCGCATCAGGAAGGAGGGGGCTGCTCAAGCGAGGAGGACTACAGAGTCTCCAGAGTCCTCGCATCAATGGTTCTTGACCAAGCCAGACAATATCAACTCAGCAACTCTATAGTTACTGTCAAGGTAAACAGACACCAAACAGAAAGTTTCATATACTCTCACTGTTCGGGAATACAAACTTAAATGGTATCCTTCCAATTACCGTATATTTCTAGCATCTCATTTGCACTCTACTTGTATCCAAGGTATGGCTACATACCTTGGAGGATCATAATGCCAACCTTCAAAGCTTTCTCCATGTAGTGAAAGCCCTGAACCTCACAATGTCAAGAGGGGAAAAATCAAGAATGACAAGATTACTAGGTGGAGGATCGAGCTCTCCACCTAAAATTATGACATTGCCCATCGGCCACGAGCCCTTAATGACCTTCCAGATGCCTTTTCCAGAGGAAGCTGTGCCTCTGCACACACCAGCCAACTGCGGTCTATGCATAATGAGCTCTGTTATCCAGGGGTCGCCTGCATGGCTCATTTTGTCAAGGCGTGCAATCTGCCCTACTCCATTTCCCTAAAGTAGGGAAATGACCAGGTCTTGCCAGGTCTGCGTGGAGTGCAAGCTGCACTTCTACCGCCCCAAGAAGGCGCACCTGATCAAGTCATCCAGGCCCTTTGAACAGCTCAATGTCGATTTTAAGGGACCTCTCCCCTCCACGAATGGGAACAGCTTTTTCCTCTCTATCACTGACGAGTACTCCCGCTTCCCGTTCGCCATCCACTTCATCAGTCATAAAGGCCCTAGTCTCCATTTTTTCCCTGTTTTGGTATCCCAGCTATATTCATAGCGACCGAGGCTCAGCCTTTATGAGTGATGAGCTACATAGAAGCTGCTGGTGAGGGGGATCGTGACCAGCAGGACTACTAGCTACAACCCCTAGGGGAATGGGGCAGGTTGAAAAGGAGAATGCCACAGTCTGAAAGGCTGTCAAACTGGCCCTGAAGTCAAAAGGCCTTCCAGACTTTTGCTGGCAGGAAGTCCTCCCTTCCATCCGGTCGCTACTATGTACCGCAACCAATGCAACTCCTCACGAGCTCCTATTCACTTTTGAAAAGAATGTTGTCATCGGAAACTACACTCCCAATCTGTCCAGTCCTTCTCAAGAAGCACATGGGGAGAAGCAAGACCGCCCCCCTGGTGGAAAGGGTGAAATTGCTCCATGCCAATTGCACGTACACCTATGTGGAGTACCCAGATGGCAAGGAGGACACCATCTCCATCAGGGACCTGGCACCCGCCAGAACAGAGGTTCTGTTGCCTCAGGTGATCTGCGAGCCATAGAGCTCATTCTCACCACCACCAGTCAGGGCCTCGGGGGATCAATTCAAGAGGAAAGTCTCTTTTTTGCATATTTTTTATTCCTGATTATTTATTTTATGCATTTTCAGTTTATTTACATTTCTTTACTTTGTATACATTTCTTTTCTTGAGTACAGATTAGTTACCGATAATTAGAAATTCAGTCTGGCCTGCAGGAAAAACAATATTAGGGTTGAATGTGACGTCATTGTCTTGGGTAAACTTATACCTCTCACTTTGTTCATTTTAGATTAGTCACAGTGTTTGAGCTACCAAAAGAAAATAGACAGACACACACCGAGAGCAGTTCAGTTTATACAAATGTTTATTACAAATTCAAAAGCTGATTTCACACTACAATATGCAAGCCCTTCCCAACTATACTTATCAACGCTTGGATTGGTCCCAACTGCCGAAGCAAGGCAACGACTGCACACTTGTAGTTGGTTGTCAGGTCGCCGGTAGCAGCTTCTCCACCTCCCCTGACCGGGACGTTGGCTGGACTCTAGAAGTTCTTCTTCTTGCTGAGAGATGTTGCCACCTCTCGGAGAGTCTCAAACTTCAGCAGCGGGACCATGCCTTATATTACCCAAAAACTGCTTATCCAAGCACCTATTCCCAGCACAGCAAGAAAGATAAGCAAGCAAGCTAGCATGCTAGGTTAATTAACGAATAACATAATTTTCAGCTTATCATTTTGAATACAATGGTTTATTCTACATCAAGGCTAGGCCTCTGACAGTCTGTGACCAAAACAAGCAGGAAGGTTAAATGTTCTCGGTACACAGATGTCCTTTTTTCAGATAACAGCATCTCTGGCCCCTCGGTGGTATTTTGCTTATGTCTGCTGATTCTAAAAACAATTAGGTTCTCAGCCTTGCAGAACCCAAAGCTGCAAGTTTAAAAAAAAAGGTTCTCAGCTCTGCAGAACCAAGAACTGGAAATTAAGAAAAAAACAAGTTAAAAAATAGGTTAGAATCTTTCATTACAGTCATGCACATTGTTGCCTCATCAAGGGGGTCAGCAGTGTTAAGGGCCTCAAATTCCTGGGTGTCAACATCACTGAAGTTCTATCCCGGGGCCTTTTCGTCCATGCGTTCATAGCTTGCAGCCGTGATTCTCCGTTAGGGGGTTTGAGGAGATTTGGAGTGGAGAGCATTCTGTCAGCTTGCATCACAGTCAGGACAGGAAGAGGCGAGAGAGTGATGAAGGATGACATCACAGGCATCAGCCTTGGCTCCATCTCCAAGAGGCGGTGTCTTAAAAAGGCAGCCTCTATCCTCAAAGACCCCGCCACCTTGGCCATGCCCTTTCCACACTGGACATAAGCAAGGGACCCTGAAGCTGAGTTTCCAACAGTGCAACAATGCTCCCCACCATCAACAATGCTCCCCACCATCAGATTTGTGAATGGACAACTAAGCGCAGACTTATTTTGTTTTAAGTGATTTTTTTGGGCCTTCAAACAAGGAATTGCGTTCCACTCAAACCAACTAGAACAGTTTCACGCCCTCATGTTTCACTGGATAACCCTGCTTGGACGGTGCAGTTTATTTACAGTCAAATCAGCTTGGGGTCGAAAGCCGCCCCGCCCCTCGCCGTTCCCCAGGAGGTCACGAGGCGGTGGATGTGCAGGCCCGCACGCGACCAATGGAAGCAGGAGGCCACGCCACGATTGGACGAAGGCGAAACCGCGGCACTCCTGGTTGGTCCACGACTCTCCCTCCCCTTCCCCGACATGCTGCGTGTTGATTGGATGAGTACAGAACAGAGCCGATTTCCCATTGGCCGGCCGCTGGCGAGCCGGCTGACTGTTTGAAAACAAAGTGACGTCGGTTCGTGCGGTCGCCGTGACGAGCGTGAGGGCCGGGTCGCTATTAATGAGAGAGAACGTGGACGCTCAGGTCCAGATCCGATTTGACGTCGAATATTAAAACGTGGTCAAATTTCACATCGGATTACCATTGCTAACCAACCATTAAGAGGCATGGGTTCCTCGCGCATAAAGAATGGTCCACGAGAGCACCATTTTTAAAAATAAAACGAGCAAGTGCTTTGGGAGATCCCCGTTGAAGAGAGATGTCCTGCTGACGAGGGAGGATGATTGGTGGGTGACCAGAGAGGAGGAGTTGATTGGCCAGATCCCGGTTGGAGAGGTTCACAATGGAGCTGCTGGTGGTCATTGCCGACAGCTGATTGGTGGACGGTGGAGGAAGTCTTCCGATTGGCTGAGGAACTGAGAGCTCGTGCTGATTGGGTAAGGGTGCAGCTTTGCTCGGCTCAGGCCCGATCGGGATTGTCAGGATCGAGCAACAAAAAAAAAGACGTGTAGGAATCAAACTTTTCCGGAGGTCAGTTTCTTTTTGGACGCCGCGCGAAGATTTATTTTTTTTTTCCCTTTAGATTTTAACCGAAAATCTTAATTTCCGGTCGTCGTAATTCGAAGCGACGTAACTCGTGCAACAATGGCGTGACTGACAGGCCCATTGGCCAATTGGTTCGAGGCAGTGGCTTGACGTCAACGTGTTTTGGCGTGAGCGTCGGCTGAAGGTCCAATCGGAACCGGTGCTGCGGGGGGAAAGGGTGGGGGAAGATCGTTAACGCGAATTGCCATCGGGGACGGCGGTAAGGAAGGGGGGAGGGGGGAGGGGGGAGGGGGCATCTGTTCGCTGCTGCTCGGTGGAACGGGCAGGCGCTGCGCGTTCGGTTGGGACCGCGACCGGCCGTTGAAGCGGCCGCGGAGGCGCCGAGCGAGGTGACAGCTCTCAACAATAGGAGGAGGTTCCGGTGCCTGTGCCTGGTCCGTCCGCTGTCACCGGGCTCCCGCACCATCGCTGCACAAAAGGGCCACAAAACGTTCCTCGCCGGGCGGTGCGGCGGCCAAGGCCTGGTCGACAGGCGACGTTCGGGGCCCAGTCCAAAGTGAAATGGGGGGGGGGGGGGGAGGGGAGGATACGGGGGTTTGACTGTCGGTCTGGAACAGACAAAGGGAGAGGCCGAGCCCCCGTCTCCGCCTCCGGGCGGGGGACCTATCCTCTCCTGCGGTGGGTGGCCCCCCCCCACCCCCCAACTCTTTGACAATGTCTCCATCCGGTCCCGCAACAATCGATAGGTGGGAACCTGCCTCCGGCCACGAGTAGTGGATGGGCTGCAAAGAGCCTTTATTATCTGACTGTGCTGGAGAAACTCAGCACATAGCCCACGTTTCAGGCTTGAGCCCTTCATCAAGGCACTTTGGTGTGTAGCAAAGATAGAACCAGCGCCTCGGACTTGAGCTCGTCCTCAAGGGATACGCCGGCCCTGTATCATTGCTGATTTGACCTGCTGAGTTCGGTTGACATGACAAATCTCAAACTCCTTACAAAGTATCGCCGTTGGCGAGTCATTTTGGGTTGATGTGTTTGCAATTAATAGTTGACAACTTGCGTGGGCTGCAATCTTGTCATGAGCCCCCTAATTCTTCTTTAACACTGAAAATGTAGAAAATGTAAGTCTTGTAGGAGGAGTATCAGAGTGTAAGTGACAGCGAAAATTTGTTTCACTTTTTAGTTCATTGGGAATATTTAATTAGTATAACAATGGCTTGCAAAATACCAACTCGTGCATTTGTTTTCATCCTAGGCGACTGAAGTTGACAAGCATGGCATCAGAGTCAGGAATGCCCAATCCCAGCTCTCGGATAATGACTTTTTATCCCACAATGGAAGAATTTAAAAATTTCAGTCGTTATATTGCATACATTGAAACTCAAGGAGCCCATCGTGCAGGACTTGCAAAGGTAATCTGAGAAATCTACATGATTTTGGTTTTGTTTTTTTTTAAAGGAATAGTTTGCTATATTCTCTATATTCAAAGAGTAGTCTTTGCGGAAGTGCAGAGACTCATTACTTTGTGCAAGAAACCATCAGAAATTTGTATGCCAATTATTCGAGCTAATATTCTATTATTTGCAAATATCCAGAAAACAAAATCTGTAAATGTAACATTCTAAACAAAATCAGATTTTTAAATTTAATTAAAAAAAAATATTAGACACAGATCCTCGAGCCTATGCTTCCCAGTTACACCCAATTGACATGCAACTCTATGTTTTGAAGGGTGGGAGGAAACCATGCAGATGCTCGGAGAACGTATAGACAGAGCCAGATTTGAACCCAGGTTGCTGACGCTGTAACAGCGTGGTGCTAATCTGCTAAGCTAACCTTGCCTCCTTGTTAATGAAAGACATTAATGATGTTCTAATACTCCATTCCCTTTGTACCCAAGGAGCGTCATCAATTTTGTATTTAATTAACTTTCTATCACTGTAATGGGAAAGTGTTACTTTGTCAGGAACCTAAACATTTATTTCATTGCAGAAACTTTCCCTGATAGACTTTTTATTGTCATGTTTCCATAAAGGATAACAATATTTCCACAGAAATGTGCTCCATCATCAACTGGAAGGCAAAAACATGAAGCATTCTTGGGAAGCAGGACCCAGGCTCATTTTGGAATTGGTTTCCATGGAAGCAATCTATACTCAAATGCTTGAATTCATTTAAAAAGCAGTTTGGGTAAAAGGTATTTTTGGATAAAAATGCCAGGTAGCTTGGTGGATTTTCAAGCACTCATCCAAATATAGCTCAAACTTCTCCATCTCTTTTGAACTAAAGCAAACAACCCTTCTTCATTACTAAAAATCTCCCACTCTGATAATCTCAAATCTCCTCTGTGCTATCTTTTTAGAGTGCAATGTAGGTTTTGAAAACAGAAAAATGTATTTAAAAACTTTGCAAGTATGCAAATAAAATGAATCTTTGGATGCGTGCTTGACAATCCAACAAGCTTCCTGGCATTTTTGAATAGGGGCAACTTTCTGCACTTGCATTCCATAGTGTATAGGTCAGATAAACAATGCATATTATTGGTGACTCTAATTTTATCTTTTACCCTGTTACGGGCCAAGAGGACCCCAAAACCCAGCAGTAGAAATTCACCAAGACAAATGGTTACTTAAAAAAAAGTCATTTTTAATTTTTTTAAACATAAAAACAGGAGCAAACTTTAACTTATTACTATTAATTTAACCCCTTCGAAATTCTAAGCGCACATGTATGAAATGTGTATAAGTTAAGAAAAGTTATTTGATTCACAGTCCAATCTCACTTCTAACTCCTCCAAGTTCAGGCAATTCTTATACTGTGCACAGAAGTTAACATGTATGAATTTTCACCAAGCTCTGCTGCTTAAATGGTTACTGCTCAGGAAGGTTCTTGTTGGTTTCAGAGAGATTTGTTGCTCGTTGGACACACACAAACTGATTCCTTCTGATTAGCCACTTCATTGTTGTGCTGAAGAAACTTGCCCCTCATCAGGGTTTTCCAAATGATAACCTTCTTCTGTGGGTCACCACAGAGTTCCTTTTGTTTTCCTCTTGAATGGACCACAAGGGTTTTCAACAGGCTGAACTCAAAACTCACAACCCATCTTCAAAATGGGGTTTCAACAAACTGCCAGCTTGCCATGACTGACTTGCAGAAACCAATTTTTATTTTCTCTTTCTCTCAATCTCAGAAAGCCTGTATGTTGTCTCTCTGTTTGCAAAAACCACATGACCTTCTTAGCAAACTGCAGCCAGACAGATTGTGGCACTGGACCCAAACCTCTGAGTCCGTTCATCTGTTGCTTTCAAAACAATAATCCATTACTCCACAGCAGGTCCATTTAATGCCAACTTGTGAAGTCTCTATCGGCATCCTTCAAAGTTTTTGCAAAGGCACTCGAAGCCTGGACTGTCCGCCTTGAGCAAAGCTCCTGCATTTTAAATGAAATCTGTTTTATGAAGTATTTGTTTGAGACCTACACTACCCCCACAATCTATCTTCAAAAAATTATCTATATACAATTTAAAATATAATATAATCTGTCACAACCCAAACTGCTTTTTGAATGAATTCGAGCATTTGAGTATAGATTGCTTCAATGGAAACCAATTCCAGGATAGATCCTAACAATTCCAAAACAAGCTTTGGTCCTGCTTCCCAAGAACGTTTCATGTTCTTCCCTTTCAATGGTGGAGTACCTTTCTACTGGAAATATTGCTATTATTTATGGAAATGAGACAATAAAAAGTCTCGGGGAAAGTTTCTGCAATGAAATACATGTTTCTCCTTTGAGCTATATAAAGGTGAATTAGACAGGACAACTGTCCATATGGACCTGAACAGTGGTCAATAAAAGGGGAGTGGGGGGGAGGGGGTGGAGAGATACAGAAGCAGGGAAATTTAGGAAATAAGGTTAGTCTGTAAATTTGGGACTGGAGCACTGACTGAATGAGTTGAGGCTTTCTTGCTTAGCCAGCCACAGAATGTCAGCAGGGGCAGCGACTCTCCATGGGTCGCTAAAATCTTCATTGGCCAGCAGCAAATGGATATCTTCTGGCAACTGCTCAAAGAATGCCTGCTCGAATGTGAAAGCCTCCTAGTGCCAGCATTTCATTCATGAGCGCTGTCTACCAAGCAATCCAAGTAAACGAATCACTCGCTCATGTGAGAGGCCAAAGGTATGGATGAGCAGACTCTTGAGCGCCATCTACTTGCCATCCTCCGGAAGCTGCTGCAGAAACTCAGAAACTCAGCATGCCGTCTCTTGATCCAGGGCACTTACAACACAGTAGTACCACGTGGAATCAAATGTTAACTGTTTCAACTGGAATTGGGAATCTGCTTGGTTAAACCATACTCGTGGTTGTGAAGTCCAAAACATTGACAATTTCAGAGCCATGTCACGTATTGAAGAAAAAATTTCCACGTTGGGGTCCAAATATCGGTTGGACCATTAGGATCATCAATGTCGCGGAGTATTCTATATTGAGCTAGTATAGATGTGAGTGGGAAGGAAAGGGTGAGAATCACTGCTCTAGACCCAATTGTTACTGAAATATTTTGCTTGAGAAAAATTGTCATTGGCCCATTTCCTTTAGCGTCTGAAACCGTGCACATGACGAGTCAATGAGGGATTATTAAAGCAGTGGTCTTCAAACTTTTTCTTCCCACCCACAGACCACCTTAAGCAATCTCTTACTAATCACAGAGCACCAATGGCACAGGGACGCGAGTGGAAAGAAAAAGGTTGAGAACTGTTGTATTGTGGTAACTCCACATCTGATTAGGTTAATTGTTAGCAAGTTGTCAGAGAAGGACCCCCACCCCAAGAAAGGCTTAAATCACAGGAACAAAATAAGCTTCCATCTCACTGCTCCCAATCTTACACACAGTCCTGATGTGGAATGTGGGGTCGCAGCTCCACGTTCACCTGAGTTCAGGTGCTGTCTGTGTGGAGTTTGTACGCTCTCCCCTTGTCTTGGACCAACAGGTCGGTCGCCTGACGAAGGCACCCGAACCCCCCGTTGAAACGCCGGCGTCCGGGGCGGTGGAGGAATTGGCTGAGAAGAGCACGTTGCTCCCACCCCCTCCCATGGTTGGAGAGGGATTAAACTGCGATCTCACGGCGCCGGGCTCGTCTCCAACAAAAGGAGCGGGAGGCAGGGTCCGCCGCGCACGGAGCGAGGGGGAAGGCATCGGCAACGAGACGTCTGGTCCGGCGTCGGCGCTGAAGCGCAGACCCAGCGAGGATGGTCCCCAACTCCAGCCGCATCTGTGTGTCCGGGAGCCGGGCGGGCTGAGTGCGGTGCTCCGATCCCTGGGATTCGGGACTCTGAGATCCCTCCACACCTCCGGCGTCTTCATTTTCACCTTCAGTGTGCATGCGCTATACTGGCGCGGCGGCCAGCAGGCCAACTCTAATATATATATTTAATATGATCTTGCGGGCCAAATATAATTATATCGCGGGCCAGAGTTTGACATGTGTGATTTAGAGGGACAAAGGCTCGTTCATACCAACACTTTCCAGACCATCGAGGCCAAGCTGCCAGACCTGCATTTAGACTTCATTACTCTTTCAGAGAATGAATTTCCCAGGTTGTTGGCAGAATTTCCCGCAATAATTTCGCCGCAATTCACCTCAGTGATGCTGACACATGGGATGCAGCCCCACAAACCAACCAAAAGGCCATCACTGCATGCCCAAGCTTGCAGGCTCCCTCCAGATAAACTGTATCTGGCCAAAGAGGTGTTTGAAAGGATAGAAGACATGAGTAATGTACAATGGTCTTATAATTCCTGGGCCTCACCATTCCACATGGTACTCAAGGCTGCAGGTTCATGGAGACCCTGCAGTGAATACCACAAGTTGAACCAGAATACCACAAGTTGAACGAGGCTACCACACCAGATCGCTACCCAGTACCTCATTTACAGAACTTTGCGTCCAACCTGGAGGAAGCCCGCATCTTTTCCAAGGTGGACCTTGTCTGAGGGAATCATGAGACCCAGGTCCACTTAGATGACATTCCAAAAATGGCTAATATTGAACCTTTTGGCCATTTTGAATTCAGAAGGATGTCTTTTGGGCTCAAGAATGCCATGCAGAGTTTCCAACATTTAATAGACCGAGTGGGGCATGATTTTGCCTTTACCTTCATGTACCTAGACAACATACTTATCTCTAGCCGCAGTTGTCAGAAACATCTGTCGCACCTGTGCAAGTTTTTTTACTCGTTTGAATGAGTTTGGGCTGACCGTCAATCCGGTCAAGTGTCAATTTGGGATAAAGACTTTCTGGGCCATAGACCTGATAAACACAGCGTAAAGCCACTACTGACAAAGTTCAAGGTGATCCAGGCATTCGTTAAACCCAGCACAGTTAAAGGCCTCCAGGAGTTTGTTGGAATAGTGAACTTTTATTGCCGGTTTCTAACATCAGCAGCTCCCTCTTCGCCCTGGTGTCAGACAAGGCAAGGGATGTCACTTGGAATGAGGAATCCTGGGCAGCATTTGAGAACACCAAGGAAGCACTGGCTAATGCTGCATTGCTGGTCCACTCAAGAGTGGATTTCCCAACATCCCTGACAGTGGATGCGTCCAATACAGCAGTAGGAGAGGTGCTTGAACAGTACATCGATGGGCTTTGGAAACCATTGGCTTTCTTTAACAAACACCTCAGACCACCAGAACTCAAGTTCAGTGCTTTTGATTGAGAATTGTTGGCAATGTACCTAGGTATTAGACATTTCAGATACTTTTTAAAAGGCAAGTATTTAATGGCTTTCATGGACCCCAATCTGTTTACATTTGCCTTCACTAAGGCATCAGATCCATGGTTGGCTTGTTAACAGAGACATTTATATTTTGTTTTTAGAAAATTTTATTTATCATTGTATCAATACAAAAAAATTTCAATAATATAAACAGCAATCACTTAGTCATATATAATGATACAATAAAAAGGATTTTAAAATCTTTCTCCCCAACCCCTCTTCCTCCCAAAAGAAAGGGGGGAAAAAAAGGAAAGAACACCTATTGCTACATATATAAAATTGTTAACATATACATTTTCATTGATATTATAGTCTCTAATTGAGAGGGGTGAGGTAGATGGAAATTTCTAAATATAAAAATTTTCAACTCAATTCTTTAAACTTCTTTTTTTCTAAAGGTATACAATTTTGCATTTCACTATGGCATCTACTTAATGATACTACATTTCAGTTTTCCATGTTATTGCTATATATTTATTTGCAGTCATTATTGCTGTACTTAAAAAATTTTTTATCCAATTTCAACATTACATCCTTTTCACATATATTCCCAAGTAAAAATATTCTTGCATCCTTTTGTATGTTTATCTTCATAATTTATCCTAAAAAACATTCAAATCATTCCAAAACCTTTCCAACTTTTCACAAGACCATACTGTATGTTTAAAAAAAAATGTTCTTTTTTTGGGTACATCGAAAACACTTATTGGAATAATTAGAATTAAGCCCATTTAATTTTTGTGGAATATAATATAATTGTTGAAGAAAATTATATTGGACCATTGGTATCTGGCATTAACTGTATTGGTAAACTTTCTTGATATAGTTTTGACCACATTTCCTCTTGAATTTGTATGTTTAAATCTTTATCCCATCGCATTTTTGATTTGTATAAATCTTTTTTCCTCGTAGTTTCTTGTAATTTTATATACATATTAGTAATGATTTTCTTGACCGTTAATTATATCAACAAATTGACTTTGTTTTGGAAGCCTCAAATCTGTTCCCAATTTCTTTTTTAAATACAATTTTAACTGATAGTATGCAAAGATTGTATTATTTTGTATATTATATTTATCTTTTAATTGTTCAAAAGTTAAAAAGAACAATCCTAAGAAACAATCTTGACATCTTACCTTTCCAACTAAATTCTCGTATCATTTTATTCAAACTTTGAAAAAGTGATTCAGGTACATTATTCAATGTATAATGATTGAAATAAATATTGTATTCTCGGAAAAATATTTATTTTAATACAATTCACCCATCCTATTAGTGTTATTGATAAATCTTTTCATCTCAAGTCTTCTTCCATCTTTTTAATAATGGTAAATAATTTAGCAAATTATTTATATTTTAATTTTTATGCCTAAGTATTTAATTGCATAATTTTGTCACTTAAATTGTATCAATCTTTTACATTCAGAATAATCCATATTTACCATAGGCATCACCTCACTTTTATCAACATTAACTTTATAACCTGATACTAATCCAGACTCTTAATCTTTCGTTCAACTTATTTAGCGATATCTCTGGTCTCATTAAATACACTATAACATCATCTGCAAATAGGCTGATTTTGTTCTTTATTATCTACATCAAATCTGTTCATTTCTCTATCGGTTCTAATTATTTCTGCTAATGGTTCAATTGTTACTGCAAATAGAAAGGGTGATAATGGGCAACCTTGTTTTGAAGACCTTTCTAACAAAAAAGGTTTTGATATATAACCATATAACAATTACAGCATGGAAACAGGCCAATTTGGCCCTTTTAATCTGCACTGATCCAAGTACCCTCCTCTAATCCAATTTACCAGCACTCCACCCATAATCTCTCCATCCCCCTCCTATCCACATACTTATCCAACTCTTTCTTAAATGATGAAATTGACCCTGCCTCCACCACCTTTCCCGGAAGCTCATTCCACACAGTAACCACTCTGAGTAAAGAAGTTCCCCCTCATGTTACTCCTAAACCTTTACCCGTCAATTCTCAACCCATAACCTCTTGTATCCATCGCTCCTACTCTCAATGGGAAAAGTCTTTCCACATCAACTCTATCCCTCTCATTATCTTAAACACCTCTATCAAATCCCCTCGCAGCCTTCTACGTTCCAAGGAATAAAGATCTAATGTGCTCAATCTCTCCTTGTATTCCAGATGCTGAAACCCAGGCAACATTTTTGTCAATCTTCTCTGCACTATCTCTATCTTGTTAATATCCTTCCTATAAATCGGTGACCAGAACTGCACTCAGTACTCTAACTTTGGCCTCACCAATACCTTGTACAGTTTCATCATTACTTCCCAACTCCTATATTCTATGCACTGATTTATATAGGCAAGCATACTAAAGGCCTTCTTCACCACCCTATCCACATACGCTCCTACCTTCAGGAACAATGCACCATTATTCCTAGATCTTTCTGCTCCGCTGCATTTTTCAATGCCCTCCCATTTACCACATATGTCTTGCTTCGATTACTCTTTCTAAAACCTCACAATTATCAGCATCTCCATCTGCCATCTTTATACCCACTCCTCTAAGCAGTTTAAATCCCTCTGCAATCTTTGAAAACCCTCTTCATCATCCACAATTCCCCCTATTTTAGTATCATGTGCATATTTACTAATCCAATTTATTGCCCCATCCTCCAGATCATTAATATATATGACAAACAGCAACGGTCCCAATACCGAACCATGAGGTACACTGCTTGTCACCGGTCTCCATCCTGACAAACGATTATCTACTACTACTCTTCCTTCCAGCCACTGTTGAATCCATTTGACTATCTCCAAATTAATACCCAGGGACTTAGCCTTCCTTACTAACCTCCCGTGCGGAACCTTATCGAAGGCCTTACTGAAGTTCATATAGACAACATCCACTGCTCTACCCTCATCAACATTCCTAGTCACCTCTTCAAAAAATTCAACAAGACTGGTCAAACACAACCTTCTATGCACAAATCCGTGTTGTTTCCCTGGTCAGACCCTGTCCCTCCATATACTTGTATATACTATCTCTAAGAACGCTTTCCATCAATTTACCTACCATAGACGTCAAACTTACAGGCCAATAATTGCTAGGCTTGCTCCTCGAACCCCTTTTAAACAAAGGAACCACATGCGCAACACGCCAATCCTCCGGCACTATACCCGTCTCTAATGACATTTGAAAAATCCTACCTCTTTCTTAAACACTATAGTCTCCATATATACCCCTCCGTATATACCCCCTTTGCTTCCTTTACCCTGCACAGTTCAATATCCTTCTCCATAATTTCTGAGGAAAAGAAATTGTTCAAGACCTCCCCCATCTCTTTTGGCTCCACACACATTTGTCCTTTCTGATTCTCTATTGGACCAATTTTATCTCTCACTTTCCTTTTGCTATTTACATATTTGTAGAAACCCTTTGGATTTATTTTCACCCTGCTTGCTATAGCCACCTCATACCTTCTTTTAGCTTTTCTAATTTCTTTCTTAAGATTCTTTTTACATTCAATATAGTACCCAAACATCTCCTTTTTTTCCCCTGTTTCTTATATTTATTGTAGAACTCCCTCTTTTTTCGAACCAAGTTTCCAATATCCTTTGAGAACCATGGCTCTCTCAAACTTTTGACCTTACCTTTCAACCTAACAGGTTTATAAAGATTTTGTTCTCTTAAAACCTCTCCTTTAAAAGACCCTCCATTTCTCTATTACATCCTTCCCAGAAAACAAATTGTCCCAATCCACCCCTTGTAAATCCTTTCGCATCTCCTCAAACCTAGCTTTTCCCCACTCAAAAGCCTCAACTCTGGACCCAGACCTATCCTTTTCCATAATTACCTTGAAGCTAATGGCACTATGATCACAGGACCCGAAGTGCTCCCCCACACATACCTCTGTCACTTGACCCATCTCATTCCCTAACAGTAAATCCAACACAGGTCCCTCTCTAGTTGGTACTTCCATGTATTGATGTAAAAAGCTATCCTGCACACATTTTACAAACTCCAACCCATCCAGCCCTTTCACGGAATGGGTTTCCCAATCAATATTCGGAAAACTAAAATCCCCCACAATCACTACCCTGTTCTTATTACAATTATCTGCTCTCTCCCTACTAATTTGTTCCTCTAATTCGCGTTCCCCATTCAGTGGTCTATAATACACACCTATAATTGTAACTTCCCCTTTCCCATTCCTCATTTTGTTTATTCGTAATCACTTTTGCTTTTGGCTGGTCATATGCCATTACATTTATATAGTTCTAAGTTCACGATGGCGATTGAACACATCTCAGGAAAGGCCAACATAGTAGCAGATGTGCTGTCTTGGCCAGCCATACAATCCGTGCAGATCTTAGTCTAAGGGATGGACTATGTTGCTCTCATGACGAAGGAATGCCACGTTATGGAGCAGCAGACTCAAACTTTCAGCTGGAAGAAATTTCGGTAGGCCCAGGGAAGCTCAAACTCCTGTGTTACATATCTACAGGTCATCCTCGCCCAATTGTTCCGGTGGCCTGGAGGCAGTAGGTATTTGATGCGGTACACGGGTTGGCACATCCATCGTGTGACATAGTCTTTGAAAACAGGTCAGCAACTGGGTGAAGACGTGCTTGTTGACATCCAAAGTCCAGCAACACTTAAAAGCCCCACTACAACATTTTGAGCCAACGTGTTGAAGGTTTGGCCTTGTACACATAGACATTGTAAGTCCCCTGCCAATGTTCTGTGGTTCCCATTTTCCTCTCATGATAGTGGATCTGGCCACACTGTGGCCAGAGGTGGTTCCACTGGCAGACGTGACTACTGACACCTGCACCAGCGCCCTCATTTCCACCTGTATGGCACATTTTGGTCTGCAGTACACATAACATCTGACGGTGCTCAGTTCACGGCAACCCTGTGGTCAGCAATGGCAACCCTGCTTGGAACCAAGTTCCAGCATCACAACTATGTACCACCCACAACCCAACGGACTAGTAGAAAGGTTCCACAAGCATTTGAAATCGGCCCAATGGCACGTTTACAGGGACCTAACCTAAGTGGGTTGACAAATTGTCGTGGGTATTCTTGGCTATACGAATGGCACCTAAGGTACCTCATTGGCAGAGCTGGTCTACAGCGTGCCCCTAATGGTTCCAGGAGAATTTGTATTGGAATCACGAGACAGGAGGAGATGCCCACAGAGGTCCTAAGTGAGCTCCACAAGAAGGTTGGTTCTTTAGTGCCCAAACCAGCATCTCAACATGGTCAGGCCAAGTTCAATATACCCCAGTCACAATGGTTCGATGTACATTTTGGACATTGGAGATAAAGAAGAAGCTTTTGCAATTGACAGCCTTTAAGTTGCCCATCTGGATCTGGGTGGACCAGTCGTGGCTCAGGCGCCTCGGCAGAGAGGAAGGCTGCCTGAAAGAAAAAAAAAGTGTAGACTTTGGGGGTCCGCAGCAGGATTGCTGGTTTTGGGGGTGGGGGGGGGGGGGGTCATGTGGCGACCCACTTACCAGCAAGTCAATTGGCGGACGTTCTGTGGAAAATGTGGGAAATTGACCTGCATCAACACAGGTTTTTATCTGGGTTGATGGTGTCACTTCCTGTCCATGTGATAGAAGCAGTGATGTGTATAAACCTGAGGGTCTTGCACTAGACTTTCCAGCGTGTACACCGACGTCTATAGTAGCTCAGTGTAGGATACTTCGCTACAATAACATCTTTGTGTAAGCAAAACTATACATGATTAATCATGTATTTGTAGCCCATCTGCAAAACATAAGTCAGGTAGTTCAGCTTCCTGTTCACTCAGCATGCAATCATAATTACAGCTATTTTGTTAATTTATTAAAAAATCATATTCATATTTCTATGCATGAGGTATTTTGTTGAGCTTTTGAGTGTTGCTATGTGTTTTGAATATAAGTTTCCTATTTCCAATCATCAGGTTACTGACCATATGCTGTTGAGTGAAAGATGAAAAATTAATGGATTAATTGCTTAAATATAGTAGCTTTTTTAAAATAATGTTGGAGATTGGATGCTTCATGGCTAATGTGTAGCTGACCTCCCATCACCATCTGAAAGGCAAAAAATAACATGAAATACTGTCGCCCCTTGATGACTGCCTCTGTAAAGATGCTCGAGAAGATCATCCCAGGACAAAGCAATATCACAAAAGTTTCACTCACTCCACTACTAATCCTCCAAGAATGCAGTGTATCTTGCCTGCATGTTTCTCAAGCCCTTTTCACACTTGCAAGTGTTCCCAGGAATCAAACACCAATTGGCCTTAAAGTGACAAATGTGAAAACAAAATCAGCTCAACACCGGCATCAGATGACATCATCTCAAGCCGGGGATTGATGGCTTCAACCCCCTAGTACAATCCCTGGTGTCCGTAGAGCTGGCATTGCAAGCAAACTAGTGTGAAAGGGGTAATTGCATTGTCGGATTGAAATGACCCAAATTTTTGTGTGAGTGCAGGAAGAAAAGATTAGAATGAAGGTATAAATTTTGGCATGGAAAAGTTGCAGTGGGGGAGAGAGAGGGGAAATAAATAGCAATAGCGGACAATTTTTAAACATCATGGGAAAATTGGTAATGCAATAGCGCACAATTTATAAAGCAATGACAGGCCTCACTTTCTCTCTGAATGCTCCATGTATGCAGCTAGGCATACAGCCCTTTCTCTGCCGCATGGAATTCTGGGAGGGGAGGTTCACCATCATTTTCTCTCTTTTCCCCCCCCCCATGGTATTTATAAATTATAGGGGATAGTGCTACCAACTTTCTCACACGAATAAATTGTGCAGTATAGTACTACAAATTCCCCACTATATAAATAGTGCGCTGCACCACTACCAACTTTCCCACCCTGTTTAAAAATTGTCCGCTATTGCTATTTATTGCTCGCACTTTCCCTCGGTCCCTTATGAAGGTTTATATAGGCCCACACAACAGCAACAAGGACTGAAGGGTTCATACTGTGCTATACATAAAGCTTAATTATATTATAATTGTGCATGATTAATTTTGTTCAAATATTAGATCATAATACATTGATCAGGATTTAGGGCAGGTCCACCATCACTTGATATGTCACTGGTAGAAGGTAGAACAGTCCTAACCCTGGGGATGGTTCCTTGCAAGTATGAAAGCATTCATTGTCCCAGTTAGGAGTGGTCAAGTGTGAAAAGCCAAAGTCCCATTCCTATCCCAGGACACTGAACGGCCAATTTATTGGGATACAAGTGTGAAGGGGGCTTTAAGCTGCTCTGATTTCAACCTTCTCGAAGAATAAGGACAGCAGTAGATGTGAAAGCCATCACCAGCAGGTTCCCTTTTGGGTTATAATCCCGATTTAATCTGCAAAGTATTTTAATTTTACTGCCAGAAATCCTGAAACTTTCAAAAGGATAGCACCTTCACATAGTCCAAGAATTTGGGGGGGGGGGAGGAAAGATCTTTAGGGAAGATGTAAGGGAAATCAGTACTGGATTTGTGACAAATCGTGTTAATAAATGTGAACCCAGGATCTGGTGACTCCCTTGTTTAGAAACAATGTAATTCATGATCCATATTGCCTGAATGGCTTTTGGATGCACCTAAAAATAATGTTGGTATGCTCTTTACAGAAAGGGACATGAATTTGCACTAGGCCTTTGAACCAAGGATTTGCTGGATTCTTGTCCCAAACAAATGCTAATAATTCTTCACTTCCTCCACTTCTTCTATCATGCAGCTTTGGAATGCTGAGCTACCTGTCCTGTTACCTTTCTAACATTATCAAAAGTAATTGAGATCTCTGGTTCTGTTAGACTTCAACCTGAATAGGCAAGCTAAACCTGGTTTTGCTGGGAAATTGTTTCCCTTGATGGCTGTTGAGAAATGTAAAGAGTTCTGTAAAGATTATTACACAAACTAGTTTTTGATTGGCATTTCATGCATTCTCTTGATTAAGTTATAAACTTTTTGTTTGCTCGTCAAGTCACTGAGGCCTCTGGCTAGTGAAACTTGTGATAGTTCCCACATGCAGTAAATAAATGCAAATCAAAGTGAGATGAGAACATTTGCAACATGAAAGGATCCAAATGATTGCATTTAGTTATTGTAGTATTGTAGGGAGTGGCATTTGTGATAACAGAAGAAAAAATTAGGGGAAAATGTCCACTGAATTCCTAATAAAAATTTATTCATGAAGATAATGTAAATGAGCCTGTGTTCAGATGTGGGTCGCTGTTGAAAAGTTGTTTGTGCTTGGGACAAGATATGTTTTGACTTGCAGAAAGTGAAGATTTCTAAAAGTAGTTTAAAAAAAACCCCAGTGTTGGGCACCTCTGGGGATCTCAGATGCCGATATGCAAACTTTCCGGTTGCCTAAAATTCATTTTTATGATGCCAAATTAATACACCAAGAATAAACAGTTAAAAGACAGTGAAAAATGCAAAGTAATTTGAGGAAAAAAATCAGTATTGTAGTCCTTGGTTATGTAAAGTTCACTTTAATCAGGTCATTCTCGTAACTTACAAAATTTAAATTCTAGCCCTGTCATTGGCACTGTATCAGCATTGCACTAACTATGCTGCTGTCGTAATTAACTCCCTACCCCCCCCCCCCCCCCAACAAATTTACGGATAAAGCCTCACTAATATAAAGTTAACGAATCTTACTAAGCAGGGGAAAAGGAGACACTTTGGAAGAATCTCCCCATTGGCGAGCGGCATCGGCTGCCTCTTCATTCTGGACATTTTATTCAACCGCGACTTCATTCAAATTTTATTCAAGCAGCTGCTGTGGGCAGGGTATGACTGGGGCTGAATGTTTGCGGCCATCTTCACTTAGAAGTCGTGTGTTGCTTTGGAGAAAATTCACTTTTCCAATTTTAAACTTTTGTTTATATTTTTATTTATTTTAATTTTTGAAATTGGTTTGCCGTTTACTTGACTTTTGGATGCCAGGGATTTTACTGTACTGATTTTCTTCCAAATATACTTCCATGTGTCCATAATAAATATAAATCTTGGTTTTATTGCTACTTTTCAGTTTTTTTTAGCTGGACCTGCATTTATTTAGATACAATTATTTATGTTGGTCAAATTAATAACTGTACCTTGTAAGTGTTCTGAAAAGCCATAATAGATCACTCTAGAATGCTATAATTCCATTGACTTATCTGTACAATAATTTCTGTTAAGATTTGTGTAAATTTTTGGAGATGGTTATTGCACAGAAATAATTCACTTTAGCATTTTGATTGTATAAGAGTTGTGAATTTACTTTGCCCCATTATTTCTATTTCAAACAGATTGTTCCTCCTCAAGAATGGAAACCTTGTCAGAGCTATGATAACATTGATGATCTGGTGATTCCAGCCCCTATACAGCAGGTGGTCACTGGTCAGTCAGGCCTCTTCACCCAGTACAATATTCAGAAGAAGCCCATCACTGTGCGTGAATTCCGAAAAATAGCCAACAGCGACAAGTAAGAGGCTTTCTTTAGTACAAAACTGTAAAACTAGAACCAAAAGCTGCCGCAAATTGTGAAGGAAAATGTGCGATCCCTAGTTAGGAGTTCTCAAAGTTGCTACTGTAAACTTTATTGAAGATGAGGCAATGCTGGGTGAATGGAGCACAAATAAATTGTTCAAAGGGCAGTTTGTGTTGCAGTTGATTCAAAGCTGTTACAGCATCAGCTGGGGACTGGGGTTCAAATTAAGTGTCGTCTGAAAGACGTTCTTCCCGTGTCTGAACACTCCCGTTCCTTCCCATCGTTCGGTTTAATTGGGTGTAATTGGGCTGCATGGACTCGCGCGCTGAAAGGGCCTGCTACTGTACTGTGGCTTTTTTTTTTAAAAAAATAGCAGCTCTGAATGACAGATGCTTGGTCTGAACTGGAAATGTTGACCATTGCTTTGCTCCAAAGGTGCTGAATTCGGCCAACAGTTTATTGTTTTGGTCCAGATTCCGGTATTTCCCATCACCTGTCACCAGTTGAATGGAGCCTAAGGATCAAAGTGGTGAGGTTAACACCAGCTCAATAAAGTGAAGAAGCTTTCACGATTTGTGATAATTTAACAGAGATGCTACTTCAGTATGTACTCAAATCTGGGTAAAGTTAATGAGAATGCAGAAACGTTTTTTAAGATTTGAGGTACTCAGCCTCACTATTGTCTGAAAAAGGGAAATGGGCAAAAAAAAGACAACAGACAAAAGTTTCTCAATTTAACAAAAAAATACTGTTCTCTTGTTGCTAGTATTATATCTCTTGCTGGCATTCCAGGGCTTTGTTGCTTCTAATACTTTTTTCATTAATATTAGAATGACATTTTCAAATGAGAGAGATGAGAAAATTTGTTTGGGCTTGCCAGTACAGCAATATTTCTGGTTAGAATTTAGATTTCTGGTCAGAATTGTTTTAAATGTATGGTTATCTTTTCCTCAGATACTGCACTCCTCGGTATACAGACTTCGATGATCTAGAGCGCAAGTATTGGAAAAATCTTACATTCAACCCACCAATCTATGGTGCTGATGTCAACGGTACATTGTACAATGAGGTACTGCATTGAAAACAAGGTTTTTATTGCATTGTAGTTCTGAGTGTAATTTTTAACTTGGTGCAGATGATTACATGCTCTGTCGAAGCTTAGGAGACCATCCAGGGCCAGGTGAAATATATCCCAGGCTTTTGAGTGAAAAAATGAAGCAAATAAGTGAGATTCTGACAATCAAGAGGCTAAGAGTCATGGTTGAGGGTGTTTTTATAATTGGAAACTGTTGAATTGTGGTCCGGGAAGAATTTTCATGATCAGTGTTAACTATTACAATATGTTTTGGTGCCCTTGATTAGAGTATTTGCAGATGATACATAAATTGATCACTTGATGTTTGTGCACTTGTCAGGTAGTCAAGAGAATTAACAAATTAATTTATTTTTAGAATTTCAGGTTAATGCTTTTTATTTTTGGATGTTGGTCTGGATAGAACTGGACTTGACCCACAATTTGAATCTAGATGTGGGATGCCTACAGTTTATTTTTAATGAGTGCGCTGCTCCTGCTGGACAACCAGCTGTACTGCAGTTGCAAGGAAAGGATGCATCATGGCTAGTCTCGCCTGACCGCTTTCTAACTGCTTCAGCATTTAGGATGGGTGAAAGCAAAGCCCTGTCAATTTAAACATGCGTCAATCCTAAAATTATTTCCAGTGTTTCCAAATGTCTTCATGTAGAAATTACTGAAATTTAAATTTTCAACTGAAATACATATAGTACAACTCCAATTATCTGAAATGTTTGGGACTGGGCCCATTTTGGATAAATATTTTTTTGGGGGAACCAGAAAAAACAGCCCAGTAGCAACAATAAATCATTTATAGCATTATACAACAACAAACAACAAGGGAAGGGTTTTTAAGCATTAAAATAAAGTTTAATTCTCACCAGTAAAAGGCTGGCCTCCGCCGATCACCAACGCTTCCCCACTGAGGTCCGCAGTCAGTTGGGCTCCAAAAAAATTTCAGTTTAAATGAGGGTTTTGGAGGATCTGATTTTTGGATTATCAGAGTTGTACTGTACAATCTAATGATATTCAACAAATGAATTAGCATTAAAATAAATAAAACAACGAGCCACTTGGATTAGTGAACGCTGGCAAACCCATTCAAATGAGTGACTTTGTGCACAATATCAGTTATGGATGTGGTATAACTGAGTGGGGTGGGGGGGGGTGGTGGCGGTATATAAAATGCATCTTCCCTTTGGCTCAGTGCATTACATTCTATATCCTGAACTTCATGGCAATTCCAAAAGTGAAAAGCATATCTTCATCTGACCTCCAGGTTGTTCTGAACTTCTGCATTGCAGGAGCTTGCAAACATACTCCTATCAGTTAGGTTTCAATATTATTTACTTTGCACTTTTAATTTGAGGATTGACATATGTTTAAATTCACAGGGCTAGTGTTTTTTATACATGCCAACTGCTAAATGTTTTGTGACCTTGCATAAAGGAATTGCTATTTTAGAAAATTAAGTCAAATTTTATCTGCATATAAAAAGCAGTAAGAGTAGACACATACTTAAAAAAAAGCATCCTGTATTCTCTATTTTATCCTCATTAAAATTCCCCCCTCAATCCCCAATCTCTTTCATAAAAGCAGGCAGTATTTTGCATGCTACCTTCAGACATTGGTCCACTGTCAGTCCCCACACTGGTCCTACTGCCTGCTCTCTTCCACTGGCCGGTTATCGGTTGCCACATTGGTCCCACTGCCCCGCTCTCTCCTGGCCAGGAGCGATGGGACCATTTCGGAGACCGACAGCAAGCCACCAAGAGAGCCCACTACCAGCGCCCAATGATAGATGGCAGAGGTGCTAGTGAACCTGGCAGCGGTGATGATCACTTCACCATTCTCAGCCTAATTTCAAATTCTCATTCAAGACCCAGGGGAAATTTTTGAACCACTTTTTTTGGTGGGGGCGGGGAGTGGGTCTTGTATGCCATCAAAGTGAGACCTGGGAGTGCCTCTACATGAATAACAAGAAGTTGGTTTGCAGATGCAGCCTTCATTGCAAAAGGGATTAAATTTAAGAGCCAGCAGGTTTTCCTACAACTGCACAAAATACTAATGAGACCACACCTGGAATAGTGTGCGCAGTTCTGGTCTCCACTCTTGAAAATATATACAGTGCTGGCTTTGGAGGCGTACAGAGAAGGTTCACCAGATTAATTCTGGAAATGAAGGGGCGAGCTTTTGTGAAGGGACTTGTGTAGTCTTGAGGCTATTAGTCACCAAATTTAAAAAGTATGATGGGGGATGTTATGAAAACATAAAATTCTGAAACAAGATAAGAGAAATATGGGCACTGTTTCCACTGGCAGGCAAAACCAGAATTAAGAGACCCAGCTCCAAGGTTCAGGGAGAAGATTTGAGGCAGAAGAGGCATTGCTTTTTCCATAGATTAGTGACCAGTAAAGCAATGGAGGTGCCTCATTAAATGTATTTGAGGCAGATATATTTTTGATTAATTAAAGAATTGAGCACTGAGGGAAAGTGCAAGCAAGTGGCGCTGAGGTCACAGCCAAATCAGGTATTATCTTATTTAACGGCAGAACAGGCTCAACGGGTCAGATGACCCTACCCCTGCTCTTTTTTCTTGTGTTCTTATTCCTCACATTGAAAAAATGTCCTTATAAATGAGGTACAGCATGAAAAACATGATCTGTTATACAGTAACTATTTTAAAATTATTTATAATCCCCAGAAAGTTCCGTGCACTTTGGGGCTGTTATATTTGTAACTCTTTTATCACATATTGATATCAATCAGAAAACCAGACACTTCAATGCTTGATGTGAAGGCCAAAGCTGGCCAACTAACTGTACTAATATAATTTATTACTTATCTTTCCAAAGTGGATTACCCATCATTCATCAACATTGCCAGAGTCTTGCCCTCTTTCCTTTCTAAATCTTTCTTTAGACTGTCCTCTACAGACTTTGCTTTTGGTGTCATCAGAAAACTTGTATACACTACATTTGCTTCCATTCTGCAAATCACTTGTGTTGTGAATAGTTGGGCCCAGCACCAATGAATGTGGTACACCACTAACCAAAGAAATGTGTATTATCCCAATTTGCTGCCATTTATTGGTTAAACATACTTCTATCCATGTGATTCATTATCCTCAATTCCATGCATTCTTATATTTTGCGTAAGTCTTTTGCTCACTGCCTTGAATGCCCTCAGAAAATCAATGTATACCAGATCCACCTGTTGCTATCTGTTCATTTTGATCATTATACCTTCAGGAAATTAGTTCAATATGACTTGCCCTTTCTGAATCCATGGTGCATCTGCCTGATGTAACAATTTCTATCCAGATGTTTTTCTATATCTTCTTTAATAATTCAAAGCATTTTTTCCATCTATGGATTGAATTGGCCTACAGTTACTTGCCTTCTGCCATCAACTTTTAAACCGAGGCAATACATTTCCAGTTTGGAATCTATTGGGACTTGCCGAAAGTCCAGAAGATTCTGGTAAAATGCTACAAATACATTTGCAGAAATTTCTGACATTTATTTCAGTACCTTGGAAAGCTTTTCATCAGTGCCATGGGACATGTGTACCTTTAATCCCACTAGTTTGCCTCGTGATTGCGATGTATTGAGCTTCTTGTCTCCTATCGCCTCCTCAACATTTAACTTTGGCATGTTACCTCGGTCTTCCACTGTGAAGACTGACAAAATTGTTCAGACAAGTTTATTGCAACCTGATGAAGCAGCAGTCTCCAGTTCTCGGTGCAGAATACGCAGACACAACCAGATATAACATGCATACAGACAAATAATTCATATCCAGGACATATATACAAATAATTAAATAATGTTTCGTGAATGAGGGTCTTGGATGGTCAGTGCAAGCAGTCCCTTTGGTCCTTCAGCATTCTCATTGCCTGAGGGAAGAAGCTGTTCCTCAGCCTGATGGTGCTGGCACTGATGCTCCTCCATCTCTTTCTCGACGGGAGCAGCTGGAAAATGCATGTGAGGGGTGGAAGGGATTTGCAATGATTTTGCTCAACCTCTTCAGACAATTACACATAATTAATCCTCCTCATTTTCTATTGCACCTATGTTTACTTTAGTTGCTCTTTTCAGTTTTGTATAATAAAAGACTTCAATTATCTTTATTCTGTGAGTTTATTTTCATAATCTATCCTTTATTCATTAGAATGGAGTGTGATCATTTGTTCTAGCTCACCCCAGTCTCATCTTGTCACAGGAGTCTGATGTGTGCATCTTTAATTTGTAGTTGAAACAATTTTAACTGTTATTTTCTGAAATTATTTTGCTGAAAAATATTTTGATTTTGTATGTCTTTTTAGGGTGTTACTGAATGGAATATTGGACATTTAAACACCATCCTGGATGTTGTAGAAAAAGAGAGTGGCATCACTATTGAAGGTGTAAATACTCCTTACCTCTACTTCGGAATGTGGAAAACTACCTTTGCTTGGCACACAGAGGACATGGATCTCTACAGTATTAACTACCTCCACTTTGGTGAACCAAAGTCCTGGTAAAAAAAAATAGCTTGAATTTTTTTTAACTTCCAAATGTTGTATGTTTATATTATGTGAAATGCATTACCACAGGGAGTCTCATGCTGTACTTCACACACTCCTGATTAGTCCACAACTATCACTTAGTCTTAGATATCCATCAGGGTGGTAGAAAATGAAGCAGCTGTGCCCTGATTTATTATTGAGCTACTTCTGATAGATTTTTGGGAAGGGAATCAAATTGACTGTTTCTCACTGATAAGAATCTTGGAGAATTTTAGCATGGAAACAAGCCATTCAGCCATTGATTGCTCTTCCATACTAATTGTCTTGGTTAATAGCCCTTCATGCCTTTGTGATAGAAGTATTCATCTGGACACTTGAATGTTGTCAGAGACCCAGCTTCAACCACTGTCACAAACAGTGCTATCCAGAAACTTGCTATTTTCTGGGTAAAAAAGGCCCCCCTTGTATTCCTTCTAATTTTTCACTCTTCCATTCAACCTATTCCCTATCCTCTAGTTTTATCTACCTCTGATACAAGGAAAAAGTTTGAAAACCAGTTTTAATCTTACCTAATTGACGTGTGCATGCTTTCATGACTCCAAAAGAAATGGGGCAATGACAATTTTTCTCAAGCAAAATATTTCAGTAACAATTGGGTCTAGAGCAGTGATTCTCAACCTTCCCTTCCCACTCACATACCACCTTAAGCAATCCCTTACTAATCACAGAGCACTTATGGGATAGGGGTTACTTAAATTGGTATGTGAGTGTAAAGAAAAAGGTTGAAAACCACTGGTCCAGATTAAACTCCATCTGCCATTTTGTTCAACCCACTTCACCAATGCATTATCATCTCTCTGCAGCCTGAAATCACCTTCCACCCTACTAACAACACCACCAAGTTATCCACAAACTTGCTGATCTTGCTTTGCAATCCACATCCATGTCCACCAGCACACCAATCTGCAACTGTCACCCTCCCCCTTCTATTGCGATGCCAGTTTTGTTTTTTATTCCAAAATGTATCTATTGAGCATCAAAAACAACTTTGTGCACATTATACAAATATACATTGTATTCTGACTTCCCTTTTTTAAACAGATAAACCACCTTGCATATACACAAATGCACCCTCAGAGCTAAGCAGCTCTGATAGCTCAGTGGTTAGAGTCCTGGTCTTGTAAACCAGGGGTTGAGAGTTTGTTCTTCGCTGGCCCCTCATTTCTGTGAATGCAAAGTGGTGAATTTCTTCCTTATGGTTGACAAAGTTATAGAATGTATGTTACATTCTAAATGTAGTGTTATGTGACAATGGAATATTTACCAGATACATGCCCAGGACTCCACTCCTTGGCACCTTTGCTGACAGTATCATCAGTATATTACTGATTGGACTGGTACAACTGTCTCGTAATTTAGAGAAAAAAACATAAAGGGTTTTCATTTGTGGAAAAATTTTCTGGTAGACCCTCTTGATGTGTATTTGATTTTCTCCAGTTTAACAAAGATGCTGATAAATACTCCACCAGGTTTTAATTGGTTCAGATGGGAGAAAACTTTTGTTCTTTTGATGGGGCTTCACATTCCTCTGATATTCTAATTGAGAGATCTGACGTGTCTGCAAAGCCCACCCACCCCCCACCCCAGTGGCCAGGAGTGCTCAGATTCATTAAATTTGTGGGCTTTACAGCCCTAGGTAAGTGTAAGTACCAAGGTGGTTCCCCCAGCATTCACAAACAAATCTGCATACATACCCATATACTTACTATACACATCCTGATATTAAGATTAAGTCGTGGGGACAACATTTTACATCCACGTGGTCCAAGCCATCTTTCCTTGCCCTTAAATGTTCAGGACTCTTAAGAATGAGTTAGTAGAAACAACCATTCCTCTCATGAATTTTGAATGAGATTGACAGGCACGTGGCAAAGCACTTTGGTCAGATCTATATCGTTCAGCCCAATAAATCCACATAGAAATTTAACAGTAGTAATGCCGTATTTTACAAGTCTTGGAATTCTGCCTTAACAATCTTAATAGATTTGGTAATTGCAAATTAAAATTAGAATGAGAAGAATGCCCAACAAGTGGCAGTGCCCCATTGTACACGCACTTTAATCGGTTATGTCTTGACGTATGCTCTGGCTTTTTCAGCCAAGAGGAAATCCTTTACCTCTTAACTATGAGTGATCCATAGTCGGGCTGGCTTAATTAACCCCTATCAGGCCCTCTGCAGGGTATGCAGTTCCTGTCTGACATTTTTGAACACTGCTCAGGCACTTTTGCAAGTAAGATTGGGTAAAACTGAGATCGTTATTTCCTTCAGTTTTATCTCGTCGTGTTCTCTGGCTTAGGACATCCACACAATCACTGTAAAAGTGAAGTCTGGCCACCGTGGCCCGTAGGTGCTCCCTGGCCCAGGTTTCGGCTACAAGATACTGTGGCTCTTTATCTAGCCCAAATGCCTCTTTTAATGAAGCTGATACTGTGTTTTTACTAGTGTTGTTGGTTTCTTTGGGAACACCCAATATCCTGTTGTTATTTTTTGGGGACCTTGCTTCTAAATCCCCACTCTGTTTTCCAGTTTTATCAAATCAGCAGAGAGACTTTTAATTTTCTTTTGCATTGCGCAAAAGCATTGGTACACTCAAACATTTCTTTCAATTTGGTGTCTGTGGATACATTTTCGGCCATGAGTTGCATTTTTTTCAATCTGTAGCTTTGCCTTGAAGGGAGCCAGCTCTTCTTCAATTCATATTCTTATCTCCATTTTTGTGGTCTCTTCAATTTCTTTGAAGTTCAGTCAGCACTGCAAGTTGTAGCCTCTTGAAGACCGTTACCTATTCTTCCTGGTCTGACAGTGAGCTGCCCAGGGAGATAGGATTAGGTGAGACAGAGTCTTCAGTGTGCTGGGTAGTCCTGCAGCTATCTACTTTTTAGCCACATTGTTAGGCATTTCAACACTTCAGAATCCACCCCCGTTACTTCAAAACATTACCAACTATAATCAAATAGTAGGACATTGCCTTGATTGCTGTTAAATAATACTTTATTAATAAAATTGTATTCATACATTTTTCAGGAGCTTTATAGGTTATGAGTTACTCCATCAACTACTCTCTCTGCCATGTCAATTTTGGATCCAGTTTGGCAAATCACTATGGATCCCACGAGCCTTGATCTTTCAAATGAGTTTCCCATGTGGGATTTTGTCACAGACTTTCATGGCCTGCCCTCATTGCACTTTGTAACCTCTTCAAATTGATCAGCAATGATGACTTGCAAAATCATTATTCATCTTCAGATTTTTTTCCCCACCATCCTTCCAGCTACTCACGTTAAGATTTACAGTTACTAGTCTTTTACTTGCTGGCTTTCTTGAGAAAGGGGGGCAATGTTTGTTGTTCTCAAATCATCTGTTACCAACATGTTTAACAAAAAATTGTTCCAGCAATCTCTCTTGCTGTCCAGAGCTGCCTGGAATAAATCCCATCTAGTCCTGGAGATTTATCCACCTCCAAGTCTACCTGTACCAGACTTTTATTTATCTCTTCGCTGAGTTGGCCCAACTGGAAAGAAGATATAGACAAGGTCCTAAATTAATACAAATGAAAATATTATTTGAGGGCGCTGCCTATATCTTCTGGCTCCATGCATAGTTTGTCCTTAGTGAGTCCTACATTTTCCCTAGTTATTCTTCTATTGTTATGCTTCTAGAGTTCTTCATACTTGCCTTAATTCTGTCTGACAATGATGTACTTGTGACTCCTTATAACTATATAAAGTTATAACTCATTTGTGCATTTGTAAAATTGTGATTCAACAAAATACATTGTTATTAACAGTAAATATTGAGTGTTCAGTGTGTGAATTAGAAAACTTTTCAGACCACATTTGCAGATTGAAAGTAGATATTATTTGGCAGAAAATATGTTCTACCCATTAGAAAATGGCATCATAATTAGGGAATTAAAGCAAATTGGATTGGTTTTTGCTCAATATTGATTCTGTTGCAACTTGTCCTCATACTTTATGGTCCCACTCCACAGGAATGTGTGTTATCAGAGCTGGTGATGTGCTTTTGTGGCATGAATTTTCATCCAAAGAGTTATAGCTATACAAGTCCTGAGAAAATGAAGTGTTTTATCAGATAATCAACTCAAAATTGCTTAATTGGTTTTCTGTATGAAATGAGACATCATGATTTGATGGTACCCACATTGTAGACAATTGTATGGTCCGAATCTTCAAAGATGATCAAGATAAAGATACTTTTTCCTATTTGATGATGGTAGAATTGTGCATTTGTGCACTTGCTTATGTACCCAAGAATAGTGAAGTCCACACATGGAATTTGTATCATATATGGCAAGTTTAATGTATTTCTTTAACTATATTCCTGTAGGTACACAGTTCCTCCGGAGCATGGAAAGCGATTAGAGCGCCTGGCAAAAGGTATAAATTGTGTTGAGTTTCTGCTTTGAATTAAATAAACTGGGTACAGGAGGGAGTTGGTGCAGATTTTGTTAAATTTATTTTAAACCACTGATTGCAATTGCTTCCTAATTTGGCAGATAACATTTTCATTCTCGGTTACTTTGATGTCACCTTGAAATGATTGTAGGCAGCTCCACTGGTTAGTGGTGATTGCAAAAACTGAGATTTAATAAACCACTGTTTTGATTATTTTATCAGGAAGAAGTTGCCTCTTTCACTTATTCTTCTATAATCCATCCCAACTGCCAAAGGATTTTTGTGGAAAGGTGTTGAAATTTTAGAAAGTCAAATTTAATCTGCCTAGAAAATAAAGAGAAAATAGAAAAAAAAACACTTGCCCTACCACTTGTCTCCTCATAATTCCCCATAATCCTCTAAGAAGCAATGAAAGTTTTTTTTTCCACAAACAACTCTGTCTTTGAGGCTCTGATATCTCTGGGTGAATATCTAGAGATAAGAGTGATGGGAACTTGAATGGTGGAATGGTTCCAGTCTGAGCTGGTACTTTTTAATCTTCTGAAGTTGCTGTTATAGTGACAATGCACAGCCTGTTCTTCAACTATTTGAGTCTTTCGGCTGAAAGGAACCCTTGAATCTCGTCTCCTTTTAAAGGAGTAGGCTTTGGAAAGATGCAAGGCTGCTTTTAGGAAATGCTGCTTTTGGATGATTCAAGTGTCCGAACCTCAGGAAAAGCGGCGGGGATAGCATTCAGCAAAATTGCTGTGTCTAGTTGGTGTATGCTAATTTGCAAATTGAAAAGTTTCTTGCTTTTTTTTAAAATAGGCTTTTTCCCAGGCAGTGCTCAAAGTTGTGAAGCTTTTCTGCGCCATAAGATGACTCTGATATCCCCTTCTATACTCAAGAAATATGGAATCCCGTTTGACAGGGTATGTACATAATAACATGAAACTTTTTTAAAAACTTCAGATGGTGGAATCTAAAACAAAATTGGAGATGTGCTGAGGAAAGGTTGTTGTGGAAGCCCTGTCCACTAAGCGGCTTGGACCTGCTCAGAGTTTCCAGCATTTTTTGTTTTTTTTCTTCTGTACACAATCCTGGGTGAACTAAACTGCAGTAATAAATTAGAGTTTTTATTGATTTTGGAAATTAAAGCTTCAAACTGGTGTAACAAAAGCTTTTTAAAAATACTTAACATGCATTTTTAAAAAGTTGCGTTTTTGAGGCTGTCAACCATTTTAGCAGTTTCTTTCATCTCTCTATGAATAAATAATTGAAGAAGTTCCTTGTTACCTTTTTTGTGCTCTGCTTATATTTTTATTTATTGCATTTTTTAATTCAAAATAGCATACTGTTTTCTGATTCAGTTCATTTGTTGTACTCATTAAATCGCCTTTTGCCTCAAGTAGGATTTTTTAATTTGATAGTTTAGTCATCAGTGCAGAAAAATATATGTGATCCTTGTTTCCAGACGTTTGTACATTTTTTACTTGTATGGACAACTTTATTTGCAAAGCCCAAACTTGTAATCTCCAGTTTTTGTGCTCTCCAAGTTTGACTTGACTTCAGTAAAAACACAAAACACTGGAGAAGCTCAGCAGGTCAGACAATGTCCTTCATGTAACAAAAGTAAAGATACAGAACTGATGTTTTGGGCTTTTTCTCCAACATGGCTTGAGTATAAACTGAATTTGACCTGCATATTCTGCTGTTCTTGTACGGGTAAAGTTGACAGTAATTCGGTATGTACTACAGTCAGGTCAGCAATCATTTTCCCTATTTCAATAGTGGGAAAAAAGTGGTGATAATGAGGGATGGAAAATTATGAGTCAACTGTTTGTTGCCAATATTTTGTCCACTTTATCCATTTATTTATTTTTGTTTAATTACTTTTAATTAGATTTTTATTTAGATCATTGTAATTTATCTAGTTTCTGTCAATGGTGTAAAAGAATGTCCAGGGAAAATGTTTTTTTAAACTATTCTTCATTCATTCATAGGTGACCCAAGAAGCAGGAGATTTTATGATTACGTTTCCCTATGGTTATCATGCAGGCTTTAATCATGGGTTTAACTGTGCTGAATCTACAAACTTTGCATCACTTCGATGGATAGAATATGGGAAACATGCTGTCCTAGTATGTACTTTTAAGCTTCTCAAGACCAATAACAAAAAAAATGGATTTTTATTACAGTTATTGCTCGGGTTAGCCAGCAAAGAATAATTAAAATGTTAAAATGCAACTTATAATAACTCTATGCACAGTCTTTCACAATTTTTAATATCTTAATCAGAATTTGAAAGTGGTTCTTTATTTGGAATAGTTTTTGGATTTGGAAAGATTATTTGTTGTAAAGTAGAGAAAAGCTCATTTTCATTGTGAATAATCTGCTTGTGAAGTTTAGTTGCAATTTTGACTTTGTCTTTATAACTGTTTTAGTAGCTTAAAGCCAGCCAACATACTGAAAGACTCATCCCACCCTGTCAAATTCTCTTATCTCTCTCTCCCATGGGGAGAAGGTTTTAGAGTGTGAAATTGCACACCAACAGGTTTTCAATTTGCTGTAACAAAAGTCAAAATATTGCATTTCTAAAATTGACCTTTAAATCCATTGAAGAAAAATTAGATGGAAGCGAACAACTTTAGAAAGGGAAATTTTAATAATTATCTTTTTTTTTCCACCACCAGTGCTCGTGCAGGAAGGATATGGTAAAAATTTCGATGGATGTTTTTGTGCGCAAGTTTCAACCTGAACGCTACAAGTTGTGGAAAGTGGGTAAAGATACAAATTTGATTGACCACGTACAAGCAACTCCAGAGGCTGCTGAATTTCTTGAGGAATCAAAAGCTACAATCACAAAGAACTTGGATGATGCAGGTGCTGTTACAGTTGAAATGGAAAGGAACAAGGCTGAGATAAAGGTGTGCACCACACAAAGAGATATTGGCGAAACCAAAAGGTAGAACTTCTATGCTTTTCTTGAATGTTGATAGAGTTAAATATCTTATTCTGACTGGGAATGTCATTTAGTGTCTCACTAAATGAACATGTTGAGAACATTGGGCAGGAGCTGGATCTGTCCATATTTGAATATAAAATTTAAATCTCTGAAGCATAAGCAAAATAAACTTGTATGGACACAAATAATATAAAATATTTACCAGATGCTTCTGTAGAAGTGTAAAAATAGTAGATTTCTCTGCAGGAATATTACTTGGGGCAAGCAATTTCAACACTAATTCAAACAGAAGAAATTGGCAAGATAGTATGACAAACCAGAAAATGCACTTGCATTTAGATTGCTGAATACTTGAATGTTTGTCTGTATTTTATGTATTTAAAAACTTAATTTTGTATAGCAGTTTAGTAATCCATGACAATAACTTACTCTTAAATCACCGCCAGATCCTCTGCTATTTCCTCACTAACTTCTCTCAAGGTCCTGGGGAAAATCCTGTCAGGACCTGGAGACTTATCCACCTTTATATGTTTCAAAAGCTCCAGTACTACCTCTTTCTTAAACACTATAGTCTCCATATATACCCCCTTTGCTTTCTTTACCCTGCACAGTTCAATATTCGTCTCCTCCATAATTACTGAGGAAAAGAAATTGTTCAAGACCTCCCCCATCTCTTTTGGCTCCACACACATTTGTCCTTTCTGATTCTCTATTGGACCAATTTTATCTCTCACTTTCCTTTGGATTTATTTTCACCCTGCTTGCTATAGCCACCTCATACCTTCTTTTAGCTTTTCTAATTTCTTTCTTAAGATTCTTTTTACATTCAATATAGTATCCAAACATCTCATTTTTTTCCCCTGTTTCTTATATTTATTTATTGAACCAATTTTCCAATATCCCTTGAGAACCATGGCTCTCTCAAACTTTTGACCTTACCTTTCAACCTCACAGGTATATAAAGATTTTATTCTCTTAAAACCTCTCCTTTAAAAGACCCCAATTCTCTATTACATCCTTCCCAGAAAACAAATTGTCCCAATCCACCCCTTGTAAATCCTTTCGCATCTCCTCAAACCTAGCTTTTCCCCACTCAAAAAAAACTCAACTAGTGCTAATATTATACCCAAATTCTGACTACTGTTAATCATAAAATCTTTAAGTCGGAATTTTCAGTTCTTCCTGAGTAATCACCAATTTGTACAGTTAAAAAAAATCTCTGTATTTGTCTCTGCAGTGGAAAGGTCAGGCAGTGTGCAAATGGGCAAAAAGTTGGGAAATATTATTGAGTTTATGATTTTTTTTGTTGAGGTGAATATGTTTTGAGAGTGTTTTTTTTGCATGACGTGTACAATTTTGCATTGACAGCCCAATAAAACATCGAATAGGATCAAAGAGACACAAGGTTTGTCTGGAGTTGCCACAGGAGATGAATGAAAATGCTGTGATCCTTAAAGAAGGTGATGATAATCTTATTTCAAATAGTGAATGTGAAGAGTCTGAGGAAAAGCTACGAAAGGAAGAGGGCTGCTATGACCTTAAAGCTGATGATGCTAGTTTGGATGTTCCAGGTAAGACCTTCATGGTGTAAAACACAAAAGTCTGCAGACACTGTGATTAAAGTAGAAACACCAAGCTGGGGGGAACTCAGCAGGTCAAAGATTGTACTTTATTAAGCAAAGATAAGATGTATAACCATTGTTTGGCCTTTCATCAAGGTAACTCTAATTTCCCCAGCTTTGTATTGTTATTTTGTGGTGTCATTTCTGTTTCTTTGTAAACCACAATTTTCCTGTTTCCTATTCTGATTTAATAAATCAAGTTAGTCACAACTTTTTCCCCCCAATATAGGTGTATTAGCAACAGGAAAGCTTGGTGAGATTTAAGAGAATTTGTTGGAGTTTTTTTTGGTGTTTAGATGTGGTGGAGTTGGATATAATCACCATGTTTAAGGGATGCACATCAAGGAAAAACATTAAAGAATATGGACCTAGAAGCAGGCAAATGGGATTAGTGTAGATATCCAGAATGGTCAGCATGGACTTTATGGGCTGAACAGCTGATTTCTGCCATGTACAACTTGCTCTTCAACTATAACACTTAAGATTTGTGGAGAAGAGATTGGGAATTAAAATGGGAAAGGGCAAGTACATGCAAGACTCCAAGCCTGTAGAGGTGTGCTATTTGTCTTTCTGAGTGATTCTTAACTGTAAGTGGGAGCTCCATTTTAAATTTGATGCACAGGTTTCTTTGCACTGGAGAATTTTAACTTCCAACTCTTTTCCAGTAATTCAGCTTTCCCATGGCCTCGGACAACTTTGTACTCTCCTGTTATTGCTTATCTATTCCACCCCCAAATATCAGTGGTTCTCCTGCTTTCCATTTCTGTTCTGCCAAGTTTTGCTACAAATTCTTCATTGGCAAGAGCAAGCATTCTTCCCACTAATATTGCTTCTTAGCATTTGTCCAAGGTATAGGTTTGACTGGCTTACTGGGTGAGACATGGTCAGAAATCCCACATTCATCTTCCCTGTGAACATTAGGATCTGTCCTGGTACAATTATGTGATGCAATTTCATATGACTTTTAATGCTTTAACTTTGTCACCAAGTTCTATTGTATCTTTGAGATTCCTGAAGGTTTGATTTTTGTAACAAATATAATCACCGTTGTTGAACTGAGACAAATCTCTGGATCATTATCACTTTTTGCCTGGTAATGCAATTTGCACTTTTTGACAGATTCTTCTGCAGTCAAAGTAGAAAATTCTCCACAAGAGGAGAAGCTTAGACTGAAGCCAACTATGTCCGCCTCTGCAGATACTGCTGTCACTGTGTTAAACTTTTCTGTGGCTTCTCCTTCCCAAAATACTTCCACTTCATTCGTGAAGTCCTCGGACTCCAGCATATCTGATTCTGAGACAACGAGCACTCAGAGTTCAAGTCAAGAGAGTGCTGCTGAAGATTCCGATAATAGTCCAGATTGGGGTGAACCGGTTAAAGCAAATGTTGGAACTAGCCTCAATGAACAGGATCTTGCAGAGGTATTCACAGATGAAGTTTTTTCATATTTTTGCATGCACTTTATTTACCTTTGCTTTGAATCTTGAAGAATTCCAATGGGTTTGTCAAGCAAGATATTTCCTCAGGGAAACCATGCTGTCTTTGGCCTATCTTGTCATTTGCCTTGAATTACCCAGTAACCTCATCCTTGACAATTGATTCCCAACATCTTCCCAACCACTGACTAACCAAATCAATAATTTCCTTTCTGCTACTCCCCCCATTCTTGAATTGTGGAGTGCTAAATGTGTTCTTCCCCCCCCCCCCCCCCCCCCCCCAGGACCATACCAGAATCTATTAATTACTAAAAGGTCACTCACTACCAATGCCTCCACAATCTCAATCACTACTCCTTTCAGAATCCGAGGGTGCAATTCACCTAGTCCAGGAGACTGATCCACCCTTAGACCATTCAACTTTCTGAGCACCTTCTCCCTTGAAATAATAACTGGACTTGCTTCCTTTTAACTGCCATTTTCTTGTCTCCCATTATTATTTCTCGAGCATCACTTTCTAGTGTTCCACTATCTATTCTCACCTCTTTTATTCTTTATATGCTTGAAGAAGCTTTTTGTATTCTCTTTGATATTATTTGCAAGCCTACTTTTATATTTAATCCTTTCCCTCGAGTTTTTATCTGGTACCTTTTCAAAAACTTCCCAATTCTCTATCTTCCCACTAATTTTTGCTTCCTTGTATGCGCTCTCTTGCTTTTACATTGGCTTTGACTTCCCTTGTCAGCCAGTTGTAACATTTTTCCATGAATATTCCTTTTTTTTGGAATGTATTTATCTTGTACCTTCCTCATTATTACAGAATCTCCATCCATTGCTGCTCTGCTCTCTTCCTTACTGGTGTCCCCTTCTGATCTATCTTGGTTAGTTCCTCTCTTTATGCCAGTGTAATTACCTTTACTATAACAGATTTATCTTTAGTTTCTTGTTAATCTCAAATTGAACTCAATCATATTGTGTCATTGCCCCCTAATGCTTCCTTTACTCTCAGCTCTCTAATCACCTCTGGTGCATTACACAACATCCAATCTAGTACAGCTGATCTCTTTGTAGGCTCCTCAACAAGCTGCTCTACAAAGCTATCTCATAGACGTTGCACAAATTCTCTCTCGAGATCCAGTCCCAACCAAATTTTCCCAATCTACTTGTATCTGTTTTGAATGACTTCAGAATAGCGCAACACCAGAATTGGCCCTAGCCTAATTTACTTCAAAAAGCAAATCACCCTCACTGGAGCATTGAATTGAAAATTAGTTGGGTTAATCATGAGTTCTGTGGCTGTGTAATTCTGAAAATTGTGTGCATGTTTATACAAACTTTGTGGAAATGTTATCACTGTGAAGTTATCTCAAGAAAAGATGATGTGGAAGCATGATCTCAAAGACTTTCAAGCTTGGGAAAGAATTTCATGGGAATAATTTGGAAAAGTCTTTTCCATTATGGAAATCAGAGTTCATGATCAGAGGCACAAAATCCAAAAGAGAATTCAGGAAAAACTTTTTTCATCTTGATTTATTAAGATGTGGCATTATTCGGTACTATTTTCATGTCACCTCCATATTTTAAGGTAAGGCATGAGGAGGAAGAAGTTGGATGATTGGATGTGGGAGGATGTTTGTATGGAATGTAAAATATCAGCTTGGATTTGCTGGAACTCTCTGCCAGTGCTTTAAATACAATAGGACATAACAGTACAGTACAGGCCCTTTGTTGTGATGACCTGTATAAACTCACTTCGCAAAAATTTAATCCTTCCCCACTTAACACCCATAACCCTTTCAGTGTCCATCACCACTCCTGGCAATGCATTCCAATTCCACACTACTTTGTTTTTAAAAAAAACTGTCTCCCCTATACTTTCCTCCACTCACTTTGAACAGATGTCCTCTGGTATTTGCTATTGTTGCCGCAGGGAAAAATGTTGACTGTACAATCTTGTAAGAATCTTGTACACCTCTAAGTCACCGCTTATCCTCTGTTGCTTTAGAGAAAAGCCCTAGCTCTGTCAACCTTGCTTCATAAGGCATATTCCCAATCCAGGTAACAACATGGTAAATCTCTGCACCCTCCATAAAGATTCCAGTAATGAGGCAGTCAGTACTGAATGCAATATTCCAGGTGTGGTTTAACCAGAGTTTTCCGGAGCTGCAACTCCTCACACTTAAACTCGATCCTGTGACTCATGACGGCCTGCATACCAATCTATCAACTTGTTCCTCAACTTTGAGCAATTAATGAACTCGAACGCTAAGACCCTTCTGTTTCTCCACACTGTTAAGAACCCTGCCGTCAACCATGTAGTCCACCTTCCAAAGTGCATCACTTAACACTTAACGGATTGACGTATTATAACCTACAACCTCTCCATTAACAGCAATGCCTTCAACCCCTTTGTTTTATCTGCAAATTTACTGACCCACCCCTCCACTTCTTCATCCAATTGATTTATAAAAACCGGCAAGAGCCTGACAAGAGATGTTCAGGCACCTTTCACAAAGAATACTATTAGAACACATCAAGTGTTAATGATTACATAGACTTAAGAATCTAGAAAAAAAGAACAAAGCATTAATTACATGGGATCTCCAATTAATAGAGACTGCAGCAATTTATATTTCAGAAGTTGCCCTGAATGGAGAGGATCCATTAAATGTACTTGTATGCTAGAATTGTTGAACTTTAGTTGAGCTGAACACTTGCAAAAAGACGTTAATAAAAATCTTAAATACTAAAATATACTGGCTTTCCAGCTGTCATTTTGCCTTTCTGAATTGAGATAATATTTTATAGATGGCAGAGCAATATATGAAAGAGATGAAATCAAAGAAGAAAGCAAAAAGTCGACGTCAGCCTCTCAGTAAACCACCGTGGCATCGCCCCCTTTCTGTGGTAAAGGATTGTGACAGTGATGAAGGTTTGTAATCAGAGGAAGGTTTGGCAGTCTCCATCAATTGGCTTTACTATGAACGTATGTCTTTGGGACCGGAATTCTGCTATAGATGAGACCAGTTCTCCCTCTATGATCCAGTAACTGAAATTATCTTAAAATGGCAAATTTGTAGTCAACAAACAAATGTATTTTGTTGCTATTTGATTTTTATTGGATTTTTTGAATATTTTGGATTTTCAGACTCGTGTAAATTCAACAAACAATGCATTACATTCTTTTCCCACGCAATATAATTTACTGAGGGCATTCCCCACCTTGCTCCCTCCCGTCTCCACCCCTTAAATTACACAAAGGCAAAAGCCTAAGAAAACAGAAATACAAAAACCACAGATATCGGTGCAATCTTCGACCCCCTCGAGGCTTGAGAGCCCTGAATGTTAAATTAAAATGGTTGGTGGAAATAACTCATTGTCTGCACCACATTACCCAATTCGTGCTCTTTAGTCATTCACTTAGTGGGATGTATTGTTTTTCTATTTACTCATTCGGGGTGGGAGGGGGGAGTGTAGATAATATCTGCGCACCTATGTGCTTCAGGTAAGGTTGCAACACTTCAATGAATGTATCATATCCCTTCCTTTAAATTGTAAGTGATTTTCTTTAGGGGAATGCAACACTTTTTCTGTATTCCATCGTGCAACGTTTAGCTGGGAGTTGGACTTCCACATAACTGCTGGTTACTGACAGGGTGACCTTCATTGGACAGTCTAAACTGCACAACCCCAATGTCCTCCAGAAGGTACAACTCTGGATCTTGTGGAAAATCCACTTGTAATCTTTTTCAAACTTCCCCCAGGTCTTCCCAGAAGGATTTCACCCTTGTACACAGCCAGGTGGAGTGGACAAAGGTTACAACCTTCACACCACACCTAAAGCACATTTCTGAAATTTCTGGCTTTGACTTGTGTAAATTTTTACAGTGTGAGGTACAACTGATAACAAGAAATTATATTACACCAGTATGTGTCTGGCATTGACAGTTCCCGTCATGATATTCAGACACAAATCTTCCCACCATTGTTCATCAATTGTTATGCCCTCAACTGATGCAAGCCTGGTTTTGGGCTCTCTCTTTGGAATATGGAATACATTTTAAGAGATAAATTTATACACGTTATCCTGTTGAATTAGAATCTCCATGTCACAACAGTCAGGCAGGGTCATTGTTGGTCCCAGTTTATCCCTGAGAAAAGATCTTAATTGCAGAAAGCAAAAGAATGTTCTGTTCAATGACTCGTATTTGATCCGCAGCTGCTTGATAGACATGAGCTACCCTTTGATGATAACAATCCTCGATACAACTGATCCCTTTCTGGCAAGAGGTATCCAGGATCTTATTGCCTAAATTCATGTATTGTTCAGGGTCAAGGGCGTTTTTAGGAGATATCCCCACCTTCACTCTAATACATTGATTTGTTCTTTGCCACGTCTGGCACATATGTTATGGGTTTTTTAGATAAATTTGTGTTCCATTTTGTATATAAATTCTCCTGCTCTCTCCTCCTCTATCACATGTAGCCCAGTTTATGCCCAAGAAGGGTGACCCCCTCTCCCCCTCAAAAAAATAAGGGATCAACTTTGCATGGGACTCCCAGTAGTATTTTTTTTAATCTGGCAATTTTAAGACCCGCAATTTATATTCCCGTGTCAACTTTTTCCATGGAGATTCGAGACACCTTAGCTTTCTACAAAAAGTTTCTGACACATCCATTGAGCATCTTAAAGAAATACTGTTCAACGTTGGAAAAAGATATCTTGGCATCACCATTTTTACACAGTGAACTCTGCCTTCTAATGTATGGGGAGAGTTTTCCATCTAGCCGGATGGTCCTCAATATTCCAGAGCAAAGGGAGGTCATTTAGCTTAAGTCTTTATCTACTTTTATCTCCAGTTATTTAATGCCTTCCTGCACCACTTAAACTGGCTTCCCTTTTGGTAGGGTCTATGATCCCCTTTTGTCAAAGGCATTATCTCACTTTTGTCCAAATTAACTTTATATCCCGAGACCTTCCCATAATCCTCCAGTGTTGTCCTCAGTCTCCCCCCCCCCTTCCCCCAGGTTCTGTCAAATCCAATTGCACATCAGCAAATAAATAGAATTTGTGTTCCACCTGGATCACACTGAATGGTTTTCGCCACTGGCTCAATAGCTTGTATAAACAGCTGTGGACAGCCCTGCCTACTAGATCTACTCAGTTGGAACACTGGAGACCTCTGCCCATTTGTAATGATTTTAGCCTGGGGTTTATAATTGTGTCCTTACCCAATCAATAAATAGTTAACCCCGTCCAAATTGTTGCTAGAAGTCTGAAATAAAAAAAGAATGTTGTGAATACCAGACTTATTAGGCAACGTCTGTGGAGAGAAATGTAGTTCATGTTACAAAGGAAGCAGAGCCAGGACATGGCAACTGGAGAGTGTTGAGAGCTGGGCTTTGTCAGGAGCGTTTAAAAGGGAAAAGGAGTGCTGATTGGTGGGAGTCTGGGCCACGGACAGAGTCTGCAGCTTACAAAAAAGAAGAGAATCTCGAGCATACCAGCCATTGTGGAGCTGCCAGTGTGAGAGTGGCCCAGTATAGGAGTGGGGATTTAGAGGCTTCAGCTTGAAATGCTTCAGTGATCAGAGACTGAGGAGACACATGGTCAGGTAAGATATTTGCACAGTAACAAAGAGTAAGTAGTGGAGGTGATAGCTAGGGCAGTGAAATGCCCCAATTGCAGGCTGTGTTAAGTAATTGGAGCTGGATGATCATGGGGTGGGGGGGGGGGGGAGCTAGAAGGAGACAGTCACTCCCAAGAGGCAAGTAACTGGGTGACTGTTAGAAGGGGGAAGAGGAATAGGCAGTCAGTGCAGAGCACCACTCACACCCCTCAACAATAAGTAAAATGTTTTGGATGCTTTTTAGAGGATGGGCAGGAGGAATGATAGACCAGGGACGAGCTGTAGTGGTTTGGCTCGAGATGCTTTAGTGAGCAGAGGCTGAGGGTGACTGGTATGGTCAGGTAAGATCTTTGCACAGTAACAGAGCAGGTGGTGGACATGGCAGTTAGGGCAGTAGAACGTTCTGATTGAAGGATGTGGGAAATCTCTGAGAACAAAATTGTCCTTGATGAATACACCTGCAAAAGGTGCATCCAGCTGCAGCTCCTTGCAAACCATGCTAGGAAACTGGAGCTTGATATTCCTGCTCCTGCCAGGAGGCCAAGGTGGCATTGGGTAATTAGGGGCATTGGTGTCACCTCGCAACCTACCTTGTGATTTGGAGCGCATGCACAGATTGCCGTCGCTCTCTCTCCCTCTTCAATCTCTCCCTCCTCAGCGACTGCATGTGTTTTTAATCACCTTTTCTAAAAACCAGCGTTGGGTTCGTCAAAGCACGTTTCTTTGATGTCATTACAAGAGGAGCACTGAAATGGTGATATTGGCGGGGTTGGGGTTGGCGGTGCGAAGCTAACTGCCTGCACTGATTGGACGGAAGCACTTCCTTTAGAGAAGGAAAAGTAACCACATTGATACAGGTAGAGCCCGACTTTATTCAAAACAGATTCTGATCATTGTAACTTCAAAATATCACAAGTTGGAACATCGTAACTCAGGGTCGATCTGTATAAGTAGGCAGATTTTGGAATGGTGCAGAAATAACAGGGTTGTTGTCATGGAAGACTTCAACTTCCCTAATACTTCTGGGCACCTCTGACTGGAAGAAGGATAGCTGGGACAGAATTTGTCAGGTGTATCCAAGAAAGATTCCCAACATACTCTGTGGACCAACTGACTAGAGGAGAGATCTAGGACTGGATAATGCTTACTCATTTTCTGACTGTCTAGTCCTGTTGAAAGGCAAACAATCTGAAATATTAACTGTTTATTTCTCTACCTCTGCTGCCTGACCTGGTGAAGCTTTCCAGCATATTCTATTTTCACATTTCCAACATCTGCAGTTTTTCTTTTGCTCTTCAGTAATTGTCATCAGTAAAAATGTATATTTTGTAAATGAACAGAAGCTGGAAACTTTGGCTTGTTCTGCCAGTTTTAGATTTGTTTTGCTTTTTAGAATTGTTTCACATTTTAGAATGTTGCGTACCCAGTTTGCTTCCATCATCTCCGCTGTATGCCTTGGTTAAAGACTTGACCCTGCCAGTTAGTGTTCCATCTAGTTGTGAGATCATGCTGAAGTTGGCAGAAGATAGATAACATGAAGGATGTGGAGGGTGGTGGGGCGGGGAGTGAAGAGCCAAAGTGGGGGAGGTGGAAGTACAAGTGATGGAAGAAATGCACCTTATCAATAACAGTAAACAGGATCAATTTCTCTGCCTTGTCTGTTCTTTGGATGAGGCCTTCTTTTCCAGGATACCTTGTCCACTCTTCCCTCAACCTCCTTTGGCATTTCCCTTGTGTAACCACATAAAGTGCAAAACTTGTCCCTGCACCTCCAACCTCTGATCTTCAAGGTGAGACAGAGCATCATGTGCACATTGTCCAACCTGATCTGCTGCATTTGGTGTACTCAGTGTAGCCTACTCTGTATTGGTAAAATGAAATGTACGTTTAGTGACTGTTTCACCAAGCACACATTCTGTGGTAGATCTAAACTTGAGTTTCTTGCAGCCAACCATTTTAACTTTCCTACCCATTCCTACAGTGACAAGACTATACTTGGCGCCATCCATTGGCAAGGCAAGGCTAAATATAAACGAGTACCACATAATCCTCTGAGACATCCTTGATTGTTATAATGAGCATTAATTTTCCTAATTTTGGGTACCTCCTACCTCCATCTGATACCCATATTTCCATCTCTTTATCTACTATACTTAGTTTCTCTCTCAACACCTTTTCTTTCCCCACTACTTCCTAATGGTTTTTCTCTTCACCTGTTGCTCCACTTCCCACACCTTTTTTGTACTCTAATCACAATAGATCACATCCTCCAACTTGTCCTCTCCCCCTTTATATATAATTTCACCTATTCTTTCGTAATACTGATGAAGGGGTTTGACTCAAAACGTTGACCATTTCTACCCATAGATGCTGTCTGATCTGCTGAGTTCCTCCAACAGTTCTATCTGCTCATTCATGCATGTAGTCTGAGTTGTAAACAAAAATACATTTGAACAGTAAGTATAAATCACAATTTATTTGCAGTAATCACTTTCACAATTTGATACCGTCTTCAGTGTCCCTTAAAACTGTTAAAAACAAAGTAGAAAATAATCTGTAACACCAGAAGTATTCTGTGGTTGCGTAATTTAAATTCAAACTTAATTATTTTCACCCTGAATCAAAGATGCTTGGGATCTTGATGACTGGAGGAAAGAAAATTAGCAAGACATCAGATTGACTTCACAAGAAAATTGTATCCTTTTACTTCAATTCAAAATCTGTATAGTGAATTCTAACTTTTTATTAACTTTCTTTGTGACAGAAATGCCAGACTTGTTGGCAGTAGAAGATGACTTAATGGAATCAGAACCTTGGGCCAAGCCACTTGCACATCTTTGGCAAAATCGCCCCCAGAATTTTCTTGCAGAGCGAGAATACAACAGTATAATGGCTCAGCTAATACCGCACTGTGCCATTTGTGCCCTCTTTCAGTTAAACCAGGTTTGGATATTTTATCATCTCTCTGGTGTTTGAAATATTCTTCAAATTCTTCTAGGCAGATGTTGAGACTGGAAGAAAGGCTATTGTAGCTTGTTTAACTGGAAAATTAATTTCTTCAATTTTAAGTTTGCCAAATAATCATGAGTTATGCAAAGATTAATAGTTCAAAATTTGTGAAGTTGTTTTAATGAGTTTTTTTTTAGTTTCTGTAAAGCAGTTTCTAAACAGACACCACTGTTGTAACATGACCTCAACTTAGGGTGCCATTGCATTAGTTGAAGTTGTGTTCATGAAGGTCTTGCAGAATACTGTGAATGAAAGCGTGTCAAGATTTTTAGCAAAAGTTTGTGTAATTAATTCCTTGGTTTATTTAAGATGTTGAGAGTTTGCTGGGTACCTTTTATTTTCCATTGGCAATGTGTAAAAGGTGTCTCACCTGACTGCTAATTCATTTTTGTTTAATTATAGTCTGTCTTTTGATGTAAATTATTTTAGCCATCATTTGTATGAAGTTTCTTCTCTTTGTATGTCTATTAAATATCCTCGGCATTGGCTGGTAACAAAGCATTGAATGATGGTCTATCCATCAAGACTCAAAAAATTGTATCATAAGCTGAATCTTAAGTGCTGTTCTGCCTGAGATGGCATCTTTTCAGATGATAGATTAGACTGCAGGTTTATTTATTCACTGATGTTGATTTTTTTTGAAAACAAAAGTTACTGGTGAAGATGACATAATGCCTGACACGCAGGCTGTCGGGAAATTGAGGCTTACCTGGGTCTGTCTCTCTGCTTAGTGAGATGGTAATGAAGGTTCAGTGCTGAGCTTTCAGCCGTTGGCTTTGTAATGAAGTGAATGGAGGTATGGTGGTAAACTGCTGATGAGACAGATGGATAGGAACCCAAGAAGTGAAAGGAACATGGCAATTATAAAGGTAGTGGGGCAGAGATCTGGCAAATAGAATCTAATATGGGGGAATTGTTGATTTTTGACAAAGAATTAAGAAGCACATGTTTCAAATTATGTGATGCATAGCAATGAGTTGCAAAATATATGAGTGAACTATTGTGTGATTTTCAGAAAACTTGACAATGCTACTATGTTTATAAGAGTAATTAAATACAGGTATACAATCCTTTATCTAGACATCTAAAATCTGGAAAGCTCCAAAAACCGGCAAGTGGGGCAGATGAGAGACTGGCAGCGCGAGTTGGGCAGGCGAGGGGCGGTGGGGAGATAAGGCAGCACAATTCAGGTGGGCTTAAATCTGGCTTTCCGAAATCTGGAAAAATCCGAAATTCGGAACACACTGTCCTCCAAGGGTTCCGAATAAAGGATTGTGTACCTGTACAACACTAAGAACATTATCCTTAAGTTATAGGGCCCATTGGTGAGTGTGCATCTAGAGAACTGTGTTCAGTATCAGTCTCCTTATTTGAGAAAGTATGGTAACATTTTGGAAATAGATGAGAGAAATTTTACTATACTAACAATTGGAATGGGTACTGCCTTGAGAGATGTGGTTAGACTCACAAGGAAGTATCTGATGGCATTTTGAATAGTAAGATGCTCTTGGAAGGATGTTTCTGCTTGCAGGAGAATCTCGGACTAAAGGTCTTTTTGGAAGGGTGTGACACTGAAAGATTTTCTCAAAGATAGTGGAGAAACATCTTTGAAAACTTTTAAGTCAAAGACAAATTCTTCGACAAAAGGATGAAAAATTACCATGGGTAGACAGGAATGTGGGGTTATGATTACAAATAAATCAGTCTCAGACTTGATAAATAACAGAGCAGATTCAAGGCGATGTGACCTATTTGATTCTTGCATCCATATGAAACTTGTGGATTTTGTCTCTTAAGTATTCATTGAAACGGCCATCAGCCCTTCTCAAGCAGTTATATTTTATTTTTGAACATTCCTATCTTGTTACCTTGTATCCCATCTTGATTTTTCCCTCCTTGTTTTGGATAGCATCAGTCGTATACCAGAGAGAATTGCAGTGAAAGTAATCAGCATAATGCTTTTTAAATTTGCTTTGAAGGGTGTTTTCATGAATGTTTCTATTTCAACAAAATTTGTATGGAGAATAACGATGAACCCTGAGTCATGGTTTGCAAGCTGTTCAGACATTTTTGATAAGCTTTTCATGAATCCTTAAATTCTGTAAGTGAGCTGATAAAATATTTCTGGATTGTGTGTTGGGACTATGAAACACACATCACTTGTGGTTAAAAAAACAAATATGCTCACACAACCATTTTGTAGAAGATATTACTGTTTATTAATTGATCTGTTTTGCCATATGAATGTAATTGGAATGAATATGTATCATCTTAAACTGCAGTAGCTGTAATTTAATATTTTTTAAACCTAAAATAACCTTACTTTGATTCCAATAAATTCATTAGTTTAACACTTTGGATAATTCCTGAAATGGAACATTAAAAGAACACTTACCTGTACGAAGTTTGATGACTATTATTTGAGCACTGAGAGTTGGTGAGTCAACGTGAGATCCCATTCGTGCGTGCGCAGCCATTCCTTTACATTCCAGAGGGGAGAAGCCACTAAACTTAAATGAGCTAAATGAACCAACCATACCATAAATCTGTGACTGAACATATTTATTACAACCAAACATCTTTATCCGTAAACAAGAAAAAAAGGGGAGGGAGAGATGGGCACATGGACTCACCAACTCCCATTGCTCAAATAATATTCATCAAACTCAGCACACATCAGTGCTGGTTTATTATTCCATTATTCTTCCCAATGTACATTGGTTCGCCATCGTGAGAGTTTGTAGCTCAGTGGCTTATCCCCTTCAGGTTGTCCGACAGACCATAATCAGTTCAGTGGGTCCCCCTTCTGCAGCCTTGTTCAATCTGCCGTGTGTAGGATGGAAGCTGTGAAACTCTGCCCCTCTGAATTTAAAGGTTTGTTGTAGAACCTATTGAAGGTTCCCTCATTACTCCATCCTGCCTGTGGAGGATATCCCATAAAGGGACCTAGGCCCTATTGGCTGCCGATGTTAACGCCGCTCTAGTTGAATGGGACCCAACCTGAGAAATGTCCATTCCAGCCACTCTTATGACCTCCTGCAGCCATTTGTCCAATGTCTGGGAGGTAGCCACTGATGCTTTTTTTAAATAATATATTAGACTAAATGAGAATAACCTCTTTATATGTTTTGTACATGCAAGTATCTTTTTAAACAATCCAACACTCATAATCTTTCATCTTCTCCATATGCAAACAATGAAAATTTTGTCCCAATTCTCCCTTGCCTGTTAGGTTTCAAAATCTGTAACTTGAATGCTTACACAGTCCTCTTCCCAACGGATGCTGTCCCAATTCTCCCTTGCCTGTTAGGTTTCAAAATCTGTAACTTGAATGCTTACACAGTCCTCTTCCCAACGGATGCAGTCCATATGAATGTGAGACAAAGTTTGTACCCTCTGGGCTGATGTCAAGGCCTCTAGCATTATCAGCTTAAGGGGCAGGTTGCATAAGTCCAAACTGGAAGTTGGTGACAGTAGCCTTAAATAGTCCAAAATAATCTTTGTCCCAAATTTCCTTATATTGGGGTACTAGAGGATGCAGGTGAAACACTCCTTACATAAATCTTTTGATCAGGGGGTGTTTCATCCTCTCATGCTCAGAGTCCTGGAGTGTCAAGAAAGGAGCCAGTGCATTCTTTGCTGTATTCACTGTGCTGTAGCTGGCCCCCTGCACACAGAACATATCTGTTAGAAAACTCAGTATGCCTCCGATAGGGGCTGAACGTTCATTCAGTCTGACTTGGGCACAGTACATTTTCTATTTCCCTACACAGGAAGCATACTGTTTTTGTGTAGACTTTCTCCAAGATGCCTGCAGTCTGTCTGGAGTTCCAGGCTGTGGAGCATTTATGTTGGTCCTCACTCTCCGGTCCTGCAACCTAACAGGACAATGGATGAGGTATCTTTGACACCAACCGGTTGGATTAGCAGACCTCTGCTTTTTGTGAATACCAACAGACTCCCCACCATAAGCCTAAAGAGTTTGGGGAACCAACATTGGGAAGGCCAATTAGGCACTCCCAGCAATCTCGAGGCACTGGCTTCCTGTATCTTATTCAGGTATTTCGCCACCAAGGCTAACGGGGTGAGCGAATAAAAGTTACATTTTGACTATCTAGGGTAAAGGCGTCAATGACTTCAGCTTGGGGATCCGGCAGCCAGGACGCGAACCTCAGAAGCTGGGCATTAAGCCTGGATGCAAACAAATCTATCTCCGGCATGCCAAAGGTGTCTGCTAGTAGTTTAAAATATTTCTTACCCAGAGTCCACTCAGTGCTATCATTGAATTTTCCGGACATCAGGTCCACCTGTCTGTTTATCCGATCCGGCAGGTAGGTGACAGTAACCCAAATGTTTCTTTGAATGCACCAGTGTCAAGTTTCAGTGGCTAACTTGTTACAGGAAGGAGATTTGAGACCTCCCATATTATTGAGGTAGGCCACTGCTGAAGTGTTATGCAACCTCAGCAATACATGAGTGTCAGCTTCCCTTGCACAGAAAGACTTTAGTGCTAGAAACCCCATAGCATTTCCAAATAATTGATGCCTGATTTTAAGACCACCCTGAGCTCTCTGCCATCCATCTGTCTCCAGCAGAGACCTTTAGATTCGTTGCTCCCCAACCTTTGCCACTAGCATCTGACTTGATCTCCAGGTTCACCTTTCTGAGCTCGATCCTCGCGTAAGCCCGCGAGACATAGTCCATCCACCATGCCAGGTTGGATCTGGCCTCACTTGCTAGCCTCATGGGCTTGTCAAAATGTCCCCTAGCTGCCTTAAGAGCTGATATATTTTGTCCCTTTTCAGGAACCTATAATTTAGCTGAGAATATTGTACCGCCGGGAAAGCCACCACCAGTTTCCCAATCAACCTGGCCACCTTTCTTATGAAGGGACGAGATTCGGTCATGAGCCCTCTTTGCCACTTTATCCTCTGGCAGAGTAACTTTCATGTCTTTTGAATCAATAATGAAGCTAAGGAATTTTAACCTCTTAATAGGTACCAGCACTGATTTCTCCGGATGTATAAGAAACCGCACATGGCTTAATAATCTTGAGGTGGCTGCTACTGCCCAATTTTGTTTCTTCAAACGATAAGGGTACCATCTAGGTGACCCATTACCATGTGCCGCTCTTTCCTGAGCTTTGCAAACACCAGCTTCAGTAACTTGGTAAATGCCCCGGGTGCTGAGCTCAGCCCATTCGGCAAAGCCTTATACTGCCATAGCTCTCCCTTCCAGGAAAATTTCAAAAATTTACTGTACCATGGGCAGATTGTGACCGAATAGTGTGCGTCTTGCAAATCTATCGAGGCCATGTAATAGCCCTTGTTTAACATCAGCATCACAGAATATATGTTATCTATTTTAAAATGCCTATACAAGACCTATTTGTTAAGATCTGATAGATCCAGTATCACTCTAGTGCTGCCATTCTTTCTGGTTGCATGAAGATGTTTGATACAAACTCATGCTTTTCATGGCTTCAACGTTCAATAACATTTTGCTGTTTTAACGCCGTGATCTTGGCAAGTATAGCCTCCGTCAGTTATGGTCTGCGTATATATGCATATAGACCTCCTTATCAGAGAGGTTTTCTGTGGATCAAATTCGATTTTATACCCCTTCACTGTCTTCCAAGTAGAAGCATCAATGGTAATATTACACCATCTATCATAGAACAGCATTAATCAACTGCCAACCTTTAAAGCCTTGTAATTATCAAGTGCACGCAACTGTAATTGCGTAGCGTTCACTTCCTCAACCTGCCTTGTCTGCGGGATGGTGCATTCCAGGCCCACCTCTGCGAAGCACTTTGAGCTGAAAAATTCTGCTGCCCTATAAAAGACCTGCTGGCTGTTGCCGCTTAGAGCGGGAAACTGCCTCGGATAACCTGCTTAAATTCCCCTTCGTACCTGCGATAGGGGTGGAACTTAACAGGTTCTCTTGCCTGTGCTCTCGGACTTCTGACCATGCCAGCCGCTGCCTTCTGCTGCTCATTCAGATCTTTCATCTGTTTGCTGAGATCATCACCAAATAGAAAATTTGTTACAAGGTTAGATGGTCTGCACAAATGAGCATATCTTTTTTAGGTTGAGCTTAATCAGCTCCTTCCTGAAGGCATTCAATTCATTGTTTGGATGGGATAAAAGTGCCAGAGTGTCTTGTTGGATCTCTGATAAATCATGTGAGAGCATTTGTGCGAATGCAGTGATACCTTTAACCAGTGACCCCTGTAGTTTTTGGAATTTCATGTCTTTGGCACTGATTTAGCACTTTTTTTTGCTCCCCGCAAGTCGACGGATGTAATGGCTGCACATGCGCAGATGGAATCTCACATTGGCGATCCAATGTACATTGCAAAGAATAATGGTGGTGGTTGTCTATTTCTTATTTACTCAGGCCAGTGAAAATGTATCTTTTGCACTTTGCTTAAATATTCTGATGTGATTAACTCGTATTCATCCCTGATCTATTTCTTTTTTTAAATAGGTAGACTGTCAGGAAGGTCAAAGTTTCAGAAACAAAAAACAGAATTCAGATACAAGTAGACCCAAAAACAAAATCAAAAGTAAACCATTGGTTCCAGAGATGTGCTTCACATCTGGAAGTGACCATGTTGATCTGAGCCTTCCCACCTCTTACATTGAGGACGATGGAACGAGTTCTCTGGTTACATGTGCAAAGTGCTGTGTATGTGTTCATGCAAGTAAGTATTATTTAGGCCCCTTTTGTGGAAAAAAAAAGTGAAAGAGTCTTTCTCACTCTTATCTCAATAATGATCATTGTAAATATAGGAAGAATGTGCCTGCCTTGAAGTTTGACAAGTTCTGCTAGAATAGTTTAGGAATCTGTTTAATCTTGGATTGTTCACTTTGGAGCAGAATGATTAAAAGGAGGCAGGGTAGAAATGCTCAAATGACTTTTGTTCTGAAACTATGAATTCCAGTTGATGGAAAGGGTGGCTTGAAAAAGAATCAAAGAACTTGTATTTTAAATATTTGGCATCTGCCATTCATTGTTCAAAACTGTAGTGAGTGTAAAAAGGATTGAGGCTTTGCTTTGAGTAAGATTAACCGGGTATGGAGAAAGGGCTGTGGAGTAAGTTTCCATGAACTTTGAACATGGGCGTAACGGAGTCCTCCACTGTGGAAGTTGATAATTCAGATTTATTTCAGAGTAATTGATTACAACCATCTCTTTCTCTTCCTCTTGCCATGTTTTTTGGATCAGAATGATTTTTGTGTTTATCCTTTTTAATAAGCTGCATTAATTGAAAGGATACTTCTGACATGAACAACAAATTTTTTTTTCTGTTTCAAAAGGTTGTTATGGAGTTCCTCCTGAAAAAGTAAACAATGATTGGATTTGTGCAAGATGTTCTGCGAATGCTTTGTCAGAAGTAAGTATCACATTATGGTGTAGATCAGGGATGGCCAACCTATGGCGCAGGCTCCAAAAGTGATGCATTGAATGATTAGAAGTGGCGCATTGCATGAGGGAAACATGCAAATACAGCAAGCAGTCTAGGAGTCAAATTATATAATGTCCTTTATTTCAAAGTTTGTTATTTTAAGCAATGATATCTTTGTGAAGTCGTGGCTGCACAAGTTCACTAAATTCATTCCTGGGGTGCAGTGACAGATTTGAGCAAAATTGGCCAGACCTATAACCATATATCAATTACAGCACGGAAGCAGGCCATTTTAGCCCTTCTAGTCTGCACCGAACAAAGTACTCTGCTCTAGCCCCACTTCCCTACACCCTGCCCATAACCCTCCATTCCCCTCCTATCCATATACCTATCCAATTTTTCCTTAAATTACAAAATTGATCCTGCCACCACAACTTCTCCCGGAAGCTCATTCCACACAGCCACCACTCTCTGAGTAAAGTTCATTCTCGTTACTTCTAAACTTAACTCATGACCTCTTGTTTCAATCTCTCCTATTCTCAATGGAAAAAGCCTATCCACATCAATTCTATCTATCCCCCTTGTAATCTTAAATATCTCTTTCAAATCCCCTCTCAACCTACTACACTCTCCAAAGAATAAAGGCCTAATTTGCTCAATCTTTTTCTTCGTAATCTAAATACTGAAACCCAGGTAATATTTTTGTAAATCTTCTCTGCACTCTCTCTACCTTGTTGACCTATAATACGGTGACTAGAACTGCTCTAAATTTGGCCTCACTAATGCCATGTACCATCTCAACATCACTTCACAACTCCTGTATTCTATGCTTTGATTTATAAAGGCCAGCATACTAAAAGCCTTCTTCACTACCCTTTTCCACATGAGATTCCACCTTCATGGAATGATGCACTGTTATTCCTAGATCTTTCTGCTCCACTGCATTTCTCAATGCCCTCCCATTTACTACGCATGTCCTGTTTTGATTATTCCGAACAAAATGAAGCACCCCACACTTCTCAGCATTAAACTCCGTCATTTTTCAGTCCAAATCCCTTTCCACCTATTTTAGTATCATCTGCATATTTAGTAATCCAATTTATCACCACATCATCCAGATAATTAATGTATATGACAAACAACAATGGACCAAATACAGATCTTTGAGGCCCACCACTTGTCACCAACCTCCTGAAGTGCCAGTTGATGAAGTAGACAAAGATGATGTGGTCAAACAATAATCATGGCTTTTATTAGCAGAAACTCAGGGTACAATAATGAAAGACAATAGGTGCATATACAGTTATATCCAAGGGGAGTGTCCTTAACAGTAGAGATAATGCACAGCCAATGTTAGTACAGCAAAGCTCGCCAGGGGGAGACAGGCAGCTTGACGGACATTCACCACAGTCTCCTCCCCCCCCCCCCCCCCCCCCCCCGCGCGGCAGAAGAAGTGTTAAAATCAAAAGGACAGCTTCCAGAGATTCACTGCAGTCTCCCCCCGGCAGAAGAAGAGTTAAAATCAAAAGGACAGCTGTGAGGAAAGACTGAAGCAAGCAATACATGGATACCATGTTTGGCATTGAGAATATTCTAACAGCCAAAATACACCAGTATCCAGCAAGCAATCGAAATATAATGAGATGTTTTATGAATATGTCAGCCCATCAGGTTGTTTACGAATTCTGGTGCTCCTTCTCAAAACAGGTGGCTCCTTTGCAACCTTGGGAACTGATACAGTTCCTGGGTCTGTAGTGTGGGAAGGACTGACTTCTGGACCCACTCCAGAATCGCCAGCGTGAGGCAGTGGAATCTCAGCATAGCCATCTGAAAGCTTACTAGGGGTTACAGGCTGGGGGGTGGTGGGGGGGGGGGGGGGGGAAGGTGAGCCCAATCTCTCATGGGTGTGAGGAAGGGGCAAACCAGGCGAGGCCAGATCTCTTGGGGGTACAGTGTCAGTACTCCCATCTGGGAATTTAACATGAGCATAGTTGCCGTTGTCATACCCACACTCCTGTTCAGCTCCAAATCATGGGTCCTCTACCGGCATCACCTACGGCTCCTAGAACGCTTCCACCAGCGTTGTCTCCGCTCCATCCTCAACATCCATTGGAGCACTTTCATCCCTAACGTCGAAGTACTCGAGATGGCAGAGGTTGACAGCATCGAGTCCACGCTGCTGAAGATCCAGCTGCGCTGGGTGGGACACGTCTCCTGAATGGAGGACCATCGCCTTCCCAAGATCGTGTTATATGGCGAGCTCTCCACTGGCCACCGTGACAGAGATGCACCAAAGAAAAGGTACAAGGACTGCCTAAAGAAATCTCTTGGTGCCTGCCACATTGACCACCGCCAGTGGGCTGATATCGCCTCAAACCGTGCATCTTGGCGCCTCACAGTTTGGCGGGCAGCAACCTCCTTTGAAGAAGACCGCAGAGCCCACCTCACTGACAAAAGGCAAAGGAGGAAAAACCCAACACCCAACCCCAACCAACCAATTTTCCCCTGCAGCCGCTGCAACCATGTCTGCCTGTCCCGCATCGGACTTGTCAGCCACAAACGAGCCTGCAGCTGACGTGGACTTTTTACCCCCTCCATAAATCTTCGTCCGCGAAGCCAAGCCAAAGAAGAGTTGGGGTTGGTATGCAGTAGCTGAACTGGTTGGACTAGGGGGTCTGTTTTACGACCCGAGCATTGCTCTTCAACAGCACGGTTCCAGGCTCAGATAAACAGGCTGGCCAGTCCATCACAGTTCCTGATTTCCTAGGAAAGACAAATATACGTTCCTGAGGTGTTTGATTTGTTGCAGTACATAATAATGACCAAATAGAATGTAGCGCCTCAGGCAGCATCTCCTGCCACCGGGTAACAGGGTAACCATATGATTTTAAAGCAAGATTAACAGTCTTCCAGACTGTAGCATTAGCCCTTTCAACCTGCCAATTGCCCTACGGGTTGTAGCTCGTGGTATGGCTGATGGCCATCCCCTTCTGTAGCAGGGCTCGCCGCAGTTCAGCGCTCATGAATGCTGAGCCCCTATCGGTATGAATGTAATTGGGAAAACCAAAAATGCTGAAAATTCTGTCCAGTGACTTAATGACAGATGCTGACGAGATGTCAGGGCAGGATGTCGCAATGGGAAACCTGGAATATTCGTCAATTACAGTAAGGAAATATATATTTTTGTTGTTGGAAGGTAACGGCCCTTTAAAATCTAAGCTAATCCTCTCAAAAGGTCGGGTTGCCTTGATGAGAGTGGCCTCTGGAGCTTTGAAGTATTGCGGTTTGCATTCTGCGCAAACGGGACAGCTTTTAGTCAGTTTCCTGACTTCTTCCAGAGAGTAAGGAAGGTTGTTAGTCCTTTAGTGGAAGAAGCTCGTGACTCCTGGGTTGCAGTCTGCTATGGATCTTTTTTAGCCCCTCCAGCTGAGCACCAGCAGCAGATCGTGACAATGCGACAGAGAGATCATTTAACCTCCCCGGATCTCATAATTATAAGTTGAGAGTTCTGTTTGCCAGCGTGCCACCTTATCATTCTTGATTTCACTTTTGTGTTTAGTATTGAACATGTAGGCTACAGATTTCTGATCAGTGATAAGAGTAAATTTTCTGCCGGCTAGAAAGTGTCTCCAGTAGCAAACAGCTTCAATAATAGCCTAGGCTTCTTTTTCAATGGCAGGATGTTTAAGTTCAGGTCCGCGTAACGTGCGGAAGAAGAATGCCACAGGTCTGCCCTTTTGATTAAGGATTCCTGCCAAGGCACAATCTGAGGCATCAGTTTCCACTTGGAATGGGACATACTCGTTAGTGGACGAGAGTGCAGCTTTGGCAATATCAGCTTTAATTCTCTCAAAAGCTTTCAAGGCCATTGGAGAGAGAGGAAAAGATTTAGTGTCAAACAGAGGGCGTGCCTTTGTGGTGTAGTCCCGAACCCATTTGCAGCAGTTGGAAAAGAATCCCATACACCTTTTAAGGGCTTTTGCTGAGTCTGGGGGTGGTAACTTCTTAAGGGGGGCCATTCTTTCCGGGTTCGGATGAATTTCGCCCTTGCGGGCAATGTAGCCCAGAATAGGTAGCTCTGTTGCGTTGAACACACATTTGCCCTCGTTAAATGTAAGGTTGAGTTCTTTAGCTGTTGCTAAAAATTTCTTTAAGTTGTTGTCGTGCTCAGCTTGTGTTTTCCCACAGATAGTGACATTATCCAGATAGGGAAACGTACCCTGTAACTCATACGTCCTAACAATCTTAACTATTTCCCTCTGAAACACGGACGCACCATTAGTGACCCCAAATAAATCCTTTTAAACTGGTATAACCTCCCCATCAGCCTCAAAAGCCGTATAGGGCCGTTCCCTTTTCTTAATGGGGATTTGGTGATAAGCTGCTTTGAGGTTGATACCGCAATACAAAGTGTACTCCACTATCTGATTAATCATTTCATTGATGCATGGCAGGAGGTAGGCATCCAGGTTCGTGTAACCGTTGATTGTCTGGCTGTAGTCAATAGCCAGTCGTCTCTTAGTGTGATTTTTCACAACTACCACTTGGGCCCGCCACAGACTCTTACTAGGTTACAAGGAGCTCCCACTCTGGCTATAGCCCGGGAACGTCTGACTGCTTACTATCCAGCGCCACGGAATGCGGTGCTTGCTCGACACCCGTTGCTGACTAGATGCCAGAAACCCAGGGAGAGTGATGCTGCCTATGCACTGGCCCTCGACTCACTGGCAAACGAATGTGATGTCAGGGCAGTCAATGTGCAACAACACCGCAATGCCTTAAAGCTGGATGCTTTTGTCAATGAGATTGACTCCAGTTACATCCGACAGAGGCTGCTGGAGACGGAACCGTTCTTACAGCAAAGAGGATTGTGAGTTTATCAAAGCGGAGACCCAGAGACTGCTTAAAGAGGGAGTAACTGGGTATGCACCTATTGTCTTTCATTATTGTACCATGAGTTTCTGCTAATAAAAGCCATGATTATTGTTTGACCACATTGTCTTTGTCTACTTCATCAACTGGCACTTCAATTTTATTAGAAACTCATGGTACAATAATGAAAGACAATAGGTGCATATACAGTTATATCTAAGGGGAGTGTCCTTAACAGTAGAGATAATGCACAGCCTATGTTAGTACAGCAAGGCTCACCAGAGGGGAGACATGCAGCTTGACAGACATCACCACACCTCCAACCTGACAAACAGTTATCCACTATGACTCTATGGCATCTCCCTTCCAGCCACTGTTGAATCCATTTGACTATCTCAAAATTAATACCTAAAGACTGAATCTTCCTAAGTAACGTTCCATGCGGAACCTTATCGAAGGCCTTACTGGTCCATATAGACAACACCCACTGCTCTACCCTCATCAACATTCCTAAAAATTCAACAAGATTGGTCAAACATGACCTTTCACACACAAACCCGTGTTGTGTTCCTGATCAGACGCTGTCTCTCCAGATACTTACATATACTATCTCTAAGAACACTTTCCATTAATTTACCTACCACCAATATCAAACTTACAGGACGATAATTGCTAGGCTTGCTCCTCGAACCCTTTTTAAACATAGGAACCACAATAGCAATACGACAATCCTCCGGCTCTATACCCGTCTCTAATAACATTTGAAAAATCACTGTCAGAGCCTCTGCTATTTCCTCACTAACTTCTCTCAAGGTCCTGGGAAATATCCCGTTGGGACTTGGAGACTTATTCACCTTTATATGCTTCAAAAGCTCCAGTACTTTTTCTTTCTTAATCACTATAGTCTCCATAATTACCCTCTTTGCTTCCTTTACCCTGCACAATTCAATATCCTTCTTAGTGAATACTGAAGAAAATAAATTGTTCAAGATCTCCCCATCTCTTTTGGCTCCACACACAGTTGTCCGTTCTGATTCTTTAAGGGACCAATTTTCTCCCTCACTCTCTTACTATTAACATATTTGTAGAAACCCTGTGGATTTATTTTTACCCTGCTTGCTAAAGCCACTTTGTACCTTCTTTTCACTTTTCTAATTTCTTTAAGATTCTTTTTACATTCAATGTATTCTCCGAAATCTCCTTTATTCCTTGTTTCTTATATTTATTGTAGGTCTCCCTTTTAAAAAAAAATTTCCAATATCCCTTGAAATATATCTCTCAAACTTTTGACCCTCTTGGACACAAGCAGCCACATCCTGGACCATGGCACAGGGAGGCAAACCACCATCCCGTTCTCACTGCGTCCACAGAAACCTTCTCATCTGTCCCCCAGCTAGGCTGTCTTCCCCACCCCCCAACAGTATTCAAAGAGGAGTACTTATTATTGAGGGTTACAGCACAGGTGTTCTCTCTAGCACCTTGTTCTTCCCCTTCCCTCTTCTAACTGTGACCCACTTGTCCCCATGGCCCTAGTGTGACCACCTGGCTGTAACTCCTATCTGTGACATCCTTGTTTTCCCTGACCAGAGCAAGGTCATAGAGCTGCAGCTCAGCACACCTGGCACAGATATGGACGTCCAAGAGGCTAGAAGACTCCAGGACTTCCCATGTCTGACACTGAGAACAGCAAACTGCTCTCATACTCTCTCTCTATCTCTCTCTCTCTCTCTCTCTCTCTCTCTCTCTCTCTCTCTCTCTCTCTGTCTCTCGCTCTCTCTCTCTGTCTCTCGCTCTCTCTCTCTCTGTCTCTCGCTCTCTCTCTCTCTGTCTCTCGCTCTCTCTCTCTCTGTCTCTCGCTCTCTCTCTCTCTGTCTCTCGCTCTCTCTCTCTCTGTCTCTCGCTCTCTCTCTCTCTGTCTCTCGCTCTCTCTCTCTGTCTCGCTCTCTCTCTCTGTCTCTCTCTCTCTCTCTGTCTCTCGCTCTCTCTCTGTCT